>NC_066582.1:292998783-294206670 GCF_024323335.1 Lathyrus oleraceus | reverse complement strand
CAAATGCAAAGACATATTTTTGGTATTTTGGTTAGTAAAATGATAATATACAAGTATGATACAATCACATGGTACTTGGTGATCTCTCCCAAAATAAACCCAATGAATGAGGGGTAAGGAGAATGCCAAGGTATGATCCCAATGCTAATGCTTATGATGAAATTGCATGAGGGATCTTAGGGTCAAAACAGGGGTCTTACACTTCCTCTACGTCATCCTCTAGCACAACAACTAAGTGTTGTTCATTTCCATGAATGAACCCTCCGCTACGGAAACTGAGTTGTGTATCTTCTAATTTGACAGCTAACGAACCTTGTTGAAAACCCAAACCGGTTATGTTCTTGTTATCAGAGACCTCTACCATCTTCCCCCATTGATCAACATTTCCATATTCAACAATCTTCCTTGCATCTTTGAATAAGGACATAGGTGCCCCAACTCTCTTTTCAACAGCAGTAGATAAGGCTTGGAACGGAGTTCCAACCTCATCCTCAGCTTCAACATAAGAGAACGATGACAGATGGTTGACTAACAATACCTTCTCCCCGCCAACAATAACTAGCTTTCCATTCTTAACAAACTTAAGCTTCTGATGCAAGGTGGAGGTAACAGCTCCCGCCTCATGAATCCATGGCCTTCCCAAAAAACAACTATAGGTCGTGTGTATATCCATTACTTAAAAAGTAATCTGGAAGTCACTCGGACCTATCTTCACTGGAAGGTCCACTTTACCAATCACAGTTTTGCGCGAACCGTCAAAAGCTTTGACGATCACGCCACTATATCTCATAGGCGCTCCTTGATACGACAACTTGAACAATGTTGACTTTGGAAGCACATTCAACAAAGATCCGGTGTCAACTAGAACATTTGACAAAGCGTCATCTTTGCAGTTCATGGAGATATGCAAAGCCAAGTTATGATTCCTACCCTCCTCGGTGAGTTCTTCATCGCAGAAACTAAGATTATTGCAGGAAGTGATGTTAGCCACAATATGATCGAACTAATCCACTGTAACATCGTGTTCCACATAGGCTTGCTCACGAACTTTCTGCAGTGCTTCTCTGTGTGCTTCGGAATTCATCAACAGAGATAGTACTAAGATCTTCGAGGGGGTTTGGAGCAGCTGCTCCACCATACTGAATTCACTCTTCTTAATCAGCCTGAGTACCTCATCATCGTCATTAGGCTTCAAGCTGCTGGATTCACCAGACTGACACCTTGGAGCACTAACTTATTCTACAACGGTCACTTCCACCTTCTTACTGACAGTCGAATCTTCTATATTCTTTGGGAACACCGGCCCAAACATACGACCACTGCGGGTCACCTTGATAACATCAACAATGCTTACAATAGAACTGGTCGTAGGCAGAGGAACCTCTTGACCATCTTTCACCATAGTTGCATTATACTAATACGGGATAGCTTTATCGGATGCGTACGGGACTGGACCCGCCAACCCTATAACCAACGGCGATATCGATCTCTTACTAACATTATTACTGCTGCTACTGTCATACTGAATAACCACTCTCTCAGGATTCTTGAAAACCGGTACTATAACATTGACATCGTCATCTATGTGACGGGATTGAATGATCTGGATCAAGCCTTCATCCATCAACCGATGGATGTCTCTCTTCACAATCATACAACCTCTAGGGTTGACATTGCAGATATCACAACCATCATGGTCATGCTCACAATCACTAACCAAGTAAATGTCCTTGTGCATCCTCACCAAGGACCTCCTAATGAAGCATACATCGAATACCTTGAACTCCACTGGACAACCGTCTACCATATTAACAGATGAATTTCCATGGGCAGGCAGTGGTGTAAGACCCCAATTTTGTCCCTAAGATCCCTCATGGCATCATATCATACCATATCATTGCCTCAAGGATCTTTGTACACCTTTGCTTCCCTCCTAGTGGGTGGGTTATCTTGTGAGTGTGGTTCTTGATCACCAAGCATGTATTGCATTTGTGTATCATTGTTTTTCATCTGTTTACTAACCAAAAGTACAAAAATATTGTCATCTAACCATGTTACTTGCAGCTGAAGCAAGCTAGGTTAAATCAGTCAAATCAACCATTTAGCAATGGATGGTGGCCATTCTTGAAGAATTTGGGCACCATGATCATTCATCAAGAGTTCATATGAGTTGTGACATCATTTTGAATCAAGATATCAAGTGGTAGGGGCTTGGAATTCATCAGAACATGGTTCAGTCAACCAAAACCCTAGCAAAGTCAACTGAAGTCAACTGTGGTCAACTGTGCATTTAATCAGTGATTTGATGGTGGGAATTGGTTTGAGAGGTCTCATTCATGTCCATATAAGCCTCATATAACATGTCAAACATCCACAGTGAAGAATTTGAGGTCAGACAAGAAGTTTCCAAAAATAGAAAGTTGACCTGTAATTGGAATTTGCCAAAAATGGAAAGTTCTTATCCTCAAAATTACATCATCATACAAGCTTCAAATGAATTTTTGTCCAACATGAAAGTTGAATATCTTGTTCTCCCATTTCCAAAAAGTCCAAGAACACTCATTTCTCATGTGTGGTTGGCAAGTTATGATCAAATCATTCTCAAGAATTTTTGAACTTCAAAGTGAGATAACTTCCAAACCATTTGGCCAAATTGAGTGAGGTTTTTTGCTACAAGTCACATTTGACATGCTCTATCCAAATCCTTCATCACATTTCACCAAAAATCTTCCAATCAAAATGGCCTTTTTCAAGTGCATTGAATTAAAAAAGAGAGGGGTGAAAAATGAACTTTCAAATTAAGCCTTGCCAATACATTTTACCAATTGCCAATGTTCAGAAATCACATTTGGAGATTGACTAAGCCCAATTTTCGCACTCTAGCACATGCACATGCAATTTGAGTTAATTTCACTAATTGGCCAAAACATTTCCATTTGAGCTAATGTGATTACCACTTCATTAACCAAACTTAAGCTTCATTAAACAGAGTATATATGGCTCATTTCTGATGGAAAAACCCTAGCCACTATTCACCAAATCAGATCTAAAAATTCATTTTCTCTCAAGAACTCTCATTTCCTTACTTGGACTTTTTCTGAAAATCTGCAAAGAAGTTTTGTTACTGTCCATGGATTCTTTATTCACCAACATTCTTGGAGCTTTAGCAAGTGCCATTTCATCACTGTAAAGCTATTTTCAGCACTGTTGTATTCAAACTCCTTTCATGGCAGCTGGGGATTTGGACATTACCAAGCAAGCTTGAACCACGATTCTCCCTCTATTCATCAATACAAACATTATTGTGCATCTGTTTCAGCTTTTTGAGACCAAAGGACCACGAATTCCATATTGTTCTTCAAACAAGGTAAAAATTCGAACCATGCTTTTGATAAAATCAAGCTATGCTCATTAAAGATCTCTCCATGCTGATTGCAATGAAACTTGAATCGTGAGAAATGGTTGAATATTGAGAGAGAAACATCGATTTAAAGTTTGTTGGTTAAATGTGTTTGTGCTTAGTTCTTCCTTGTTAGCTTGAATTAATGAAAATGAATGTTGGAATGTTTATGTACTCTGTTAGATGAACACAATGGTATGTCGATTTTTTATTTTTGTTGCATTTCGTTCTTGCTGAAAATCTGGAAAGATGATGATGAACTGTAGCTTGGAACCCTAATTTCATGAACCCAGAAAACACGTTTGATCCGCTGGCCTTTTGTTTTACATGAGCTCCACTGTTTCATTGCCATGAAGCCAGTAAGCGCGCGACACATCCTTAAGCGAAACGCAGCGTTTCACTTAAGGGACCGGTTATTTACAAGTTTGCCACTGCCGGTTTTAATTTCATTTAAATCATTCTCTTTTTTCAATATTTATTTCATTTTGTATGGCAATCTTCAAAAATTCATAAGTTCTTCAATTTCAATCCAAATTTGATGGGATATTTTGTGAAATGCTCCTCATGTTCTCTAGTTTATTATGGTGATTTTTCCAGATTTTTTGCACGTGTGGATTTTTAAAATGTGCTAGGGTTTGTTCATGTGTGTCCATTTTGTGTATGCCATGCCATTTTACTTGTGAAATGATGATACTTAATCCAATGAGGCTAAAATTTTTTGTGCTTAAACTAGACATGTTCATGGTGATTTTGGTGTAGAGTTTGTGAATTTATCATTGCTGGTTGATGAGATACAATTTTTTGAATAGAGGTGTGACAATTTGTGTCACACCATTCATGTCCAACTTCATGATTTTAATTACCATGCTTATTGAACTCAAAATGGTCTGGATTTTTGCATGAATATACTTATGGATGTTGAGAATACATGTGAATTTTTCTGGAATTATTGATGGCATTTCCTATTTGATTGGAATTTTCTCCCCTGTTTGGTCATTTGTTGATTTTTTGTGATACATGTTTGTATCTGATTTGTGAAATTCTAATGCTTAATTGGATGGACTTGAAATTTGGCATGAGTAATGTAGACATCTTGAAGTTTGTCATGGTTTTAGTCCCATTCATTTATCATGTGTTGTCACTGTTTTATGATTTATTGAAGTTGGTGCATGTTTTGATTGCTTTTTTGAGTTTGCTTGAACTTGCTTTGACTTTCTGATTTTCATTGACCTACTTCCTTTGATCCAAATGAGCTGAAATTTGGTATGCTTATCATGTTATGGATGATGTTTGATCATGAATTATTTGAGGATTTATTGAAATGTTTGTGATTGGATTTGACTTGAATCTTTCTGTTGACTTCTTTGAGGTTCTATATGACATGCCTTGACCTAATTTGTTTGTGAAATGATAATGATGAATGATATGAATGTGAAACCACTTGGGTTTGCTTCTTAATTGTTTGAACTTGATCTTGGATATCTTTCACTTGCTGTTTTGGATTTTTTTTTATCTCCTTTTGACCCTAGGCTTGTCCTAGTGGTCTTGTTGCTCATGTTTGAGTTTGGTTTTTCAGGTTAAGAAGTGAATGCTTTAAGGAGATTAATGCAAGTTGCTTGAGTTTGATTGTTTATCATGAACTAACTTGTTTGTTTTGTAGGATGTTCAGCTCATATGCTTTGAGCTTTGTGCATTGCACATTTGACTGATTGTGTTGACTGTTGATCCTTATCTTATATTGGTTTTGAGTTTGAATTGAATACTGATTTTATTTAATTGATTTCAGGTACCATTAGTTGCTAATAGTTCTTTGAGAACTTGCATTGCTTTGCTTGATAGCATTTGCATTGAGGTAGAATCCTTTTTCTTCATGTAGTCTGGAAGACCTGGCCTGTTACTTGGCCAGGCAACTGTCTGAAGTCCTCCTTAAGAGGCGATGTTTGTGCTTGTTTACTTTTGTCCCAAGCAGGAAAAGTCCTTTAAATAAGGCAATTGGTAGAATCCAAGAGATATGCAACCTATCTCCTACTATTCTGTGAGTCACTCACCTTGCTCACACTACTTGTGTTGATGCATAGTGAGTAAAAACCCAAGATCTATAGAGTCTAACTTGTGGAGAGAGTTCCATCTTTCTGAACTCCCACACCTTCTATCATTTGAAGCTCTCCCTGACCAGGGATAAGAGTGATGAGGAACACCCCTCATATCCTTTCATCTGCTTCACCTTGGCTCTCATTGTCAAGGTTAAGAGCACCATTAACCCTATTCCAGTTGGCTTCAATGCCTAACCCTTTGTATGAGCCTCATTGTTTGGTTATAGAGTGTGCTGAATGACTTTGGTTGATTGATTACTTAGTTCATTTGTACATGTCTGCTTGCATGCTTTGTGCATTTATCATCATTAATTGCTCCTTAGTGCATGATCATTTCATTTGTCTTTGTGACATATCTTTATTGTTTGCCCATTGAGGACAATTGTAAGACCATTCATTGGCCATTGTTCCTATGATATGGAAGTGAGTATAAGACCATTTCATTGGCCACTCATCTTGATGCATTTGTTTGTTGTATGTGAGGATGCAATTGTAAGTCCGTGTAATTTGGCATTTGTTTTCCCATGATCATATATTGGAGGTTAGAGTAAGCCCAGATAGATTGGCATCTGACATCCAAGTTGTTTGCTTTGTTTTTGTTGGAGATTGGTATAAGCCCAGATAGATTGGCATCCGGTATCCATTTTTCATTTTTTTGTTGAGGAGATTGGTATAAGTCCATAGAGTGGCCTCTGATATCCAGTTCTGTTTTAGGAGATTGGTATAAGTCCAGTGATTGGCATCCGGTATCCGCTTTTATTGACTTTCTTCCTTCGCTTTGCTTGTTTGTTATTGCCCATTGTCTATTCCAAAGGACCCACTTGAGTCATCTTCTATATGATTTCAAGAGGTGAACCTTCTAGGAAGTTTTACACTCCATCTTCATCCATTCATCCATTTTGTCCTAAACCTTTTCACACATTACTTTCAAAACTTGAGATAAATATTGTGCAAACATCTTCATGCTTTTAAATTAAAAACTTGGACCCCAAGTCCTTGACTTTTCAAACTCCATTTCATAATACTTCTTTTGAATCAATCTTAATCATACTTTGACCCTCCTTTTGTGAATAATCATAATCAATTAATTTCACCCATTCAATTGTTTTGTGGCTTTGTCCATTCTTGTTAAGTTTTCATACATTAGCCATAGGTTTGATTTATCCTAGTTGGTTGATGTTAATCTCACCTATTTGTCCTTAGTTGATTGAATTGTAAGTCTTCCTTGCTTATTATAGGGTTAACCCCTCACTAGCAAGTTGAAGCTTTTCTCACATGGTGGACTCGTTGTTTTGTATAAGGTTGAGTTTTCTCCCGTGGATAACGTAAGACCTTAAGGCTTGTGTTTAAAATTGAATCCACTAACTTTTGGAAATCTTTTAGCCGAACTACGGCGTTTTGATCCTTTCCTTTGATGGAAGGTACGTAGGCAACGGGTTCATCCGTTCGAACACAAAAACAATAAAAATTGTATATTCTTTTCTCATCATCCCAATCATGTTTGCACAATAAATATTTCATAACAAATAACAATTTAGTACAACAAGTGTGAAAAGGGCTCCCTATGAGTACATAGGACGTAGTGGGTGCCTAACACCTTCCCATTGCGTAATTTACCCCTTACCCAGACTCTCTGATCTTTTGATTAGTTTTCTATGTGTAAAACTTCTTAGGCTTTTGTTCGCTTTTTAGCCAATCCTTTGGATAAATAAAAGTGCGGTGGCGACTCGATTTCTTTGTATGCTTTGCTTATGGTTTAATCAATAAATCATATAGCGACGAATACACCGCTACAGAAAAGTGGCGACTCTGCTGGGGACAAACATAATCCTTGGTGGTATTGCCTACTTTTCACCCTTGTTGTGTGATATATTATTATTTGTTATTTGACATATTTTTGTACAATTTGGGATAACTGTATTGATTGTAATGTTTGAATTGCTTGATATACAATTGTTGTTTGCTTTGGTGATCTCTGTGAGATGAGTTCTATACCCGAACTCGAGTGCACTCTAGGATAGGAGAATGGCATAGTCTCGTTGACTGGTGTGGAGTATTCCTTAGCCAGTTGACTTGCGAGCCCATTCACTTGGTGGAGGTCATGTTGGATTAATAATGTCACACAAGTTATTTGTGGTTAGGCATTATTCTTTCAATCATGTGCCGCAGAAGCCAAGGACCGTAGTTTACCAAGCCCATCTTGGCCTTTTTTTTAGGACGTAGTGCGGAGATCGTTCAGATGTAAGTTCTGATGCGATTGTTACGCGATACTACACTCATAAGAGTTTCTCTTGAGAATATTTTTGGAATACGAGTATTCGTTCCTCCGATAATATTCGAAAGATGGAACGATGATTATGGGAACCTCTGATAGAACATGTCTGGCAGGTTTAAACCCTAGTACACTCCCTTTGGGGTGGTTCTTAACCGAGACTCCATGCTCGTGACTCTCAGCAAACCCGTGATTCGTGGTGGAGTCGTTCAGACAACCTTAATATCAATGGAACCTGGGTGTTGATCAGGTATAAAACCTAAATCCCCCAAAACGGATGGTTGATATTAAGGATGTTTGAGCCGGTTCATGTACCGTTAATATCAATGGAACTTGGGTGTCGATAAGGTGAAAACCTAAATCCACCAAAATGGATGATTGATATTAGGGATACAATGAGCTTTCCCACGACCTTTGTTTGGTGTGTTTTGCTTGATCCTTGAGTGTGATTGTTGCATTCATGCATTCATACATTCATCTGCATCCATGTCATCAGAAAAAAGAAAATTTTCAAGGAACTCAAAGGAGTTTATTTGCAAAAAATTTCAAACATGGGAAAAACCGGGAAAAAAATTTCACCTGATATGTCTGATGAGATATTCTCTTGTATGATCAAAATGCTTAAATATTTCAAAGTTTGCAAATAAAACCCTCGGGTTCCTTTGATATAAAAACAAGCATATGCACAAAACACTTCATGCATCATTTGCATAAGCGGGTGTTTTGTTCCGGTCTCCCGTCCTGTGGTCTGACCCTGCGATCCTCATTTATTTTGAAGACGCACTTCGCCGGTACTATACCAGAGCCATCTCTGCCAGATTGATGGATCATCTTGAGCAAGAGAGTTGTGAACTCAGAAGAGGATTTTGCCAGACTAAGTACTGTTGATGGATTTATTCCTGGTTAATCAATCCCGGGATGGCATTGGCTACTGTTCTGGGGCATATAATGAGCAAGGTTTGTTCAAGAGTGGAGGATTCATCCATGACGATCAACCTGAAGAAGAGGTTGCTGCTATCTTGGAAGAGGATGCAGAGGACCTGAACAATTTCATCATTCCTGGTGGTGTCTGCCACAATTGGGTCGCTGTGGATGTTCCTACGGTCATTCATAAGTCAGCGTGATTTGTTCACTTTGTTCAAAACCCTTCTCCCATGCCAAAAGGAGAAGTGATGATATTGTTGGCAGCATTTTAATGCAATGATGTTTTCATTCAATTAATGCATTGTTAAACATTTGTTTTTCCATTCGTTTTCACTTTTTTGCTTTTGCATGAAATCAGTGATCACAAAGAACCCATGAAAAACAAGAAAACATTTTTCATCTGCATAAATGATTTGCTTGTTTAAAAATTCAAAAGCTTTTCATTATCCAGAATCATTATGCAGGGATTTCTAAACCCATTGAACATAATGATCCAAAGCCATCTCCCAATCTTGAATTCTTTGTATTTGAGGCAGAGGAAGATGACGTTGAGGGGATTCCTGACGAGATTACCCGTCTTCTTAAGCACCAAAGGGGTTCATTCAGCTGTATCATGAGAATCAGCAAAACAGTCAAACTGGGGGATTGCAAATGCAATCAAAATTTAAAAAAAAAAAAAAAAAAAAACAAAAAAAAAAAAGGGTGAAAAAGATGAAAAAATCAAAAATCAGGAAAAAAAAATTCAAAATTTCTTCAAAAGAAAAAAGGAAAAAGTATACCCTCAAGTCCCTAGTGACTGATGCTGAATGGATCCAGGGTCGTTATGACCAATTGAATTTGATTGAAGAGAAGCGGTTAACTGCCATGTGTCATGGTCAGTTATATCAGCAGAGAATGAAGAAAGCATTCGATAAGAAGGTCAAGCCGCGTGTGTTCCGAGAAGGTGACCTCGTGCTCAAGAAAGTTTTGTCTTGTGCCCGATTCCAGGGGCAAGTGGACTCCAAACTACGAGGGTCCATATGTTGTTAAGAGAGCCTTTTCAGGCGGTGCTTTGATGCTTACAACAATGGATAGGGAGGATTTCACTCGTCCTGTGAATTCAGATGCAGTCAAGAGATACTTTGCCTAAAAAAAAAGTATATGCAAATGAAAAAAAAAACAGAATAGCTCGCTAAGTTGAAAACCCGAAAGGGCGGCTTAGGCAAAAATGAGCGTCTCGGTGGAGAACCCGCAAGGGTAATCCAGGCAAAAATTGGAGACTTGAAAAAAAGGAAGTATTTGCATCCCGCTAGATTGAGTACCTCACCCTGGGGCAATCTAGGCAAAAATTAGGGATTTGGCAAGTAACTGCATCCTGACAAGACTTTCTGTTTCACCAGCTGTCATTTCGTCAGAGGATTCTCGATTCGTCGTCAACTGAAGCTTCGAATACATCGAGATTCAAATTGGTAGAGAAAGGATCATTATGTTCAATGTAGCCCTCTTCCAATATATATCACTGATTTCAAATTTGTACAGATCTATAGAGTCTTGCCATTTGCAGGCTACCATTCCATCAAATGAATTTGAGCTTTTATCCAATTATTTGCACTCTTATTTGTTTCAATTCAACAAATGTTTTGCATGTTTTAAATTGATAAAATGTCATTGTTTTAAACAAATAAATTTTTCAAAATTTTTTTTTTTGTTTTAAACAAAGTGAATATTCATAAGGTTGAAAGGATACTCAAGAATATCTCAGTGCTCTCCCAAGGGTGGCATGATCTCCAACAGGTAAGACATTTGGTTCATATTCCTGGTTTGGTTGTATCTTCTTTCTCCCGATCTTGTGATGGGGTTGTTCCCCAGCATAGTTGCAAGCGGAGTTGTTGTTGAAGACTCAGTTTTCTCCAGCAGCAGTTTTCCCCAGTAGAGTTGCTTATGCAGTTGGATTCTACTTGGATGATGTTATTCTCCCCGTGGGTTGTTCCCCGGAGTTGTTTGGAGTTACAAAGCTCTTTGTTTCTCAGTTGATGCTGAGATCCCCTGCGGATCTTCGAGATTTTCTCTTGTTCCCCAACAGATTCGTCTTGGTGGCTGTGTTGCCCGTGGTGACTTTCTGTACCCTGGTTGGGTTGTTTGCTGATCCAGCACTCAGAGGTTTGGTGTTTCCTGATATCTCTGATCCTCTGCTTCCCCAGCAGTACCCGCAGATCTATGCTTTATAGCATGTAGATCTCCGCAGATTGGCTTTCCAGTTGGTTCTTCCCTGGAAGTATAATACCGGGCGTTTGATCCCTAGACCTGTTTGTGTTAGATATGTCTGTTTTGTCAGCATTCATCGAACATAAATCACGCATATTCGTGCATATTCATAAACATTCAGATATTCATGTTGCATTTCTCGCCATATATCTTTTGTTGATTGTTCCTTGCTATGGTGATGCAGATCCCCAATAGATCTCCCCTAGCAGATGTCGGGTGTTAAATCTCTCCATATAGAGTCAGCCCCATAAACAGAAAGTGTCTTTTGTCTGTCCTTCTGCAGTTCCCCACTGAGATATATCCTCGTGGATGACGGTTTCTTCCGTTTCCTCCCAACATATATATTGGGATGGATTTTCCTATTTGAGTTACATCCTCATTAGGACGTGTCTTGATTCAGTCTGTCTTTTCGGATTATTCCCGGATTGGCTATCTGTCAATTGTCTTGTGCTTCCCAGTGGGTTGTTCCCCAGCGGATTTTTTTGGGCCTCTACCCTTATACTGGTAGTTGTAAGTCCTATTTTCTTTGCCCTTTCAGCGGAATTGGTGGTTATATACCTTTTATTCCTCGGCAAGATTTTTGGTTTTCTACCCCTCATTCGGTAGATATAAACCCTAATTCATGGTTATCCCCACCAGAGTATGGCTACTACCCCGTATTCGGTAATTGTAAGTCCTATCTCTTTTCCCCTAACAGAGATAACCTTCGTGGTTCGTCCTGTTTGTAGGTGGATTCCTGTTGTTGTGGTTTTATCCCTAACAAAGTTGGTGTCTCCCTGTGGTGATTTCTATCCCCAGTTGAGTTTGTGGTCTTCTACCCCGTATTCGGTAGTTGTAAATCCCGAGTGGTGATGTTTCTCCCCAGCGGAGTTTGTGCCTTGTGGTACAGTTGGATAATTGCCGGATGCTTGCAATTTATCCCCAGCGGGTCTCCTTTCATTTACCCTTGTGATGGTAATGTTGTTGTTCCCTTTGATTGGTCATCATTATATACCTAGTTTGGTATCCCGATACCTTTCTTTTCGGTTGATTTATCCTTTATTAACTCAGTAACCGGTTGTGGATAATCTTCCATGCGAGTATGTTATTCACGGTCTGCCGGTAATGAATAATATATCTCATGCACTCTTCAGTCGAAGCCTTTTGTGTTTCCCTGGTCGAGTAAGTTTCGTTATTTTCCCTTTGTGGAATCGAATTCTTTATTTGTTGGATAATTGCCGGATGCTTGCAATTCATCCCTTTGAGTTGTCTTTCGTTTACCCGGATGCTTGGTATCGATTGTCTCTCTTTTTGGTTAGTCACCTATTATATACTTCGGTATCTCTGGTGTCTTTTCCCTTCGAGTATATTATTCACGGTCTGCCGGTAATGAATAATATGTCTCAAGCGCTCTTTAGTTGGAATCCTTTGTTGATTTTCCCCAGCTGAGCAAGATTCGTATTCTTTGTAGAATCGAATATCCATCCTTTAACCAGTTTGTGTTTCGGATGATGAGTGTGTTGGCATATATACCAATCCACGTTTTCGGTAGATCACCTATTATATGCTTCGGTATCTCTGGTGTTTCTTACCATGCGAGTATATTATCTACATTCTGACGGTAATAGATAATATACCTCATGCGAGTTTTCTTATCCACGGTCTGCCGGTAATGGATATTGTATCTCATGCACTCTTTGGGTTTGTATCCCCAGTTGAGTAAGGTTCGTTTTCCCGTCTTGGATTCGAATGTCCATCCTGTAAGTCGATTTGCTTTTTCAAGCCCTCCTTTCGGATGATGAGTGTTTTGGCATATATACCAATTCACGCTTTGGTCGGTCACCTATTATATACTTCGGTATCCCTGGTGTTCCTTCCTTTTTGCTCCCTATTATGACCTCGGTCCCCCTGTGGAGTCAGATTTTCCTGAGTTTATGTACCTTTTCCAGGTCTTTCTCAGATGTTTGGTTGATAGATATCTCTCACCCTTATACCGATCTTAGATATTCATTCTTCCTGAGTTTGTTACCCTTATACCAGTAACATCTCATTCGTTGGTGCTTCCTCAGTGGAGTTTCCTATTGCTTCTTCCCAGGAGTCAGCTTGTGTCTTTCCAATGGATGTTCTGCCTTTGGAATTTTCTTTTCCCCAGTGTGAGTCCTTCACTCCCCAGTTAGGTCTCCAGTCTGATTTCTGTTACCCTAATTAGAGTCGTGTCTTGTTCACGCTGTGTCAGTTTTGTTTTTCCCCAACTCAAAGTCGTGTCCTGCTCACGCATTCTTTTTCTTTTACTATCCCCAACGACAGTATTGTTGGAGTCTCTGTTCCTGGTGAGTGTATTACTCCGATGGATCGTCTTTTCTTCTGTGTGAACTGTATTCCCCACAGAGTTTGTGTCTTTTGCATGCATACATTTGCATCATGAGGTCTCTTAGGGACCAAAATTTGTCTCATTACTGTTATTTAAGCCCATTCTACCGCGTCGAGATGAAGATTTCTAAACTTCACTTCTCCGGCTAGAATGACCTTAAATAGGGGCATCTGTAAGACCCCAATTTTGTCCCTAAGATCCCTCATGGCATCATATCATACCATATCATTGCCTCAAGGATCTTTGTACACCTTTGCTTCCCTCCTAGTGGGTGGGTTATCTTGTGAGTGTGGTTCTTGATCACCAAGCATGTATTGCATTTTTGTATCATTGCTTTTCATCTGTTTACTAACCAAAAGTACAAAAATATTGTCATCTAACCATGTTACTTGCAGTTGAAGCAAGCTAGGTTAAATCAGTCAAATCAGCCATTGAGCAATGGATGGTGGTCATTCTTGAAGAATTTGGGCACCATGATCATTCATCAAGAGTTCATATGAGTTGTGACATCATTTTGAATCAAGATATCAAGTGGTAGGGGCTTGGAATTCATCAGAGCATGGTTCTGTCAACCAAAACCCTAGCAAAGTCAACTGAAGTCAACTGTGCATTTAATCAGTGATTTGATGGTGGGAATTGGTTTGAGAGGTCTCATTCATGTCCATATAAGCCTCATATAACATGTCAAACATCCACAGTGAAGAATTTGAGGTCAGACAAGAAGTTTCCAAAAATAGAAAGTTGACCTGTAATTGGAATTTGCCAAAAATGGAAAGTTCTTCTCCTCAAAATTACATCATCATACAAGCTTCAAATGAATTTTTGTCCAACATGAAAGTTGAAGATCTTGTTCTCCCATTTCCAAAAAGTCCAAGAACACTCATTTCTCATGTGTGGTTGGCAAGTTATGATCAAATCATTCTCAAGAATTTTTGAACTTCAAAGTGAGATAACTTCCAAACCATTTGGCCAAATTGAGTGAGGTTTTTTGCTACAAGTCACATTTGACATGCTCTATCCAATTCCTTCATCACATTTCACCAAAAATCTTCCAATCAAAATGGCCTTTTTCAAGTGCATTGAATTAAAAAAGAGAGGGGTGAAAAATGAACTTTCAAATTAAGCCTTGCCAATACATTTTACCAATTGCCAATGTTCAGAAATCACATTTGGAGATTGACTAAGCCCAATTTTCGCACTGTAGCACATGCACATGCAATTTGAGTTAATTTCACTAATTGGCAAAACATTTCCATTTGAGCTAATGTGATTACCACTTCATTAACCAAACTTAAGCTTCATTAAACAGAGTATATATGGCTCATTTCTGATGGAAAAACCCTAGCCACTATTCACCAAATCAGATCTAAAAATTCATTTTCTCTCAAGAACTCTCATTTCCTTACTTGGACTTTTTCTGAAAATCTGCAAAGAAGTTTTGTTACTGTCCATGGATTCTTCATTCACCAACATTCTTGGAGCTTTAGCAAGTGCCATTTCATCACTGTAAAGCTATTTTCAGCACTGTTGTATTCAAACTCCTTTCATGGCAGCTAGGGATTTGGACATTACCAAGCAAGCTTGAACCACGATTCTCCCTCTATTCATCAATACAAACATTATTGTGCATCTGTTTCAGCTTTTTGAGACCAAAGGACCACGAATTCCATACTGTTCTTCAAACAAGGTAAAAATTCGAACCATGCTTTTGATAAAATCATGCTATGCTCATTAAAGATCTCTCCATGCTGATTGCAATGAAACTTGAATCGTGAGAAATGGTTGAATATTGAGAGAGAAACATCGATTTAAAGTTTGTTGGTTAAATGTGTTTGTGCTTAGTTCTTCCTTGTTAGCTTGAATTAATGAAAATGAATGTTGGAATGTTTATGTACTCTGTTAGATGAACACAATGGTATGTTGATTTTTTATTTTTGTTGCATTTCGTTCTTGTTGAAAATCTGGAAAGATGATGATGAACTGTAGCTTGGAACCCTAATTTCATGAACCCAGAAAACACGTTTGATCCGCTGGCCCTTTGTTTTGCATGAGCTCCACTGTTTCATTGCCATGAAGCCAGTAAGCGCGCGACACATCCTTAAGTGAAACGCAGCGTTTCACTTAAGGGACCGGTTATTTACAAGTTTGCCACTGCCGGTTTTAATTTCATTTAAATCATTCTCTTTTTTCAATATTTATTTCATTTTGTATGGCAATCTTCAAAAATTCATAAGTTCTTCGATTTCAATCCAAATTTGATGGGATTTTTTGTAAAATGCTCCTCATGATCTCTAGTTTATTATGGTGATTTTTCCAGATTTTTTGCACGTGTGGATTTTTAAAATGTGCTAGGGTTTGTTCATGTGTGTCTATTTTGTGTATGCCATGCCATTTTGCTTGTGAAATGATGTTACTTAATCCAATGAGGCTGAAATTTTTTGTGCTTAAACTAGACATGTTCATGGTGATTTTGGTGTAGAGTTTGTGAATTTATCATTGCTGGTTGAAGAGATACAATTTTTTGAATAGAGGTGTGACAATTTGTGTCACACCATTCATGTCCAACTTCATGATTTTAATTACCATGCTTATTGAACTCAAAATGGTCTGGATTTTTGCATGAGTATACTTATGGATGTTGAGAATACATGTGAATATTTCTTGTATTATTGATGGCATTTCCTATTTGATTGGAATTTTCTTCCCTGTTTGGTCATTTGTTGATTTTTTGTGATACATGTTTGTATCTGATTTGTGAAATTCTAATGCTTAATTGGATGGACTTGAAATTTGGCATGAGTAATGTAGACATCTTGAAGTTTGTCATGGTTTTAGTGCCATTCATTTATCATGTGTTGTAACTATTTTATGATTTATTGAAGTTGGTGCATGTTTTGATTGCTTGTTTGAGTTTGCTTGAACTTGCTTTGACTTTCTGATTTTCATTAACCTACTTCCTTTGATCCAAATGAGCTGAAATTTGGTATGCTTATCATGTTATGGATGATGTTTGATCATGAATTATTTGAGGATTTATTGAAATGTTTGTGATTGGATTTGACTTGAATCTTTCTGTTGACTTCTTTGAGGTTCTATATGACATGCCTTAACCTAATTTGTTTGTGAAATGATAATGATGAATGATATGAATGTGAAACCACTTGGGTTTGCTTCTTAATTGTTTGAACTTGATCTTGGATATCTTTCACTTGCTGTTTTGGATTTTTTTTTATCTCCTTTTGACCCTAGGCTTGTCCTAGTGGTCTTGTTGCTCATGTTTGAGTTTGGTTTTTCAGGTTAAGAAGTGAATGCTTTAAGGAGATTAATTCAAGTTGCTTGAGTTTGATTGTTTATCATGAACTAACTTGTTTGTTTTGTAGGATGTTCAGCTCATATGCTTTGAGCTTTGTGCATTGCACATTTGACTGATTGTGTTGACTGTTGATCCTTATCTTATATTGGTTTTGAGTTTGAATTGAATACTGATTTTATTTGATTGATTTCAGGTACCATTAGTTGCTAATAGTTCTTTGAGAACTTGCATTGCTTTGCTTGATAGCATTTGCATTGAGGTAGAATCCTTTTTCTTCATGTAGTCTGGAAGACCTGGCCTGTTACTTGGCCAGGCAACTGTCTGAAGTCCTCCTTAAGAGGCGATGTTTGTGCTTGTTTACTTTTGTCCCAAGCAGGAAAAGTCCTTTAAATAAGGCAATTGGTAGAATCCAAGAGATATGCAACCTATCTCCTACTATTCTGTGAGTCACTCACCTTGCTCACACTACTTGTGTTGATGCATAGTGAGTAAAAACCCAAGATCTATAGAGTCTAACTTGTGGAGAGAGTTCCATCTTTCTGAACTCCCACACCTTCTATCATTTGAAGCTCTCCCTGACCAGGGATAAGAGTGATGAGGCACACCCCTCATATCCTTTCATCTGCTTCACCTTGGCTCTCAATGTCAAGGTTAAGAGCACCATTAACCCTATTCCAGTTGGCTTCAATGCCTAACCCTTTGTATGAGCCTCATTGTTTGGTTATAGAGTGGGCTGAATGACTTTGGTTGATTGATTACTTAGTTCATTTGTACATGTCTGCTTGCATGCTTTGTGCATTTATCATCATTAATTGCTCCTTAGTGCATGATCATTTCATTTGTCTTTGTGACATATCTTTGTTGTTTGCCCATTGAGGACAATTGTAAGACCATTCATTGGCCATTGTTCCTATGATATGGAAGTGAGTATAAGACCATTTCATTGGCCACTCATCTTGATGCATTTGTTTGTTGTATGTGAGGATGCAATTGTAAGTCCGTGTAATTTGGCATTTGTTTTCCCATGATCATATGTTGGAGGTTAGAGTAAGCCCAGATAGATTGGCATCTGACATCCAAGTTATTTGCTTTGTTTTTGTTGGAGATTGGTATAAGCCCAGATAGATTGGCATCCGGTATCCACTTTTCATTTCTTTGTTGAGGAGATTGGTATAAGTCCATAGAGTGGCCTCTGATATCCAGTTCTGTTTTAGGAGATTGGTATAAGTCCAGTGATTGGCATCCGGTATCCGCTTTTGTTGACTTTCTTCCTTCGCTTTGCTTGTTTGTTATTGCCCATTGTCTATTCCAAAGGACCCACTTGAGTCATCTTCTATATGATTTCAAGAGGTGAACCTTCTAGGAAGTTTTACACTCCATCTTCATCCATTCATCCATTTTGTCCTAAACCTTTTCACACATTACTTTCAAAACTTGAGATAAATATTGTGCAAACATCTTCATGCTTTTAAATTAAAAACTTGGACCCCAAGTCCTTGACTTTTCAAACTCCATTTCATAATACTTCTTTTGAATCAATCTTAATCATACTTTGACCCTCCTTTTGTGAATAATCATAATCAATTAATTTCACCCATTCAATTGTTTTGTGGCTTTGTCCATTCTTGTTAAGTTTTCATACATTAGCCATAGGTTTGATTTATCCTAGTTGGTTGATGTTAATCTCACCTATTTGTCCTTAGTTGATTGAATTGTAAGTCTTCCTTGCTTATTATAGGGTTAACCCCTCACTAGCAAGTTGAAGCTTTTCTCACATGGTGGACTCGTTGTTTTGTATAAGGTTGAGTTTTCTCCCGTGGATAACGTAAGACCTTAAGGCTTGTGTTTAAAATTGAATCCACTAACTTTTGGAAATCTTTTAGCCGAACTACGGCGTTTTGATCCTTACCTTTGATGGAAGGTACGTAGGCAACGGGTTCATCCGTTCGAACACAAAAACAATAAAAATTGTATATTCTTTTCTCATCATCCCAATCATGTTTGCACAATAAATATTTCATAACAAATAACAATTTAGTACAACAAGTGTGAAAAGGGCTCCCTAGGAGTACATAGGACGTAGTGGGTGCCTAACACCTTCCCATTGCGTAATTTACCCCTTACCCAGACTCTCTAATCTTTTGATTAGTTTTCTATGTGTAAAACTTCTTAGGCTTTTGTTCGCTTTTTAGCCAATCCTTTGGATAAATAAAAGTGCGGTGGCGACTCGATTTCTTTGTATGCTTTGCTTATGGTTTAATCAATAAATCATATAGCGACGAATACACCGCTACAAGTGGGTTAGCTTTAACATTCGGTGCACGGTCCTCAAAGGACACCATTCCATTCTTAACCAGCTTCTGAAATTCATACTTGAGGGGGTAACATTTCTCTATATCATGTCCGAGAGCTCCTTGATGAAAAGCACAATAGAGTTCCAGTTTATACCACCAGGGAAGTGGTTCGGGGATTTGCGGAGGATTTCTTGGTTGTAATAGGTTCTTGAGAACCAAATAGGGATATAGTTCTGCATACATCATCGGAATTGGGTCGAAAGAGACCTTCTTCCTCTCAAAAGTTTGTTGTTGTTGTTGTAGGTGTTTGTTCGTTGTTGTGGTTGTTGTTGAATTGGTGTTGATTGATTTGCTGAAAATACAGGAATGACTGAAGATACTTGATGATGATGTTGACAGGGTGGTTGATTTCTTCTTACCTGAGGCCTCCTCTGCTTCCCAAAGGTCAGTGTATTAGCTTCACTGTCCTTCTTCTTACTAAAACTGTTGCCATACCTATTGTTGGATGACACCTCCTCTCTAGACAATCGTCCTTCTCGGATACCTTCTTCTAGCCTCATCCCCATGTTTACCATTTCGGTAAAGTCACTGGGGGAACTGGCAATCATCGGCTCATAATAAAATGAGCTCAGGGTCTTCAGAAAAATCTTAGTCATCTCCTTTTCCTCTAAAGGATGGGTGATCTGAACAGCAAGCTCTCTCCATCACTACGCATACTTCTAGAATATCTCCTTGTCCTTCGGAGACAATGATCTCAATTGATCTCTATCGGGAGCCATATCAACATTGTATTTATACTGCTTCACAAATGCTTCGCACAAATCATTGAATATGTGAATGCTCGCACTATCCAACCCCATGTACCACTTCAGAGCGGCACCGGTCAAACTGTAATGAAAATAATGGATCAACAGCTGATCATTATCTGTTTGAGTAGACATTTTTTGGGCATACATCACCAAATGAATGAGTGGACAGGTATTCCCTTTGTATTTTTCAAAGTCATGCACTTTGAATTTCACCGGAATTTTCACATTTGGGACCAAACACAGTTCTGCAGCGCTCTTCCCAAACAAGTCTTTACCCCTCAAAGTTTTCAACTCCTTACGCAACTCAAGGAATTGATCCTTCATCTCATCCATCTTCTCATACACTGTAGTGGGGTTTTCGTTACCTTTAGGTTTATTGACTAAACCAAAAGTCAACATACAATTCGATTCGCCACCTCAATTTTATTTATCCAAAGGAAAGGCTAAAAAGCGAACAAAAGCCAAGTAAGAAGTTTTTCAAATCAAAAACTAATAAAAAAAAGTCAGAGATCTAGGTAAGGGGGTTGGTTATGAAATGGGAAGGTTTTACGCATCCAAAACATCCATAGTACTCTAAGGGAACCTCTTTTTGCAAATATGTGTTGTAGGTTGGTATTTGTGAAAAGATTTGTGCAAAAGATTGGAGGGATGATGTCATACCCCAAAATTTGCCCGTTAATCTTGCAGGACATTTTTCAAGACACTCCAACTCATTTTTCAAGGCATTTATCTTAAAGGAACAAAGACCTAGCACACAGGTGGCCCAAATCCAGAAAATGGCTTAAAATGGCTTGCTCGCTAGGCGAGCAAAATCCTTCGCCTAGCGAACCCTTCGCTACACCACTCGCCTAGCGAAGCTTGCGAATACCAGAAATTTTGGGCTTCATTCTGAGCCCATTAGGTCACACAAAAAAGCATTATAAATACCAAAACTTCAGTCAGAAAGATGGAACGAAAGAGGAAAGGAGACAGAAGGGGATACGGACAGAAACCCTAGCAAGGAAACCCTAACAGAAGCAACCGAGCAAACCCTGGAGGCTAACCCAGAGAATTCAGAGCAACCCTAAAGGCAACCCTGAAGGAAACTCATTTGCACAAAGGTTACCTCCGCCAAACTCAATCCGGCATCAACCCTAAGAGCGATCTGCCAATTCAAGGTTGCAATTCAATTGCAAACAGGTTTGCATTACTATTACCGTTTTATGTTCCTAATTCACATGTGATATCATAATTGAATTCATAAATATATTTGAGGTTTTGCATGTGGACTTAAGTATGCCTGGATATCTTGAACGTTTAACCATGTAATTTTCTGTAATGGATGCCATAGGGTTTGGAGCTCGCAGAAATCGTATTGTTCTTAAATTCAAAACCCGCAGCCGTTCGCTAGCACATCGCTAAGCGAACCTGTAGCGAGTGTTCGCTAAGCCCTCGCTAGGCGAGGCAGCAGCGAACATGACAATCGCTGATTTTTCTGTTCCGATCTTTGCTCATCTGACATGTTTTATTATCACCATGCATTGTTTACCTGACATTATTCTTGTTGTGATTCCTTTTGTTTGGTGCGATTCTCGATTGCACCCTGATTTGGTATTCTGACCTGTTTGCTGAATTTTGTAAGGGTTCACATACTCCCGGAAAAGGTAGCTTTCTAGGTATTCCACTTTATTTGTGGGATACCCTTGTGGAGATTCATCCTAATTACTTAATTGATTTTAATGTGGAGATTCATCCTAATTATCTAATTGATTATAATATGGAGGTTCATCCTAATTACCTAATTGATTATAAAATATTGCCTTTGAATATGTGATCTTGGACCTCTCTTTGTTACCTTACGGTATTACGGTATTACGGTATTACGGTATTATGGTCATGTCCCGTGAATGTGGGGATACACTTAGCAAAGACCCTTCGGTTAAATCATCATGTCCCTATAAGATAAATCATAGTCCCTCGGATGTTGCCTGCGAATATATGATTTTGTCCCTCGGATGTTGCCTGCGAATATATGATTTTGTCCCTCGGTGACCCGTCGTTGTAGCCTACGGTTAAATGATGATTGTCCCTTCGAATGCTAAGGTATCCTTACAAATGTCGCCTTCAATGACCAATCGATGACCCTACAATGACCCTTTACATCCAAAGGATAGAACTACTTGCTTCTCAATAGTAAGGACAGTTTTACCCTCATAAGGATAGGAAATGCCCATAAAGACCTTGGGTAGGTATAACTCCTAAATGCTTGCTCACAGCTTAAACTACTTTTCACACCCCACACTTTTCAAAACCTCTATTAGAAAATCACCACTTGGCATACATTCGTACTGGAATCATTGCCGTTATATATTTCTAAACAGCTTTCAAAACTAAACGAGATAAATACTTTGTATACATTCGTGCAAGAATCATTACAAAGTTAAACTCTCTTTTCAAAACATTTTCTAAGCAATTCACAAACACTTTTTCAGACAATAAAAATAACATAAGTGATCAAGCAATTAAGAGCCCATGGATAACCATGGATACAAAGGGTGCTAACACCTTCCCTTTGTATAATGTACCTCCCGAACCCAAAATCTAATTAAGGTCTTTCCTGTTCTTTTCCACCTTTCCTTATTGGATAAAAGAAAAGTCGGTGGCGACTCTTGCTATCCGCGACATTTGCTTTCCAAAGAAAAAACACACAAAGTCAGTTCACCGTATGACAGAACCGGCGACTCTGCTGGGGATACTTACAAAGAGAGGTTACCTTATTAAAAAAAAAAAACAAGATCACTTATTTAATTTGTCTTTTAAGGGATTTCTTGGGTATGTTGTGCTTGAGTGAAAGATCCTACACCCGGATCTAGTGTACCTTAGGTAAGTAGCAATAGATCATCGCGACTATCCGGCGTATACTGGAATGGTTAAAATGATGGCTACGGTTAATGTGACACTTTGGATGTCCTGATGTTCCTCATGTTTACTTGAGGAGAAATTTGGCGTCTGCGTGGTGTCATCAAAGCATTAACCAGACCTTTAGAACCCTAATTGACTCATCCTGGCCATTAGAAAGTAGTGAGATAACTGACTTCGGTTCCGACTGGGGTTGGTTGAGACTCGATACTACACTCTTTGAGATTGGACTTTAGGGAAGCTTTGGTCAACCACTTGGTGTTGCACTGAGGTGGACTTAAAGGAAGGTCAATGATTGGAGATCCTTTTAGAACCCGGTTACTATTCTAGGACAGGTTGAACCAACCAAACTTCAGTGGGGAGGGTACTTACCTATGGAACTCATGCAAGCCTTAAAACCTAGGAATGATTGTTGTGTGACTTGCTTGTGCTTGTTATTTACTTAACATCATAACATCATAACATCATAACATCATAACATCATGACATCGTGGCATTGTACTAACCATTTCAAGGACTTTAAACATTGAAAACATTTCATAGATTGCATAGCATAACATAACATTGCATAACAGGTACTCTAAAGGGATCAATGTTCTCACGGTCTTCCTGCAAACAGAAAAATGGCCCTCGAACAAACTGTCAAGGATCTCCAGGCTCAGAATGCTCAACTCCAGGAGATGATCTTGAACTTATCCAAGGGGCAGGAGGAACTGAAGGCTCTCTTGCTCGAGAAAAAGAAAGACAAGAAACCTGTGAGTTACATCAACCCGGGAAGAAGGCTCAAAGGACAGGCTGCAGGAGTCAAGATTAGGATTCCGAAGGATCAAGAAGAGGAGACTGGGAATGATTCGGAAGAGGAAAATGTTGATCCCTTCAACCCTGACGACGACGATGAAGATTATGAGAATGAACAGTACTCTCCAAAAGATGATAAGTATAAGTTGCTGGAAGAACGCATGCTAGCTATGGAGGGTCAGAGGGCGCCAGACCTGGATTTCGAAGGCTTAGGTCTGGTCTCTGGTGTGGTCATTCCCCGCAAATTCAAGGTCCCCGCTTTCACTAAGTACGATGGTGCGTCTTGTCCTCAGATGCATCTGAGAGCTTATGTGAGAAAGATTCAGCCGTATACCACTAATAGGAAACTATGGATCCATTTCTTCCAAGAGAGTCTGTCTGGCACACAGTTAGAATGGTACTATCAGCTTGAGAGCTCTAACATCCGCACCTGGACTGATTTAGCGACAGCTTTCTACAAGCACTACCAGTATAATTCTGAATTGGCGCCTACTCGGCTACAATTGCAGAGTATGACTATGGGATCTAAAGAAAGCTTCAAAGAATATGCTCAAAAATGGAGAGATTTGGCTGGCAGAGTCAAACCCCCTATGACTGATCGAGAATTAGTGGACATGTTCATGAGTACACTGACTGGCCCATTCTACAGCCATCTACTGGGAAGTTCTTCATCGGGTTTCACTGAACTTATATTAACAGGTGAACATGTTGAAAGCGGCATTCGAAGTGGAAAGATACAGGCGGCTACCTCTAATCCTCCGAAGACCCCTAATGTCATCATTGCTCCTCTACCAAATCATGACAAGACTGTTAATGCTGTAGAAGATGCTGATAGCGATTGCAACCTGGATAGCTGGATTTTCCCAACAATTGGTGACAGACTCAATAATTGGAAGGCTGAGGACACTATCCCGATTTCCTTTAGTCAGGAGTAATTGTTATTGCTATTTTAGCATTTTAAGGCATTGTGTCTATGCCCGGGGCACAATAGCTAATTTTTCAAGGGTTTTGTCATTTTCATAAGCATATTCGTATTCAATAAATCAATGGACCTTTTTACATTCAAATATTGCGCTCTTTATCTTTCCTGTCATCTTTCAAATAAGCTATGTTTTCTTGCACACACTCACGTAACAATTTGCCGATCCATATCCATTCTGGATCCTGTTGATAATAATTCCGCTACTGTTCATTATGACTTTGAAAATCCGATCTACCAAGCCAAGGGTGGAAGTGAGGAAGATTGTGAAGTCCCTGGAGAACTTTCCAGACTGTTACTACAAGAAGAAAAGACTATACAGCCGCATGAGGAATCAATTGAGGTTGTAAATCTGGGTACTGAAGTAGACAAGAAAGAAGTCAAAATAGGAGCAGGCTTGGAAAACAGTGTCAAAGAAAGATTGAGTCGGATGTTACGTGACTATGTAGAGGTTTTCGCTGGAAAAATCAAGAGATGATGAATGTCAAGAAGCTTTTGACAAAATCAAGAAGTATCTCCAAGAACCTATAAATCTGATGCCACCAGTTGAAGGAAGACCTCTAATCATGTATCTGACCGTGTTAGAAAATTCAATAGGGTGTGTGTTGGGGCAACATGACGAGTCTGGTCGAAAAGAGCATGCAATATACTACCTTAGCAAAAGGTACCGACTGTGAAACAAGATACTCACAGCTCGAGAAAGCTTGCTATGCTTTGGCTTAGGCTGCTCGCCGACTAAGACAGTATATGTTGAATCATACCACTTTATTGATTTCTAAGATGGATCTTATCAAATATACATCTGAGAAACCTGCTCTCTCCGGAAGAACAACAAGATGATTGTTGAACTCTGCACGCAGTTCAAAATAAAACACCATAACTCTTCTCCGTACCGGCCAAAGATGAATGGCGCCGTGTGTAACACCCTTCTAAAATACCCCAAATATTTAATTAGAATAACAACAACAAGTGTCAGAGTAATTATGTACCAAGGGTGTCACACACAACATTTCACACCATAATAACCGTCATGCTCATTATTTAATTCAACATAAACACTTCTTGCAAAATACGCAGCGGATATAAGTCATTCAACATCTGTAATACATTACACATAAAATTGTTCAACAAGTTAAAACATCCCGTCCCGATGTTACATCTATCAGAGCATGACCCACTACGGAGACTACACTAGACTCCAAGCACTAGCTTCTACTCACTCACTGCTCGTTACCTGAAAAATAGTTGTAAGGGTGAGTTCCTCAATCGATATAACAAACATTATAATTTATCATGTTATGTTAAGTAATCTTACACGTTAATCACCCTAATCATATCATGCATTCAGTAACGGCACACCAACTCAATTATCATACTCAATAACAACGTAAAATGCAACTCAATAACAACATAAAATGCAACTCAAATGAGACTCGACTCGTCATGCATGTGGTACCAATCGGAGTAAAACTCCCAACTTAAAATCATTGCCATTTTAGTGGGCATCAAGGCCTAAGCCTTCAACTTTCAACTTAAAATTTTGCCAATCCAGGCCAACGTGGTGTGAGCAAAGCTCCATAAATTTTGCCAATCCAGGCCAACGTGGTGTGAGCAAAGCTCCATAAATTTTGCCAATCCAGGCCAACGTGGTGTGAGCAAAGCTCCGACTCTATGCATATGAATGTATATGGCATGTACGACTTGCAATTTCAACCACATAATAATAACAGCAACACAACAGCTTTTTCAACAAAAACAACTTATAATCAACTTTGGCTCATCAGCCTACAACTCAGTATTTTCAACAAAACAACTTATATTCAACTTTGGCTCATCAGCCTACAACTTAATATTTTCCACAAAACAACTTATCAACATATTTGCATCAACATTTCGCAACATAGACTCCACGAATTTATTTATCACAATTGGATACAATAGGCCAATCACCAATTACACTTACATCATAAAAATCAACCATTTTTACATACTGCAACAGTGTTAACCGGTTAACGCCCTGGGTTAACCGGTTAACGCAGGAAAAATACATTTTCTGGCAAAACGCAACAGTGTTAACCGGTTAACGCCCTGGGTTAACCGGTTAACGCAGGCAAAACAGCACATTTTCACAAAGTATAACAGTGTTAACCGGTTAACGCCCTGGGTTAACCGGTTAACGCAGACGAAACATCAGTTCATGCGCTAACACAAGGCAGAATGCAGAGTTCTCCGCATTTTCCGCCGTTGGAGGACTTCCGGACCTCCGATTCAATTTCCGTAAAAAGCTATACGTTCAGAAATTCACAATACACTCAAACACGGATTCAATTACAGTCTAAACGCAATTTATCCAACATAGTTTCCAGCATTCAAAATCCCAATTAGGGTCAATTTAACGGTTTCTCACTACCCATGACATGTTAATCTATAATACCCATTAAGCGACGATAAACCCCCCCTTACCTTAGACAATCCGGCAACTCTTCGAGCTTCAAGCTTTTCCGTTCTCCAACCTTTGCTCTACAGCTCTTTGCCCTTTTCCTCTTCTCTGCAGCTTCTCAGTTTTCACGTAAAAACCTTTTCCAAAATGAAAACCTTTTCTCTTATTCCACTTATATATTTTCCAATAATAATTATTATTCCAAAATAATAATAATAATCCAATCATTCAATTTATTTAATTAAATTATTAAATATATTATTAACTTAATTAAATAATTCTTTTACTTTATTTGGGGTGTTACAACTCTCCCCCACTAAAAGAGTTTTCGTCCTCGAAAACATACCTCAAACAAATAACTCTGGATAGGACTCCTTCATCTGACTCTCCAGTTCCCAAGTCACATTGCCACCTGCTGGTCCTCCCCAAGCTACCTTCACTAAGGCAATCTCTTTACCCCGCAACTGCTTCGACTCTCGATCCTCGATCCTCATAGGCGATGTTTCAACAGTCAGGTTATCTCTCACCTGCACATCATCTACTTGGACTACATGCGACGGATCATGAATGTACCTCCTCAACTGAGACACATGAAAAACCTCATGCAAATTCGCAAGTGACGGCGGTAAAGCGATACGATAGGCTACCTCTCCTATCCTCTCTAAAATCTGATAAGGACCAATAAATCGAGGTGTCAACTTCTTCGACTTCAAAGCCCGACCAACACCTGTTATCGGAGTAACACGAAGAAACACATGATCTCCCTCTTGAAACTCAAGTGACTTCCTCCTCTTGTCATGATAACTCTTCTGACGACTCTGAGCCATCCTCATCTTCTCCTGAATCATCTTAATCTTTTCTGTAGTCTGTTGAACAATTTCCGGTCCAACCACAGCACTCTCACCGGACTCATACCAACATAAAGGTGTCCGACATCTCCTACCATACAAAGCTTCAAACGGTGCCATACCAATACTCGAATGAAAACTATTGTTGTAGGTAAACTCAATCAACGGTAAATAACAATCCCAACCACCTCCTTTTTCCAAAACACAAGCTCTCAAAAGATCTTCTAATGACTGAATCGTCCTCTCAGTCTGACCGTCAGTCTGCGGGTGATATGCAGAACTCAATCTCAGCTTAGTTCCCAAAGCTCTCTGCAAACCTTCCCAGAACTTCGATGTAAATCTAGGATCTCTGTCCGAAACAATACTCGACGGAATACCATGCAAACTTACAATCTTCTCAATATACAACTCAGCCAATTTTTCTAACGGATAATCCATTCTAATCGGAATGAAATGAGCCGACTTTGTCAATCTGTCAACAATCACCCAAATAGCTTCAAAATTCTTAATTGTCCTCGGTAAACCAGAAACAAAATCCATACTAATACTATCCCACTTCCACTCTGGAATAGCCAACGGTTGCATTAGCCCAGACGGCTTCTGATGCTCAATCTTTGACTTCTGACAAGTCAAACAAGAATAAACAAAGCTCGCGATTTCTCTTTTCATTCCCGGCCACCAAAATAACTTCTTCAAATCATGATACATCTTCGTGGCTCCAGGATGAATACTCAACCCACTACGATGTCCTTCTTCAAGAATACTCTTCTTAAGCTCGGTAACATCCGGAATACACACCCGACTACCAAACTTCAAAATACCATTCTCATCAACTCTGAATTCGCCACCTTGACCTTGATTCACTAGAGTCAACTTATCAACCAAAAGCATATCAGATTTCTGACCCTCTCTGATCTCATCCAGAATACCACTTGTCAACTTCAACATTCCCAATTTAATACTATTGTGAGTACTCTCACACACCAAACTCAAGTCTCTAAACTGTTCAATTAAATCCAATTCCTTAACCATTAACATAGACATATGTAATGATTTCCGACTCAATGCATCAGCCACTACGTTTGCTTTACCCGGATGGTAATTCAAACCAAAGTCATAATCCTTCAGAAACTCTAACCATCTTCTCTGCCTCATATTCAGCTCTTTCTGATCAAACAAATACTTTAAACTCTTATGGTCACTGAAAACTTCAAATCTTGATCCATACAAGTAATGCCTCCATAACTTCAGGACAAATACCACAGCTGCCAACTCTAAATCGTGCGTCGGATAGTTCCTCTCATGAACCCTCAGCTGTCTTGAAGCATAAGCTATAACCTGCTTATTCTGCATCAACACGCCACCCAAACCCAACAATGAAGCATCGCAATAAACTTCAAATGATTCCGACGAACTCGGTAATATCAGAATAGGAGCAGTAGTCAACCTTCTCTTTAGCTCTTGGAAACCTTCTTCACATTTTGAGTCCCAAACAAACGCTTGCCCCTTTCTAGTCAACATCGTCAACGGTAACGCCAACTTAGAAAATCCCTCAATGAACTTCCTATAATAACCAGCCAAACCAAGAAAACTTCGAATCTCAGCAACAGACTTCGGAGCTTCCCACTTAGATACCGCTTCTATCTTAGAAGGATCAACAGCCACACCACCTCTTGAAATCACATGACCAAGAAAACTTACCTCCTCTAACCAAAATTCACACTTAGACAGTTTAGCAAATAACTTCTTTTCTCGTAGGACTTCTAAAACCATTCTCAAATGTTCAGCATGCTCTTCTTCAGACTTCGAATACACCAAAATATCATCAATAAACACCACCACAAACTTGTCTAGGTACTGATGGAAAATCCTATTCATATACTCCATAAATACTCCAGGTGCATTAGTCACACCAAAAGGCATTACAGAATACTCATAATGTCCATACCTTGTTCTGAAAGCAGTCTTCTGAATATCCTCTGTTTTCACACGGATCTGATGATACCCAGATCTCAAATCTATTTTGCTGAACACACTTGCACCAACCAACTGATCCATCAAATCGTCAATCCTCGGCAAAGGATACCGATTCTTGATCGTCACTTTATTCAGTTGCCTGTAGTCCACACACAACCTCATAGTACCTTCTTTCTTCTTAACCAATAGCACTGGTGCACCCCACGGTGACACACTCGGACGAATAAATTTCTTATCCAATAGATCTTCCAACTGACTCTTCAATTCAATTAACTCAACAGCAGACATACGGTACGGAGCCATCGATATCGGCCTAGTACCAGGTACCAAGTCAATAGAGAACTCCACTTCACGCTCTGGCGGCAATTCATTCACTTCTTCCGGAAACACATCAGGAAAATCACACACCACAGCTAGATCGCAAATCATCAGTTTATCTTTAGCCTCCAAAGTCGCTAACAGCATAAACAACTCTGCCCCATCAGCTACTTCCTCATCCACTTGTCTCGCTGATAGAAACAAACTCTTTCCTTCCTCACTCTCAGGAAATATCACAGTCTTATCAAAACAATTGATAGAAACTCGGTTAAACACCAACCAGTTCATACCCAGAATAACATCAATCTGCACTAGTGGAAGACACACTAGGTCCATCCCAAAGTCCCTACCAAAAATACTCAAAGGACAATTTAAACAAACCGAAGTAGTAGTCACTGAACCCTTCGCAGGAGTATCAATTACCATACTACCAAACATCTCAGATATCTCTAACTTAAGTTTCACAGCACAATCCAAAGATATAAAGGAATGAGTCGCACCTGTGTCAATAATAGCTACAAGAGGAAAGCCATTAATATAACACGTACCTCGGATCAAACGATCATCTGCAGAAGTCTCAGAACCCGATAAAGCAAAGACCTTGCCTCCTGACTGATTCCCTTTCTTCGGCTTCTGACACTGACTTCCAATATGCCCTTCTTCGCCACAATTAAAACAAATCACTTCTTTGTGCTTGCAATCAGCTACTGCATGACCAATCTTACCACAGCGAAAACACCTCTTTACTTCAGCAGTGCATACATTACTCTTATGACCAGCTTGACCACATTTGAAGCAAACTATACCAGTAGGAGCACCTCCCCCACTAGCTCTCTGAGCCGGAGCAGCTCTTTGCTTCCCCTTTCCAGCTGGAACATCATACGGCTTGCCACGGTTTTGATGTTGCTTGCCTCTGCGATCACTGACAATCTTGTAATGAGCATTATTGTCCTCTTCAAATATCCTGCAGCTATCAACCAATTCAGTGAAAATGCGTATCTTCTGATACCCAACAGCCTTCTTAATTTCAGAGCGCAATCCATTTTCAAACTTGATGCACTTTGAAAATTCAGCACCAGCACCAGTGTAATGAGGATAAAATTTGGACAACTCCACAAATTTCGCAGCATAATCAGTGACAGACATGTTTCCTTGCTTCAGCTCAAGGAACTCAATTTCCTTCTTACCACGGACATCTTCCGGGTAATACTTTCTCAGAAATTCCCTACGGAATACATCCCAAGTAATGTCTTCACCTGCCACGGTCAACTTCTCGTGAGTCTCTAGCCACCAGTCACCAGCTTCGACTGCTAGCATGTGAGTACCATACCGAACCTTCTGAGCTGGAGTGCAATCCATAACACGGAAGATTCTCTCAATCTCTTTCAACCATCCCAAGGCTGCATCTGGATCATGCTTTCCCTTAAACACCGGCGGATTCTCCCTCTGAAAAGTCGCCAAGCTACGTGATCCAGCATCCCCACCAGCATTTGGCAAGTTCTGCACCGCTTGTGCCATTGCTTGCATTGCGGCAGCCATTGCAGCGTCATTCCTTCCAGCCATTTCAACTTATCAATACAACACAACTTAACGTTAGATTAATAACAATTACACAATTGTTAGACAGTAACGACACGACAACTGGCCGGACAGACCGACCTGCTCTGATACCACTAATGTAACACCCTTCTAAAATACCCCAAATATTTAATTAGAATAACAACAACAAGTGTCAGAGTAATTATGTACCAAGGGTGTCACACACAACATTTCACACCATAATAACCGCCATGCTCATTATTTAATTCAACATAAACACTTCTTGCAAAATACGCAGCGGATATAAGTCATTCAACATCTGTAATACATTACACATAAAATTGTTCAACAAGTTAAAACATCCCGTCCCGATGTTACATCTATCAGAGCATGACCCACTACGGAGACTACACTAGACTCCAAGCACTAGCTTCTACTCACTCACTGCTCGTTACCTGAAAAATAGTTGTAAGGGTGAGTTCCTCAATCGATATAACAAACATTATAATTTATCATGTTATGTTAAGTAATCTTACACGTTAATCACCCTAATCATATCATGCATTCAGTAACGGCACACCAACTCAATTATCATACTCAATAACAACGTAAAATGCAACTCAATAACAACATAAAATGCAACTCAAATGAGACTCGACTCGTCATGCATGTGGTACCAATCGGAGTAAAACTCCCAACTTAAAATCATTGCCATTTTAGTGGGCATCAAGGCCTAAGCCTTCAACTTTCAACTTAAAATTTTGCCAATCCAGGCCAACGTGGTGTGAGCAAAGCTCCATAAATTTTGCCAATCCAGGCCAACGTGGTGTGAGCAAAGCTCCATAAATTTTGCCAATCCAGGCCAACGTGGTGTGAGCAAAGCTCCGACTCTATGCATATGAATGTATATGGCATGTACGACTTGCAATTTCAACCACATAATAATAACAGCAACACAACAGCTTTTTCAACAAAAACAACTTATAATCAACTTTGGCTCATCAGCCTACAACTCAGTATTTTCAACAAAACAACTTATATTCAACTTTGGCTCATCAGCCTACAACTTAATATTTTCCACAAAACAACTTATCAACATATTTGCATCAACATTTCGCAACATAGACTCCACGAATTTATTTATCACAATTGGATACAATAGGCCAATCACCAATTACACTTACATCATAAAAATCAACCATTTTTACATACTGCAACAGTGTTAACCGGTTAACGCCCTGGGTTAACCGGTTAACGCAACAGTGTTAACCGGTTAACGCAGGAAAAATACATTTTCTGGCAAAACGCAACAGTGTTAACCGGTTAACGCCCTGGGTTAACCGGTTAACGCAGGCAAAACAGCACATTTTCACAAAGTATAACAGTGTTAACCGGTTAACGCCCTGGGTTAACCGGTTAACGCAGACGAAACATCAGTTCCTGCGCTAACACAAGGCAGAATGCAGAGTTCTCCGCATTTTCCGCCGTTGGAGGACTTCCGGACCTCCGATTCAATTTCCGTAAAAAGCTATACGTTCAGAAATTCACAATACACTCAAACACGGATTCAATTACAGTCTAAACGCAATTTATCCAACATAGTTTCCAGCATTCAAAATCCCAATTAGGGTCAATTTAACGGTTTCTCACTACCCATGACATGTTAATCTATAATACCCATTAAGCGACGATAAACCCCCCCTTACCTTAGACAATCCGGCAACTCTTCGAGCTTCAAGCTTTTCCGTTCTCCAACCTTTGCTCTACAGCTCTTTGCCCTTTTCCTCTTCTCTGCAGCTTCTCAGTTTTCACGTAAAAACCTTTTCCAAAATGAAAACCTTTTCTCTTATTCCACTTATATATTTTCCAATAATAATTATTATTCCAAAATAATAATAATAATCCAATAATTCAATTTATTTAATTAAATTATTAAATATATTATTAACTTAATTAAATAATTCTTTTACTTTATTTGGGGTGTTACACCGTGGAGGCTGCTAATAAGAATATTAAGAAGATCATACAAAAGATGACAGTAACATACGAAGACTGGCATGAGATGTTACCCTTTGCTCTTCATGGTTATCGCACTTTAGTGCGCACTTCGACAGGGGGCAACTCCTTTCTCTTTGGTCTACAGAATGGAAGCTATTTTACCGGTGGAAGCTCAGATTCCCTCTCTAAGAATTATGAAAGGTGCAGGCTTAGATGAAGATGAATGGATGCAGACTCGACTCGATCAGATAAATTTGATTGATGAAAAGAGACTTGCGGCTGTTTGTCATGGGCAGATATATCAGAAGCGCATGACCCAGGCATTTAACAAAAAGGTCAAGAGACAGGTGTATCAAATTGGCGACTTGGTAATAAAGCGTATCATTTTACCACAAGGTGATCCCAGAGGCAAATGGACCCCCACATACGAAGGGCCATTTGTAGTTAAGAAGGTATTCTCTGGTGGAGCCATGATGCTTGCTACAATGGATGACGAAGAGTCCCCGCATCCCGTGAACACGGACATAGTTAAAAAATACTACGCATGTACACCCGGCAAGTCGAAAACCTGAAAAGGCGGCTTGGGCAAAAAAGGGTATCCTGGTGGACTGAAAACCTGAAAAAGGCGGTCCAGGCAAAAATTAGGGATTAAAGCGTATGAATATGCCCCGTTCTCGGTCAGCTTCACCCAAGGCAAAGGGACTGAACAAGCCAATCACTTTTATCCGACAGCAGGAGATGAGAGGCTTGAAGACATAATGACAGTAGTGGAATTAAAATCGATGGGACTTTTTCTGCATAGCTTTGTCTTCGTTTTCTTGACAACTTCCTCTTACTAGGATTTCTGTCTCCCTGTACACAAATTGCCTGTTTATAGGCCCTCTTTCAAAATCGATACAATTTTACTTCCAAAGAAATGCTTTTGTTTTACTTCCTCTGTTTGTTTGCGTAAACGTCCATTGATTTAGTTTGAATTAATATATGCATTTGAACATGATTGATGTTTACCGAAAATACATGCATAAAATAGCAACAACAGTTACTAAAAGACTTTAGGATCAAGGATAAAGTCTAACCATGCTTTCCGATGAGTCCGGTTGCTAATCCTATTCCCCAGCAAAACCAGCTATCCCCAGAAGAAATTGGCACTACTAGACAGACTAGTCATCTTCCATCCCCAGCCAGGCTCTGTTGAATATTTCTACCATCAGACAGAAATCAAGTATCCCCAGCTAAGAAAGGGCCATCAATACAAATATCTCCAACCAGAATATTGGGATTTATTTTCCCCTGGCAAAATTTTCAGACGCATAATTCATTCATTACATCATTTCACATCATACGCATGCATATAATGTTCGCATTTATTTTCGAAAGCATAAAACATCTCATGCATCATGACATGGCATAAAGATAACTTTATTTTTCAGATTAATTATCCTTCGGATACAGTCAAAATAAAGGTTCATTCAGACAGACACCCTCAGCGGTTACATTCGAGATTCAGATACATCTTTCAGATATAATCCATGTGAATATTCATTCTGACAAGCATTCTGATATCCTCCTAATGATGGCATCTTTAAGCCCATCCCAGACATTTATTGCAAATACAACATATACAAATGTTATCAGATATAGCCTAACGTACGGTTCATTCTGATTCAGCTCAACATATGATTCCTTCAATTATTCCAATACGGTCTAGCGTACGACCCAGTTGGATATTCATATCCTCAGATACTACCTAGCATACGGTACATTCCGAGGTGTAGTCTAGCGTACGACTACTTTCTTCTTCAGATACAGCCTAACGTACGGCTCATTCTGCAACTCCAATACGGTCTAGCGTACGGCCCATTTGGATCTTCAAATCCTCAGATACTACCTAGCGTACGGTACATTCCGAGGTGTAGTCTAGCGTACGACTACTTTCTTTTTCAGATACAGCCTAACGTACGGCTCATTCTGCAACTCAGATACGATCTAACGTACGATCCATTCTGATCTTCAAATCCTCAAATACTACCTAGCGTACGGTACATTCCGAGGTGTAGTCTAGCGCACGACTACTTTCTTCGTCAGATACAGCCTAACGTACGGCTCATTCTGCAACTCATATACGATCTAGCGTACGATCCATTCTGATTCTTACTTCGTCAGATACAGCCTAACGTACGGCTCATTCTGCAACTCGGATACGGTCTAGCGTACGATCCATTCCGATTCTTATTTCGTCAGATACGGCCTAACGGACAGCTCATTCTGCAACTCAGATACGATCTAGCGTACGATCCATTCTGATCTTTCATCCCCAGCGAAGTCACCCGCCTAATGGATAATTCATTCTGCTACTCAGATACGATCTAGCGTATGATCCATTCTGATCCTTTATCCCCAGCAGCGTACGATCCATTCTGATCTTTCATCATCTAACTTCCTGGATGGCATCTTTAAGCCCATCTCCATCAAGACTAATTAACAAGTGCAAATTTTTGGGGCATTCTGAGTGTCCAATAATCTTCAACCTCCAGACCACGAATGGCGTACATACCATTCTAACTCTCTCGGTTCAAGAATATTGAACAGGGGCAGCTGTCATACCCCAAAATTTGCCCGTTAATCTTGCAGGACATTTTTCAAGGCACTCCAACTCATTTTTCAAGGCATTTATCTTAAAGGAACAAAGACCCAGCACACAGGTGGCCCAAATCCAGAAAATGGCTTAAAATGGCTTGCTCGCTAGGCGAGCAAAATCCTTCGCCTAGCGAACCCTTCGCTACACCACTCGCCTAGCGAAGCTTGTGAATACCAGAAATTTTGGGCTTCATTCTGAGCCCATTAGGTCACACAAAAAAGCATTATAAATACCAGAACTTCAGTCAGAAAGATGGAACGAAAGAGGAAAGGAGACAGAAGGGGATACGGACAGAAACCCTAGCAAGGAAACCCTAACAGAATCAACCGAGCAAACCCTGGAGGCTAACCCAGAGAATTCAGAGCAACCCTAAAGGCAACCCTAAAGGAAACTCATTTGCACAAAGGTTACCTCCGCCAAACTCAATCCGGCATCAACCCTAAGAGCGATCTGCCAATTCAAGGTTGCAATTCAATTGCAAACAGGTTTGCATTACTATTACCACTTTATGTTCCTAATTCACATGTGATATCATAATTGAATTCATAAATATATTTGAGGTTTTGCATGTGGACTTAAGTATGCCTGGATATCTTGAACGTTTAACCATGTAATTTTCTGTAATGGATGCCATAGGGTTTGGAGCTCGCTGAAATCGTACTGTTCTTAAATTCAAAACCCGCAGCCGTTCGCTAGCACATCGCTAAGCGAACCTGTAACGAGTGTTCGCTAAGCCCTCGCTAGGCGAGGCAGCAGCGAACATGACAATCGCTGATTTTTCTGTTCCGATCTTTGCTCATCTGACATGTTTTATTATCACCATGCATTGTTTACCTGACATTATTATTGTTGTGATTCCTTTTGTTTGGTGCGATTCTCGATTGCACCCTGATTTGGTATTCTGACCTGTTTGCTGAATTTTGTAAGGGTTCACATACTCCCGGAAAAGGTAGCTTGCTAGGTATTCCACTTTATTTGTGGGATACCCTTGTGGAGATTCATCCTAATTACTTAATTGATTTTAATGTGGAGATTCATCCTAATTATCTAATTGATTATAATGTGGAGATTCATCCTAATTACCTAATTGATTATAAAATATTGCCTTTGAATATGTGATCTTGGACCTCTCTTTGTTACCTTACGGTATTACGGTATTACGGTATTATGGTCATGTCCCGCGAATGTGGGGATACACTTAGGAAAGACCCTTCGGTTAAATCATCATGTCCCTATAAGATAAATCATAGTCCCTCGGATGTTGCCTGCGAATATATGATTTTGTCCCTCGGTGACCCGTCGTTGTAGCCTACGGTTAAATGATGATTGTCCCTTCGAATGCTAAGGTATCCTTACAAATGTCGCCTTCAATGACCAATCGATGACCCTACAATGACCCTTTACATCCAAAGGATAGAACTACTTGCTTCTCAATAGTAAGGACAGTTTTACCCTCATAAGGATAGGAAATGCCCATAAAGACCTTGGGTAGGTATAACTCCTAAATGCTTGCTCACAGCTTAAACTACTTTTCACACCCCACACTTTTCAAAACCTCTATTAGAAAATCACCACTTGGCATACATTCGTACTAGAATCATTACCAAGTTATATTTTTCTAAACAGCTTTCAAAACTAAACGAGATAAATACTTTGTATACATTCGTGCAAGAATCATTACAAAGTTAAACTCTCTTTTCAAAACATTTTCTAAGCAATTCACAAACACTTTTTCAGACAAGAAAAATAACATAAGTGATCAAGCAATTAAGAGCCCATGGATAACCATGGATACAAAGGGTGCTAACACCTTCCCTTTGTATAATGTACCTCCCGAACCCAAAATCTAATTAAGGTCTTTCCTGTTCTTTTCCACCTTTCCTTATTGGATAAAAGAAAAGTCGGTGGCGACTCTTGCTATCCGCGACATTTGCTTTCCAAAGCAAAAACACACAAAGTCAGTTCACCGTATGACAGATGAGAAGAGAATAGATTATATTTACAAATTTTGTTGTTTGAATGGATGAACCCATTGCCTACGTACCATCACAAAGGAGGATTAAAACCTCGTAGTTCGTGGTAAAAATTTCAAAGTTTGGTGAATTGATTTTAATCAAAAGCCTTAATGTCTTTTGTTATCAGAGGGAGAAAACTCAACCTAAACCAACAATCCACCATGTGAGGAAGGCTTCAACATGCTAGTGAGGGTTTAATCCTATAATAAGCATGGAAGACTTATAATCCAACACTAAGGATGAGGTGAGATTCACATCAACCACTATGATAACTCAAACCTATGACTAATGTTTTTGAAAAGGTTTTAACAAGTGGCCCTTGGAACCACAAAAACAACTTGAAATGGGTTATGTTTAAATTTATTTACAAAATGAGGTCAAAGTTGGATTAAAGTTTATTTACAATAAGTACTTATGAAAAGAGTTTTGAAAAGTCAAAGGCCTAAGGCCTATGTTTCTAATTTGAAATAAAGTCAAAGTTTTGAAAATGATTTTTGGCTTGGTTAGAATGGGGAGAAGAGAGAAGGGTTATTCCTAAAGCATACAAAGATAAAAGGGGAGAGATAACCCTTGGAGTTCCTTTTCTTGGAGTCATAAAGATGACTCAAGATGCTCCTTTCCTTTGGAATTAGCACACAAAACAAGCAATCAATAATTTGAATTCAAGCTCCTAGGATATCCATTTGGCTTATCTCTTAACTTGACTACTCATGACAATAGTCCTCTTTTCACAATCTTAAGATGAGGTCCCTATCACACATAAGCACACATCAAAAAGCTCACAGCATAATAAAGGGAATGGACAAAGAATAAGTTTGAGGAGAAGTCCTTTGAGGTCAACTTTGAATTTTAGCATTCTAAAGGCATGAGGCCTAGTTGCTCTTCAACACATTTTGCATTCTAAAGGCATGAGGCCTAGTTGCTCTTGAACTCCTTTAAGCATGGGTAAATCCTAATTCTAAGTCCTTTCTCCTTTTGTATTTTGGTTCCCATCAAAACACATATAAACAACACAAAATAGCAATATATTTATATACAATAATGGGCTCAAATGAGCAAAAGAAAAATGACATAAACATAAAATATGTGCTCAAGTGAGTAAAGATGAAAATCAAGATGAATAATGAGCAAGAAATAAATGACATTAAAAGTAAATGACAAGAACTTTAAAAGCTCAAATTAAAGTTAGTAGTTAGTAGAGTTATGTTAGCTTGTCATAAGACAATGTAGCACTATGTTAAGCAATCGTAAGTGGAGTAATATAGTAGCCACACCTATCTGAGGTCGGTCAATAAGAATATAGGCAAAGAACACAAGTTAGAGATCATGACTAGTAAGCCAAGCTCGATAAACTTACCATGCCAAACAAAAAGGGAAGGGCCTTCTATTGACTTTTGGTTATTTGCTTGACCAAGAAGTAACCTATCTTTGACACAAAATAACTCACTTGATCATGGATCAAGTTGAGTTTGGTTTGGATCAAAGAAGATTAAACTTCTATTTGTCAAGACCAACCTCAAGACTTTAACTCATTGGCCATTGAGGGGAAGAAAGGGATGAAGATAAAAAGAGAGGGGGTAAGAAGTCAACAACCAATCCCAATTGATCAAGGGATAACTCATCCTTGATCAAATTCATTCATCTTTCTAGGTGATGATCCTTAAGGATTTCAAACCACAAGATTCAATGAATTTGATCAAAGTTGAATCAATTCAACCTTGATCAACACCAAACAGAAGAAGAATCAATATAACAAGTCAAGAAGTCAATGGTATTTTTTGGTAGTTTTTGAATTAAAAGAAAATACAAATAAAAAATAAACAAACAAAGTTGAACCTCAAATTCAATTCAAAGCAACTTCAAAAAGTCCAATTAAATTTTCATAGGTTCAACATAGTCAAATAAACTTTGACTAATTTTCTCACAAATTTTTAAAGTCAGAGAGTAATTAAAATCAATTAAAAACAACCAAAAAATAGCATAATATGAATTAAAATATCAAATAATCTCAAAACAAACAAGAAATTGTTGAGACTATTTTTCATTGACTTATCATGATCCATAGATGCTATGAAAATACTTTTGTATTTTTTAAAAGTCAGAATGTATTTTAAAATGAATTAAAATCATTAAAAACCAAGTAATTCATAAAAAATATCAAATGAAGTCACAAAAATAATTAAAAATCATAATATGAAACTAGGTTTTTCAAGAAAATTTTTAGAGTTGGTCTCATATTTTTCTGACCTCAAATGAGTTTTTAATGAATTATTGAAAATAGAATGAATTAATAGAAAATAAAAAGAAAATGAAATAAGCGAAAAATGCTGAGCCACTAGATCCAATTCATTAATTGACATGGTACTGGTACACGGTCTAGATCTGAGGATACACGGTGGTCTCAAGTCAACAACGCCACATAATGAATTAAAACAAGTAATTAAAACGGAGGCGTGAGATTAGATCGTGAGAGTGAGATCCAAAGGTCCTGGTTAACACACGTGGTGGTGGTAGTGGTGGAAACCACCGCCTTCTCCGGCCAGCCACACAAACTTCGGCCAAAAGTTGCAGGAAAATAAATCTTAACAAAAAAAAAACAAGGACATGGAAATGAAGCTCGTGTGATGTAGATCATCAATGTACCATTGGATTTCTTTCATTCTTCCTATATTGAGAGAAAGATGAAGGAGAAAATCATGGTGTCCACATGGATTGTTCATGAAATGGCAAATTGAAAATACCAAGAGCTTGCCTCAAGTATGAGGACTTCAGAGAACCACCAAAACACAAGAAAACTACATTGAATTATGAGTTTCAGATCCAAACAGTTTGAGTTGATACCTTCAAATTGGTGAGTTTCTGGCCACGAATTCTTCAAGCTTTTTGCTCCTTTTTGATCCCTGGATGTATGGAAGATGATTGGCTAAGGAATCTAGCTTTGAAAATCAGCTAATGATGCTGAATTTCAAGCTCGAAAAATCTGAAAAAATGGTGAATGATTCCTTTGGTGAGGGTGTGGTTTTAGTGCAGCAGCATATGGGATCTCCAAAAGGTTGTGAAATGAAGCTCATGAGGCCCTTATTTATAGCTGAATGTATCTGAATTTACACTTTGCTCATGTGCATGGGATTTGAAAATTTGAGTGCATGGGCCTTTGTGGACGTGTGAAAGGCCCGTGGATGGCTGAAGAAGCTTGTTGAGTTCACATAGAAGGAATATGGTCGTGTACATTGGATGGAAAGGACTTGCATTTCAAGTTTCAACATAAAATATCAAGAATGCACATAAATGAAACGAAATTCGAAACTCAAAAATGGTAGACCCCAAGGACTATTGTGAGTAATGGTTGGAAAGCTCTTGAAATAAGGAACAAAAGTCATGTTGGAAAAAAAATCATTTGGCATGTGCAAATTGATCAAAACTGGCTTGGAAAGTTCAAGTGTAAAACATGTTCAAATCATTTTGAAAAAGTTAACCAAAAGTAAGCTTAATCAAACCCCTATGTTCTCATGATACAAGCTTCAAATGAAAATATATCCAACATAAAAGTTGTATATAGTTTCAAAATGGTCAATATAGACTCAAATTTTGCATCATTTGGTTTTTCTATGACAAAGTTATGGGCATTTGAAGTTGGGTACTTTTTCAAATTCAATGAAATAGGTCCAAGATGACCTATAATGTTTTGCAATATCACATGAATTTACTTTAGGATTGTGAAGTTTTATCCAACATAACATTTGAAGTAGACATCTCAAGAGTTCCATATCCTTTAGTATCACCTCAAAATCATAAAAATTAAGGAAGTTATTCCTTTGGCGAGTTGACCCAAAATTAAGGTTTCAGTCAAAATGACCTATAATGTTTTGAAATGAATAATGATCTTCCAAGCTTCAAATGGATTTATGATGAACATTAAATTTTTTAATATGGTTCTTAGGAACATTTGTGCTTTTGGGGTCATCTCCATTTGACAAACACATCAAAAGTTATAGTTCATTGAACCTCAGCTTAGATAGATGACTTGACTGGTCAACTTTTCAAGGTCAAACTTCCAATCTTGATGATTAAATGATTGAGGGGTCTCAAATAGGCTCATATATGCATAAAATGATAAATTAAAAAACTTCCCTTGATTAAATTTGATCAGAGGTTGAGATTGCTTCATGGGCAAGGCACAGTCAAAGCATAGTGAAATTAGGGTTTCCTTAGGAAACAATCTTCAAGCCCTTTGGGTTATCTTGATAAAATTGAAAAATTGAGATACTTGGGAGACACATATGATGATTAGGACTTAGTGGACCATTGTCATGCTTTTTCTCTTCTTTATCTAGCCACTACATTGGGCTTAGGAGCCTCCTAGGAGCATTGTGGAGCACATGATCACTTGAGCTTCAAAAGAAAAAGAGTTAGTGACATATTTTTGTGCTTTTGGTTATTACTCAAATAATAAAAGCAATAACATACAATACAAGCATGCTTGGTGATCTCAAATCGCTCAAACAAGTCCCAACCCTAAGGTTAAGGAGACAAACATGCTATGATCCTTGAGGCAATGCACTTGTGCAATAACATGACGCCATGAGGGATCTTAGGGTCAAAATTAGGGTCTTACATACACATCCGGACCCTCAGATGCCTCAGAATGATAGATGGTGTCTTCTACACGAAGTAGGGTATGCACAACAGGCGGCGGCACATACATGACCGGGCTAGATCTCGACATAGAAGCAAACGTAGGCGCAAAACCTTCAGGTACGAAGTTCGGCGGCATTCCCCACGGGAATCCGGAAGGTATGTTGGGTGCAAAATGAGCAGCAGTTGCAGGAATGGTAGAGGTAGCCACCTCGGAAATGACAGTCCTCTGAGGAGGAGGAGTTGCGGGTGTTGGAGAAGACTGGCTCTGAGCAGCTAAGACTGACTCCATCATGGCAGTCAGGCGGGAGATCTCCTCTTTCAAGTCTCTATTCTCTTGCTTAAGATGTTCCATGATTCTAGAGTGATTGGCGCGAGTATTGTATCAATGAGTCAGCTTGGCTGAAGCACATAAGAAACACCAATGAGACATCTAGCGAAAGAGAAACCTGCTTATGCAAATGATGCATGAAATTCAATGCTTGATTATTTTCATTTTCAAGGAACTTACTATATTATATGCAAATATATACATTTAACAATAATTGCAATAATTTGATATGACCATAAAAATCTCTTTTATTTATATAATTGGAAGGATTACACTGAGTACAAATTCAGAAACCAAATGAAGAATACAAGAGGAAAGGAGACTAGCCATCCTAAGGATCCCTAACAACAATGTCAGAAGATCTAGTTGTAGGCGCGTACTTCCTTCGAATGTGTCGAATCTCGATCTCAAAAGACACCTTCATCCGAGTCTTCTCGAGGACAAGCTGATCAACAATCTTGCTTCAAGGAATGGAAGGCTGAAGCATACTAGAGGAAGATGAAATCTCCGGCTCTCTCTGTCTCTTTGTCACTCGGTCTTCAAGTAGCTCAATAAGTGCATCTTTGTCCTTAGACTCAAGTTGCAACTCTTCATGCTTTCTGCTCAAAGCATGGAAACACTCTTCCCACATATCTTTCTCTTGTTTCATCTTGGCGAGTGCGTCTTCCAACTCCTCTACATCCTGGTTAGGGAGAGTTAATGGCTCAACCACAACCATAGACATAGGTCTCTCACAAGGGTAAGGCATCTTCAACTCCAAAGCTCTTTTCTTCACAAAAAGAGTGTAAGCTTCCAAAGCTAAACAATTGCGCGGACCAAGCTTGGATCTTCCTTTCCTATGCACATTATGCCAAGCATGCACATTATGCCAAGCATGCACAATCTTCTACTTCAAATGTTGGGGATCTTTACCCTCTTGATAGAAAAGGCCTTCTAACAAAATGTTATTAGGTTTGTCTCTCAAGGGGAACCCAAGTTGACGACGAGCCAAAGTAGGGTTGTAGTTAATTCCTCCTTGTGTACTAATGAGAGGCACATTAGAGAATTCACCATAACTATCAATAATCTCCAAACTACTTAATGAAGGATCATACCAAACTATATCATAATTATGGATAGACATAAGTCTTTAAGACCACCGTAGACATTGTTTGTTCTCTATAAAAGCCAGTGTCTGAGGCAAGTGCGAAATAAACCACTTGTACAGAAGAGGAATGCAACAGACAATCGTTCCACCACCTTTAGAATTCATTAGATGCAAAGAGAAGTACATATCACCTAACAGAGTAGGCACAAGATTCCCAATAAAGAAAATTCTAATTGTGTTAACATCAACAAAATCGTTAATGTTAGGGAACAAAGCTAATCCATAGATGAGTAACACAAAGATCTCTTCAAAAGCATCCACACTACCGGCTTGAGCAAAGGCTGTAGCTTCCTTGATGAGGAAATCAGAAGGCAACCTAAACAATCCTCCTTTCTTCACCCAATGAGCCTCTATCTCAGACTTCTTCAAGTGAAGAGCTTCAGCAATAAGATGAGATCTGGGAATCTCTTCCAATCCACTAAATTGTACTTTGTTAGAAACAGGTATCCACAAGAGATGGGCATACTCCTCCAACGTAGGCACAAGCTGATAATCCGGAAAAGTGAAGCAATGGTAGAGAGGATCATATAATTGCACTAATACACTCAAAAGTCCTTCAACCACATCAACAGACAAGATAGAGAGAAGCTTTCCATGACATTGCTTGAAGTCCAAGGGATTTAATACAAAAGATCCTAGCTTCCTTAACTCTTTCAAATCAGGACATCTGAAACTGTACTTCTTAGTGTTCCTTCGTCCATAATCCATGGTCTGAAAATATTTGCAAATAACACCTTAGTTCCTTAAAATTTTTGTGTGATGAATGTTATGATGCACATGAATGCATGAATGCAACAATCACAAATAAGGGATCACACACAAGGCAAACAAACAAAGGTCAAGGGATGAATCGAGTCATTATCAAGATCAATCATCCATTTTGGTGGATTATGGTTTACACCTTATCGACACCCAAGTTCCATTGATATTGACAAGACTTGATTGGATCAACCAAGAATCAAGGGTTTGTTGTGAGTCACGAGCATGGAGTCTGGGGAAGAACCATCCCAAAGCAATAAACTAAGGATAAAACCTGTAGATCATGTTCTAAAAAGTTCCCAGAGTCTTAATTCCATCTATCGGATATTACAGGTTAGGATGTGTAACACCTCAAAATTTGCCCTCCTCTCTTGGGACTAGCATAACATATTACATATCATTTTTAGGTCATTAGGCATTGCATATTGCATATCATGTGGTTACATTGTGCAAGCCATTCTCCCAAGTCTTGATCAGAAGATAGGAGGTCATGGTGCAAGCTAGGGTTTCATTGGACTGGTCATTAATCATTTGAGGATGCGGAGGTCCAAATTAGGGTTTTTGATTCTCAAGGAGATTGAGCTACATCTTGTTTGAAGTGATACATCATCATCATCATGGTTTGTCATCATCAGGAGTTTGATCAAGATACCTTGAGATTAGGGTTTTGACCACTGGTCAACCCTAATCAGTTGCATTGGGCCAATCAGGGCATGGCTAGGAGAGGGGGTCTATGATTGATATGAGGATCATCATATGATTTTATGGAGATTATTGAGGCTAGGTTTTCACCCTTGAGCAATTTCATCACAAGATTGGAGCTCAGTTTGATCTATGCATTGCCAAATTCATCTATCAGTTGAAAAAGTCAACTGTGGTCAACTGTGCATGATTTAATGGATTTGGAGGTGGAAATGAGTTGGATGCACTTCATTCATGTTGGAACAAGTGTTATTTGACATGTCAAAGCTCAAGAATGGAGAAAATCAAGTCAGGACAAAAATTGCCAAAAATAGAAAGTGACTTGTAATGGAAGTTTCCAAAAATGGAAAGTTTTTGACCTCAAGATTACATGTCCAAGGAAGCTTCAAATGAAAATTTGTTCAACATGAAAGTTGTAGATCTTGGTCTCACCTTTCCAAAAAGTCCAAGAACTTGAAATTCCCATGTATGGTTGACAAGTTATGGTCCATTCAATTTCAAAAATGACCCATAATCAAAGCGGCATAACTTTCACATGGAGTGTCCAAATTGAGTGATCTTTTTATGTGAAAACTCCATTTAACATGTACTTTCATGGTGCATAATTGGAATTCATCAAAAATGGTCAATGTAAAAGGTCAATTTTCAAGTGTATAGTTAAAGATCCAAGGGCAAAATGGTCCAAGTTGAGAAATAATTGGAATTTTGGCATGGGAGTTTTTGCAACACATCACATATGCCAATTAGAGATGGTTTCAACTGTCATAACATTTCAAGGTGCAATATTTGGCTAAGTCATTTTTGAACTATCACTTAAAAATGCAAAATTTGGCATGACATATGGAAAATGAGAATTACAAAGCCAATCAACATGGAACCAAAGCCAACACATCACAAATGATAATTGGAAGATGTCTGAGCTGTCATACAGCTGTCATGAGGCCTAGGGTGAAATGTCATTTTTGCCCTTTCATTCAAAATTGGCATTACACTAATCAAATTCATTTTTGTTAATTGGAGATTAAGAGGTGATTAAGAGATAGTATATATCATTAATTGTAACTGAAATGATAATCACAATTGCAATCTCCAAGATTCATAACAAACTTTCCCTCCAAAAGTGCATTTTCTCTCAAATTTCATCAAGCTTTTTTCACCAAATCTCCATCAAACCTTAACCAAATTGCAAAGTTCTTGTGGATTCGTGCTCCAATCATCTTCCTCTCCAACTGTTTTGAGGAAATTGTGCAAGAAAACATCCAATTTGTGACTGTCCAAAGTATGTGCAACAATGGAGTTTGGTGAATTCTTCCACTTGGATCGTGTTTGAGCTAAGGTAACTGCTCCATTCAACTTTAGGAGCCTTGGCATGCATCTGTTTTGAAGAATTGCGTGTTGAAACTCAAAGAACAACCACTGTCTTCAACTTAAGGTTAGAATTCGAACCTCATCGTTTCTTAAATTGTTATATGCCTTTGAAAGATCGTTCAACGTAGAACAGCATGCAATTCGTAGTTTGTGGATTGGTTAACTGTAGAAGAAGATATTGTGATTCAAAGTTTTGGTGTCATTTCTTTTTTTGCTCGATCTGTGAGATGTAGTAGGAATTAAGAGAAATCATTAGCATATCTTGAATCTACGTGGAAGGACGGAGAGAATGGTATAAGGTTTATGCGTTTTGGTTGAAATTTACTCGTGACCAATTCTGGACTTGGAGAGGACGATGAACGCGATGAAGAGCGAACAAAATCTGAAAAATGGCGCTGTTTGATCCGCTTCAAGGCCTGGTGATTTTCGAATTCTGTTTGCCGCCAAATCCAGCCAACCGGAAGCTGACACCGAATTAATGAGATACTACACCGTTTTTGGCCTGGCTGAGCTATTTACAATCGTGCCACTGCAGCTTAATAAAATCATATTAATCCACTTAATTCAATAATAATTATTTCATAAAATTAACAAAACTTAAAAAATCATAAAAAATTCATTATTAATCCAAAATTAGTGAGGCTTTTTTTGATAGATCCAAATTTTGTCTAGAATTTTATAGGCATGGTACCATAAGTTGTGCTTGGAGAAATTTTGACTTGGCCTATTGATCTTTGACTTGTGTACATTTTTTGCATGTTTCACCATATCTATCATGAAATGCTCATACTTGTAAAGAAATGAATGAAAATTTTTGTGCTTATTCTGAACATCTTGATGGTGATTTTCATGTGTGGTTTGTGAATTTTGGATACTTGGTGATGGAGATATGATTTTTTGAAGTAAGGTGTGACAATTTGTGTCACACCAAGTTAGGTCAACTTCATGAATTTATTTGCATGACCTAGGATTGTTGGATTAAGTCAAAAAATTTCATGGATGATCATTGATATGTTGAGATAACATGTGAATTTCTCTGGAATTTTCTATGGCATTTTCAATTTGATTGATAATTTTCTTCTCTGTTGATTCATGTGGTGGCATTGGGTGACACATGTTGGTATATCCTTTGTGAAATTCTCATATGGTATTGGATGAATGTGAAATTTGGTATGCTGATTATAGACACATTGTAGGGCATCATGGTTTTTGTCCCATTCATTTCTTAATTGTTTTCACTGTTTTATGAATTATTGAAGTGGATGCTTGTGTTGATGCTATGAATTGGCTTGAATAATTGTGTCTGGATTTCTTGATTTTCATTGACCTAGTTCCTTTTGTCCAATTGAGCTGAAAATTAACATGCTATACATTGAATGTGTCCTGTTTAGGTGTGAATTATTTGAGGATTTTTGGAATTGGTTTGGTATGCTTTTAATTGAAGTCATTCTGTTTGGACTTTTGGTGTTGTATTTGACCTAATTTGACATGTTTTGGTCATGAAATGATAATGGTGAATGATATGAGCATGGGATCAATTGCATTTGCTTTTGAATGGTTTTAATTTGATTTTGGATTGGTTTGGCTTGCTGTTTAGAACTTTTTATCCACTTTGGACCCTAGGCTTGGCCTAGTGGTCTAGTTTCTCACATTTGGTTTGGATTTTCAGGATGAAAGGCAAAAGGCTTAAAGAGATAAATGCAAGTTGCAAAAATTGAATTTGTTTGATGTTGTCTACTAACATGACTTTGTTTTGTAGGGATTGATGCTTGAGCTTGGGCTTATAGCTGGCACTTGTGTGCATTAACTTGTGTTGTACAGATTAACTGATTAACATTTGCTGTTTACTGTTGGTTTGTCTGAGTACTGATGATACTTGATTGATTTCAGGTACATTTAGTTGCTTACAGTTCTTTAAGAACTTGCTTGATGCTGCTTGGTTTTTAAACCACTTGAGGTAGGACTCCTATTCCCATGTAGTCTGGAAGACCTGGCCTGTTACTTGGCCAGGCAATTGTCTGAAGTCCTCCTTAAGAGGCGATGTTTGTGATTGTTTAACTTTGTGCCAAGCAGGTAAAGTCCTTGATTAAGGCAATTGGTGGATCATAGAGATATGCAATCTATCTCCCACTATTCTGTTGAGTCGTCCCTCTGCTCACACGGCTGTGTGTTGATGCATTGGGGCACAAACCCAAGATCTTGTACTTTGTACAGTCGAGTCAGAGTCTTTAAGCGTAGAAGGGTCCCTCCATTCTGGACCCACGCTCCTTTGTCTGAAGCTCTCCCTGGACAGGGATAAGAGCTGTGAAGTCTAATCTTCACTCACCTTTCATCTGCTTCACCTTAGCCCCGCAATGGCAAGGTTAAGAGCGAGCAATACCCATGTACAGATGACTTGCTTCGGCAGTCAAACCCATTGTTTGAGCCTCACTTGACTGGTTATAGTGTGTGCTTTGTGAATATTTGTTTGCTTGTATGCTTGTATGCTTGCTTTCTTCCTGGATAGGAGTAGCTTGCAGTTGTGCAAGTAGGTAGAAACCTCAACGTAGGGCAATGATGCATGACAACACTAGGCTCGAGTACAGCTCCCTGGTAGTGTGTCTTCCCTTGGTTTCTGGCTAGATTTTCTTTCCCTTCAGGGGGAACTACATCGCCCTGATCCTCGTTCCAGACGAGGTATGTAGGCAGGAGACCGTGCGAGGTCTCTCCGGGCACTTTTTTTTCTTTTTGTGTGTGTTTACTTGTTATCTTCTTGTGTGTGTTTGGTTCGGATGCCGATGTAAGTCCAGTGATTGGCTTTCGGGCTCCACGTTTTCCCTTTGGCGTGTGTTTTGGTTCGGATGCTGATGTAAGCCCAGTGATTGGCATTCAGGCTCCACATTTGCCTGTTTGGGTGCGTGTGTTGTTTGGCGTGCGTAAGCCGAACTACAGCAGCTCTGATTCTCATTCCAGACGAGATATGTAGGCATAGGACGCGATGTCCTATCGAGCTCCCTTCTCTTAACCCCACCTGCATTCCCTGTGTGTGTGTGATGTTTAGCAACCTTTTCTTTTCTTAGAGCGTGGATCCCGTCGAGTACGACGGACGTGAGGGGTGCTAATACCTTCCCCTTGCATAACCGACTCCCGTACCCATTCTCTTTGGTCGCGAGACCATGTTCTTTCCAGGTTTCTCTGAGCGTTTCCTTTCCCTATCTTGGGATAAATAACGCGCAGTGGCGGCTCTGTGTTGTTTTTGTTTTAGCCCGCCGGTTGTTTTTTCGCGGATGCGACAGCTGGCGACTCTGCTGGGGATTATCTAGATGTTGACCTGTGCTGGTCCATCTTCCCTAAGCGAGTCTCTCCTAGCATTCTAGGATAGTTTAGGTTGCTTGTTTTGCTTTATTTACTGCATTTATTATTCTAGCCAGTGTATATATTTGCATAAATATTTGCATGCATCATACTATCGTGTTGCCGTCCTCTGTGCAGGTGGTTCCTCTGTGTTGGGGTGGGTGTTCTGAGTGGGGCTAAAACCCAGGCCCGAGTATACACCTAGGATTAGTGTGGTCTCATGTTGCCTCTTTCATGTTAGGTCAATATGTGCCTGGCAGCATGATGTACCACAAGCCGGACGAGGTTCATTTGATAGTGCTCTCCTCTGTGGGGTACTCCACTTTGGTTGAGTTACTTCATTTGAGCTGTTGACTCTGGTGACCGATCATTTCCCGGATCTTTGGTTTAGACGATCTTAAGGGAGCTACAATGGCACACCCGAAAGGGCAAACCCATTGAGTATCTATGCCCGATTGTCGAGACTATTATCCGCCTTAGGATGACCTGATTAGAATTTACCTGTGAGGGGAGGGTGATTCTTTCAGATGCATGTTCAGATGGTGACTCAGATGGTGACTTTTTGTTCCGTGGATCAGAGTCCTATTTATAAGTCGGATTTATGGTCATTTATTGCCGAGACACCGGAATGCTGTCCGTGGTATTTATCAGTGGGGATCCGTTTATTTCAGGATTCCCCGGGCCGATTTTATCAGTGGGGATCCGTTTATTTCAGGATTCCCCGGGCCGATTCAGATGGTTATGGGTATCTGCTCAGAGATGGTTTGATGATGATGATGATGTATTTTTCTTCCGTTTATTTCGGAACCCTTGAGTTGGATTTGTGGTTACATGTTCCCTCAGATGGTTGTGATCGGTTCAGAGATCAGGGTTGTGATTCAGAGCAACAGATGATCAGATGACTTGGAGGATGGCCCAGTGCATTCATTCATCAGCATCATTCTCATTTTGCATTCATCTGCACCAAACCTATGTCTGGCCATATGGGGAGCATTATTGATTGAGAATCTGGTTGAGAGACATCTTGAATTTCAGAATATGGATGTCAAAATGTTATCTGTCTCGATGAAACCAGAATCAAAGGACAGAAGCTTCCTCATATGGATAGACGTTGCATTCATGCATATTAACCTGTTTGCTGTTTTGCAGGAATCATTGCTCGTGCTCGCAGAGCTGTACCTTTGCACTCAACCCGACCTCACAGATATTTCACCAGGCGCAACACTCCTAGACTGATGGATCTTCCAAACACAGATATCCTCGAGCTGAAGGACAAGATGACTGAGCTGATCAACATCATGCAAGGTTTTGCAGTTGGTCAGAAAGCTTTGGCTGATAAGGTTGAGAAGCTCGAGCGGGCTTCAGCAGCAAACAGTGGGGTTAACCTGGATGGTGTCTCCAACCAGGGGCTTGGTGGATCCAGAGACGGTGGAAAAAGAGCAACTGTGGGTATGGTAAATGATAATGCTGGTGGATTTGGTGTTGCTACTGGTGGTGGGCCCGGTCTGGGGCATAACTTGAAAGACAGTTTATTCCCGCCTTTCTTCGGGGTTGATGATGACAGAGAGGAAGACCGAGAAGCAAATCAATTCTCCATGCACAACGAACCGTTCGGTCAATATGGTGCCCAACCACAGAATAAGGAGATTCAGCTGCTGGCTGACAAGATCAGGGCTCTGGAAAGTCATGCTACTCCGGGATTTGTCAACATGTCCAACATGGGGCTGGTTGAGGGGATTGTGATTCCACAGAAGTTCAAGGCGCCCGCATTTGATAAATATAATGGGAGTTTCTGCCCGGAGACTCACCTTCAAGCATTCGTCCGCAAGATCTCTGCGTACACAATGGATCAGAAGCTGTGGATGTACTTTTTCCAGGACAGTCTGTCCGGAGGGTCCCTGGAGTGGTAAACCAAGCTGAAATCTGCTGACATCAAGAGCTGGCAGGATTTGGGAGATGCATTCTTTAAACAGTACCAGTTCAATGCTGACATGGCTCCTAGTCGTACCCAGCTGCAGGGTATGTCTCAGAAGTCAAGTGAAGGGTTTAAAGAATATGCCCAAAGGTGGAGGGAGTTGGCTGCCAGAGTTCAACCTCCATTGGTTGATAGAGAGATGTCTGATCTCTTTATGGGTACCTTGCAAGGGGTTTTTGCTGAAAGAATGGTTGGATGCCCGGTTACCAACTTTGCTGATATTGTGGTGGCCGGAGAAAGAATTGAAAGTTGGCTGAAATGGGGAAGATTCAAGGTAATGCTTCGTCATCAGCATCGAAGAAGCCATTTGGGAATGGTCAGCTCAAGAATGAGGGTGAATCGAGTGCTGTGTATGCCCAGAGAGGAAATGGTAGGGATCGTTACTACCAGCACATTGCTGCTGTAACCATCCCTGCTGGTAATCAGTCAGTACGACAGCAACGTCAGCCACCTCAGCAGAGAGCCGGGTATCAAGTAAGGGGAAAAGGGATTGATCGTCAGTTCGATAACCCGCCCGTGACTTACGCTTCTCTGTTTAAAAAGTTGATGGATCTTGGATTGGTACGGCCAAGGGTGTTGACTCCGTTGAAACCTGATCAGAGGCCGGCCAGCTATGATGAGAATGTCAGGTGTGAGTTCCATGCTGGGGCACCCGGACATCACATTGAAGATTGCAAAGCTTTTAAGCATATTGTCCAGGATCTGGTAGACTCCAAGGCCATCAATTTTGCGCCATCACCGAATGTCAATGCTAATCCCATGCCGGCGCATGGTCAGGCGATGGTGAGTGCAATTGCTGAAGATTCTGATCACGCCTGTGCAATGGGTGGAGAGAACGACAGTGACTGCAAGTTTGATAGTTGGATAAAGCCGTGCATACCAGGAAGCTGGAAGGCTTAACAGATCATCACGGTCGCTCATCCGAAAGAGTAATAATTTCTGTTTTCAGATTTTATCTGCATGAAAGCCATACGTGTTGCCCGACACGTAATGGTTCATTGTAAGGGCCACCTCATGTTCATAATTTGCAACATTTCTGCATCATTAATAAATGGATGTTTTTCAGTCAAAAAACGGTGTTCCCTGTTTTTCATTTATTTTTGCAGTTTAAAAACAAATATAAATGGCAATGTTTGTTTTCATTTTTTCCTTGTGTTTTGTCTCGTTCCGACTTCAAAACAATAATTCGCCGGATCTCGTTGATAACAATCCTGTTACACCTCATATGACTTCGACAATCCGAGCGATCAGGCTGAAGAAGAAGGCGAAGAAGATTGTGATCTGCTGGAATTAGCCAGGATGTTAAACAAGAGGAGAAGGTGATTCAGCCGCAGGAAGAGCGAGTTGAGATTGTTAACCTATATACTGCCGAGGTCAGAATGGAATTGAAAATTGGGGCCGCTTCAGAGGCGAATCGAGAGCAGAATGGTAGCCTTGTTGAAAGAGCATGTGGATGCCTTCACCTGGTCATGTCAGGATATGCCAGGGCGGATACCGGTGTCATTGCGCACAAGCTACCGTAGAAAGGAGACTGTCCTCTAGAGAAGCAGAACGCCGGTGCTACTTATCAGAGAGCCATGGTGACTTTGTTTCATGATGTGATTCATCATGAAGTTGAATGCTATGCTATGACATGATAGCAAAGTCCCAAACGGAAGAGGGGCATCTGGCAGACTGGGGGCAAGTCGTTTGACCAGTTAAGACAATTCAAACTGAGGTTGAATTCAGATAAGCGCACTATCAGAGTGCGGTCCGGTAAGATGTTGGGGTTCATTGTCAGAGAGGAATCGAGGTTGATCCTGCAAAAAAAAAATGCCTGAACCGACAGCAGAGAGAGGTTCGTGGTCTATTAGATAGATTGAACTACATGTCATGGTTCACATCTCCTCTAACAGCTACGTATGAACCCATAGTCAAGATGTTGAAAAGAAAAGATCAAACGGTCAGGTGAAATAATGATTGCCAAAGCGGCATTTGAAAAAAGAGTAGCAGGAACCTCCGATTCTTTTGCCTCCTAAGGAGCAGTTGTTAATATGGTACTTGACAGCCTTCGAGGGGTCTACGAGGTGAAGTGGGTCAGCATGACGAGTCTCGTCGAAAAGAGCATGCAATTTACCTTAGCAAAAGGTTTACCGATTGTGAAACAATACATTCACTGCTCGGGAAAACATGATGTACTTTGGCATAGGCTGCTCGCCGACTGAGACAGTATATGCTGATTCATACCACTTTGTGGATTTCGAGATGGATCTGATCAGGTAAATTTCTGAAAGAGCCAGCAATGACCGGACGGGTTGCGAAGGGGTCAATGATTTTGTTTGAATATGATATTCGATATATCTCTCAGAAAGCAATCAAGGGGTGTAGTGTCTGATTACATCGCCCAGCATCCCGTAGAAGATTGTCAACCGATGAAGTTTGAATTCCCTGATGAGGACATCTCGAGGTGCTCTAATCGAAAGATTGAGAGTAACCGATCCCGGAGGAGGGGCCTGACCCTGAATCCGAACGGATTCTGATGTCTGATGGGGAGGTTAAGGTGAATGAGCTTTTGCTGCCAGGATAACGTTTGAGTGCACCAATGGTGTGATGGGAGTATGAAGCTTGTATCCTGGGTATTGAACTTCGGTGCGTACATCTACTGGGGCAACTCCTTTCTCATTGGTATATGGAATGGAGGTTGTGTTACCAGTTGAGGTTCAGATTCCCTCTTTGAGAGTCCTGATGGACGTAAAATTGCAAGAGGCTGAATGGGTAAAGACCCGGTACGAAGAGCTAAGCCTGATAGAGGAAAAGAGGCTAGCGGCCATCTGTCATAGGCAGTTGTACCAGCAAAGGATGAAGCGTGCTTTTGACAAGAAAGTACGACCTCGGGTATATCACGTAGGTGATATGGTGCTGAAAAGGATCCTTCCTCCTCAAAACGATCGAAGGGGCAAATGGACACCCAGTTATGAAGGTCCATTCGTGGTCAAGAAGGTTTTCTCTGGCGGAGCCTTGTTGCTAACGACCATGGATGGCGAGGATTTTCCATCCCCTGTGAATGCGGACGCAGTTAAAAAATACTTCGTATAAAGAGACCCGCTGGACGAAAAGAATAAAATAGTCCAGGCAAAAATGGGCATCCCGGCGAACCAAAAACAGAAAAGAGGTTCGGGCAAAAGTTAGGGATAAAAAAGAAAGAATGTACACCCGGCAGGTCGAAAACCTGAAAAGGCGACTTGGGCAAAAAAGGGTATCCCGGTGGACTGAAAACCCGAAAGGGCGGTCCAGGCAAAAGAGGGATTGAAACGAACAATTGCGTCCAGCATGATCGTTTGCGCTTTGGTTAAAGCATCATGGATAATACCCGGTAGGGATCAGTTGGAATCGTCTTGTTCAGAAGGCAGAAAGGCATGGAGAGTTTGAGGACATATGGGGTGTAACCGAGTTGGAACTCGATGAGATCACGGGTTTCACATTGCCATTAGGATAGATTTTTCCTTTTGTGCGCAATTACCTCTTTTCAGGAATTGCTTCCTTTGTATTGCTCATTCGAGCCACACTTTTTCAATCAATAAAATGCATATTCAGTCAAATAATTTTGTTTTTGTTTTTCATTACCGCTTTGATTGCAAAAACATCCAGATATTTTTGATAAAGAATCTTGCATTTTAAGACATACAGGTCCCTTCCAATGCATGTTTATAAGATTGAAAGCTTGAAATCTTATTCGGAAGGTTGAGTGACCCAAGTGTTGAAATCTTGACACGCCTGGGGCACGGTTTTGTCTAACGATCTGTTTTGCAGGAACCGTTAGGTATTTTCACTCACTTGCAGGTTGTGATGTGGAAGCTTTGTAAACAGATCCCCGGGGAGTCCAATCAGGGACGAATGAATATTAAGGGACGATGAAGAGACGTTGAGACGTACGACGATCCTCGATTTTAATCAAGAAGACTCTTCAAAATCGGAAGATTGGAAAGTCTGTAGAGATTCCCCGCAGAGTCTGATCAGGGACAAGCAAGATGGAGAACGGTGAATAGACGACGAGGGACGTCCGACGGCCTTTGGAATTAATCAAGAAGACTCTTCAAAGTCGGAAGATTGAAATTTCTGTATAAATCCCAGGAGTACGCTTTCCGTCGAGCGCGGAGCGATTGGGAATACAAGATGATGGAGCAGAAAAGGTCCAGACGAGTCTGGGAATTCTCAAAAGTGGAAAGCTGATACGAGATTGGGAGGTGGATACCATGGTTCGACGAGTCGACGGGTGTTCTGTACCAACTTTTCTCATTTCCCCAGCTAGGTCCCCAAGCAGAATTAGAGGACCAAATCCCCTGCAGATCTGAGGTCTGTGGTTCCCAGCCGAGTCGTGATGATTATCCCCGGCAGGTTTAAAACGGTGTATCCTCAGCAGCCAGGTCTGAAGGTTGCTATTCCCCGAGTGGAGCGGGTTTCAATGAAATATATCTCCAGCAGTGTTCATCCTACCAGTGGATTGGATGAGTTTCCGTAGCAGACTGATATCTGCATCCCCAGCTGAGTTGATTCTACCTATGGATTGCATGGGTTGTCCCCAGCGGAGTAGCATGTGCTTCCCTAGCAGGGTCAAGATGGTTATCCCCAGCAGGTTTAGATCGATGCTTCCCCCAGTCGCCAGGCCTGAAGGTGGCTGTTTCCCAGCAGAGTATCTGTGAGCATTTCCCCAGTGAAGTCGTCAGGGTATCTGTGAGGGTTTCCCGAAGCAGAGTCAGGATTGATATCCCCAGCAAGTCAAAGACTGTTGTATCCCCACAGAGTGTGGGTGGTGCTTATCCCCAGCAGTTTCTCGAGCGGATTGGGTGCAAAGGGGGTTCTTCCTCAGCAAGGGTTACCTTTTCCCAGCAGCAGCATTATTCCCCATCGGGGTGGAGATCGGAGTATTGACGAGTTCCTCAACAGAGTGTCTCGTGCTCCTCAGGAGAGTCCCTTGAGAGGGATATTTTTATGCATTCATCATGTAAAAATAGCATAGCATGTTGCATAGAAAAATAATAAATCGCGTAGCATTTCCATAATTATGGAGCATTACGCAGAAAAATCAGTCATGCATCATTGCAGGCATAGGCTAGTCTCAAGTTGTGGTTACCGTTTGAGAGGTGGTTTTGTCGGAGGTGAAGATGCTACTCGAGCCGTGGTTACTGTTTGAGGAGTGTTTTCACTAGTTGGAAGATCATCAGCATTGCAAGTATCAGTTACTCGAGCCGTGGTTACCGCTTGGGATTTGGGTTCACTGGTTGGTGAAGATGTTGCTCTGTGGAGTTTAGCATTACGACGTCAGATCAGCAATTTTTCCGTCGGACAGAGATGGAAATAAAATCAGAGGATGTTACGCGATCAGCGCAATTTCGGGGTTCAAATGCAATGATCGGGGATCATTTGCGCAAGAGTTTTCCGGTATTCAGACCGAAGTGGTATTCAGACCAATTTTCCGGTGTTCAGACCGAGGCGGTATCCAGACCGAAGTGGCGTTCAGGCCGATTTTCCGATTTTCAGATCGAAGAAGTTTCCGACGATCAGGTCGAAGTACTTTTTTCCGGTGTTCAGACCGAGGCGGTATTCAGACCGAAGTGGTATTCAGACCAGTTTTCCGGTGTTCAGACCGAGGCGGTATTCAGACCGAAGTGGCGTTCAGGCCGATTTTCCGATTTTCAGATCGAAGAAGTTTCCGACGATCAGGTCGAAGTACTTTTTTCCGGTGATCAGACCGAGGCGATATCCAGACCGAAGTGGCGTTCAGGCCGATTTTCCGATGTTCAGATCGAAGAAGCTTCCGACATTTAGATCGATGCAGCTTATGGTATTCAGGCCAATTTTCCGGTATCCAGACCGAAGTGGTGTTCAGGCCAATTTTCCGGTATCCAGACCGAAGCGGTGTTCAGGCCAATTTTCCGGTGTTCAGACCGAAGTGGTATTCAGACCAGTTTTCCGGTGTTCAGACCAGTTTTCCGGTGTTCAGACCGAGGCGGTATCCAGACCAAGGTGGGGTTCAGACCATGAAAATGAAAAAGAAGAAAAATTTCGGGGTTCAAGAAAAGCATAAAAAAGGGAAATATAATCCCCAGTGGATGTGTGGTGTTCAGACCATGGTTATCCCTGTGCTACCATTTATTTTGGTATCCAGGTAGACGTTGTTGTTCCGGTATTCAGGCCGACTTTCTCTGTACCAGACGGATTTTTGTTTTTCAAGATTGTGTTCTTCGCTGATTCTGACAGGCGTTGTTAATTATTTTTCCCATCAGAGTGCAAATTGTTCGTCTGTTCTTGGTATTCAATCACTCTTCATCCTGATCATCTGAAAGCCGAGGCTATTCATATCGACAGGTTCACAGTGGATTGAATAGGGGCAGCTGTAACACCTCAAAATTTGCCCTCCTCTCTTGGGACTAGCATAACATATTACATATCATTTTTAGGTCATTAGGCATTGCATATTGCATATCATGTGGTTACATTATGCAAGCCATTCTCCCAAGTCTTGATCAGAAGATAGGAGGTCATGGTGCAAGCTAGGGTTTCATTGGACTGGTCATTAATCATCTGAGGATGCGGAGGTCCAAATTAGGGTTTTTGATTCTCAAGGAGATTGAGCTACATCTTGTTTGAAGTGATACATCATCATCATCATGGTTTGTCATCATCAGGAGTTTGATCAAGATACCTTGAGATTAGGGTTTTGACCACTGGTCAACCCTAATCAGTTGCATTGGGCCAATCAGGGCATGGCTAGGAGAGGGGGTCTATGATTGATATGAGGATCATCATATGATTTTATGGAGATTATTGAGGCTAGGTTTTCACCCTTGAGCAATTTCATCACAAGATTGGAGCTCAGTTTGATCTATGCATTGCCAAATTCATCTATCAGTTGAAAAAGTCAACTGTGGTCAACTGTGCATGATTTAATGGATTTGGAGGTGGAAATGAGTTGGATGCACTTCATTCATGTTGGAACAAGTGTTATTTGACATGTCAAAGCTCAAGAATGGAGAAAATCAAGTCAGGACAAAAATTGCCAAAAATAGAAAGTGACTTGTAATGGAAGTTTCCAAAAATGGAAAGTTTTTGACCTCAAGATTACATGTCCAAGGAAGCTTCAAATGAAAATTTGTTCAACATGAAAGTTGTAGATCTTGGTCTCACCTTTCCAAAAAGTCCAAGAACTTGAAATTCCCATGTATGGTTGACAAGTTATGGTCCATTCAATTTCAAAAATGACCCATAATCAAAGCGGCATAACTTTCACATGGAGTGTCCAAATTGAGTGATCTTTTTATGTGAAAACTCCATTTAACATGTACTTTCATGGTGCATAATTGGAATTCATCAAAAATGGTCAATGTAAAAGGTCAATTTTCAAGTGTATAGTTAAAGATCCAAGGGCAAAATGGTCCAAGTTGAGAAATAATTGGAATTTTGGCATGGGAGTTTTTGCAACACATCACATATGCCAATTAGAGATGGTTTCAACTGTCATAACATTTCAAGGTGCAATATTTGGCTAAGTCATTTTTGAACTATCACTTAAAAATGCAAAATTTGGCATGACATATGGAAAATGAGAATTACAAAGCCAATCAACATGGAACCAAAGCCAACACATCACAAATGATAATTGGAAGATGTCTGAGCTGTCATACAGCTGTCATGAGGCCTAGGGTGAAATGTCATTTTTGCCCTTTCATTCAAAATTGGCATTACACTAATCAAATTCATTTTTGTTAATTGGAGATTAAGAGGTGATTAAGAGATAGTATATATCATTAATTGTAACTGAAATGATAATCACAATTGCAATCTCCAAGATTCATAACAAACTTTCCCTCCAAAAGTGCATTTTCTCTCAAATTTCATCAAGCTTTTTTCACCAAATCTCCATCAAACCTTAACCAAATTGCAAAGTTCTTGTGGATTCGTGCTCCAATCATCTTCCTCTCCAACTGTTTTGAGGAAATTGTGCAAGAAAACATCCAATTTGTGACTGTCCAAAGTATGTGCAACAATGGAGTTTGGTGAATTCTTCCACTTGGATCGTGTTTGAGCTAAGGTAACTGCTCCATTCAACTTTAGGAGCCTTGGCATGCATCTGTTTTGAAGAATTGCGTGTTGAAACTCAAAGAACAACCACTGTCTTCAACTTAAGGTTAGAATTCGAACCTCATCGTTTCTTAAATTGTTATATGCCTTTGAAAGATCGTTCAACGTAGAACAGCATGCAATTCGTAGTTTGTGGATTGGTTAACTGTAGAAGAAGATATTGTGATTCAAAGTTTTGGTGTCATTTCTTTTTTTGCTCGATCTGTGAGATGTAGTAGGAATTAAGAGAAATCATTAGCATATCTTGAATCTACGTGGAAGGACGGAGAGAATGGTATAAGGTTTATGCGTTTTGGTTGAAATTTACTCGTGACCAATTCTGGACTTGGAGAGGACGATGAACGCGATGAAGAGCGAACAAAATCTGAAAAATGGCGCTGTTTGATCCGCTTCAAGGCCTGGTGATTTTCGAATTCTGTTTGCCGCCAAATCCAGCCAACCGGAAGCTGACACCGAATTAATGAGATACTACACCGTTTTTGGCCTGGCTGAGCTATTTACAATCGTGCCACTGCAGCTTAATAAAATCATATTAATCCACTTAATTCAATAATAATTATTTCATAAAATTAACAAAACTTAAAAAATCATAAAAAATTCATTATTAATCCAAAATTAGTGAGGCTTTTTTTGATAGATCCAAAATTTTGTCTAGAATTTTATAGGCATGGTACCATAAGTTGTGCTTGGAGAAATTTTGACTTGGCCTATTGATCTTTGACTTGTGTACATTTTTTGCATGTTTCACCATATCTATCATGAAATGCTCATACTTGTAAAGAAATGAATGAAAATTTTTGTGCTTATTCTGAACATCTTGATGGTGATTTTCATGTGTGGTTTGTGAATTTTGGATACTTGGTGATGGAGATATGATTTTTTGAAGTAAGGTGTGACAATTTGTGTCACACCAAGTTAGGTCAACTTCATGAATTTATTTGCATGACCTAGGATTGTTGGATTAAGTCAAAAAATTTCATGGATGATCATTGATATGTTGAGATAACATGTGAATTTCTCTGGAATTTTCTATGGCATTTTCAATTTGATTGATAATTTTCTTCTCTGTTGATTCATGTGGTGGCATTGGGTGACACATGTTGGTATATCCTTTGTGAAATTCTCATATGGTATTGGATGAATGTGAAATTTGGTATGCTGATTATAGACACATTGTAGGGCATCATGGTTTTTGTCCCATTCATTTCTTAATTGTTTTCACTGTTTTATGAATTATTGAAGTGGATGCTTGTGTTGATGCTATGAATTGGCTTGAATAATTGTGTCTGGATTTCTTGATTTTCATTGACCTAGTTCCTTTTGTCCAATTGAGCTGAAAATTAACATGCTATACATTGAATGTGTCCTATTTAGGTGTGAATTATTTGAGGATTTTTGGAATTGGTTTGGTATGCTTTTGATTGAAGTCATTCTGTTTGGACTTTTGGTGTTGTATTTGACCTAATTTGACATGTTTTGGTCATGAAATGATAATGGTGAATGATATGAGCATGGGATCAATTGCATTTGCTTTTGAATGGTTTTAATTTGATTTTGGATTGGTTTGGCTTGCTGTTTAGAACTTTTTATCCACTTTGGACCCTAGGCTTGGCCTAGTGGTCTAGTTTCTCACATTTGGTTTGGATTTTCAGGATGAAAGGCAAAAGGCTTAAAGAGATAAATGCAAGTTGCAAAAATTGAATTTGTTTGATGTTGTCTACTAACATGACTTTGTTTTGTAGGGATTGATGCTTGAGCTTGGGCTTATAGCTGGCACTTGTGTGCATTAACTTGTGTTGTACAGATTAACTGATTAACATTTGCTGTTTACTGTTGGTTTGTCTGAGTACTGATGATACTTGATTGATTTCAGGTACATTTAGTTGCTTACAGTTCTTTAAGAACTTGCTTGATGCTGCTTGGTTTTTAAACCACTTGAGGTAGGACTCCTATTCCCCATGTAGTCTGGAAGACCTGGCCTGTTACTTGGCCAGGCAATTGTCTGAAGTCCTCCTTAAGAGGCGATGTTTGTGATTGTTTAACTTTGTGCCAAGCAGGTAAAGTCCTTGATTAAGGCAATTGGTGGATCATAGAGATATGCAATCTATCTCCCACTATTCTGTTGAGTCGTCCCTCTGCTCACACGGCTGTGTGTTGATGCATTGGGGCACAAACCCAAGATCTTGTACTTTGTACAGTCGAGTCAGAGTCTTTAAGCGTAGAAGGGTCCCTCCATTCTGGACCCACGCACCTTTGTCTGAAGCTCTCCCTGGACAGGGATAAGAGCTGTGAAGTCTAATCTTCACTCACCTTTCATCTGCTTCACCTTAGCCCCGCAATGGCAAGGTTAAGAGCGAGCAATACCCATGTACAGATGACTTGCTTCGGCAGTCAAACCCATTGTTTGAGCCTCACTTGACTGGTTATAGTGTGTGCTTTGTGAATATTTGTTTGCTTGTATGCTTGTATGCTTGCTTTCTTCCTGGATAGGAGTAGCTTGCAGTTGTGCAAGTAGGTAGAAACCTCAACGTAGGGCAATGATGCATGACAACACTAGGCTCGAGTACAGCTCCCTGGTAGTGTGTCTTCCCTTGGTTTCTGGCTAGATTTTCTTTCCCTTCAGGGGGAACTACATCGCCCTGATCCTCGTTCCAGACGAGGTATGTAGGCAGGAGACCGTGCGAGGTCTCTCCGGGCATTTTTTTTCTTTTTGTGTGTGTTTACTTGTTATCTTCTTGTGTGTGTTTGGTTCGGATGCCGATGTAAGTCCAGTGATTGGCTTTCGGGCTCCACGTTTTCCCTTTGGCGTGTGTTTTGGTTCGGATGCTGATGTAAGCCCAGTGATTGGCATTCAGGCTCCACGTTTGCCTGTTTGGGTGCGTGTGTTGTTTGGCGTGCGTAAGCCGAACTACAGCAGCTCTGATTCTCGTTCCAGACGAGATATGTAGGCATAGGACGCGATGTCCTATCGAGCTCCCTTCTCTTAACCCCACCTGCGTTCCCTGTGTGTGTGTGATGTTTAGCAACCTTTTCTTTTCTTAGAGCGTGGATCCCGTCGAGTACGACGGACGTGAGGGGTGCTAATACCTTCCCCTTGCGTAACCGACTCCCGTACCCATTCTCTTTGGTCGCGAGACCATGTTCTTTCCAGGTTTCTCTGAGCGTTTCCTTTCCCTATCTTGGGATAAATAACGCGCAGTGGCGGCTCTGTGTTGTTTTTGTTTTAGCCCGCCGGTTGTTTTTTCGCGGATGCGACAGGATGACTGACTCATCAACCCATAATATTCTCAAGAGAAACTCGTCTGAGTGTATTATCGCGTAACAACTGTTATCAAGTCTACACTTGAACAGTCTCCGCACTACGTCTTAAATAGGCCCAAAGGGGTTAAATGTTCTACGATCCTCAGCTTCTCGGACCCTAAATTAGAGATAGTAATGCCTAACCACAAATACTTGTGTGATATTCCCAAATCCAAAAGGGTCTCCACTGAGTAGACGGGTCTCAAGCCAACTTGTTAAGTACTACTCCACACAAGTCGAACATGACTATACCATCCTCCTACCTTAATTGCACTCAAGTTCGGGTTAAAACTTATCTCACCATTCAAAGATCACCAAGCACAACAAGCAGATTATATCACACAAACAAATATACATACATCAAATATACAGTTATATACACACACAAAAGTAGGCTAAACCCACTTGAGACTACTCCCCAGTAGAGTCGCCACTTAATTTCTGTAGCGGTAAATTCATGATCATTAAGCTATGGATAAGTTGGACATCAATTAAACAAGAGTCGCCACCGCACTTTTATTGTTTCCAAGGGAAAAGGGAAAAGTACGAACAAAACCCAAGAATAAGAAGTTTTCAAATCAAAACTAATAAAATGCTAGAGATTACAGGTAAGGGGGTTGGTTACACAGAGGGAAGGTGTTAGCACCCAAAGTGTCCTAGATACTCCTAGGGAGCCCTTTCTTGTGTGCATATGTGTTTTTGTACAAATGATGTTTGCAAACAAATAGAATGGAGGGATGAGAAAAAAATTCATTAGTTATATTTTTGTGTTTGACAAGACCTTCGGACTTATGCCTACGTACCAACATAAAATGAGGGATCAAAACCCCGTAGTTCTTGGTATCAATTTCAAAATGGATGCATTGCTTTTAACAAAAAATTTAAGTTTGAAAGGCACAAAGACCTAAAATGATTTGAATGAGTGTTTGTTCTTTTTGGCTTTTGAAAATTTTAAGTCAAGTATAGTTAAGTTTATTTACAAGTTTGCTTAAGAAAAGAGTTTGAAAAATGCAATGGCATAAGGCCAAAGTTTCTAGTTTGCAAAAAAAATGGTCTAAGTTTAGAAACAGACACAAGCAAAGAAGTTTTTTGTTAAAAGAGGGAGAGATTTGAAATTAAAGAAGTGGGAAGGAGATGAAGATACTAATCCTAAGCACAAATTTAAAAGTTGAGAGTTGAAAAGATATAACCAATGGGCTGCAATCCAATAGACAAGAATGTCATATAGAAACCCATAATTCCGTTGGACTTTAGAATCAAGCAACAAACAATGCAAAAAATATCAACTTGAAGAGCAAGGCATCAAATAAAGATAGCCCCATCCAAGCTTAGCAACTCCATGATCTTCTTCAAATTTTCCCATGTAACAGATGAATTCCAAGATGGCATAAGTCACACGTTCAAAATAACAACTTCACAATGATCATGTTGCAGATGAATTCAAATGGATCTTCAATATTGCATCAGATGAAGTTTTAATTCTCAAGCACTTGGTTTTATGAAAGTTGGCATTGGCCAAGTCCTTTGCATAGGGAGTGTTGCCTAAATTCTAAGTCCAATTGTCTCAGATCAAACCAACAGTCCACACAAGATATTTTTAGGGTTTTTGTTCTTATTATGTACATTAATGGTCAAAGACCACACAAACAAACACAATATACACAAATAAAATATATCAAAAAATATGGTCCAAATGGACAAAGTGAAAATGACATTTAACATAAACAATTAGAATGGTATGAATAATGGCAAATGAATAAAGTTTAAAAAAATAAAGTGCATTAAAATAAATGACTTGAAATTAAATGTTAGTTGTTAATAAGTTAGAAGTTAGTATTTCTTTTGCTTTTTCTCTTTTGTTTAAGTCATTCTTTGGAGAACACTCGGCCCACTAATCACAAGCATGGATCCTTGAACCAAGACAAAGGAAGGAAAAAAGGCCAAGTTTCTGCACAATACCATGAAAGAGGGGAGACTTATAATCTCACTAACTAGAATGCTATGCCTTTTGTGTGAAAATTTAGCGCTATTTTAAGCAATCGTAATTGGACTTATGTAGAAGTCATAACTATTTGAGGTCAGGCAATAGAATTTTGGTGTTAATACATGTTAGAGACATAGTATTATGAATTATGCTCATGAAACATACCACACACAAAAAGAATATGCAAAGTGGGGTGGACCTAATCTCATCCATACTTATGTTGATTTTTAAATCAATTAGCCTTAGGATATGGAGATATCATAGGTCCATGAAATGAATGAGAAGAGAATGGGATTGAGATGAAGAGGGAATGGAAATGGATCAAACTCAAATTGAAAATAAGATCATTCATTCATTTTGGGAGATGGAATGTACATTCCATCAATCCCCTAAATCCAATGATCTTAACCTAACAAAAGTCAAATCAACCTTGACAAAGGCCCAACAACACAAGTAAAATTCATAAAGGCAACCAGCTTCCACCCAGACGACAAAAAACGTGAGAATGGCTCTACACAATTAATTTGACATTTGATCAATTAAAAATATTAAAAATAATGCATTAAATTAAATATGGTTGGTCAATTTCCTAAAACCTCATCAAAACACCAAAGAAATGGCCATGAGATTTATCATAGGTCAAACAAGGTCAAAGGACCTTGGAGAAAAAATATCAGAATTTTTGGAAACTTAAAAGTAATTTTAAACAATTAAAAATATTCACAAAATCAATAAAATCATGAAAAATATTAATAATGATCCAAAAAATAATTTTAATTCAGAAAATGAAAGAGGATTTTATTTGAAAAAAATTGGCGAAAATCTCATATTTTTTGGATCAATATTAAAATTAATATGAATTAATGAAAATCAAAGGAATAAAAATAAAAATCAGATAATCAAAAAAACGTAGACCACTTGATCTCCCTCATTAATTGAGGTGGCAAATCAAGTGGTGGAGAATGTGTGTTTCATGATGCGTGCTAGTCAGCTGTCCACACGCTTGGTAATCACAATTAGCGCTCCAGATTAAAACGTTTTAAAATAAATCAATGGCTCTGAACACTTTCAGCTCATCGTCGGAGCCAAAGGTCGGTCATCTTCTCCGATGACCCTGGCCGGACTGGTTCAATCATCACCATATCATAAATGAAAAAGGAGGACGTGATCTTAAATAAAAATGGCGTAGATCACGAATATCACCTCAATTTAACCTAACTCCAAATATATAGAGAGATACGTGGAGTTGAATTTTGAGATGTGTCAACTGAGTTACTTCGATTTGACCTCAAAGCAACTCAATCTTCTTACCTACATTAGTAGGACGTCAGACAACCAAAGATCCAAGAGAATTGATGAGAATTGAGAGAGAATCGAAGAGAAGAAAAATCTAGAAAAATACCTTCAATGTTGTGCAGAAATGGATCTCTCTTGCTTCAATTCGTGCTTGATCTTGCTTATGGAACTTGTAGAAGTGGCTTAAGAGTAATGAAAAGCTTTGGATCCTGGAGTTTTTGAATCTCCAAACAATGAGATTCAAACTCAAATTTCAATTGAAATTTATCAGGTTTTCCTTTGAATGGTGAAGGTTTGGAGCTAGGGATTCAAAGCTGGCACGCAAGGACCTTCAAACTGAAGCATTAGACATCTATTTATAGCAAATGGGAAGTGTTATTTACACACTTGAAATTACCTCCAAAATTGGCAATGCAATGTACATGCTTGCATGGGCGTGTGCAGGCCCATGAAGCAATGCAAAAAGGTCCACAATCAACTAAAATGAGGTATGCATGAAGCTTGGATTCCAAGGCAAAGTTATTTGAATATTTGAAGCATGAATCTTGCCAACTGATACAACCCTGTTTAAGCCATGCGTCGTAGACCCCTCAAACTTTGTCCAAAATAAATGAATTAGGACGCTTTGGAAAGCTTAGATCAAGAGGAACAACTCTTATTTTGAACACCTTTCTATTTTGAACTTGTATCATGGTGAATTTTTAGGTGGAAGTTTTGAAATTTCAACATGTCAAAATATTTTCTAAGTGTCAAGCCACATGTTCAATTATTCCGCCTTGCTTAATTTTTTATGTGAGATCCAAATGAGAAAAGTTTCTTCATCAAAGTTGTAGATATTTCAAAAACCTTCAAAATAGTCACAAATTTGACATCATTTGGACTTGGGATTAGTGAGTTACTCATTTTTGAAGTTGAGGAAAATCACTTGTTCAATGGTATTGGTCCAAAATGACCTATAATGTATCCTCATATCACATGCTCATAAAAGTTGATTTAGCTCTCACTCCAAACTTCAAAGTTGAATTAGACACCTTTAATTGGATTTTGCAACTTGTAAATCTTTAATCTCATAGAAAATGAGCAATTTATGGCCTTGGGAAGTTGACTTTCAAATTAGGGTTTAGACAAAATGACCTATAATGTTTTAACATAGAAAATGACTTTCCAAGCAAAATTAGCTATAGACTTTAACATGAAAGTTATTTGTAATGTAATTTATAGTAACTTTTATTTTGGAATTATTTTAATATGATAAAAATTGTAGGAGATAGGGTCTAGGGGGACCCAATTTTGATCAGATGAATTCATCTGGCCAACCACCATCAACCAACTTGCTAACTTACAATTCTCTTGACTTTTTAGGCTCATGGTATATCATATATGCATAAGATTATGAAATTTGAAGTGTCCCTTGAGAAATTTGATCAATTGGTGAAGAAGCTTGTTGAAGAAGTTACTCAAGATACCCAAATGAACTAGGGTTTCCAAGACAAATCAACCCCAAACTCTTGAAGAATGCTTGATCAAAATAACATGTATAGATCATTGGGACTCATACATGATGATTAGAGTCATTGTGGATCGTTCCTTGGTTGTGCTCTTGGCAATGGGGGTCTTAAACCCTAGATGTGAACTTGATAGATCAAGGGTGATCATACCCTACCTACAAAAGAGTTAGGCAAATGGAAAGACATATTTTTGATACTTTGGTTAGTAAAATGATAAAATACAAGTATGATAAGATCATATGGTGCTTGGTGATCTCTCCCAAAACAAACCCGATGAAGAGGGGTAAGGAGGATGCCAAGCTATGATCTCAATGCTAATGCATATGATGAGATTGCATGAGGGATCTTAGGGTAAAAATTGGGGTCTTACATAATCCTGATCCTTTTTAAGATCGTTATCTTCCTCCTCCTCAGGTTTTACTGCTTCAGGTTGATCAATCCGTTTTTCAATGTCATTGAGTATGTCTTTTAAAGATACACCTGTATCATGAAAAGAAATACCTTTTTTGACATTTTTCGGATAAAACTCATTAAATGTGACATGAACCGACTCTTCAATAATAATTAATATCTTGTTGTATACTCTATAAGCTTTAGTAGATTGAGAGTATCCAAGAAAGATACCTTCATCGACTTTTGCATCAAACTTCCCAAGGTTATCCTTTCCATTATTTAAGACAAAACATTTGCATCCAAAGATACAAAGATGTGATAAATTTGGTTTTCTAGCCTATAAAAGTTCATATAGTGTTTTGTTCAAAATATGACGGATAAATATCCTATTTGGAACGTAACACGTCATACTAATAGCATCGGCCTAAAAATATTTTGGTAGACTACTTTCATTGAGCATAGTTCTTGCCAACTTCTCTAAAATTCTATATTTGCGATCCACAACACCATTTTGTTGCGGAGTTCTTGGAGCAGAAAAATTATGTTTAATGTCATGTTTATCACAATAATCTTCAAAAAAAAGTGGTTTTCAAGTTCACCTCCATGATCGCTTCAGATAGAAATTATATTTGAATTTAATTTGTTTTAGGATAACTTTACAAAAGATGTAAAAGTTGAAAATTCTCATCTTTGCTACACATGAAGATAGTCCAACAAAATCTAGAGTAATTATCTACTATGACAAAACCGTAGTAATTACCACCTAGGATTTTTGTCCTAGAAGGACCAAAGAGATCCATATGGAGAAGCTCAAGAGGCCTAGAAGTTGAAACAATATTTTTGGATTTGTAAGAGACCCTTGTTTTCTTTCCCATTTGGCATGCATCACATAGGCCGTCTTTTGAAAAATTAATTTTCGGTAGACTGATGACTAGATCTTTTGAGACTACTTTATTGAGTATATCAAAGTTATATGTGCTAAGCATGTATGCCATAATCAAGAGTCTTCACTCATAGTTACTAAACACTTAGTACTTGTAAAATATACATCATCTAAATTAATCATATAGGTGTTGTTAACCCTCAAGCCCTTAAACAAATAATCTTTCTTTTCATTGTGATCAATTATGCAACAAGTATTTGTAAAAGTTATTTTATAGCTTTTGTCGCATAGTTGAATTATGCTAAGAAGACTATGTTTAAGACCTTCAACAAGTATTACGTCAGTGATAGTAGTAGAAGAGGGATTACCTACACTATATTTTCCAAGTATTGAACCCTTATTGTTATCTCTGTAGGTCACAAATCATTTCTTCTTTACCTTGAAGACAATGAATAGGGAAATGTCACCTGTCATATGCCTTGAGCACCAACTATCAAGAAACCACATTCTCTCGATGGAGTTAAAACATTTAACCTACAAAATTAAACAAGAGTGGTAGGTACCCAATTTTCATTGGGTCCTTGAGAGTGAATGGAAATATTGTTGCATTTGGGCAACCATTGAAATACATCTTTAGGAACCAAAAATCTCCTTAATTTGCATTTAGCAATGGTATGGCCTTTCTTACAACAATAGTTACAAGTCAAGTGACGATGAGAGTGACTTTCTCTATTAGATTCCTTTTCCATAAAATTGTATTCTTGTATGGAAAATTTAAATATCTTTTGAATTTTGAAGGATTAATAGCAAAATTAAATTTTGGTTCTAATGCCTTGTCTAATTTGACATTTAGAGTATTAACATCTTTTTTCCAAATGTGACAAGTTTCACAACCAAACCATGAAAGTTTCTCATCCTCAATATTATCCTTTTGAACATCTAACATGGTTTGCATAAGAGCTTCAAAATTGTTTTTCGGTTTCTAAAATCTTTGCTTCATAATATGCAAATATTCTTTTGTTTGAATCTAACTTTTTAAAAGCATCTGCCACTTCACCATAGAGATTTTCAAAAGCAACTTTTAACTCAGATTAAGATTCTCCATCACAAAGTTTATATTTATAATGACTTACATTTTTCTTTTTATGATGATGGGTCATGAGAAAAGATTTGCTTCTTCGTCACTTTCACTTGAGCTACTTTCACTTGAGCATTCACTTTTACCATTCCAAGCTATGTATGATCTTCTAGCCTTTCTAGACATATTGCTTTTACCCTTATCTTTATCATTCTTAAGTTATGGATAATTCGGCTTGTAGTGTCCGAGTTTACCATAATTAAACCATGAACTCTTGGACTTTCCTTTCTTATTCTCATCATGTCTTGAGAAGTCAACTTGTCTTCTAAAGTTGATGAGACTGTTGTTGGAGTGATTTACTCTGTTTCTCCTCATGTAGTTATGATACCTTTTAACAAATAGCTCAATTTTCTCATCATCTGACTTCTCATTATCACCAGATCCACTTTCATCATGCTCTTTTGTCGAGGACTTGGAACTAAAATCCACAAGAGCAATGTACTTCTTTTTCACCTCTTTTTCTTTATTCTTTTCTTTCTCCAATTTCTTCTTATGCTTCTCTAAGCTAATGAGTTATTGTCGCACCTCAAAAAATGCGATCCCTCGCGATGGAACGCGGAAAAAATGTTGTTCGAAACAGAGTCGCCACCGAACTTTATTTATTCCAATGAAGGAATAGGAAAATATCGAGAAAACCTTTTTGAAATAAGAATAATGGTCGTCGCAACCATATTCGGGTTCGGGAGTCTATTACGCAAGGGGAAGGTATTAGCACCCCTCACGTCCGTTGTACTCAACGGGAACCTTTTAGTCTGATTTTGCTATTTGACTATTAGTTGACAGTTATTTGCTTGCTTCGAGTGATTAGAATTGATGATAAATATGGATGAAGACCTCAAGAGGGGGAAATGAGAGGTTTTTTATTAGTGTGCTCGCGAAGATACAACAATCTCCTGCCTACGTATCCTTATGGTGCAATAAGGAAATCAGAGCATTCGTAGTTCGGGCTACTACGAATATTTGGTATGTTTTGTTTTGATGAACGGCTGTGTAGGTCGGCGTTCTAACGGCTAAACGCTGGCTTGTCTACTCTCGGTGGAGGCTCTAGCACTGGTTTGTTGTGCGTATTAGAAAGGATTGACAGTGTTCTTTTGAAAGGAGTTTTGGTCACGTGGAGGTGACGAGTTGAATTGATGTGTTGGGGTTTGATTGGTTTCGATCGCTCGGGGGCGAGAAGTTAGGTTTGATTTGTTTGAGATGTTTTTTGAAAAACGACGAAAGATTGAGCAATGTGGTGTACACCAATCGTCCAATTCTTTCGAGGAATAATAAGGCGGACGCCTTCTACTCCCTTTTCGTTCGGATTATTTTTAAAGTTTGTTTGTGGATGTTGAATATGCACGGTAGTGAGGTGTACGCCTCCTACTTGCTTATTCAAAGAATAATGAGGCGAGCGCCACCTATTCCCTTATCCAAGTTTATTTAGCGTGTTTTAGTCGGAAGTCGATAATTTGTGCAATATGGCGTACGCCAATTATTCAAATAATCGAGAGATGGCGAGGCGAATGCCTCCCATCTTTTATCATCCGAAGTTTGATTTATAAAAGAAATATTCTTAGATGTTGTGTTCGATTTGCGAAGGTAGTTTGAATTTTGAATTGGTTTTGAAAAGTCGATGATTTGAGCAATGTGGCGTACGCCAATTATTCAAATAATCAAGGAGTGGTGAGGCGAACGCCTCCCATTCTCTAATTGAAGTTTGAGTTAAGGTTTATTTTGTAAAATTGTATTTAATATAAAATGTGATTTGAATTTATTTGATTGTGTTTTAATTTGATGACGAAGATTCGAGCAATGTGGCGTACGCCAATTATTCGAATAATCGAAAGATAATGAGGCGAACGCCTCCTATCCTCTTATCATTTGAAATTTAGAATTTAGGACTTAGGATTTGTAGTTGATTTAGAAAATGATTTGAAATGTTATGGTTTGATGTTTTAATTAAATGACGAAAATTCGAGCAATGTGGTGTACGCCAATTATTCAAATGATCGAAAGATAATGAGGCGAACGCCTTCTATCCTTTTATTATCTGAAAATTTAGAATTTAACAGATTTAGAATTGGTGATTGATTTTAAAAAAATGATTTGAAATTGGTATTTAAAGCGATTTGATTTGGAAAAAGTGATTTGAAATTGGTATTTAAAATTTAATCGGGTGACAAGAACTCGAGCAATATGGCGTGCGCCAATTATTCAAGTACTTGAGAAATAGTGAAGTGAACGCTTCTTATCTCCTTTTCATCCCAAGCTTTATGTTAAAAGAGAGAATTTCTTTTGAAGTTAGATGGTTTGGAAAATGATTTGAATTTGTGTTTGTTGAATAAATTATGGTGAATCGATCATCTACTCGGTTAATTAATAACCAAATAGGTCTCATTGTAAGAAAGCCCAAGAGTAAGCTATGTGAGGTTGATGGCGATGCTAAAAGCGATCGACTTACAAGGGTGTTTAAAAGTGGGCTCGATGTTTGAATCGAGAATTGTGTGATGTGTTTTTGAAATTGGTTTGGGTTGATGATGAATTGAAATTGAACTTGTTTATTATGAAAAGATGGTGGAAAAGAAAATCCTTTAATTATTAAATCATCAGAATTTGATTAAGTTAATTAATTAAAATGAATTAATCAAACAAAAGTCCAATTAATTAATTTTTAAGAAAACAAATGAAAATAAGTGACAATGTTGATTTATTAACGGAATATGTGTTCAAACCGGTTTATGCGAGATAACAAGGATTAATGTTATTCACGAAATCCAAACGCGGCGAAAATACTCTATTGATTTATTGAAACTTTTGATGGTATATCGACATGAACTTGTCGAACCCATTGGATAAAAAAAGAATAATAATAATAATAATAATAATGCAAAATCATATTTACATCTCACCTACTTAAGAGGTGTATAATGATCAATGGGCCTGCTGTATACAAGAAAAACCTAAACAGACCCTTTAAACCACAAAATTAATCCCAAACGGGAAACCTCTCCTTTTTATCGATTAGGCTCTAGATTTCATTCACATATTTATGAATAATGCCATGCTATTATAATATTACAACCACAACATCCTCTGTGATTTTGATGCAATAGGCCAGAACAATCAATAACCATAATAATATATTATGCTTACCAAATGTCACCATATCTTAAAAGAAAACATGATAGTTGCAATAATTAGAAGAGATACATAGGCAGATTAAATATAAGACACAATACCAAGCTTCGAATGAAACTGAATCAAGCACAAGTAAAATCAAACCTTAATATACAAATATAATGCTAAACCACAAAAAAAGCCCTAAACATACAGCATCATTAAAACAAATTAACGCTACAGTCAAGTGAATTGAGACAGTGAAATGAAGAGTGACACAACTACCTCCAAAACCCAGATCGTATGAAGAAGGCGAAGGGGTTGTTGTGAGATTTTGCAAGCTCCAAGGCGTGTTGTTGTGGATAGTCAAACTGGATGAAACTCAAACGGGATAACCGAACAAAACCAAGGTCACTTGCATCTACGTAGTGCTAGATTAAACAGAGTTACCGATCTAGACTCGAGTGTTTGCCATGGGTTGTTTGTTGTTGAGTGGCTTGTTTCCGGGGGAAGTAGCAACCGCGCCGGCGTTTAAAGAATCAGTGGAGATTGAAACGGTGTTGGAAGGTGTAGATGCGCGGTGGTGATGGTTGTTGCTTGGAAATCGCGAAGATTGATGGCGATCTGAGATGTTGATGACGGTGGAAGGAGGTGAAGTGTTGGTTGAAGGTGATGATGAAGAAGACGATGACGGCGGCGAGTGGGTTTTTGATTTGTGGGTTGAGGTGGTGTTTGTGCGGTGGCAAAATGGTGGTGGATGAAGGGGTTTATGGTGAGAGGTGGAGAGGAAGAGAGATATGAGTGGTAGCTTGAAGAAGAAAAAGGAGATGGTGATGGTTCTGTGTGTGGGAAGTAGATCGGAGGGTTTGGACAGACGGGGTACGGTTGAAGTCGGATTTCGGCAGGGTAACGGTATATTTCTTCTTCCTCCTTTTTCAATCGACTAGATCCTGCTTTTATAGAGTGAAATGAGGTCTTCAAATCATGAGCTGGAAAATCTTGGATAGGATCAATCCGTTAGAGGGAATTTTTCTTCAGATTTGGTGGGGACCAAAGGTAAATCTTCACCTTGTTGAAAGCAAATTCAATCTTGTATTTTTGTCTGTAGTGAGGTATTTGTATCTGTCAATTTGGGTGGTCCCTATTAGTATTAACAAACCATTTTCATGTACTTATTTGACAGATTTTTAAGTACTCCAATACTCCCTCAAACTTTGATTTTCGGTTTGAAAGTCCAAATGTCAAATTTTCATTGTTCATGCCTTGCTTTGGAACATGAAAGTTGCAGAATTTATTGGACGTGTCTTTAACCCTTGTTTTATTTTTGGTAACAGGAATATCATTTCGAGTCGATATGCTATCACTTTGAGCTGATACGCAGATGCTGACTTTGTCGCTACCTCAGGGCATTGATAGGGGTTGGTTGATTCCTGCAGGTCTGCGGGAACCACTTGATATTCTACATATCCAAGACACGGCAATGTGACCTTCGCGGCTCAGTAAGTCAACATGCTATTGATCCAATACCAACTATGCTTTTTGGTTTGCTATAAACTATTCAGATTATATTGCACCTTCTTCGGTTAAAGTCCAGTTTGAAACCTCCTTTCATACACTCCATTCATTAATGCTGGTGTATCTTAATACTGATTGGAAAAATTGTGATTGATCCCGGTTATCTTGTAATGCTAACGACTTTGTTTTCTCCTCAGGTTACATGTAGGCTCGGTTTGGCGGCAAGCTTCCAAGAGGATTGGCAATGTTGCTGGTATCACAACCATACAGCTTAAACCATGTATCTCGTGGTGTTGTATGATAATGGCACAAGCGAGTTCACTCCATGTTGATGGTTTGGTAACCGGTTTTCTTTTCATGGTTCAGCATCTGTCACGGTTCTGTTTGCATGATTCCTATGGCATCCATTATGCCATTTTTGTTTTGGAATATCATTTGTTCTGGTTTTGGTATAACAGAGATTACTTCTTTCACCTATGCACAGATCTTCATGGTTTCATGGGTGTTTTGTAGGTTATGCTCATTAAGCGGTTTATGTTGGTGGTCTGTCATCTATATGCGCTGCAGGAAATGCTTTGGATTTTTGTTTGGGATGCTTTGCCGGTGTGTGAACTGTTTCGTGAGCTGTTTGTATGGCAGGTTACGGCATAGTATTATGAATCTCTTACTGTTTTGACAACTTTGGACGTCCGAACCTCTTGGGAATCTATTGAATGGATTTGTTATATTGCAGGGTGCTGTTATGCCGACATAAGTTGGCGGCTAACTTCAAGTTTTACTTCACTATTTTGCTTCTGTTTCGATAGGTAATGACCATAATCTTCACCTCATACACCGTAAATTTTACGTGACCGTTTTCCTGCTATTGGTGTAGATTGACAACTGACCATAGTCCGACTCTAGCATGCTTTCACTTATCCTACCTTTTTTTTTGTGCACTACTGTAGGAGCAGCTGTTGGTTTTGAAGGAGTGCATCATCTACCTTCTCCGCAGGAGGTTTCGGCATTTGGGATACCAAGCTTGGACTGATAGCATGTTTGGATCGTGTATAAGTTCCCTAATTGTATGTGTTTCTGAGTCCGTTTGAATCAATTGGAGAAATTATGAGCGCATTTATTTGTATGTAAGCATGCCTTGGCTGGCTTTGTATGCATTTCGTTAACAAATGACTTGTCTTTGAAGAAATCAGAGCAGGATCAAGTAGTCATGGGATTAGGTTGAGTATTATGGTGGTCAATGTAAGCTTGTTGACTTGGTTTGATTAGTTGTCCGGAAGTCAGTTATTCGTAATGATAGTGAGACTTGTAATTCTTTGAATATGTGGGTTTTGAATGATTGGTGTGTAAATTTTTGACATTTAGTAATTGTTTAAGAATGAATGGATTCAACTGACATTGTATGGGAATGGCTTGACTTGACTTTTGATAATGCCATATATTGAAAAAGGCACATGTATTCATGACCATCCATGCTCAAACAAATGAAAGAAAGCATGACCAAACCATTGGATATGCGTGGGGTGGTATAGGATTTTGATGAAATCTTATACCTTAGCATGGACCAACTGGGAATGAGACCGCATAAATCAACGAACACAAAATGAACAAACTAAGAGCAAACCAGGTGTATGAAGTAATTAGGTGAAATGAACATATCTAATGCATGAACCAGTCACGGGCTATGAACAAGGAGTTAACCAGGCGAAACGCCATAGATGAAGGAAAGTAGGTGAAAATTCATAGGACCAAGAACTTAAACTTAGAACTAATGGCTATGAACACACACATACCGGGTGAACCCAAGAAAACAAAATCAAGCCATGAATGATGAAGAGTTTAGAAAAACTTAAGGTTGCGAACCCACATAAAGAAAACTAGACATGATTTAGGGTTTATGAAACTTTCGACCAAGTGGAGATCCCCAAGTCTTGAGTATATGCACCATGCTTCATGATTGTGAATGCTTGATCAAAACTTTAAAATGACCGGACAAAATTGGGGTATGACAGCTGCCCCTATTTAATTAACTTGAACTAGAAGGTAAGAATGACAACAGTCTTCATACATTCGTGGTGGAAGGTAATTAAATACGAAAAGATCCAAATTTTTTCCTTTGAAATGCAATGGAGAAATGCAGAAAGAAAATGCATTGGATTCTAACAGCACCAAGGTAATAGGGTTAGGATGCCAAATCAATGCTAGCCCTCATGTCGACATTCAAATCTGGCACAAGTCGTTTATTGTTGTAAAGACAAAGGTGAGACTAAAAACTGAACATGTTTTTTGGCATCAAAAGGATGACAGTGGAATTAATTGCTACCATCAAAAGGATGATAGGAATTCACCAAGATTTTCAAGATTGTCATCACCAAAAGGATGATGGTTAAGTTGAGCTTCAAAAGTAGTTATCACCAAAAGGATGATGGTTACAATGGCTACAACAAAGATCTTCATCACCAAAAGGATGATGGCTAGGCACAATTCAAAGATTTCTATCACCAAAAGGATGATGTCCATCACCAAAAGGATGATGGTTATTCTGATAAATTTTCCCACTACAGAGAGTATAATATCAAGGCTATCACTAAAAGGATAATAGTTGACTCATCAACTTCAAAGATCACCGTCACCAAAAGGATGAAGGTAATATCCAACAATCAAAAATTGTTATCACCAAAAGGATGATAATAAGTCAAATAACTTCAATGATCACCATCACCAAAAGGATGAAGGTATAGTACAAGATAAAACTTGTTACCACCAAAAGGATGATAATAAGTCAAAACGATCACCATCACCAAAAGGACGAAGGTATAATCAAAAACAAAACTTGTTACCACCAAAAGGATGATAATAACTCACACAACTCAAAGGATCCCCATCACCAAAAGGATGAAGGTAAGATCAAAACAAAACCTTGTTATCACCAAAAGGATGATAATAAGTCAACAATCACCATCACCAAAAGGATAAAGGTAAGGTCAAACGACAAAACTTGTCATCACCAAAAGGATGATAATAAGTCAGTAACTTCAAATATCATTGACACGAAAAGGATGACAGTAAGATCAAACAAACAGAACTTGTTATCATCAAAAGGATGATAATAAGGACATAACTTCAAAAACTTGTTACCACCAAAAGGATGACAATAAGTCGAGACAAACTCAATGATCGCCATCACCAAAAAGGATGAGGGTAAGATCAAAACAAAACCCGTTATCACCAAAAGGATGATAATGAGCCTATAACTCAAATGGTCACCGTCACCAAAAGGATGAAGGTGGGATTAAACAACAAAACTCGTTACCACCAAAAGGATGATAATGAGTTAATAACTTTTACTGATCACCGTCACCAAAAGGATGAAGGTAGGATCGAACAACAAAACTTGTTATCACCAAAAGGATGATAATAAGTCGACAGTCACCATCACCAAAAGGATGAAGGTACTACAAACAACAGGACTCGTTATCACCAAAAGAATGATAATGAGTCAACAATCACCATCACCAAAAGGATGAAGGTGAGATCATAACTTCGAAACTTGTTACCACCAAAAGGATGATAATAAGTTATAATAACTTCAAATATTGCTGACACCAAAAGGATGACAATGGGATTGGACTTTCCAAGTGTCATCATCACCAAAAGGATGATAGCTTAAACCAAACTCTGTAATCTCTATCACCAAAAGGATGATGTTTAGATTGAACTGGACGTCATCACCAAAAGGATGATGGTTGAACCAAAATGACAAGGATCCTTATCACCACAAGGATCGCCGACACCAAAAGGATAACGGTAAGCTGTAATATTTGCAGAGGTCACCATTCACCAAAAGGATGAAGGTTGAACCAAAACTTCAAGGATCTTCGACACCAAAAGGATGACGGTAAGATCACACGACAAAACTTGTTACCACCAAAAGGATGACAATAAGCTTTAACAATGAGAGGTCGCCATTCACCAAAAGGACGAAGGTTGGACCTAAACTTCAAGGATCTTCGACACCAAAAGGATGACAGTAAGATCACAAACGTCAAGGATTCATCATTACCAAAAGGATAACGATTATCATAAACAGGGTGATGATTAATATTATTCCTCAATGGACTTTCACCAAAAGGATGATAGTGAGAAAAATATTGGAAAAATAAGGCTACTGTCAAAGTTCAGTAAACCTGATTTGTTGGATAGTATGGGAACAATACTGGGTAAGACTTGTTTGGGGTATCAACAACAAAAGGTTGCAGAACAACTATTCTCTAGGCAGATGTAATTTCCATCAACAAAAGGTTATAAGAAACGACTCATTGAGGGGTGCTCAATGCGAAACAAGGTAAGTGTTTAAAGAAACAATGTTTGACTTAGCTGAGGATAACGTCTTATCAACAAAAGGTTGAAATATGTAGCTCAATGGGGAACGCCCGATAGCAGGTTAGGCACTTACTCAGAGAAGGTGACAATGACTCAACTGAGAATTGGCCTGGATGCCTACGACTAAACCTTGGATTTTGATTCGTGCTATATGAATAAATGTCATGTATGCGTTATGTATGAGGTGATGCATGTGATGCATGTTTGAATGCAAAGAATGATTGGCTTGTTTGGGATTGGCCCCCCTTTTCAAAGGCAATGTATCTTCTGGAAACCAATGTTGATTGTATTAGTTTTTGTGTGTGTGCCAGCAAGGTGGACTCTGGCTTGTTTGGTAATTGTCGATGTGACTTGGACTATTGGTTGGTGGGCGGATCTGACTTCCCGACACTCGGTAGTTGATGATGTGATGAACATGCAACGGATGTGGATACGCTTAGTGCCCCAAGTTTGATCTCTTGCTAATATATTGTGTATTTTTCTTCGAGAAGATCTCAGTTCTTCTTCTGAAGTGTTTGGCCAGCCTGTAACTGAGCATAGCGACGTGATCAACGCATGATGATTATGCCTTTGACGTGCCCCAAGGATTCTTGTCAACATGTGATGTTGTACTAGCGTGAACTTTCAACATTTTTGTTGTGAATTCAAGCAGTTACTAATTTCTGACGCAATCTGCTCGATTGTCTTGAAGATATAGAGGGAATGTGCCCCTTGCAACTTGTCTTTCCCCAGAATGTAGGGTACCAAATGGCATTCTCCCTGAAAGGAAACCTTGGGAGTGGTTATCCGATGACGTGGTATGAGTCTGTTTTTTCCAGCTCCTGGATCTTGTAACGATCTGCCCCTTGATTAGCTTTCGAGGGACTTGCCCCAGACGGACTGAGTATTGAAGTGTTTGTCCTCCCTGATCAACCGATGCTTGGAGATTTGTCTCATACTGACTTCTTCTTAAATCAATATGATCAAAAAGATGTCATGCCTCTGATTCATAGGATTATGAGATGGTTCTGATTCGTGTCAGCACCAATGATCAAGTGCCTCTTGAATTGCCCCTTGTTGGAATTTTCTCAATGTCAAGTACTGACTAACAATTAAGAATTGATATCCAAGAAATGGTGATTTTAATGCAACAGTTATGCAAGTTTTGAAAAACAATCATTCACTTGGAGTGTCGTGGTAGTGTATGACGAGTGGACCATGTGTCCAAATGTCGTGTTGATTAAGCTAGTGTGTGAGTTATATAGTGAGAATAGAATATTAGCAAATCTCTAGGAGTCAGCTTACTCAACCTTGCTATAGTATGCTTTCAGAACAAACCTTGCTTCAATTAGGTCTTTTGAAGGTTGTAACGTGGCTTGGTTCATGGTTATTTGAAATAAAGGATATAAGGCTCAAAGTTTATTTTAACCCACCCCTTCTTCATGATGATCTCCAATCCTACATTCAGTTAATTCACATACATTCGTCTTTTTCAGGTGTAAGGATGAAGATGGTGATTCAAGGTCTCTTGGAATGGCAGCCACCTTATTTTGTTTTTTGGATGTCGGTGACCCTTTGATTTTGGTATGGTGGTCACTGAATCTTGTTTTTCTTTTGTTGAGGACTTTCATTGTCTCTCTCGATTTTTGTTTTGATCCCTAACATTTGCATGGACCGCTTTGTTTGAAGCTTTAATCCATCGGGATTGCCCTTGTTTTTGCCTAAGTCTCCTTTCAGGGTGTTGGACTTAGCGGGCTCTTTCTTTGACTCTTTTTTTTATTGTGACTGCCAAGTCATTGGTCATTGAAGAACAACAGACATAAAGTTTGGATTTGTATGGTTTCTTCGACACTTCAGATGTGTGCGAGGAATATCATGTGGTTGATCCTCGCATAAGATATTTCATCTTGTAATTTGAATGCATAGTCAGATTAATTGAACACTACCCTGCCCCAGGTTAAGCGTAAGGGTTTTTTAGATCTGAAAGAAACTCCTACTTCTAGGCTCGAAGTGGTTGACTAGGGATTAACTCCTTATCTCTCCAGTGTTTGGGGATTTGAAACAATGCATGTACATCATCAGTAGGATTTTATCCGAAAGCATACGATCAGTAATTATGAGTATTTTGTTTTCGTCATCCTCCTTCCAACATTTACTAACAATGGTGTGATAAAGGAGGTGAAGTGGGAAAGTATGTGTTTGTGATTTGCAAATGTGATAAATGGGTGAGTTATGAAAGATTGATTCAAAGCATGCATAATCATCCCATTAATAAAACCAAGTACAAATAACAATGTTTAAAAGCAATACAGTACTTTGACAAGCAAGATCAAATTACAAGAATGCAAAATGGTAAAAAGGGCATAATGATCGCCTTCATTCAAATGAACAGGCCTTCGTCTTTGGATTCTTCGTGAGGAATTTCTTTGCTTGTTTAGGCTGGTGAGAGGCTACCATCAAGTTCGAGCTTCACTCGACTCTGCATGCGCTAGCATGGGGTTTGTTGCAACGTTTGGCCTCACTGGCGTAAATGTAACTGCCTTACTGTCAATCAGGTCCTGGACCTTGTGCTTGAAGGCCTTACAGTTCTCTATTATGTGCCCTTGGGCACCCATATGATACTCACAGTGAGCATTGGCATTGTAGCCTGGTGGGTAAGGTGGAGTTGCAGGTGTTAGCTCCTTCAAAACAATCGATCCATCCTTTAGCAAGTAGGGGAGGATCTTGTTGTATGGCACTGGCAAAGGATCGAAATGTCTTTCTGGCCTCCTTGCCCTCTATCGCTCCCCGAGGATTTCCCGAATCCAGGTACAAACGCGAAAAGAGTGGCGAGGAAAAAAAAGTAGAGTCGCCAGCTATGTACTTTTATCCCAAGAGGAGGGAAAGGTAGTACTGCATAACCAAGAGGGAACGGATAAAACAAAGTCTCGAACCAAAGAAAACTGAGTAAGGGGGCCAGTTACGTGAAGGGAAGGTTATCGCACCCCTTCACGTCTGTGGTACTCCACGGGATCCACGCTTGCTATTTATGTCTAAAGTGTGTGTGTATAAAAGTCCTATATGCGATGCGAAAGAGAGAAAATCAAAGTAGGGAAAAGAAAGAATTATTGCTCGCACAGACCCTACCCTGCTGCATACGTATCTCAAGAAGGATTGAGAATCAGAGCACCGTAGCTCGGCTAACCTATTGTTGTTTGTTTTGTGTTTTTTAGATGAACAATGTTACTACGCAATCTACCGGATGCTCGACCTTTGGAGACTTACTCGCCTGTAGTAGAAGGAGTTAACGTGTTCTTAGGAGAAGAAAAATCAATGAGTTTGTTTGTGTTTTAGGAATGCTCATGCAAAAAGGAAGTCCTAGACGAAGGAACCGTGCTACCTTAATTGACATGCAAACGAGAGACTGTACGAAGCCTAACAATCCTATGGGGAGACGATCACACCACACAAAAAACATATAGCATAGAGTAAACACACCAACAAGGGGGCTCAAACATACATGGGTAGGGCTTTAGTCAAGAGGGGTCATATCAACCTCGACAAACAAGCCATGGAAAGGTAATCAAATGGGCTCTTAACCACTAACATTGAACGTCAGGGTGAGCAGATCAAAAGGTAATGAGGGTAAGACCTCATAGCTCTTAACCCTGGACAGGGTGAGCTCATGACAAAAAGTGGGGATTCAGAAAGGTGGAACCCTCTCTACTGACTGACCGGACAAAAGATCTTGGGCTTTTGTTCTGAAGCATCGACACGTAGTGCGAGCATAAAGAACGACACACTGAATAACGGGGGATTGACTACTAATCCCTTTTATCCATCAATTGCCTCTTCGTGGAGGTCTTTAGCACTGGTGCCTCCTTTTGGAGGTCTTTGGGCATAAAAGTAAACACACAAAAACATTGCCTCCTATCGAGGTCTTCCAGTTAAGAAAGAGGTAAAATGCGGGAAAGATGTAAAAGGAGGTCAAAAGATCTACCACACGGATAAAAATCCGAAGTAACAACAACTAAAGAAACAAGAAACCCATAGATCTCTCAAGCTAGCACCATCAAAGAAAGCAAGTTAGCAAAGTAATCGGAATAAATCTCCAAGTGGTATCCCACAAATAAAGTGGAATACCAAGCAAGCTATCTCTTCAAGAGTCATGTGAGCCCTCACAAAAACTCAACAAATAGGTTAGAGTAACAAGATGGGGTGCAATCAAGAGTTGCACCAAATAAAAGAAACATAACAACAACAGTGTCAGGTAAACAGTGCACGGATGCAACAGAAAACATGTCACAAAACACAAAGCAGATTAGAGAGCAAACAGAAAAAAAATAGCTACTGCCATCATCGCTACTGATTCGCTTAGCGAAGGCTTAGCGAAGCTTCGCTACATGCTCGCTTAGCGGGGTGCTAGCGAATGCCTGCGGGTTCTGGTTTTTTTTCTTGATAACAGTCCGATTTCAGTAACCCCAAACCCTATGGTACACATTTCAGAAACTAAACGATTAAACATTCAAGACATTGTTTTACACAATCATGCATATCTAAACCCGCGTCTGAAACCTAACGATACTCACTCTTCCAAATTCACCCATAATGCCTCATACATTTAGAAATTTCAAATTGAAAGCGTAAAGTAATGGGAATAAGGCAAACCTGATTGGCGGGATCGGTTGAAATTGAATTGCACCGTTGGGTTTGCAGAACAATCTTAGGGTTTATATGAGGTAGAGGTGATTCTGTGCAAATGAGTTCTCTTCAGAGTGTATGGAGGCTGCTGCAGATTAGTTAGCTTCTCTCTTCTTAGTCTCTAGGGTTTTTGGGAGATGGAAGTTTAGAATTTATACTCTGATTTTCGTGGCTTTGTGGGCTCAAAATGAGGGCAACTCAAGCCCATGATTCTTCTGTTGTATATTTTTTTATTTTTAAAACGCATGAGCTTCGCGTAGCGAAGGATTTGCTCGCCTAGCGAGCATGACAGTTCAGACTTGCGACTCGCTAGGCGAACCATTCTGCTCGCCTAGCGAACATGACAGCTCAGGAACAAACTTTTTCTCTTTCAAGAGTAATATGTTGAATGATGAATAGACCCCATTTGAACATGTTTGAAGTAAATCAAGTCATTTTCTAGCCCCTTGACCTTCAGTTGACCAAAGTTGACCAGAGGTAATTCGGATGAACTCTGCTGAAATGCAACATGAAATGTTAAATGACCTAAAATGAATGCATGAATGAGGGGGGCAAATTTGAGGTGCTACAGCTGCCCCTATTCAATCAATTGTGAACCTGAACGGATGAAAGCAGCGGCTATCAGACTTTCAAGGTAAATAGGGATTGAATACCAAAAGAACCGAAGAATTTGCACTCTGTAGGTGACGAATCAAAGAAAGCGAGGCCATTTACCGATGGCGGCCTCAAAATAAAATTGATATTTACCGATATCAAAGAAAGCGAGGCCATTTACCGATGACGGTTTCAAAACAGATTTGATATTTACCGATATCAAAGAAAGAGAGGCCATTTACCGATGGCGACTTCAAAACAAAATTGATATTTACCGATATCAAAGAAAGCGAGGCCATTTACCGCTGGCGGCTTCAAAACAAATTTGATATTTACCGATATCAAGGAAAGCGAGGCCATTTACCGATGGCGGCTTCAAAACAAATTTGATATTTTCCGATATCAAAGAAAGCGCTACACGACCAGACATTTACCGATGACTGGGAAGGAACTCGATGTTTACTGACATCAAACAATGATGTTTATAAGTGAAACAAGACCAGACATTTACCGATGTCAAAGAAAGCAAGGCCATTTACCGATGGCGGCTTCAAAACAAAATTGATATTTACCGATATCAAAGAAAGCAAGGCCAGTTACCGATGGCGGCTTCAAAACATATTTGATATTTACCGATATCAAAGAAAGCAAGGCCATTTACCGATGGCGGCTTCAAAACAAAATTGATATTTACCGATATCAAGGAAAGCGAGGCCATTTACCAATGGCGGCTTCACTGGGGAGGAACAAGTGAAACAAGACCAGACATTTACCGATGACTGGGAAGGAACTCGATGTTTACCGACATCGAATAAAGATGTTTATAAGTGGAACAAGACCAGACATTTACCGATGACTGGGAGGGAACTCGATGTTTACCGACATCGAACAAAGATGTTTTTAAAAGTGAAACAAGACCAGGCATTTACCGATGACTAGGAAGGAACTCGATGTTTACCGACAGCGACCAAAAATGTTTACAGACACCAAGGAAAGAATACATTTATGAAACAAAACCATTTACCGATGGCGAAAATGAAATGCTCGATATTTACGGATAGCAAAAACACACAGTTATTTAAACAACAAAACCATTTACCGATGGTTAACCTGCGGCTGATGTTTATTGACATCGAACAATGATGTTTACCGACACCAAAAGGAAAGGACACACACGGGTGTTGACAGGACGATTTTTTTTTTGTAGACATCATGAGAGATATGCCATTTACTGATGGCCAACGATTGGAATTCGAAGTTTACCGACATCGAAAGATGATGTTCACCGACATCAAAGAAAAGCACAGACATTTACGGGGATCAACACGACACTTACCGGTATCGCAAGGATGACATTCACATATGTCAAAATAAGGCAGACACCTACTGGTGACTAAATCGGAAGGGAATCCAGCTCTCCTTTCACGGACTGGTGAGAAAATAAATCTCACTAGGATTATCGATTCTGAATGTTACCAAGAGCAAATGCCGCAAATGTGATATGCTGATGTGGAAAAAATGATCTGTCTCTACTGGGGATACGATCCAATCTGGTTTAATACCTGTATGCATATGTTTGAGTTTTCCATGGCGTAATGCTCCATACTTAATGGAAATGCTACGCGATTTGAGAATGTGAATGCAAATGATGATTACTACATGCAAGATGCAAAGGGAGGAAAACTCCTGCTGGGAAAGCAAATGATCACTTTACTGAGCACACAATTTCTGATTCGATCTTCCAACTCTGTGGGAACATACAACAATTCTGCTGAGGATAACATTCTCGGAACGGTAGAGAAACCAACTCAACTGGGGAGTCACTTGTTGGAAAAACACCAACCTCTCGACCATGCTGGGGAAACAAATTCTGAATTCGACCTAGACGACCCAACTTCTTACACGACTGGACAATGTTGAAACAACAAGGTCTTCCTTCGAACAAACTTTGGCTCATCTGCTTTAGCCATCGATCAAAGATAGTAACTTGCAAAACGGCAAGACATACATGCCCCAGGGGATCGTATGGACAAAATATTCTCAAGTGTACTCAATATTCAAAATGATTTTCAGATGTTTTATCTTTCCGCACGTCATTGTCTAGCCTTCATGTTTTTAGATGCAACGTTTATCAAAAATTCGGACGTTTTTTTGCAAACAAAATAGTATAAATAAAAAAACAAGAGAGCAATTTGACTGAATAGCGACTTTTATTGATTGAAAATGGCCTATAAAGGCAAATACATCAGGAAGCAATTCCTAGGAAGAGGTAATTGCGCCAAAAGAGAAAATAAATTATCCTATTGGCAATGTGAACACGGCATTCCACTATTTTCCAATTCTGTTATGACTCATAGATCTTCAATTTCCCCCAAATTCTTTTCTTTCTGAGAAGAGTGATTGGACCGATCATATCCTTCAAGATGGTAGATACTGAAACACGATGAAGTACAGATAACTCAGACTGTAGTCTTCGCTTTAATCCCTCTTTTGCCTGGACCGCCTTTTCAGGTTTTCAATCCACCGAGATACCCATTTTTGCCTAAGCCGCCTTTGCAGGTTTTCGACTTACCGGGTGTACGTATTATTTTTATTTATTTTTTATACCTAACTTTTGCCCGAACCTTTTTTTTTATTTTTTCTCTTGGTTCGCCGGGATGTCCTTTTTTGCCTGGACTTTCTTTTTTTGTCCAGCGGGTCAGTTTATGCGAAGTATTTTTTGACTACATCTGAATTCACAGGAGATGGAAAGTCTTCACCATCCATAGTTGTAAGCATCAAGGCTCCACCAGAAAAGACCTTTTTAACAACATATGGACCTTCATAATTTGGAGTCCACTTGCCCCTGTTATCTGTACCGGGAGGAAGGATCCTCTTCAAAGCTAAGTCACCTATCTGATAGCTTCGAGGATGCACTTTCTGATCAAATGCCTTCTTCATCCTCCTCTGATATAGTTGTCCATGGCACACAGCTTCTAATCGCTTTTCCTCAATTAAATTTAACTCATCAAACCTGGCTTGAACCCACTCAGCCTTGTCAAGCTTTACATCCATCATCACCCTCAAAGAAGGGATTTCAACTTCTATTGGCAAGACTGCCTCCATGCCATACACAAGTGAAAACGGAGTTTCCCCGGTTGACGTACGCACTGAGGTACGATACCCATGCAAGGCGAAAGGCAACATCTCATGCCAATCCTTGTACGTCACAACCATCTTTTGCACAATCTTCTTAATGTTCTTGTTTGCCGCCTCTACAGCACCATTCATCTTTGGTCTGTAAGGAGAAGAATTATGGTGTTCGATCTTAAAGTCTTTGCAAGGCTCTTTCATCATCTTGTTATTGAGATTCGAACCATTGTCAGTGATGATTCTCTCAGGGACCCCATAATGACAGATAATTTATTTCTTAATGAATCGAGCAACCACTTGTCTGGTAACATTGGCATAGGAAGCTGCTTCCACCCACTTGGTAAAGTAATCAATCGCGACTAGGATGAAGCGATGTCCATTAGAAGCAGTAGGTTCAATCTTTCCAATCATATCGATGACCCACATCGCGAATGGCCAAGGAGAATTCATAACATTCAAAGGGTTTGGTGGTACATGCACTTTATCTGCATAGATCTGACATTTGTGGCACTTCTGAGCGTATTTGAAACAATCAGATTCCATGGTTATCCAGTCATAACCGGTTCTTAACAACTTTTTGGCCATTGCATGACCACCAGCATGGGTACCGAAAGATCCCTTGTGTACTTCCTGCATTAACACGTTTGCTTCGTGTCTAACCATGCATCTGAGCAGAACCATGTCAAAGTTCCTCTTGTACAACACATCATCCTTGTTCAAGTAAAAGCTTCCAGCTAGCCTTCTCAGTGTCTTCTTGTCATTCTTTGACGCTCCTTCAGGATACTCTTGGCTTTTGAGGAAATTCTTAATATCATAAAACCACGGCTTCTCATCAATAACAGACTCGGCTGCAAACACATACGCAGGCCTCTCGAGTCGATTCACAGCAACGTGTGGCACATGATTCTGCCAATGAACCTTAATCATGGAAGACAATGTGGCTAATGCATCAGCCATTTGATTTTCATCTCGGGGTACATGATACAACTTTACTGTCTTGAAGAAGGTCAGGATCCTTCTGGTGTAATCTCTATAAGGAATCAAATGCGACTGATGAGTATTCCAGTCTCCATTGACTTGGTTAATCACTAGAGCAGAATCTCCATAAATGTCCATAGTTTTGATCCTTAGATCGATGGCTTCCTCAATCCCCATGGTACAGGCCTCGTACTCAGCTTCGTTGTTGGTTACTTCAAAAGTCAATCTGGCGGAAAAAGGTATGTGTGCACCTTTAGGGTTAATGAGTACTTCCCCAACACCATTTCCATTCACATTTACTGCCCCATCAAACATCAATGTCCACTTGTCATCGGGATCCGGTCCTTCCTCGACAAGAGGCTCTTCACAATCTTTCATCTTTAAGTACATGATATCTTCATCGGGGAATTCAAACATCATCGGTTGATAGTCATCAATTTGTTGCTCGACAAGGTAATCAGACACAATACTACCTTTGATGGCCTTTTGCGACGTGTACTGGATATCATACTCTGTTAAAATCATCTGCCAACGAGCCACTCGTCCGGTAAGAGCCGGCTTTTCAAAGATATACTTTACTGGGTCCATCTTAGAAATCAACAAGGTAGTATGGTTCAACATATATTGTCTTAGTCGGCGAGCAGCCCATGCCAAAGCGCAACAAGTTTTCTAGAGCAGCGAATATCTTGTTTCACAGTCGGTAAACTTTTTGCTAAGGTAGTATATTGCATGCTCTTTTCGACCAGACTCGTCATGTTGTCCCAATACACACCCCATCGAATTCTCTGTTACTGAAAGGTACATTATCAGAGGCCTCCCAGGAACTGGAGGTATAAGAATTGGAGGTTTCTGCAAATATTCTTTTATCTTATCAAAAGCTTTTTGACAATCATTGTTCCACCTGATTGCTTGATCTTTTCTTAGCAATTTAAATATTGGTTCGCACGTAGCTGTTAGGTGAGATATAAACCGTGTAATGTAGTTCAGCCTCCCTAGAAACCCATGAACCTGCTTTTCTGTTCTTGGTTCGGGCATTTCTTGAATAGCTTTTACTTTCGCCGGATCAACCTCAATCCCTTTCTTACTGACAACGAAACCTAACAGCTTCCCAGATCTCACTCCAAACGTACACTTGTTTGGATTCAGCCTCAGTTTGAACTTTCTCAATCTTTCAAACAACTTTTGAAAGTTTACCAAGTGCTCGTCTTCTGTCTGAGACTTCGCAATCATATCATCCACGTACACTTCAATTTCTTTATGCATCATGTCATGAAAGAGAATCGTCATAGCTCTTTGGTAGGTAGCACCGGCGTTCTTCAACCCAAATGGCATTACCTTATAACAGAACGTGCCCCAAGGTGTAATGAATGTGTCTTCTCCATATCTTCTGGCGCCATCTTGATCTGATTATAGCCAGAAAATCCATCCATGAAAGAGAAAACCGAGGATTGAGAGTGTTATCGACCAATACATCAATGTGAGGTAATGGGAAGTCATCTTTCAGACTGGCTCTGTTTAAATCTCGGTAATCGACACACATCCTGACTTTACCATCCTTCTTCGGCACGGGTACGATGTTGGCCACCCAAGGGGGATAATTGGTAACTGCTAGAAAACCTGCATCCAACTGTTTCTGGACCTCCTCTTTGATCTTGACAGCCATATTAGGACTAGTTCTGCGAAGCTTCTGCTTTACCGAAGGACAATCTTCTCTGAGAGGTAGCCTGTGCACCACAATATCTGTATCCAACCCAGGTATATCTTGATACGACCATGCGAATACATCCACATATTCTTGCAACATTTCAATCAGCCCTCTCTTGACCTTTTCCTCTAAAACAGCCCCTATCTTGATCTCTTTCTTTGCGTCCTCAGTACCAAGGTTAATGACTTCCAACTCTTCCTGATGAGGTTGAATGACCCTTTCCTCCTGTTTCAACAGTCTGGCCAATTCTTTGGGGAGTTCACAATCTTCTTCACTCTCCTCTTCGGCTTGGTAAATGGGATTATCAAAGTCATACTGAGCCATAACAGAACTGTTTTTAATGGAATCCGCAAGATCAATTCTGCACGAACGATGTTTCATGCTTTATTTTAGAAAAGAGTTCAAGGAAGTCACAAAAAAGAAAAAGAACATTGCCATTTTTATGGTTTTGAAAAAGAAAGTAATGAAAATAGAAAGACAGTGAGCACAAATTTGATTGCAAAACATCCTTTATTGATGATAATCATTGAAAATTCACAAGATGATGTGGCCCTACAATGAACCACTACGCCTTGGTCATAGTGTAGGGCTTTCATGCAAAAATGAAAAACAAAAGAAAATTACTCTGTCTGAAGAGTAACTTGGACTATTTCTTCAGCAGTCCAGTTGTTGATCTTCTCCCCTGGAGCACATGGGCGCACCTACTTATCCATATCACAATCACTGTCACCATCTTCATTGTCTGTTGCAAAGACATCCTCGTGATTCATCAATCCAGCACTAGCGAAAGTACACGGCCCTTTCTGATTCTGGACACCCTGCTCTGATGATTGAAAAGGCTGATAACCAATGCCAAACATGTCTTCTTTTACGGGCACATCAATCACCTTGCCCCAGCCTTCCGCGTTACCTGAATGAATGACCTCCAGAGCTTGTTTATAGGACGCAATTGAGGTACCTGATTTCTTCTGTTCAACAAAAGCCACCTTCTCAATACTGACAGTCTCAAAAGCTTGACATAGAGTTTCATGAATTTTGCCATCCATCTCCACATATTTGAAGGAGGATAAATGGCTCACAAAGATGTCCTCTTCGCCACACACGGTCACAACCTGGCCATCCCACACATATTTTAGCTTTTGGTGGAGAGTCGAAGAAACTGCTCCGGCTCCATGTATCCAGGGATGCCTCAACAGACAACTATATGCTGGTTGAATATCCATCACATAGAAGACAATATTAAACACTTCCGGGCCGATCTTCATAGGCAACGTGACTTCACCAAAAACTGATCGCTTGGATCCATCAAAAGCACGGACAACAAGATCACTTGGTGTGAGAACAACCCCTTCGACATCAAGCTTACTCAGAGCCTTTTTGGGCAGCACATTCAAATAAGAACCGGTATCAACCAAAACATGCGACAAAACCGCGCCTTTGCATTCCATCGTGATATGCAGAGCTCTATTATGATTGCGACCCTCAGGTGTCAAGTCTAGATCCGTGAATCCCAAACCATGTCTCGTGTTAACATTTGCAATAACACCTTCAAGCTGGTTAACAGAAATCTCTTGAGGCACATAAGCCATATTCAACATTTTCAACAGGGCGTTACGATGTGCCTCGGAGCACATCAACAGAGTGAGAATAGAGATTTTTGACGGTGTCTGGTTCAACTGATCCCCGATCTTGTAATCACTTTTCTTGATAATTCTCATAAATTCCTCCACGTCCTTCTCAAAAGAACTCTCGGGCACTTCCTCTCGCACTGGTTCTTCTTCAACTACAACTTGTTTTCCTTTTGTTCTAGCAAGAGCCTCAACATTGTTATCCTTTGAAACCTGTGGTGCAAACAAACAACCACTTCTCGTAAATCCTCCGGGTCCTACCACATTACCCACAGCCGAACCAACTGTTACTGGAGTATTATTTGACGAACGAATCGTCACTGGAGTGTGATTTACTGATCTGGTCTGATTCTCTAGTCTTCTATTTCTGTAAAAAGCATTGTCATATTGCCACGGAATTGCTCTACTATTCTCAAAAAGTCTTCCACTAGAAGCAGAAATGGTGGTAGGAGTATTGATAGTTACTGGAGCATTAATAATTCTGGGAACACCAACAGTCACCGGAGCAGATATGGTCACGGGCGCAGCTATGGTCACAGGAGTACCAATAGCCACAGGCGCACTAATAGTTCTTGGAGCACGTACAGGACCTTCTGACGGTGTAAAGTAAATGGTAACAGTCGATACCTCTTCACGGTCTTTCACTACTCGATCAAACTGTAAACAACCTTCATTCATCAATTCCTGGATACCTTCTTTCAATTTCACACAACCGTTTTCATGATTACGACAATCTAAACAATTCTCGTCACATCCCGGGAATACTCCCCCTCTAAGCAGACGTTCCTTCACTATAAACAACGAAGTCTGAACATCATCAACATTGACTATAAAATTCAAATTTCCCCATCTTCCACACTATTTACTCTGGGGCCTCCATGCTGAGGCATAGGATTGTTCACCACATTCGGAGTGGGAGCAAAGTTAATCGTCTTGGCATCAATCAAATCTTGAACTTTATGGTGAAAAGCCCGACAATTCTCGATGTGGTGCCCTGGCGCACCAGAATGAAAATCACAACGGACATTAGCATCATAACCAGCGGGAATCCTCGTTAATGGAGCCATAGTGCGAAGTTCAACAAACTTTAACCTGAGCAGTTCAGGGAGTAATTCGGCATAAGTCATTGGAAACGGATCAAAATGACGATCTGGCATTCTTTGTCTTGGTTGGAATTGGCGTTGCTGTTGTTGTTGTGGTTGTTCTCTTTGTTGTTGTTGAGGTTGGGTTGTTGGAATAGTCACAGCAGCAACTTGACGGTATTGTTGTCCTCTGTTTCCACTTCTCTGATTATGTATAGCATTTGTCTCACCCTCTCTCCTTCTGGGTGCCCCTGAGAATGGTTTCTTAGCAATTGAAGAGCTTGAAGAACTAGGGTCTTGGATTTTTCCCGCTTTGATAAGACTTTCAGTTCTTTCTCCGCAAATCACAACATCCGAAAAACTACCAAATGGGCAACTTCTCATACGATCCATGAACACACCTTGCAAGGTTCCAATGAACATATCAGTCAATTCTCTCTCCAAAATCGGAGGTTGTACTCTCGCAGCTAGTTCACGCCACCTCTGGGCGTATTCCTTGAAACTCTCACCGGTCTTCTGAAACAAACTCTGCAACTGGGTTCTACTCGGAGCCATGTCCATGTTATGCTTATACTGCCTCAGAAAAGCTTCACCTAACTCTCTCCAGCTTCTGACAGATTCTTTTTTCAAGTCCATGTACCAATCCAAAGAGGCTCCAGACAGGCTGTCTTGGAAAAAGTACATCCACATTTTTTCATCATCAGTATAAGCGGATATCTTCCGGTAGTAAGCTTGCACATGAGTTCGGGGACAAGAAGTGCCATTGTACTTGTCGAATGATGGCGCTTTGAACTTGTACGGGATCCTCAACCCATCAACTAAACCCATGTTAGTAACATCAAAACCCAAAGAATTCTGGCACTCCATGGCGCGAATCTTTTCAGCAAGGGCGTCAACCTTTCTATCTCTCTCTTCCGCCTTTCCAAATTCATCATCATCACTGGGAATAGTGAACATATCTTCTTGCTTGTCAACCAAATGAGAAGGATGGTGACCTGGAGCACGTGCCGCTCGAGCATTAACAGCCTCTGTAATGAGGGGTTGTCCATTGATTCTAATACCACACAATTCGTCACCAGTAGCATAGTTGTTGACAGGGTTGGTAGCAGCAGCGGTGTCATTGACAGGGGTTCCTTCTGGCGGATTCTGACCAATAGGGGGAATCATAGTTTCTTGTCTCTGGGCCAAGGCTCGGAGTTCCTCTTGCCCTTGCACTACCCCTTGCATCATACTCATGAACTGGGCCATGTTTTTCCTCGTCTCTGCTAGTTCTGCTTGGACTTGATCCATGATCCTCTGTCGATTCTGCCTTGTTGCGTAACGGTGCGGACGATACTCAGCAATCCTGCCTGAACGGGAACAAGAATGAGAAATCCTATTCAAGAACACCTGTAATGATGCAAGAATGATATGTGTATGATGTGTATGCTATGTTTTATCATTTCTCAAGTATTCAAGAGAAATGGTATGCATATGCGGGTAATTTTTTTTTTCTTTTTATGCTTTTTTTTTTAAATAAACATGCTATGATGCAAAATGATGAAATAATGGCTGGTTGGCTGGGTATCACAAGGCACAGGATCAGAACTTCAGCATGAATTTGGAACCGGGAACCACAGAACACAGTCATCAACTTAGAACCCATACTTCAGAACCAACGGTCACCAACAAGAACCAAACAAAAGTCACCAACAGGACACGGTCACCAACAGAACAAGTCACCATCAGTACCTGTAAATGATTCATTCCCGCCCCACTCACGGGTGTAATCTAGGCCAGGGTAAGGTCAAGAGAAACGCAGGATAAACAATCCTTTCAAGAATATCATCATATGCACACCAGGTGTATGCAACGATAATACTCCATCAGAATCTGAACTGCTCGTGATACCATGTTCCGCTAAGTGGCGCCATACCACCCGCTTCCCATGAATCACTATATTCCTAGGTGTCCTAAAGTTCACTCATAGCCTGTGTATTGGGCCTTTTACCTCTTGTGACTCCCACCCAACAGCGAAACAGATACACAGCCAGCACAGTATGCATGAAACAGTAAAGCGCACACAGGATGCAATGCAAGCAGATAAGTATGCAAGGCAACAAATAACACACAATAGACAATAAACAAACAAACGCTAGGAAAGGCCCACTAGGGAAAACAAGTCCCCAGCAGAGTCGCCAGCTGTCGCTCCCCGAGGATTTCCCGAATCCAGGTACAAACGCGAAAAGAGTGGCGAGGAAAAAAGAGTAGAGTCGTCAGCTATGTACCTTTATCTTAAGAGGAGGGAAAGGTAGTACTGCATAACCAAGAGGGAATGGATAAAACAAAGTCTCGAACCAAAGAAAACTGAGTAAGGGGGGCGGTTACGTGAAGGGAAGGTTATCGCACCCCTTCACGTCTGTGGTACTCCACAGGATCTACGCTTGCTATTTATGTCTAAAGTGTGTGTATAAAAGTCATATATGCGATGCGAAAGAGAGAAAATCAAAGTAGGGAAAAGAAAGAATTATTGCTCGCACAGGCCCTACCATGCTGCATACGTATCTCAAGAAGGATTGAGAATCAGAGCACCGTAGCTCGGCTAACCTATTGTTGTTTGTTTTGTGTTTTTTAGATGAACAACGTTACTACGCAATCTACCGGATGCTCGACCTTTGAAGACTTACTCGCCTGTAGTAGAAGGAGTTAACATGTTCTTAGGAGAAGAATAATCAATGAGTTTCTTTGTGTTTTAGGAATGCTCATGCAAAAAGGAAGTCCTAGACGAAGGAATCGTGCTACCTTAATTGACATGCAAACGAGAGACTGTACGAAGCCTAACAATCCTATGGGGAGACGATCACACCACACAAAAAACATATAGCATAGAGTAAACACACCAACAAAAGGGCTCAAACATACATGGGTAGGGCTTTAGTCAAGAGGGGTCATATCAACCTCGACAAACAAGCCATGGAAAGGTAATCAAATGGGCTCTTAACCACTAACATTGAACGTCAGGGTGAGCAGATCAAAAGGTAATGAGGGTAAGACCTCATAGCTCTTAACCCTGGACAGGGTGAGCTCATGACAAAAAGTGGGGATTCAGAAAGGTGGAACCCTCTCTACTGACTGACCGGACAAAAGATCTTGGGCTTTTGTTCTGAAGCATCGACACGTAATGCGAGCATAAAGAACGACACACTGAATAACGGGGGATTGACTACTAATCTCTTTTATCCGTCAATTGCCTCTTCGTGAAGGTCTTTAGCACTGGTGCCTCCTTTTGGAGGTCTTTGGGCATAAAAGTAAACGCACAAAAACATTGCCTCCTATCGAGGTCTTCCAGCTAAGAAAGCGGTAAAATGCGGGAAAGATGTAAAAGGGGGTCAAAAGATCTATCACACGGATAAAAATCCAAAGTAACAGCAACTAAAGAAACAAGAAACCCAGAGATCTCTCAAGCTAGCACCATCAAAGAAAGCAAGTCAGCAAAGTAATCAGAATAAATCTCCAAGTGGTATCCCATAAATAAAGTGGAATACCAAGCAAGCTATCTCTTCAAGAGTAATGTGAGCCCTCACAAAAACTCAACAAACAGGTTAGAGTAACAAGATGGGGTGCAATCAAGAGTTGCACCAAATAAAAGAAACATAACAACAACAGTGTCAGGTAAACAGTGTACGGATGCAACAGAAAACATGTCACAAAACACTGTAATACCCCAAAATTTACCCTTCATTTTTCCTGGAAGCATACGCTTTACACTTCAGGCATGCATTCATTTTTAGGTCATTTAGCATTTGCATTTCATCATGGCAATCGGAATCGGATCCAAGAAGCTTGAACATCATCCAGGACACTTTGTGGGTCCTATCTGGGTGATCAGTCAATACAAGGGAAAGACTTGAGTTACTTCCAACAGGGGTCTATTCGTCCGTCAAAACGTTAATCTTGAAGGAGCAAAGGTTTGTTCATGAGCTGTCATGCTTGCTAGGCGAAGCCCACGTGTTTTGAAAAAAAAACGGAAAAAAAAATGGAAAACGAAAAAATAAATAAATAAATAAAAGAAAAAATCTTGGACTTGGACCTCTCTCATTTGAGCCCACAGGTCCACAAAAATCAGGTTATAAATTCAGAGTTTCAGTGAAACAAAAGCCATTCTATTCCTATTACTCTGTCTGGGAAAAAGATAGTGAGAGAAGAATCCTGGGGAAAAAGATAGTGAGAGAAGAGCTAACAGAGTTCAGAGCAACCTCCAAGCAACTCTGAAAGGTTCATTCTGACTCACACACTTTCAGCTCAAGCAAACCCTAACATTGGTTTGCAAATCCAGCCGTGCCATTTGATTTCAACCGATCTCTCCAATCAGGTTTGCCCTTATTCCCATTACCTTTGTGCTTTGAAGTTGAATACTCTGAATGCTTGAGGTATGATGGATGAATTTCATTAGGTTTTTGCCCACGGGTTCATAATTATGTATGAATGTATAAATAATGCCTCGAATGCTTAATCGTTTAATTTCTAAAGTGTATGCCACAGGGTTTGAGGTTTCTGAAACCATACTATTATCCATGAAAAACCATATTGTTTTGCTCTAATCTGACTTACGTTTGTCATAGCATGTTTTCTCCTAATCCTTATCTTGTTTCACTAACCCTTTTGTTGAGTTTTTGTGAAGGCTCACATGACTTTTGCAGGGATAACTCGCTGGATATTCCACTTTGCTTGTGGGATACCATTTGGGAGATTTATTTTGATTGCCTTGTTGGCACATTTACTTTATACATGTTTGTTTTGTATGTGTTCGTATCCCCGCAGGTAGCGCGGTTCCTTCGTCAAGGACTGCCTTTTTACATGAGCATCCCAAACCCTAACCCTTCATTAATTTTTCTTCTCCTAAACACACGTTTACTCCTTCTACTACAAGTGAGTAAGTCTCCAAAGGTCGAGCATCCGGTAGATTGCGTAGTAACGTCGTCCGCCCCCAAAACATAATCCTTAACCCCGTAGTTAGCCGAACTACGGCTTGCTCTAATTCTCATTCCATATGAGATACGTAGGCATAAGACGCGATGTCTTAGCGAGCACACATCCCCCCAACCCATAGGTCAGCCGAGCTACGGAGACTCTGATTCTCATATTCAGATGAGATATGTATGCAGTGGATACGACATCCGCGCGAGTCATTTTCATTTAACTCCTTTTTTAGTAAACAGCACAAGATAAACTCACACCCTTTAGACAAGAACTACAAAAGTGGATCCCGTAGAGTACTACGGATGCGTAGGGGTGCTAATACCTTCCCTTCGCATAACCGACTCCCAAACCCAAGATTTGGTTGCGAGACCTTGTCTTTTCCTTTCCTCTTTTCAGGTTTACTTCGAGCGTTTCATTTCCCTCCTTTGGGATAAATAACGCACGGTGGCGACTCTTCTGTCATTTTCTTTCGCCGGTTGTTTTTTCGCACACTGTATTTTTCAGGTTGCGACAGCTGGCGACTCTGCTGGGGACCCGGTTTCCCTAAGCGAGTCCCTCCTAGCTTTTGTAGTTTGTTTGTTTATTGGGTGTCCATGCTTTTGTACAGTTATTTATTTACCTGCTTTACCTTATTGCATTGTGTACATATCATTGTTGTATCTGTTGGCTGGTTATGGCTGCTTGGTGATCTTTGTGAGATGAGTTCTATACCCGAACTCGAGTGCACTTAGGATAGGAGAATGGCATAGTCTTGTCGACTTGTGTGGAGTTATTCCTTAGCAAGTTGACTTGCAAGCCCATTCACTTGGTGGAGGTCATGTTGAGATCAATAATGTCACACAAGTAAGTTGTGGTTAGACATTACTTTTTCCAATATAGACCTTAGAAGCCGAGGACCTTAGTTTACCAAACCCATCTTGGCCTATTCGTAGGACGTAGTGCGAAAGTCGTTCAAGTGTAAGATTTGGTACGATTTTTACGCGATACTACACTCATAAGAGTCTCTCTTGAGAATATTTTTGGAATACGAGTAGTCGTTCCTCCGATAATATCCGAAACATGGGATTATGACTATGGGAACCTTTTGTAGAACATGTTTGGCAGGTTTAAACCTTAGTACACTCCTTTGGGGTGGTTCTTAACCTAAACTCCATGCTCGTGACTTGCAACAAACCCTTGATTCATGGTTGATCCGATCAGGTATCCTTAATATCAATGAAACTTGGGTGTTGATAAGGTGTAAACCATAATCCACCAAAATGGGTGGTTGATATTAAGGATAACATGATCCATCCCATGACCTTTGTTTGGTGTGCTCTTAATTTCTCTCCAGACAGTGCAACCTGACAGATGTTCAAGCAGATACAGCGATCCTGATTCCCATGCCACTACACTGCATTAACATCATTTTGCATCACATAATTTTGCATTCATAATCATTCACACATGTTTATCCATTTCTGTGGGGTTTATATCTTCTACTTGATTCTAGTCGGAATTTTCTTGGTTCTCATCAACGGCTTAGTTTTTTTTTTACATCGTTTATCTATTGAGAGACTGGAATCAAGGGGGTAGAATACCTTTGGAATTGATAAACATGTCATTGCATTTACATATTCATTAGCATGTCTTGCATAACAGGTACCGCCATAGTGTTCTCAGTTTGTTTGGTGTTCAATCAACAGGATAGCTGACCCAGGCATTCACTGGTACGGTACCCGCAGAAACCAACAGAGAATAATGGAGAGCCTACAGGCAGAGTTTGCCGAGATGAAAATCCGCATGAATCAATTCATGGATGTGGTTCAAGGGGTGGCTCAGGGACAGCAAGAGCTCAGGCAGATGATACAGAGGAATCCCCCTGCTCAACCAGAGACGGTGACTGATCCTCCAGCTGGAGAGGCTAATGGACCCAATGGACCGGGGCCTATCCCAATCCTACATGTCACCTCCGGTCAACAGCCCGTTCATGATGATCAGGACGATCAGTTCCCCCTGCTGCAGGAAGACTTTGGTATGGGTCATGGTATGGACCCCATGTTTAGAAGATTGGAAGAGAGGTTGAAGGCAGTGGAAGGACAGAATCCTCTGGGAGTAGATGTTGCTGACTTGGGGCTGGTCCCAGGTGTGAGAGTGCCACCGAAATTCAAGGTCCCGATATTTGACAAATACAATGGCAACTCTTGCCCGAAGACCCGTGTGCAAGCCTATTTCCGTAAAATGGTTGCATACTCCGATGACGAAAATATGCTTATGTACTTTTTCCAGGACAGCCTAGCTGTGGCATCCCTGGAATGGTATATGAGGCTGGACAGAGCCCACATCCGTTGCTGGAGGGATTTGGCTGAGGCTTTCGTGAAGCAGTATCAGTATAATGCAGACATGGGTCCGGACAGAACTCAACTTCAAAATTTGTCTCTTAAAAGCAATGAGTGCTTCAGAGAATACGCTCAACGCTGGAGAGAAACATCTTCCCGTGTTCAACCTCCTATGTTGGAGAAGGAAATGGCTAACATGTTCATGAACACTCTGCCAGGACCTTATTTGGAGCGCCTGGTGGGTTGCAATGCCTCCAATTTTGCTGATGTAATCTCTACCGGAGAGAGGGTGGAGAATTACCTGAGGACATACAAGACCCAGAGTGGAGGTGAATCCTCATCAGGGGTGAAGAAACCGTTCATTCAGGGACAAAAGAGGAGAGAAGGGGATGCAAGGGCCATATCTTCTTATTAGAACAAGGATAACCGGAGGAATAACTTTCAGAACTATCATCAGCAACCGTATGTTGCAGCTGTGACCATTCCAGCTACAACACCATTACAACAACAACAACCACAACGTCAACCAACTCAGTACCAACCACAACAACCGGGTAACAGACCCGCCTATCAACCAATGCCAAGGACGATGGACCGGCGTTTCGACACTCTTCCAATGTCGTACGCTCAGTTGCTTTCTAGTCTTCAACAACTACAATTTATGCAGTTGCGCACTCTGGCTCCTCCCGTTGGTAGGCTTCCGGTGGGTTATGACGCCAACGCTAGGTGTAGCTTCCACTCTGGGGCACCTGGCCATAATATTGAGAACTGCAAAGCTTTTAAGCACGTAGTTCAGGACCTCATTGATTCAAAGGCCGTTAACTTTGCACCAGCTCCTAATGTCGTCAACAATCCCATGCCCCAGCATGGTGGAGCCAACGTTAACATGGTTGAAGGAGAAGTCAAACTAGTCTCTGCGGTCAACAATGAAGATGGGGATAGTGATTGCGACATCGATAATTGGGTGCGTCCGAGGACCCCGGGTGAAGTTCTCAACAATTGGTCTTCTGAGGAGATTGTCCAAGCCACTTGTCTGGAGGAGTAATTTTCTTTGTTTATTCATGCATATCCAAGTCTTACGTTCCGCCAGGGCGTAATGACTCATTGTAGGGCTCATCTATGTGACACTTGCATTTTTTATCATAAATAAAGGACGTCTTTTTGCATTCAAATATTTCGTTCCCTGTCTTTCTATTTTTGCAGTTTTTCAAAAAAAATGGCAATGTTTTGTTTAGTTTCCACTTTTTTTTCACACTCATAAGCACATACCATCACTCATGCAGATGCACATCACCGGATCCTATTGATAACGGTTCTGCTATGGCTCGCTTCGAGTTTGAAAATCCAATCTTTCAAGCTGAAGAAGAGGGTGATGAAGATTGTGAACTCCCTGAAGAACTTACCAGGTTATTAAAACAAGAGGAAAGGGTCATTCAACCGCATCAAGAGTCTGTTGAAGTGATTAATCTCGGCACCGAGGACGCCAAGAGAGAAATCAAGATAGGGGCTGCTTTGGAAGACAATGTGAAGAAGGGGTTGATTGAATTGCTGCAAGAGTATGTTGACATCTTCGCTTGGTCTTATCAGGACATGCCAGGGCTTGACACAGACATCGTGGTACATCGCTTGCCGCTCAAACAAGGTTGTCCTCCGGTCAAGCAGAAGCTCAGAAGAACAAGACCAGAGATGGTTGTCAAGATAAAAGAAGAAGTGCAAAAACAGTTGGATGCAGGGTTTCTAGCAGTCACAAATTATCCGCCATGGGTTGCAAATATCGTTCTGGTACCTAAGAAGGATGGAAAGGTACGGATGTGTGTTGACTACCAGGATCTGAACAGGTCTAGTCCTAAAGATGATTTCCCCTTACCTCACATTGACGTTTTGGTGGATAACACGGCTCAGTTCTCGGTATTCTCCTTCATGGATGGCTTTTCTGGTTATAATCAAATTAAGATGGCACCAGAAGACATGGAGAAGACAACATTCATAACCCCATGGGGCACCTTCTACTACAAGGTGATGTCGTTTGGTCTGAAAAATGTCGGAGCAACATATCAGCGAGCGATGGTGACTCTGTTCCATGATATGATTCATCATGAAATCGAGGTTTATGTTGATGATATGATTGCCAAATCTCAGACAAAAGAAGAACATTTGGTGAATTTGCAGAAACTGTTTGAGCGTTTGAGGAAATTCAAGCTGAGGCTTAATCCGAACAAGTGTACTTTTGGGGTGAGATCTGGAAAACTACTGGGTTTTGTTATTAGCGGAAAAGGGATTGAGGTGGATCCGGCCAAAGTGAAAGCGATACAGGAAATGCCTGAGCCAAGAACAGAGAAACAAGTCCGTGGTTTCTTAGGGAGGTTGAACTACATTGCAAGGTTCATCTCTCACCTAACAGCCACGTGAGAGCCAATATTCAAATTGTTGAGAAAAGATCAGGCTATCAGGTGGAATGATGATTGTCAAAGGGCGTTCGAGAAGATAAAAGAGTATTTGCAGAATCCTCCTATCCTTGTGCCTCCGGTCCCAGGGAGACCGTTGATTATGTATTTGACAGTACTAGATAATTCCATGGGTTGTGTTCTCGGTCAACACGACGAGACAGGTAGGAAAGAGCATGCCATATACTACCTGAGTAAGAAATTCACAGATTGCGAGTCGAGATACTCAATGCTTGAAAAAACATGTTGTGCACTTGCATGGGCTGCGAAACGATTGAGACAATACATGTTGTCTCACACAATCTTACTGATCTCCAAAATGGATCCAGTCAAGTATATATTTGAGAAGCCAGCTCTCACCGGAAGAGTTGCTCGTTGGCATATGGTACTGACAGAGTACGACATCCAGTATACTTCCCAGAAAGCCATCAAGGGGAGTATTCTGTCAGACTATCTTGCTCAACAGCCGGTTGAAGATTATGAGCCGATGAAGTTTGATTTTCCAGATGAAGACATCATGTTCCTCAAGATGAAAGACTGTGAAGAGCCAGTTGTTGAAGAAGGACCTGATCCAGACGAAAAGTGGACTTTAATGTTTGATGGGGTCGTCAACGCCAGAGGAAGTGGAATTGGTGTTGTCATTACAACTCCGAAAGGTGCCCACATGCCTTTCACTGCTCGTCTGACTTTCGAGTGCACCAATAATGAAGCTGAGTATGAAGCCTGTATCTTGGGTATTGAGCAAGCCATTGATTTGAGAATCAAGACTTTGGACATCTACAGAGATTCAGCTCTGGTAATCAATCAAGTGAATGGTGATTGGAACACTCTCCAGCCTACTCTGGTCCCCTACAGAGATTACACGAGAAGACTGTTGACTTTCTTCACAACAGTAAAGTTGTACCATATACCTCGTGATGAGAACTAGATGGCAGATGCTCTTGATACTCTATCCTCCATGATCACGGTGATCCGTTGGAACCATGCTCCCAAGATCGACGTGATACGCCTTGATAGGGTCGCGTATGTGTTTGCTGTTGAACTGGTAGTTGATGATAAGCCCTGGTATCACGACATCAAGTGCTTTCTGAAGAATCAAGAGTACCCTGCAGGGGTATCCAACAATGATAGAAAGACTTTGAGAAGATTGGCAGACAGTTTCTTCTTGAACAAAGACGATGTTCTGTATAAGAGGAACTTCGACATGGTTTTGCTCAGATGCGTGGACAGATACGAAGCAGACATGTTAATGCAGGAAGTTCATGAAGGCTCCTTCGGTACTCATACCGGCGGACATGCAATGGCTAAGAAATTGTTGAGAGCAGGTTATTACTGGATGACCATGGAATCTGATTGTTTCAAATATGCTCGGAAGTGCCATAAATGCCAGATTTATGCTGATAAGGTGCATGTGTCGCCGAAGCCTTTGAATGTGATGTCTTCACCGTGGCCTTTTGCTATCTGGGGCATTGATATGATCGGAAAGATTGAGCCGACTGCCTCCAATGGGCATCGCTTCATCCTTGTTGCCATAGACTATTTCACCAAGTGGGTCGAAGCAGCATCGTTCGCGAAAGTCACCAGACATGTGGTTGCCCGATTCATCAAGAAAGAAATCATTTGTCGCTATGGGATTCCCGAAAGAATCATTACTGATAATGGTTCTAATCTCAACAACAAAATGATGAAGGAGTTGTGTCAGGACTTCAACATTCAGCATCACAATTCTTCCCCTTACCGCCCTAAGATGAACGGTGTTGTTGAAGCGGCAAACAAGAACATAAAGAAGTTTGTGCAGAAGATGGTCGTTACGTACAAAGATTGGCAAGAGATGCTACCCTTCGCCTTGCATGGGTACCGTACTTCAGTACGTACATCGACCGGGGCAACCCCTTACTCCCTTGTGTATGGTATGGAAGCAGTCCTACCTGTTGAAGTGGGGATTCCTTCTCTAAGAGTCCTGTTGGATGTCAAGTTAGACGAAGCTGAATGGATTCGGACAAGGTTCAATGAGTTGAGTCTTATCAAAGAGAAGCGAATAGCAGCCATTTGTCATGGGCAGTTGTATCAAAGTCGGATGAAGAGAGCCTTTGATCAGAAAGTGCGTCCTCGATGCTTCCAGATCGGAGATTTGGTGTTGAAAAGGATCCTTCCTCCTCAGACAGATCACAGGGGCAAGTGGACTCCTAACTATGATGGACCGTATATTGTCACCAAGGTTTTTGATGGTGGGGCCTTAATGCTTGCAACGATGGATGGTGAAAACTTCACTTCCCCGGTGAACTCAGACGCAGTTAAAAAATACTTCGCATGAAATAGACCCGCTGGACAATAAAAAGAGTAGTCCAGGCAAAAATGGGCATCCCGGCGAACCAAGAAAATGAAAAAGGTTCGGGCAAAAATTAGGGATTAAAAGTGAAAAGATTGTACACCCGGTAAGTTGAAAACCTGAAAAGGCAACTTAGGAAAAATGGGTATCCCGGTGGATTGAAAACCCGAAAAGGGCGATCTAGGCAAAAGTTAGGGATTAAGCGAATGACTGCGTTCTGAGTAGTTCTGAATCTCACCTCGTGTCAATGACTGGAAACTTTTGAAGGATAGGAAACAGTCCAATCACTCTTTCAGAAAGCTGATCATCTGGAGATTCTTGAAGACGAGCAAGTCATAGCAGAATTGGAACCCAATAGAAATCCATTTCACATTGCCATTAGATTAATGTCTGTTTTTATCTGTTGTGTGATTACCTCTTTCCAGGGATTGCTTCCTGATGTAAATGCCTATTCAGAGGCCGTTCAATCAATAAAATCATGTTAGTCAGTATATCTCTGTTTTCATTTTCATTTTTCTGTTTTGTTTGCAAAAATGACGTCCGAATTTTTTGATAAACATTGCATCATGACACATAAGAGCTTTACAGGTACATGCTTAATAAACATTTAAAATTGCTGTAAATTTTAAGTGCTTTGGATCATCTATTCAGAACAGGTACCCTCGGGGCATTTCCTTAAAATCCCCTGCAGATGATCGTGAATGTTTTCCCCCAACAGACGAATTCGGTATCTTATCCCTGCAGAGCTGATCAGAGCGTTGGATTCTTCAATCCCCAGCAGGTTCTCACCACTGTACCTCCCCCCAAGCGGTGGTTTCAGATTATACACTCCCCAGTAGAGTTGACAGTGTCAGACTATATACCCCCAGCGGAGTTGACAGTGTCAGACTGTATCTTCCCAGCAGAAGCGGCTGCTCCTCAGAGTTCGAGGCCAGATCGATAATCCCAATGCCAGATCCATGGTTTCTTTCCTTGAAGCAGAACCTCGGTACCGTATCGGTGTTTGCTTCCCCTGCTGAGTCATCTCTCGCAGATTGTGGTTGCCAGAACCACTATCGCTTTCCCCAACAGTCAGAATCTCGGTATTTCGTCATTGCTAGAACACCGTGTGGCGGGTCATTTCCCCACATAATTCTTTGCGTTGTGCATCTCCAGCAGCCTTGCCAGGGTCCAGAAGATGGTGATCATTTCCCCAGCAGATCCCCTTGCCTCGGCTTGGCATTCTACCCAGCATTTCGCATCCCTGCATGTAGAATCATATTGCATTGCATCCTCCCAAATCGCGTAGCATTTCCATTTTCATGGAGAATTACGCCATTGAAAAATTCAAACATACGCATGTAAGCATAAAACATTCTCGGTATCCCAAGTGATAAGCCAGAAGTTGTTTCCAGTACTCAGACTGAAGATTGTTCATGACTTACCTTTGTTATCCCCAGCAAGTGTCATTGTCCCATGTGCCGCCTCTATTATCGTTCCCTATTTCTGCCGATGCTGACAGGCATGAAGTTTCCGGTATTCAGACCAAAGTGGCGTTCAGGCCAGTTTTCCGATGTTCAGATCGAAGAAGTTTCCGACGTTCAGGTCGATGCAACTTGTGGCGTTCAGGCCAGTTTTCCGATGTTCAGATCGAAGAAGTTTCCGACGTTCAGGTCGATGCAACTTGTGGGGTTCAGGCCAATTTCCCGATGTTCAGATCGAAGAAGTTTCCGACATTCAGGTCGATGCAACTTGTGGCATTCAGGCCAATTTTCCGACGTTCAGATCGAAGAAGTTTCCGACGTTCAGGTCGATGCAACTTGTGGCATTCAGGCCAATTTTCCGATGTTCAGATTGAAGAAGTTTCCGACGTTCAGGTCGACGCAACTTGTGGCATTCAGGCCAGCCTCTCGGTGTTCAGACCGATATTAATAATCTCATATCTCCCGATGTTCAGATCAAAGTCATTTCCAGTATTCAGACTGATGAGCGGCATTCAGGCCATTGTTATTTCTGTGTTACCATTTATTTTGGTATCCAGTTTAACATTCTTTTTCGGTATTCAGACTGATGAGAGGCATTCAGGCCATGGTTATTTCTTTGTTACCATTTATTTTGGTATCCAAGTTAACATTCTTTTTCGGTATTCAGACTGACTCTCACCGTACCAGACGGATTCTTCTTTCAGGACCACCTCTTTGCCGATTCTGACAGGCATTGTTACTTCACTTCACTTCAGTGCAAATTTTCGGGCTTTTATTATATTCAATCCCTTAATACCTCGAAAGCACGAAAGTCGCTGCTATCTTCTTTCCAGGTCTCCAGTTGATTGAATAGGGGCAGCTGTAATACCCCAAAGTTTACCCTTCATTTTTCCTGGAAGCATACGCTTTACACCACATGCATGCATTCATTTTTAGGTCATTTAGCATTTGCATTTCATCATGGCAATCGGAATCGGATCCAAGAAGCTTGAACATCATCTAGGACACTTTGTGGGTCCTATCTGGGTGATCAGTCAACACAAGGGAAAGACTTGAGTTACTTCCAACAGGGGTCTATTCGTCAATCAAAACGTTAATCTTGAAGGAGCAAAGGTTTGTTCATGAGCTGTCATGCTCGCTAGGCGAAGCCCGAGTGTTTTGAAAAAAACAAAAAAAAAACAAAAAAATAATAATAATAATAATAATAAATAAATAAATAAAAGAAAAAATCTTGGACTTGGACCTCTCTCATTTGAGCCCACAGGTCCATAAAAATCAGGTTATAAATTCAGAGTTTCAGTGAAACAAAAGCCATTCTATTCCTATTACTCTGTCTGGGAAAAAGATAGTGAGAGAAGAATCCTGGGGAAAAAGAAAGTGAGAGAAGAGCTAACAGAGTTCAGAGCAACCTCCAAGCAACTCTGAAAGGTTCATTCTGACTCACACACTTTCAGCTCAAGCAAACCCTAACATTGGTTTGCAAATCCAGCCGTGCCATTTGATTTCAACCGATCTCTCCAATCAGGTTTGCCCTTATTCCCATTACCTTTGTGCTTTGAAGTTGAATACTCTGAATGTTTGAGGTATGATGGATGAATTTCATTAGGTTTTTGCCCACGGGTTCATAATTATGTATGAATGTATAAATAATGCCTCGAATGCTTAATCGTTTAATTTCTGAAGTGTATGCCACAGGGTTTGAGGTTTCTGAAACCATACTATTATCCATGAAAAACCATATTGTTTTGCTCTAATCTGATTTACATTTGTCATAGCATGTTTTCTCCTAATCCTTATCTTGTTTCACTAACCCTTTTGTTGAGTTTTTGTGAAGGCTCACATGACTTTTGCAGGGATAACTCGTTGGATATTCCACTTTGCTTGTGGGATACCATTTGGGAGATTTATTCTGATTGCCTTGTTGGCACATTTACTTTATACATGTTTGTTTTGTATGTGTTCGTATCCCCGCAGGTAGCGCGGTTCCTTCGTCAAGGACTGCCTTTTTACATGAGCATCCCAAACCCTAACCCTTCATTGATTTTTCTTCTCCTAAACACTCGTTTTCTCCTTCTACTACAGGTGAGTAAGTCTCCAAAGGTCGAGCATTCGGTAGATTGCGTAGTAACGTCGTCCGCCCCCAAAGCATTATCCTTAACCCCGTAGTTAGCCGAACTACGGCTTGCTCTGATTCTCATTCCAGATGAGATACGTAGGCATAAGACGCGATGTCTTAGTGAGCACACATCCCCCTAACCCATAGGTCAGCCGAGCTACGGAGACTCTGATTCTCATATTCAGATGAGATACGTATGCAGTGGATGCGACATCCGCGCGAGTCATTTTCATTTAACCCCTTTTTTAGTAAACAGTACAAGATAAACTCACACCCTTTAGACAAGAACTACAAAAGTGGATCCCGTAGAGTACTACGGATGCGTAGGGGTGCTAATACCTTCCCTTCGCATAACCGACTCCCGACCCCAAGATTTGGTTGTGAGACCTTGTCTTTTCCTTTTCTCTTTTCGGGTTTACTTCGAGCGTTTCCTTTCCCTCCTTTGGGATAAATAACGCATGGTGGCGACTCTTCTGTCATTTTCTTTTGCCGGTTGTTTTTTTGCACACTGTATTTTTCAGGTTGCGACAAACACAAAGCAGATTAGAGAGCAAACAGAAAGAAAAAAAACAGCTACTGTCATCATCGCTACTGCTTCGCTTAGCGAAGGCTTAGCGAAGCTTCGCTACATGCTCGCTTAGCGAGGTGCTAGCGAATGCCTGCGGGTTCTGTTTTTTTTTTCTTGATAACAGTCCGATTTCAGTAACCCCAAACCCTATGGTACACATTTCAGAAACTAAACGATTAAACATTCAAGGCATTGTTTTACACATTCATGCATATCTAAACCCGCATGCGAAACCTAACGATACTCACTCTTCCAAATTCACCCATAATGCCTCATACATTTAGAAATTTCAAATTGAAAGCGTAAAGTAATGGGAATAAGGAAAACCTGATTGGCGGGATCGGTTGAAATTGAATTGCACCGTTGGGTTTGCAGAACAATCTTAGGGTTTATATGAGGTAGAGGTGATTCTGTGCAAATGAGTTCTCTTCAGAGTGTATGGAGGCTGCTGCAGATTAGTTAAGGTTTATTTTGTAAAATTGTATTTGATATAAAATGTGATTTGAATTTATTTGATTGTGTTTTATTTTGATGACGAAGATTCGAGCAATGTGGCGTACGCCAATTATTCGAATAATCGAAAGATAATGAGGCGAACGCCTCCTATCCTCTTATCATCTGAAATTTAGAATTTAGGACTTAGGATTTATAGTTGATTTAGAAAATGATTTGAAATGTTATGGTTTGATGTTTTAATTAAATGACGAAAATTCGAGCAATGTGGCGTACGCCAATTATTCGAATGATCGAAAGATAATGAGGCGAACGCCTCCTATCCTTTTATTATCTGAAAATTTAGAATTTAACAGATTTAGAATTGGTGATTGATTTTAAAAAAATGATTTGAAGTTGGTATTTAAAGCGATTTGATTTGGAAAAAGTGATTTGAAATTGGTATTTAAAATTTAATCGGGTGACAAGAACTCGAGCAATATGGCGTGCGCCAATTATTCAAGTACTTGAGAAATAGTGAAGCGAACGCTTCTTATCTCCTTTTCATCCCAAGCTTTATGTTAAAAGAGAGAATTTCTTTTGAAGTTAGATGGTTTGGAAAATGATTTGAATTTGTGTTTGTTGAATAAATTATGGTGAATCGATCATCTACTCGGTTAATTAATAACCAAATAGGTCTCATTGTAAGAAAGCCCAAGAGTAAGCTATGTGAGGTTGATGGCGATGCTAAAAGCGATCGACTTACAAGGGTGTTTAAAAGTGGGCTCGATGTTTGAATCGAGAATTGTGTGATGTGTTTTTGAAATTGGTTTGGGTTGATGATGAATTGAAATTGAACTTGTTTATTATGAAAAGATGGTGGAAAAGAAAATCCTTTAATTATTAAATCATCAAAATTTGGTTAAGTTAATTAATTAAAATGAATTAATCAAACAAAAGTCCAATTAATTAATTTTTAAGAAAACAAATGAAAATAAGTGACAATGTTGATTTATTAACGGAATATGTGTTCAAACCGGTTTATGCGAGATAACAAGGATTAATGTTATTCACGAAATCCAAACGCGGCGAAAATACTCTATTGATTTATTGAAACTTTTGATGGTATATCGACATGAACTTGTCGAACCCATTGGATAAAAAAAGAATAATAATAATAATAATGCAAAATCATATTTACATCTCACCTACTTAAGAGGTGTATAATGATCAATGGGCCTGCTGTATACAAGAAAAACCTAAACAAACCCTTTAAACCACAAAATTAATCCCAAACGGGAAACCTCTCCTTTCTATCGATTAGGCTCTAGATTTCATTCACATATTTATGAATAATGCCATGCTATTATAATATTACAACCACAACATCCTATGTGATTTTGATGCAATAGGCCAGAACAATCAATAACCATAATAATATATTATGCTTACCAAATGTCACCATATCTTAAAAGAAAACATGATAGTTGCAATAATTAGAAGAGATACATAGGTCGATTAAATATAAGACACAATACCAAGCTTCGAATGAAACCGAATCAAGCACAAGTGAAATCAAACCTTAATATACAAATATAATGCTAAACCACAAAAAAAGCCCTAAACATACATCATCATTAAAACAAATTAACGCTACAGTCAAGTGAATTGAGACAGTGAAATGAAGAGTGACGCAACTACCTCCACAACTTAGATCGTATGAAGAAGGCGAAGGGGTTGTTGTGAGATTTTGCAAGCTCCAAGGCGTGTTGTTGTGGATAGTCGAACTTGCTGAAACTCAAACGGGATAACCGAACAAAACCAAGGTCACTTGCATCTACGTAGTGCTGGATTAAACAGAGTTATCGATCTAGACTCGAGTGTTTGCCATGGGTTGTTTGTTGTTGAGTGGCTTATTTCCGGGGGAAGTAGCAACCGCGCCGACGTTTATAAAATCAGTAGAGATTGAAACAGTGTTGGAAGGTGTAGATGCACGATGGTGATGGTTGTTTCTTGGAAATCGCGAAGATTGATGGCGATCTGGGATGTTGATGACGGTGGAAGGAGGTGAAGTGTTGGTTGAAGGTGATGATGAAGAAGACGATGACAGCGGCGAATGGGTTTTTGATTTGTGGGTTGAGGTGGTGTTTGTGCGTTGGCAAAACGGTGGTGGATGAAGGGGTTTACGGTGAGAGGTGGAGAGGAAGAGAGATATGAGTGGTAGCTTGAAGAAGAAAAAGGAGATGGTGATGGTTCTGTGTGTGGGAAGTAGATCAGAGGGTTTGGACAGACGGGGTATGGTTGAAGTGGGATTTCGGAAGGGTAACGGTATATTTCTTCTTCCTCCTTTTTCAATCGACTAGATCTTGCTTTTATAGAGTGAAATGAGGTCTTCAAATCATGAGCTGGAAAATCTTTGATAGGATCAATCCGTTAGAGGGAATTTTTCTTCAGATTTGTTGGGGACCAAAGGTAAATCTTCACCTTGTTGAAAGAAAATTCAATCTTGTATTTTTGTCTGTAGTGAGGTATTTGTATCTGTCAATTTGGGTGGTCCCTATTAGTATTAACAAACCATTTTCATGTACTTATTTGACAGATTTTTAAGTACTCCAATACTCCCTCAAACTTTGATTTTCGGTTTGAAAGTCCAAATGTCAAATTTTCATTGTTCATGCCTTGCTTTGGAACATGAAAGTTGCAGAATTTATTGGACGTGTCTTTAACCCTTGTTTTATTTTTGGTAACAGGAATATCATTTTGAGCCGATATGCTATCACTTTGAGCTGATACGCAGATGCTGACTTTGTCGCTACCTCGGGGCATTGATAGGGGTTGGTTGATTCATGCAGGTCTGCGGGAACCACTTGATATTCTACATATCCAAGACACGGCAATGTGACCTTCGCGGCTCGGTAAGTCAACATGCTATTGATCCAATACCAGCTATGCTTTTTGGTTCGCTATAAACTATTCAGATTATATTGCACCTTCTTCGGTTAAAGTCCAGTTTGAAACCTCCTTTCATACACTCCATTCATTAATACTGGTGTATCTTAATACTGATTGGAAAAATTGTGATTGATCCCGGTTATCTTGTAATGCTAATGACTTTGTTTTCTCCTCAGGTTACATGTAGGCTCGGTTTGGCGGCAAGCTTCCAAGAGGATTGGCAATGTTGCTGGTATCACAACCATACAGCTTAAACCATGTATCTCGTGGTGTTGTATGATAATGGCAGAAGCGAATTCACTCCATGTTGATGGTTTGGTAACCGGTTTTCTTTTCATGGTTCAGCATCTGTCACGGTTCTGTTTGCATGATTCCTATGGCATCCATTATGCCATTTTTGTTTTGGAATATCATATGTTCTGGTTTTGGTATAACAGAGATTACTTCTTTCACCTATGCACTGATCTTCATGGTTTCATGGGTGTTTTGTAGGTTATGCTCATTAAGCGATTTATGTTGGTGGTCTGTCATCTATATGCGCTGCAGGAAATGCTTTGGATTTTTGTTTGGGATGCTTTACCGGTGTTTGAACTGTTTCGTGAGCTGTTTGTATGGCAGGTTACGACATGGTATTATGAATCTCTTACTGTTTTGACAACTTTGGACGTCCGAACCTCTTGGGAATTTATTGAATGGCTTTGTTATATTGCAGGGTGCTGTTATGCCGACATAAGTTGGCGGCTAACTTCAAGTTTTACTTCACCATTCCGCTTCTGTTTCGATAGGTAATGACCATAATCTTCACCTCATGCACCGTAAATATTACGTGACCGTTTTCCTGCTATTGGTGTAGATTGACAGCTGACCATAGTTCGACTCTGGCATGCTTTCACTTAACCTGCCTTTTTTTGTGTGCACTACTGTAGGAGCAGCTGTTGGTTTTGAAGGAGTGCATCAACTACCTTCTCCGTAGGAGGTTTCGGCATTTGGGATACCAAGCTTGGACTGATAGCATGTTTGGATCGTGTATAAGTTCCCTAATTGTATGTGTTCCTGAGTCCGTTTGAATCAATTGGAGAAATTATGAGCGCATTTATTTGTATGTAAGCATGCCTTGGTTGGCTTTGTGTGCGTGTCGTTAACAAATGACTTGTCTTTGAAGAAATCAGGGCAGGATCAAGTAGTCATGGGATTAGGTTGAGTATTATGGTTGTCAATGTAAGCTTGTTGACTTGGTTTGATTAGTTGTCCGGAAGTCAGTTATTCGTAATGATAGTGAGACTTGTAATTCTTTGAATATGTGGGTTTTGAATGATTGGTGTGTAAATTTTTGACATTTAGTAATTGTTTAAGAATGAATGGATTCAACTGACATTGTATGGGAATGGCTTAACTTGACTTTTGATAATGCCATATATTGAAAAAGGCACATGTATTCATGACCATCCATGCTCAAACAAATGAAAGAAAGCATGACCCAACCATTGGATATGCGTGGGGTGGTATAGGATTTTGATGAAATCTTATACCTTAGCATGGACCAACTGGGAATGAGACCGCATAAATCAACAAACACAAAATGAACAAACTAAGAGCAAACCAGGTGTATGAAGTAATTAGGTGAAATGAACATATCCAATGTGTAAGACCCCAATTTTGTCCCTAAGATCCCTCATGGCATCATATCATAACATTGCATTGCCTCAAGGATCATTGGACACCTTGCTTCCTTCCCTGTGGGTAGGATCTTTCTTGAGAGTGGTTCTTGATCACCAAGCATTTCTTGCATTTGTATATCATTGCTTTTCTTTTAATCAATAACCAAAAATGTACAAAAATATGTCATTAACCTTTGTTACTTGCAGCTTAAGCAGTCAACAGGTCAAGGCATCAGGTGAATTCATGATACAAAGAGAAGATGGTATTTTCTTGAGATATGGATCATGTGATCATCATATGGAGCTTATTTGATCTATAGGTTCATTTTGGAGCAAAGTTCCCCAAGTGGTTGAAGCTCAGATTCATCAGAACATTTTCAGGTCATCTAAGGGCCAATGCAGTCAAATGAAAAGTCAACTGTGGGTTTTGAATGTGAGAATTGAGTTTCTTCATCCCATTCATGTCCAAATCATGCTTACTCATCATACCAAAGATCAAGGTTGAAGAATTTGAGGTCAAGTCAAAAGTTTCCAAAAATGGAAAGTGACCTATAATTTCAACTTTCCAAAAATGGAAAGTTTTTGGTTCAACTTCAACTCAACTTTCCAACATCAAAGAAGCTTCAAATGAATTTTTTTCCAACATGAAAGTTGAAGATCTCTCTCTCCCATTTCCAAAAAGTCCAAGATCATGAGCATCTGATGAATGGTTGAGGAGATATGGTCCAATCATTGCCAAGTGTACATGGAACTTCAAATGGCCATAACTTTTGATTCATAACTCCAAATTTGGTGCCTCTTTTTCTAAATTGCTTGTCATGACATGAAGTTTCCAAAACATTCATCACATTGCATGAATTTGCATCACATGATCATTTGCTATTTCAAGTCTTTTTTGGAGGGAAATTCCAAAATTCAAAATTGGTGCATTGTATGGACCAAATGCCATTGCTAACATGTGCATGGGAAGATTTTGAGTGAAATTGAACTCCCATATGGCACTGTTCACGCATGCATTAGCCATGCACCTCCAATTTGCAAATTTTGGTCATAACACCTTATCTTGATTAATCACAACTAAACCATGCCTAATTTTGATTAGTATGTCATTAAGACTTCATATATATTGATAACCATAACAGAATTGAGGGAAATTCAAGATCTAGATCTCAAAATTCTCTCTCCCTCCAAAATTTTCTCCTAATCAAAATTCAAATTTCTTCAACATAGCAACTGGTTTTTATTGAAGATTCATGATCAGTGAGTTGGATTGAGTGTGAATCCAGTCTTTGTTTGAAGAATTCGAGCATAATCAAGCAGTTGAAGCTCAAGAACTCAAGAATGGAAGTGGATTGTTAAGCTAGATTTACACGTTTCCACGCTTCAAATTCTTCATCAAACATCATTACAAGTATTCTGGAGCTGATTTGGATCCTTCAAGGCCTTGGATCGTGCATTTCAAGAAGCTGCTCTTCAAGAGGTTAATTTTTCGAGCTCCATAATTCTCAAATCCATGTACATGTTCATGTAGATCTTGCTTTGCTGATAATTCTGAGCTAATTTTTCATGTGAAATGGTGCATTATTGAGTGAGTTATATGTGATGGAAGTTTGGTGCATCAAACTTATTTCATTCGATTCTCTCTGTTGGTGATGATTTAGGAATAGATTTTTGTTGATCTATAATCTCCATTGCAAGAGCTTTAAAATGATGTAAAGGTTTTGAAATTCTGGAAAAATTATTTTGAGCTTGCTACTGTTCATCATCGTCTTCGCGAGGAAGATGATGTAGCGACGGCTTAGCGACGGTTTTGCGTCCACTCTGGTTTTGGCTAGGGTTTTTGCCCAAAACGACTGTGTTTCAGTCAGTGGCGCGCGTTTTTGAATCTGGACATGGTTCGATTCCTGCTGGCTCCGCTTTTTCAAATTTCACATCAATTATCCAATTCACTCCATATTTCATGCCATGCTTCATTTTGATTTCATTTTTTTTATCCAACTTTAAAAATTCATAACAAATTGAAAAATGGTCCATAAAATCCCTGGTTTTTTGCTACTTGTTCATTGAGATGTCCTCTATTTGATGATGTTAAATTCTGAAGTTGTGCATGGCTGGATTTTGGATTGTGCTAGACTTTGTGATCATGTGTACATTTGTGACCTTGCTCCATTCATCTTATCATGAAATGCTTGATTTTAATCCAATTGCCATGAAATTTTGCATGATGATTCTTAACATATTGATCGATGTTTTAGGCTTGGTTTGGTATTTTTCTCATTCACCATTTCTGTTTTATATACATGTTTGCATGGTGTGACAATGTGTGTCACACAATTGGATGATCAAATTGTGCAATTTCATTTCCATATCAAATAACCTCTGTTGATTCTGATTTTTTGTATGATGTGTAAGAACAAAAATAGTTCTACAATAGATTCCATGATTTTGATGATAACAACGGATGAAACCAAAAATGGCACCCTAACGAAAAGTTTCTAAGTGTGCAGGGTTCTAAAGAAAGAAGAAATAAATCTGATGATGTCATCAGATGCAAAACTAGATCAGATGCAAAATCTCAAGTATCAGAAGCATCTAAAGTGGAATCTCGTTTCAAGAAGCTCTGACTCTGGACAAAACTACAAAGTATCAGAAGCATCTGAACATGAAGTAAAGTCTAGAAGCTCTGACTCTGAACAAATGTCTTCTGTAAACTCTGGAAGTTATCAGCGACATCAGAAGCAAGATTCTCCAGATACACAAAAACTCTAATCAGAATTGTTAAATCATGATGAAGTAACGTTTAAGCCAAGTTAAAGTTCTGCAAATGGATTTCCTCAATTAGAAAGAGACGTTAATCTCCACTTCCAAGAGAGAAGATACTAATTGTGGTAAGTAGTCACTTCTAAGTGAAAAAGTCTACTGCAGAAGCTATTAATGGAATGGCGTAATTACATCTCAATATCCAACAGATTCAACGCTACTTCAACTCTACTTCAACTCCTATAAATAGAGAAGAAATCTCATTCAGTAAATACGAAAAAATCACTAGCCAAAACTATACTGAAATCATATCACGCTCAAGAAAAACATCTTTGTTCTTCAAAGATTTTCACTAAGCTTTTGCTTATCAAGTGAAAAATTGTTCTTAAGTTTGTAATATTTGCTTTCTTAGAAGCACACTAGATTACACATCTTGTATCTTATTTTTATTTGATTTCCTCAAGTGACTCTTTGTAGTCTGTAGACTTGAGAGGACTAAGAGATTTTCTTCTCTCTTAGGGGTTGTTTGTAATCTTTCAAGATTAGTGGATTAAGTCCTTGTTGAAGGCGAAATCACCTTGGCCGGGTGGACTGGAGTAGCTTTGTGTTATAAGCGAACCAGTATAAAATCATTGTGTGATTTTCTTTATTGCAAAAGCGCTTATTTTTCAAACAATTCAAACCCCCCTTTCTTGTTTTTCTCACCTTCAATTGGTATCAGAGCTCCGGCTCTGTTATTGATTTTCAAATCAAACACTTAACCGTGTAGAGAGATCCAGTGCGAGAAAAACAAATGGCCCACTCAAATGAGAAAGATTCTTACAATGCCAAGCCTCCTGTTTTTGATGGAGAAAAGTTTGATTACTGGAAAGATAGAATCGAAAGTTTCTTTCTGGGTTATGATGCTGACCTCTGGGACATTGTCACAGATGGATACAAACCTCCAACCTTAAATGGAGCTGAAGTTCCCAGAAGCAAAATGTCAGAAGATCAGAAACGTGAGTTCAAAAATCATCACAAGGCCAGAACAATACTTCTAAATGCTATATCATACAACGAATACGAAAAGATCACCAACAGAGAGACGGCTAAAGATATACTTGACTCTCTGAAGATGACCCATGAAGGAAACTCCCAAGTCAAGGAGACGAAGGCTCTGGCGTTGATCCAGAAATATGAAGCCTTCAAGATGGAAGATGACGAAGCTATAGAAGCTATGTTTTCCAGATTCCAAACTCTTATTGCAGGTCTTAAAGTGCTAGACAAGGGATATACGACTGCAGATCATGTTAAGAAGATTGTCAGAAGTCTGCCAAAGAAATGGAGACCAATGGTTACTGCTCTGAAGCTATCAAAGGATCTGAACAATATCAGCCTTGAAGAACTTGTTAGTTCTCTCAGAAGCCATGAGATAGAACTAGAGGAGGATGAGCCTCAGAAAAGGAACAAGTCAGTGGCGCTGAAGTCCAGACCTGAAAGACGGAAGTCAGACAGAACCAAAGCTCTCCAGGCAGAAACTGCAGATACTGACGACTCTGAACCTGAAGACTCTGATGATGAAGAAGAACTGTCCTTACTAACCAGAAGAGTTAAGCAACTCTGGAAAAGAAGGAACAACAACAACTTCAGAAGATCAAGACCCAGAGGGGATAGATCAGAGTCAACTTCAAAAGGTAAACCTAATAAAGATATTACCTGTTTTGAATGTAAAGAAACAGGTCATTATAGAAATGAATGCCCCAAGCTGAAGAAAGATAACTCTAAGAAAGAAAGCTTCAAGAAAAATGCCTTCAGAACAAAGAAAGGATTAATGGCCACCTGGGACGATAGTGAATCAGGATCATCAGAATCTGACTCTGATGAACAAGCCAACGTAGCATTTATGGCTACCACATCCAGCAGCTCAGATGAAGAATCTGAAGAGGTATTTTCTGAACTTTCTAGATCTGACTTAGAATCATGTTTATCAGAAACTCTTACCTCTCTTCAGAAATTAAAACAAAAAGTTAAAAGCATTAAAGGTCTTCTTAAAGCAAAATCTGAAGAATGTAGTGAACTTGAGACAACAATTCTAGCACATGAAGATACAATCAAATCTTTAACGTTAGAAAGAGATGGAGCTAAAACAAAAAGCTTAGAATTAGAAGAAGTGTTGTCTCAAGCACCACAAACTTCAAATGAAATTATTTATAAGTATGAAGAAGCCTTTCAACAATTTCTGAAGAATGGGATAAATAGGAGTATTATGGCATCCATGATTTATGGAGTAGGTCAGAATAATAAAAGGGGAATTGGGTATGATTCTGATTCTGATAAAACTTCTACCAGTAACCAAATTAAATCGCCTTTCATACCACTACACACACACACAAGAACACAAATTTAAAAATGCTAGAAGACCCAAAGTTGTAAGAAACTCTGGGAAAACTAATCTGAAAGGACCCAAGAGATTCTGGGTACCGAAAGATAAGATTATCTATGTTGCAGATATCCTATGCAGCAAAGTTCAGACACCAGTCATGGTACCTGGACTCTGGATGCTCGCGACATATGACGGGAAGAAAGTCTATGTTCCAAAGCCTGGAACTTAAAGACGCTGGCTTTGTAGGCTTCGGAGGAGATCAGAAAGGAAGGATCAGAGGCTCCGGAACTATTGGTAATGGTACTCTTCCCTCTATATCTGATGTTCTTTATGTAGAAGGATTAATGCATAACTTGTTATCCATAAGTCAATTAAGTGATAACGGTTATGATGTAATCTTTAATCAAAAAACGTGTAAAGCCATTAATCAGAACGATGGCTCTGTCCTTTTCACAGGCAAGAGGAAAAACAACATTTATAAAATAAATCTTTCTGATTTAAAAGATCAAAATGTTAAATGTTTAATGTCAGTTCACGAAGAGCAATGGGTATGGCATAGACGCTTAGGCCACATTAGCATGAGGAAACTTTCTCAGCTAACTAAACTTGAGTTAGTCAGAGGCTTACCTAAACTGAAGTTTTCTTCAGATGCTCTGTGTGAAGCTTGTCAGAAAGGAAAGTTTTCAAAAACATCTTTTAAAAAGAAAAATGTTGTTTCTACCTCCAAGCCTCTGGAGCTTCTTCACATTGACTTATTTGGTCCTGTGAAAACAGCATCAGTCAATGGAAAGAAGTATGGACTTGTAATCGTTGATGATTACAGCCGCTGGACATGGGTAAAATTCCTAAAGCACAAGAGTGAGTCTCACTCTGTATTCACCAGTTTCTGTTCTAAAGTGCAAAAAGAATTTGACTCTAAAATTATTAGAGTCAGAAGTGATCATGGTGGAGAATTTGAAAATAAAGATTTTGAAGAATTATTTGATTCTAATGGAATATCCCATGATTTCTCCTGCCCTAGAACTCCACAACAAAATGGAGTTGTAGAGAGGAAGAATAGGACACTTCAAGAAATGGCCAGAACCATGATCAATGAAACAAATGTAGCAAAGCACTTTTGGGCAGAAGCTGTAAATACAGCGTGTTACATTCAGAATAGAATCTCTATTAGACCTATTCTGGATAAGACTCCCTATGAACTGTGTAAGGGAAGAAAACCCAACATTTCTTATTTTCATCCTTTTGGATGCATTTGCTTTATATTAAATACTAAAGAACATCTGAACAAGTTTGATTCCAAAGCACAGAAAGGTATTATGTTAGGATACTCAGAACGCTCTAAAGGCTACAGAGTATACAACACAGAAACCAAAATTGTGGAGGAATCAATTCATGTTAGATTTGATGATAAGCTTGACCCTGAAAAGTCAAAGCTAGTTGAAAAGTTTGCAGATTTGGAGATCACTCTGGTAGAATCTGAGAAAACTCCAGAAGCAACTGTCACTCCAGACTCTGAAGAAATTAAATCTCCAGAAATTCCAAGGAAAGTCAAGAGTCGTAGCAACGTATCTGAAGATTTGATTCTGGGAAACAAAGATGAACCTGTTAGAACCAGATCTACCTTCAGACCTTCTGAAGATATTCCTCTGGGACTAGTGTCTCTGATTGAGCCTACGTCCTGTGATGAAGCTCTTCAAGATAATGATTGGGTGGCAGCTATGCAAGAAGAGTTAGATCAATTCTCCAAGAATGATGTCTGGGATCTCGTTCCTAAACCCAGAGGCACTCATGTCATTGGAACCAGATGGGTTTTCAGAAACAAACTGAACGAGAAAGGAGAAGTTGTCAGAAACAAAGCACGACTGGTAGCTCAAGGTTATAGTCAACAAGAAGGTATTGATTATAATGAAACTTTTGCTCCAGTCGCAAGGTTAGAGTCTATTCGTCTTCTTGTATCTTTTGCTATTAATCATTCTATTAAATTATACCAAATGGATGTCAAAAGTGCATTTCTTAATGGTTATATTTCAGAAGAAGTGTATGTAAATCAACCTCCTGGTTTTGAAAACTCAAATTTTCCAGAACATGTTTTCAAACTTAAGAAATCCTTATATGGACTTAAACAAGCTCCCAGAGCTTGGTATGAACGCTTAAGTAATTTTCTTCTGGAACAAAATTTTATCAGAGGGAAAGTTGATTCTACACTTTTCTGTAAAAATCATAAAATGATCTCATGATATGCCAAATTTATGTTGATGACATTATTTTTGGTTCTGCTAATATCTCTGTTTGCCAAGAATTTTCTAAGTTAATGCAGGCAGAATTTGAAATGAGTCTAATGCAAGAACTAAAGTTCTTTCTGGGAATTCAAATCAATCAAACTCCAGAAGTCACGTACATTCATCAAAGCAAGTACATTAAAGACGTTCTAAAGAAGTTTGATATGTCTGAATGCAATTCTGCAAAGACTCCCATGCATCCAACTTGCATTCTGGAGAAGGAAGAGGTAAGCAACAAGGTTTGTCAGAAGCTCTATTGAGGTATGATAGGCTCTCTTCTCTATCTGACTGCTACTCGTCCTGATATTCTCTTCAGCGTTTGTCTTTGTGCCAGATTCCAATCAGATCCTAGAGAATCTCATTTAACAGCTGTTAAGAGAATTCTTAAGTATCTGAAAGGAACTCCTAACCTGGGCCTGATGTATGAGAAAACATCAGAGTATAGGCTTTCTGGTTATTGTGATGCAGATTATGCAGGAGATAGAATAGAACGAAAAAGCACATCTGGAAATTGCCAACTTCTGGGAAACAACTTAATCTCCTGGGCTAGCAAAAGACAGTCAACTATCGCTCTATCAACTGCAGAAGCAGAATATATCTCAGCATCACTGTGCACAACTCAGATGCTCTGGATGAAACATCAGCTAGAAGATCTACAAATCTTTGAGAGTAACATTCCTATCCTTTGTGATAATACTGCTGCTATTTGTTTGAGTAAGAATCCCATTTTGCATTCCAGAGCCAAACACATAGAAATAAAACATCATTTTACTAGAGACTATGTTCAGAAAGGGATAGTAACGCTGAAGTTCGTTGATACAGAACATCAATGGGCAGATATCTTTACTAAGCCTCTAGCTGAAGATAGATTTCGTTTCATCTTAGAAAATCTGAACATTAAAAATTGTCCTGAGTAAAATTTGGCTCTGAACATGTAAAATGAGACTCTGATAAAAACAAATATACTTCTGCCTCTGACTCTGATACTTCTACCAAGTTAAGAAGATATCTGAGTTAGAAATCTTCAGAAATCCTTTGGTATTCCTGAAGATCAGAAACATCAACACGTGGGGAACATGCGTCTAACCCTAGAACTTCTAGACAGCTGTCTAAAGAAATCAAAGGTCAGAACGCTTGAAATATCCTCGAGCAGTGTGCTTACTGTTGGGATTAGACATTCATTAATGAGCTGTAATCATTTTTCCCCCAAACGTGCTATTTTGGTTTTTGTGCTAACGCTGGTATGTGTGTCGTTTTGCATGTGTTTTTACCCTTAGTATATAAACACTTTTCTCACATTTCACACACTTATCACTCTCACTCACTCTTAAACCCTAAACCCTCTCTCGAAGTTTTCTCTGCAACCTTCTCAGTTCTTCATCTTCTTCATCAATCTTCGTCATGAATCCTCAAGAACAAGCAGTTTTTAACTTCTCCCAACAAATGGAAGCTGCTTCTAACCCCCAAACCTCAAACACTCAAACACCCATGGTTGTAGATGTTACCACGACCCCAGTTTACAAAGAACCTCACATTTTGGAACGTGAACAACACATTCATCTTTCAACTCCCTTTGAAGGTTTGGATGTACTGTGTGAATCGCTGGTGGATTTTGAGAATTTGAAAAGAAATGGCGTTGATTTAACTGAAGATCTTCGCAAGCAAGGTTGGGAAACCTACTTCAACAGATTGTATGGTCCAATCTATCCTCTTCTGGTGAAGGAATTCTGGAGATGTGCAGATGCTGATGATGAGTTCATCGTTTCTTTTGTTCTGGGAGTGAAGATCATTATCACAGAAGCGTTTATTGCTTCTTTGCTGAATATGGAGAAAGCTGGAGGTAAAAGGATTTACAACATTCCTCCAAGGTCCAAGCGCATCACAGAAGTCATTAACCCTACAATCTTCAAAGCAAATGTTGAAGGAAACCCATCTAAGAACAAGGAGCTTCATCAGAACCTCCGAGTTTGGCTGAAGATTATTCTGGGGACAATCCATCATCGTCCAGCCTCCAACTCTTCAGATTACATTAATGCTGATCAGAAATGCATCCTCTACTGTATTCAGAAGGGTATTCCTATCAACCTCCCTGTTCTCCTCTTCAGATATCTGAGGGATTCAGTCAGAGAAACAAGGAATAATATGAAGCCCAGATCCTACATTCCTCTGGGTAGATTGCTCTCTGACATCTTCATTGAGCATGGGCTGGTAGATGCTCTGGAGAAGACCAGATGTATGGATGATCTGGCAATTGACGTTGGAAAGCCTCTGAATGCCAAAAATCTGAGGAGTATGGGAATCATCAAAGACATCAGAGTCAAGCCCACTATGAATGTGACCTGGGAAGCTCTGAAGGATCAGAGGAAGATGCCTCATGGCCTTGAAAGGTTCTTCAAGAATGAACCCAGAGATGCCATTGCTATCTACCTTCAGGATCGTCTGGATGAAGGCATTGATATCTCTGATTTCCGCCTTGAAGACTGTCTGGACTCTGTAGAAGATCTGGTCAGATACAAAAGAGGTCTTTCTGAGAAGAAGATAGCTGAGGAAGCAAGGAAGGCAAAGAAAGCCAGACTTGGAGAAACCTCTGGCACCAAAGCTTCAGCACCTCTGAATGTCTCTTCTGGTAAGTCCATTCCTCCTGTCTCTTCTGAATCTGTAATGGCTTCCTCTAACCCTCTCTCCTCTCAACCAATATATACCACCTCTGAAATACCTCCCTCAATCACCAGAACCTCTCAACCTCCACCTGTTCTAAAAATTGCCCGTAACTTCACAACAACCTCTGACCCTAATCAACTATATCACCACAGCTCTTCATCATCCTCTGAGTATGAATCACCCCCTTACCTTTCCCCTTCTTCTAACCAAGAGTCCTCTGATCATGAGTCCTCTGATCAAGAACACTCTGACCCAAACTCCCCAACAATAGCTGAAATTTATGCTAAAAATTTCGCCCCACAAACTCAAACACAATCTGAAGTAACCTCTCCCCTCCGAACTTCTCTTCCACAACAAACAACCACCATCTCCTCTGAAAATCAAACCTCACTTCCACCACAAACAACCACCACACCCTCTGAAACCCAACCTCCTGTGATTCAACCATCTGAACCTTATATCACTCCACCACTTATTCCCGCTGTACCTGGACCAGACTCTGACCCTTTAGACCTAAATCCATTATATGCTTCTTCTCCTAGTCTTCAACCAGACGCAGATTCTGAACTTCAAGCAGAATCTGAACCTCAACAATCTGAACCTCAACAAACTGAACCTCAACCTCTAAATCTCAGCCCTCAAAACTCTCCACCTCATTCACCTGAACCTGAACCTAAAATTATCATACCTACCCTTGAGGAGGCCATTATACAGGTTGCAGAATCCTCAGTCCAGAAGATCAAGTCTCTGGCTAAAAATTCTGAAGTCAGTGATGATCCTAAATCTGTTAGGACACACTGGAACAGAGTTATTAGTTGGATGACCTCTGAGTCTTATAGGCTGAAGAGTATCTCTGAACAAGTCAGAAATGGCTACATCAGAGACTCTGAGGAAAGACTCCAAGAGAGACTGGCTAGAGAAGCTGAGGCCAAGAGATTAGAGGAAGAGAGACTGGCTAGAGAAGCTGAGGCCAAGAGATTAGAAGAAGAAAGGTTGGCTAAGGAAGCTGAAGAAGAAGCTAAGAGGTTGGAAGAAGAACGCCTGGCAAAGGAAGCAGAACTTCTAAGGATTCAGGAAGCTGAAGCCAAGGCTAAGGCAGATGCAGAAGCCCAAGCTGCTGCTGAAGCTGAAGCTCAGCAGGCTCTGATTCAGGGGGAGTCTTCCTCTGCGATCCCTCTGATTCTTAACACTCTGAAGGAGATCAAGCAAGATCAGAAAGAGATCAAGCAAGATCAGAGTGAGCTCCGGGCAAGGATGGACAAGCAAGACGCTCTGAATGAAAACCTCCAGAATATGTTTGCCATGCTACTACAGAGACTTCCTCCTCCTCCAAACCCTTAGGCACTTAGGATTTCTTTTGTTTGCCTAGTGTTTTTGCTTCTGTCTTTTCTATTTTTTGCTCTGATATTTCTGTTGAATCTGATGTTTTGACTGCTGCTTGCCCTTGTGCTTTTGTTTAATGAAGTGTTTTTCTCTCTATTATTCTTTTTATATTTTATGCCTTTTTGATTATGCCAAAAAGGGGGAGAAATTATTAAATAGCTCTGATGAAAACTATGTCTAAAACCTTAAGCATTCTGCAACAATTATAGAAATAGTTCTGATATAAATAGCTCTGATTAAATAATAGCTCTGATTAAATAATAGCTCTGATTAAATAACTCTAACTTTAAAGTTAAGCATTTGCAGAAAGTTTTCAGAAACCTAATTACTTGGAAAAGCTCTGGTAAGAACTTCTGAACTCCCTAGCGCTAACTCAGGGGGAGCTTTTGTCTATCTGATCTAATATTTTTCATGTTTCATCTGATAATTTTATTTGTTTTGTCATCATCAAAAAGGGGGAGATTGTAAGAACAAAAATAGTTCTACAATAGATTCCATGATTTTGATGATAACAAAGGATGAAACCAAAAATGGCACCCTAACGAAAAGTTTCTAAGTGTGCAGGGTTCTAAAGAAAGAAGAAATAAATCTGATGATGTCATCAGATGCAAAACTAGATCAGATGCAAAATCTCAAGTATCAGAAGCATCTAAAGTGGAATCTCGTTTCAAGAAGCTCTGACTCTGGACAAAACTACAAAGTATCAGAAGCATCTGAACATGAAGTAAAGTCTAGAAGCTCTGACTCTGAACAAATGTCTTCTGTAAACTCTGGAAGTTATCAGCGACATCAGAAGCAAGATTCTCCAGATACACAAAAACTCTAATCAGAATTGTTAAATCATGATGAAGTAACGTTTAAGCCAAGTTAAAGTTCTGCAAATGGATTTCCTCAATTAGAAAGAGACGTTAATCTCCACTTCCAAGAGAGAAGATACTAATTGTGGTAAGTAGTCACTTCTAAGTGAAAAAGTCTACTGCAGAAGCTATTAATGGAATGGCGTAATTACATCTCAATATCCAACAGATTCAACGCTACTTCAACTCTACTTCAACTCCTATAAATAGAGAAGAAATCTCATTCAGTAAATACGAAAAAATCACTAGCCAAAACTATACTGAAATCATATCACGCTCAAGAAAAACATCTTTGTTCTTCAAAGATTTTCACTAAGCTTTTGCTTATCAAGTGAAAAATTGTTCTTAAGTTTGTAATATTTGCTTTCTTAGAAGCACACTAGATTACACATCTTGTATCTTATTTTTATTTGATTTCCTCAAGTGACTCTTTGTAGTCTGTAGACTTGAGAGGACTAAGAGATTTTCTTCTCTCTTAGGGGTTGTTTGTAATCTTTCAAGATTAGTGGATTAAGTCCTTGTTGAAGGCGAAATCACCTTGGCCGGGTGGACTGGAGTAGCTTTGTGTTATAAGCGAACCAGTATAAAATCATTGTGTGATTTTCTTTATTGCAAAAGCGCTTATTTTTCAAACAATTCAAACCCCCCTTTCTTGTTTTTCTCACCTTCATGATGATCATGTTTGATGTGTTGAATACTCATGAATTTTTCCAGAATTATTTGAATCATTTCTGTTTTGATTTGGAATTTTCATTCTCAATGTCCAAATGTGAGCTTTGAAATTGTCTTTGACTTCTCTTGCTTATTACATGGACTTGCTAGATGATTTTGATTTGGTCCTTGTTAGGACATGTTAATATGTGTTTGAAGTTGCATTGTGTTGAATATTAGCTCCTGTTTTGAATTTTTTCTTCACCTTTGACCCTAGGCTTTGACCTAGTGGTTTGGACTTACATGTGAGCTTTGAATTTCAGGACCAAGCACCCAATTTCCATGGTTGATGTTGCTTCATCATTTGAGTGTTGATATTTGCTATTGATTGCTAACATTTGGTTGTTTTGTAGGCCTTGATGATAACTCACTTGAGTTTGCCTTATGGCTTACATATTGTACATTGGGATTGTCTGTTTGTTGTTGAATGTTGTCTGTTTGTCTGAATACTGTACTGATTTGTTTAGTTGTTTACACAGGTACCTAAGTTGCGTTAAGTTCATTTGAACTTTGCTTTGCTTGTGGTTGGCATACCACTTAGGTATAATCCCTATTCTTCATGTAGTCTGGAAGACCTGCTGTTATTGGCAGGCACCTGTCTGAAGCCCTCCTTAAGAGGTCATGTCTTTGTTTGTTTAATTTTGTGCCAAGCAGGTTAAGTCCTCTTAAAGAGGCAATTGGCAGATAGAAGGGATGTGCAATCCATCCCCTGCTATTCAGTTGTGTCATTCATTTTGCTCACACCATGTGTTGATGCACTTTGAATAAAAAACCCAAAATCTTGTCCATAGAGTCAGTCATTTGTGGAGAAGAGTTCCTTCATTCTGAACTCCCACACCTTCTATTTGATTCAAGCTCTCTCAGGCCAGGGATAAGAGCTGTGAGGCATAACCCTCATTTCCATTTCATCTGCTTCACCCTAACTCTCAATGTTAGGGTTAAGAGCTCAAAACACCCATTTCCAGTTGGCTTGTTTGTCGAGGTTGATGTGACCCCTTGACTAAAGCCTAACCTTGCTTGAGCCTATTGATTGTGTATAGTGTGTGATAAGTGACTGTTTGTTTGCTTGTTTGCCCATATGTGCATAATTGTTTGTGTGTGCCTTTGTGCATTTTGTTTTCATCACTTGTATATCATTTCATGATCATTGTTCATACTTTGTGAGATTTGTGTTTTATCCATTGAGGAGTCAATTGTAAGTCCAGTTATTGGCAGTTGTTTCCTGTGATATGGTAGGAGTTGGAACTAAGACCATTAATTGGCATTCCTTTCCTTGGAGTCGAGTGTAAGACCATTTATTGGCAACTTGTTTCCTCTTGCATTGCATTTGTCTTCTTTGTTTTGTGAGACTTGTATAAGTCCATAGATTGGCATCTGGTATCCACGTTTTCTTTGTTTTGTGAGACTGGTATAAGTCCATAGATTGGCATCTGGTATCCATTTTAGTTTTGTGAGTCTAGTGTAATTCCATTGATTGGCATCTGGTTTCCATTTATGTTGGCTATTTTTGATATATGGTTTATTTGCTTTGTGCTTGTTGCCTATTCCAAAGGAGTCACTTGGATCATCTACATATGATCTCAAGAGGTGAACACCTAAGAAGTTTTGCTTCCTCACCCTCCCACCTTTTATTTCTTTAAACCTCCATTTGCATGTTAACCCAAACCAGAAAACTTTTGTGCAAACACTTTCACTTCTTTTCAAACTAGAAACCTAGGCCTCAAGCCTCTGATTTTCAAACTTCATTTTCACAATACTTCTTCTGAATTGAATCTAATACCAACTTTGACCATCTTTTGTGAATAAATTCTAAATGGTTAATTTCACTCACCCAATTGTTTTTGTGGCCCTTGCCCACTTCTTGATAAGTTTTCATACATTAGCCATAGATCTCAATTATCTTAGTGGTTGATGTGAATCTCACCTTTTGTCCTTAGTGATTGAATTGTAAGACTTCCTTGCTTATTATAGGGCATGGTCCCTCACTAGCAAGTTGAAGCTTTTCTCACATGGTGGACTTGTGGTTGTATAGGTTGAGTTTTCTCCCGTGGATAATGAAAAACCTTAGGGCTTTTGTTTAAAATCAACCCACTCATATTTTGGAAATCTTTTAGCCGAACTACGAGGTTTTGATCCTGTAAAGGTACGTAGGCAATGGATCTTTCCATCCAAACACAAAAATAATAAAATTTTGTATATTCTTTTCTCATCCTCCCAATCAATGTTTGCACAATAAATATTTTCATAAATAATATCTTTTGCAACAATTTGTGAAAAGGGTTCCCTAGGAGTACCTAGGATGCATTGGGTGCCTAACACCTTCCCTTTGCATAATTACCCCCTTACCCAGATCTCTGTACCTTTTTTATTAGTTTTCTTTGTAAAACTTCTTAGGCTTTTGTTCGCTTTTTAGCCATTCCTTTGGATAAATAAAAGTGCAGTGGCGACTCTATCTTTGTATGCTTTGCTTTTGATTTAGTCAATAAATCATAAAGTGACGAATACACCGCTACACAATGCATGAACCAGTCACAGGCTATGAACAAGGAGTTAACCAGGCGAAACGCCATAGATGAAGGAAAGTAGGTGAAAATTCATAGGACCAAGAACTTAAACTTAGAACTAATGGCTATGAACACACACATACCGGGTAAACCCATGAAAACAAAATCAAGCCATGAATGATGAAGAGTTTAGAAAAACTTAAGGTTGCGAACCCACATAAAGAAAACTAGACATGATTTAGGGTTTATGAAACTTTCAACCAAGTGGAGATCCCCGAGTCTTGAGTATATGCACCACGCTTCATGATTGTGAATGCTTGATCAAAACTTTAAAATGACCGAACAAAATTGGGGTATGACAGTTATTGCTTATGTTCTTCAAGCTTACCAAATAATGTAGTTCTATCAAATGTTAATAGATCATTGGCTTCCTTGATGGCGGTCACGTTGGGTCTCCATTCCCTATTAAGACATCTAAATTTTTTGTTAGTAGCAATATCATTGGAAATCGGCTTACCAAGTGCATTCAACGGTTTACAAGATAAGTGAATCTTTTTTTCATTTTGGCAATGGTTTCACCATGCTCCATGTGAAAGAGTTCAAACTCTTGATTTAAAGTATTGATCCTTGCTTATTTGACTTCATTTATACCTTCATGGGCTACTTGTAAAGCATCCCACATAGCTTTAGAGATTCCACAATGAGAAACACGGTAATATTCATATACTCCTAAAGCAAAGATTATAATATTCCTTGCTCTCCAATCATTAGACCATTTTTTCTCCTCTTCCTCATTCCATTGTGCTTCCGGTTTAGGTATAACAACACCATCTATATTGTGTCGTAATATGGAAATGAAAATTACATAAAAAGAAAACAACAAAATACATGGAAAAAATAAGCATGGTAAGAAAACCAGTAGCGCTACTAGGCTCGTGAAAATTTTGCAGTCAAAACGAAATATAGACATGCCATAAACAACAACAGATCCTAAACAAAACACATGTAAATGAAGGCCAACAATTATCAACCATCATACACAAATGAAACGAAACGAAAATTACCGAAATCTCAACTAAAGTTGTTGTTTATGGATCTGTTTCAAGGTATGAGGTTGAGAAAGCTAATGAATAATGAGGGTGAGCGAAAAAAGTTGTTGAATAGTGGTGGGTGGCTTGAAGGAGGTGGTTATGATATGGATATCGGTAGTTGCGTTTTCACGTTCATTTCTATGATAACGTGATGAAGACGTGGTTGTCGCAAATTATTTTGTGTGGTGCTTGGTTGTTTTGTTTGAGGGAGAGACCGGCGGAAATGTGGTGTTGTAGTGGGGAGAGTATGTAGGGTGGTGATTTTGTGGTTTTAGGTGATGAGTGAAGGGAAGAGGAGAGGGTTGTGAGGGAAGTTTGTGGAAAAATGGAAAAAGGAGCAAAAAGTTATGTGGGGTGTCCGTTTGTTATGGTGAAGAAAAGTGAGGAAAAAAAATTAAAATGTAAGTGGGTGCTTTTCTAGGTGGGACGCGTGGGGTGTTTTGGGTGGATGGAGAAGAATATTCTTCTAGGGGGTTTCTATTGGCTCGTTCCAATTGGAATTGTGTGTGTGTCCCCCTTAATGCATTTTACGACATTCATTCAGAAAGAAAAAAAATGTCATTTCTCTCTCCCAATGCCAATTGGTCACGTGTCCTTCATGTAGTGGGGGAATGAGATATTATCATATTCTTGATTTTTTTCTTTAACAAAATTAATTAATAAATAAGATTTTAAAAAAATTAATTAAAAATAAAAGACACAAACAAAATTCAAATCAAAGACATGAATAATTCTAAATAATCGTTTAGATTATTTTGACTAAAAACGGAAATAAACGAATAAAAATCGGGCGTAAAATTGCTCAAAAAATTAAAATGACTACGCCACAACGATCGATGTCAAATAAACTTCTCGAAAGCATATAGGTTTTCATCAAATTTTGAAATAGAAAACGTCCAGGTAAAACGCTCAGACGAATCAGAATGTGACCGAAAAAGTAGCCGAAAAATAAATTGAGCACACCAGATTAAATTACGTGAAACGTAGATTAATAAAACTGATGTCTGCAAGCTCGATTTTGAAATTTTTCTCCCGTTGATCTGACACACATTTGCAAATTGATTTAACTGGTCTGCCTGTAGATCTGAAAATTTATTTCGATTGACATTCTAAGCATTATGCAACATGAAGTGTATGCTATGTTGTACAGAGATGTAAAAGTTATGATGTATATATCGATTCGGTGATTCAGGGTCAAAATCAGGGTGTGACACATTGGTCGTGGTAATTTTAAATGGACCATTTTGGATGGCGCTCCATACTTTTCTATCAATAGAATTGATATGGATACACATACAATCCTTTCAAGAACCATAGTTCTCACCATTGAAAACCGGCGCTTTATTATATGTCCCCTTCAGTTCGGAAGCCATAATCTAATAAGGGGTTTTGAAGCACAAGATAAATTAGTGCTCTTTATACCACTTGTTAGGCGAGGGAAAAAATCTAGAAGGGGGTTGAATAGATCGCCTAATGAAAAATTTCTTAATAAAATTATGTTTTGAAAATTATTTTTCTATGGCAAGCGGAAACGAATTTGGATCGACTCTCGTCTATCTGAATCGTTATTGGGTGAATCAGATATCCGCACAACCATAGTAGAATGCATGCCAAAGATGAGAAAAGCCAATCAACAAGTTCAATTTAAATTTTTGAATATAGATCACACTTAACGTAAACGATTTCCAATGACAAATAAAATAAAGCTTGACTAAGGAATTTTGTCGAACACTTAGTGGGCAGTAATTTTATTGAACACTTGGTGTGCAATACACTAAGCTTGATTCTCTTTGGGTTGAAGTTATAACAAATTAATTACAATGCTTTCGCAAAATCAGTTTTAAACACTTCAACGCAACCAACATTTTCAATAATTCAAATTACACACTAATTGTTCTCAAAATAAAAAGAGAGTAAAAGACATAAAGAGAAAGAGAGAACATCAAAAAAAATTTAGGAAGTTCCCTAATTGTCCTTACTATGTTGCATCTACCCTCAATTCAAAATCGAATTGAGATTTTGAAATTAACCTTTGCAATATCAGTTTACAAGAGAAGTGTAGAAATCCAAACCCTAAACTCTATGTTTGATGTTGATCCTGGCTCCTTCTCTATCCTTGATCTTAGCGAGATCAAGTCACACAAGATCTCCAATATGATCCTCCAGTTACCATTACTCATTTGATCGAACCTTGCGTTCTTCAAAGCTTTCACTCGGCTGAATCCAAATTGTGAAATCTTGCCTCAAGCCTTACAATTGATCCTCTGGTTATCATTATACTTATAAGTATGTGTGTGTGTAGAAATGAAATGAGCAAATTGTAAAATCTTACCCCAAGTCTTACAATTGATCCTCCGATTACCGCTACTCCTTTGCAAGAACCCTCGTTCTTCAAAGTCTTTGCTCGGTTGGATCCAACTTGAAAAGACTTATGCAAAAACCTCCAAATCAACCCTTGATCTTTAAGTAAAAACCCTAAAGTTTTTATCCTTGAAACCCCCAAAGAAAACCTCAACCAAATTTTGGTTACACAACCTAGATTAGACCTTATCAATCTTAACTTGCCAACAAACAATAAAAAATGATTATGTGTAGTTGATGAATGCTTCAAGAAAGGTTGAAGATGATGAGAATTCTTTGTATCTTTAAGGTTTCAATGCTTAGAAATGATGCATGAGTGAGTATTTATAAGTATGTGTGTGTGTAGAAATGAAATGAGCAAAACAAATTTTTAGCCAAAAGAGAAATGAGTCAATACATCAGTTGAATGAGTCAATATGAAACCAGATAGAGTCAATACATTAGAGGAAATAACTAAATAGTGAAGAAAACCTTTCAAAATGAGTCGACTCAAAACTCGGATGAGTCGGCCCATTCAATCAATGTATTGACTCATTTTTCGATTGTATCGACTTATCTGAGGCAGTGGAAAAACTTTAGAAAACATGTTTCAGATTCAGTCGACCCAACCAAGAATGAGTCGACCCATTCAAAGGATGTATAGACCCATTGCTTCTTTGTGGCGACCCATTCGTGGTAGAGTCAAATTCCTTAAAATTCACTTCAGTATGTGTGGACCCATCCTCAACTTGTATCGACCCATGTATGTTATTTTATGAAAAACTCATTTTTTGACATGTGATGACTTATGTAATCTAATCTTACATGTTATATGATGATAATGCACATTTTGACAAAGATTATAAGGTCGAAATACACAAAGATCTAAGCTACCTAGTTTTGACATCATTCAAAATACATTTAAGAGCATGTCGCACTCATAAGTTCAATTTGCAGAACGTACTCAGACAAGACATAAACAGAATTAGGCCTGTGAAGACCAACACTATGACCATTTTGGGCTAGGATTTGTTCAACCATAATGTCTATATTATCCCCCCTCGCCCCAATTTTTTTTGTTAGACTCTCCTAACCACTTTGTCTCCATATTGGTTCCTATTGACCAAAACTACTTCTGGACCATTTCGACCTAAGTCTCCTTCGGTTATCCCATGTGCAAGTGGTTCGGCTGGCTGAGGTCTAACCCATTATTGCACTTGGTTATTAAGACACCCTTCATTGTTTGCAATTCCTAGGTTTTGAACTGCACCAACTACTTGGACTTGAGGAATTGGATGAGTAAGCGCTTGAGGAATACCAAAGAAATCTATTATTCGACTCATTTGATGCACCAATTGCTGGTAACTATGGATTGTGTTATGAATTAAAGGATTAAAGACAATACTAATTTGTTGGGGAAGCATGTTCACCATATCATGTTTGCTATCATCCATTTGTTGTCTTACGACCAAGAGAGAACTAATAGTTAAAGGTGGCATAACCTGATGGATATATCCTAGCCCTTCTTGTGGTTGTGTCATCCGACTAAGATTACTTATAGGCAATCCTGATGCTAAGTATCGCATAATAGGTGATGCAATAGTCATTGCATTATCTACCTATGTAGATGCATTAGTCTGTAGGTCTGCCATCATTGTAGTTGGCATCCCATATGTATATTCCTTACTACCAATGAGTAGCGTAAAACTTGAGAGGAAAGAAGACATATGGTCTCCTATAATAGTTTGTGTAATCTTGGGAGTAGTTGGAACTACCACATCTCACGACATCGTAACTCACGACAAGAGCAGTTACTCCAACGACTATTGAAGTACCTGAACCACCAACCGTCAATCCGGTTGGTTGTTCTTCTACATTAGGAACATCGTTCTGGGGGAGGGAAGAATTTTTGGACGAACCATCTTTAAAATTTTACCACTTCTTAGATGCATAAACACTTAACAATTGAGAGCATTGTATTTGAGAAGAACATAAACAAAGATAAACATATAGATTTTTCTAAAAAATTTGATTTCTTGCACAAAAGTATCCCACCAAACATGCCAACTTGTTTACTGGTATTTTTAGTAAACAAACCGCAACAAGTTTTAGAGAGATTTAAGAAGACCAAAGTAATTTTTATTTCAAGGAATGAATTAGAGAGAAATGAGAGAAAAAATAAATATTGAAAGGTGATGTTTATTTTCTGCAGTCACGTACTAGCTATGGATCGAATGAAAAGTATGATTATTTGAAATATTTATCAAATATTAATCTTTATATATATATATATATATATATATATATATATATATATATATATATATATAAACTAGATAAGGGTGTATTAAATTTTTTGACAGAATATTTAAATAGTTGAAATAATTGATTGAACAGAGTCACCAAATGGCGATGACGTCGAAGTTGTTAACCTCTTTAATGCGCCTATTGTTGATATGATTTGTGTTCTGAAACAAAGGATTAAACACATTACTAATTTATTGGGAAAGCATGTTCACCCTTTCATGTTTGCTATCATCCATTTGTTATCTTATGCAATCTAATAGTTAAAGGTGGCATAGCTTAATGGATATATCCTTTTAACATTCTTTGTAGTTGTGTCATCGACTATGATTGCTTATAATGGATCTTAATACTAAGAATTGATTTACAGGGATGTTGAAAGGAGATATTTATTTTCCGTAGCCATGTGGTAGCTCCGGATTAAATGAAAAGTGTAATGATTTAAAATATTTATCATATTTACATATTAGGCTTTTTTTAATATATAAATATTTAAAATAGTTAAGGGCATTTTGGTAGAATCTTTAAATAGTTGGTAATAATAATTGAAATTTATACCCTTTGTACCTTTTTACTAATGGTTTAATAATGTAACGAATGGTGTGAAATAATTGATCAGAGTCACCGAAACGGCGATGGCGCCGAAGATGTTAACCTCTAAACGACGGAAAGAAGTAGAAAATCATGGAGGAGGCACTGATCGGATGAGTAGTTTACCGGACTCTGTACTGTGCAACATCCTATCGTTTCTCCCAACGAGAACATCTGTGGCTACCATGAGTCTCGTGTCTCGCAGGTGGCGTCACCTATGGCAGCATCTGCAGGTTTTCTACTTCGATGACGAATTAGTCCAAGGGTCAAAAAGGATTGACAAATTTACATTTTTCGTGAATGCTGCGCTCGCCTACCGCAAATCCCGCAACATTCGAAAGTTTCAGCTCAATTGCTACATCTCTAGATCTCAACGTGTTTGTCAGTTTCGTCGTGACTGCGCCAATATGTGGATCGGTGCTGCCATTAACCCCACCCTTGAAGAACTGTCTCTCTCCATTACCGACGACATTTGGGGTTCGAAGGTGCTCTCCCCCGTGCTTCTCCCTCCTTCGCTTTTGAATTGCACCAATCTTGTTTCCCTCAGGTAACCTAATTTAATGTCTTTTGAAATATTCATGATAAGTAGATTATTACTTAATCTGTCTTTTGAAAACAATGCAGTCTTGTAGGTGACATCGGAATGAATGTTCAAGGTTTTGAGCTTCATTTTCCATCACTTAAGTGGCTCAAACTCGATGCAGATATTGTCGATTCCGAAATTGTCTTGCTCTCTGCCTGCCCCATCCTTGAAACTTTGCAGCATAAGGACTTTCTGCCTGGAACTTGGGCCAGAGATCATGTGTCACCTTCCTCCCAGAGGTTGAATTCCGCCGATGGGAGTTTCTCTTGGACTTTTCTTGAAGTAGATTATTTCCGCAATGGTGCCAGCAAATATACACCTGGCGTCACCGGCAATGGGTACTTTCATCGTGCCAACAAAACAACATTGGGCATCATTGGCAACTTGCAGAGTATGGTGGACGCATGCATTGACTTCTTTCCCTTACAAATAAGTCAATCTGTCGACCCTATTCTCAAACGCATCCAAACCTCCTTCAATGAGTTAGATATACAATTGCATCATTCGATATCAAAGGTGAAGCTTTATTATTAAGGCAAATTACACTAACCCCCTAAGTTCCGTCTAAATGTCATAAACACCACTTTTTAAATGACACAAAATCTCATGATTTCCCTTACTTTTAACCCATGTTCAGCCTCAGCCAAATTATTTCAGAGCATTCAAGGTTTTTTTTTTTAATTTCCTTTTATTTGGTTTAAGCCGTATTGATTTGTACGAAGATAAAATCATCTAAATTTGATTTGGTGGCTGATGCCTTATGTGCTTCTACATGATGCGATATAGATCATCACCAAAACTTAGTTGCTGTTTTGCCTAATGTGCATTGCATTTTAAAGAAAGTTGATTGAATGTTTTTATTGGCTATCAGCCAAATTTTATATGCTCAAAAGTATACACATCATGATAAATAGTAGAAAATAAACAGAAGTGTTGAACAAAGTAATGGAATCCCAAAACACACATGTCTATAAATATAAGCAAGAGAGAAGAAGGGGTGTACTAGTTTTTTTATTGGGGGAGTATGCAGAAAAAGATAAATTAATAAGTTCAACTGTCTTTTGTCTTTTTTACTAACAACTATTTTTACTTTGTTAATGAGGGGAGCTGGATGAGTTTTGAAAACTAGGGGTATGTTTTATATCGTGATATACGTCAGGGGAGGTCACTATAATTTGCCCTTATTATTTTGGTTTATACATATTTGTATTTGTGCTCTTATACTTATCTTGTGCCACCACTTGTTAACATGGACTAGCAGTGCTCACTTCGCCCTCAGGTTCTAAATCATCCAGAATTTCGCAATCTACTTCATCTAAAGTTCATGCTTCCATGTTTCAACACAAATCTTCTAGTCGACGTGCTTGAGAAGTGTCATATGATTCAAGTTTTCATAATCCAGAGCAACAAGGTTTGGTGACTTCTCAAGTTTAATTCAAACAATCTTTGGTTTGTGTATGTAAAAATATACGTTTGAGTCATGTTGTGTCTTGATGCTGTAGGAGGAACAACCACCTTTAAGGACATGGGACCCAAAGTCAACAACAGTTCCTAAGTGTCTCAAGTTCCACCTGACTTATATTCACATAGAAGGATATCAAGGATTTGAAGATGAGTTGACATTTGCTGAATATATTTTGCGGAACGGATATGCTTTGGAGACAATGCTTATTTTTGTTGATGCTTCAATGGAACAATCAAATAAGTACTGTTCTCTGAAAAGATTAACTGAAGTACCAAGGAGATCCAGCAGGTGCCGACTTAAATTTGACCCAGCTGTATCTTCTTAAGGTGAAAACTCTCGTCGTCTACTTTTTTTATGTATCAAAGTTCATTCAGCCTGGCTTAGTTCTGCCTTCATGTCAACTATATGTGCCTTGTATATTTACAATATGGATTGCACACATTTTCAACTATGGTTCAACTTTAATCCAATACCAAGTTTTCTTTGATGTAGTTGGGAAAATATTCTAACCTTTTCCCCTATAACAATATTTGCTTTAGGATTTCATGCTCATTGAAATTTTCAAGATTTATAAGGTTGAAGAAAATAATGACATTTACATGCTTAATGAAATTGATAGAAAATCTCCTAGATGGAATGTTACATATAGTAACTCACTGGTTTTCTTCAAAGTGCTCATGTTATTATTGCAAACAAATCTTTATTTATTTGGGGGTGTTACTGTTAGCACACACTTTGATGAATCCGGGTCACCTTTGTGAATGAACCGCTCTCTATTATAATCTGATTATGATTTCTATATTCGTGAGATTGATTGATCTTCTATAAAACCTAAAATAAAAGAAAATATGCTTTTCAAAAAATTAGAGAGTATTATCATGTTATAAAATATAATTAAAACTTATACTTAGAATCAAACCAAATCAGATCAAAATCAAAAGTGACCTGGACCGTAAATACTCATGTTAATAATTTGGGTTTGCGGTCTCCCCATTTTTGATGATGTGACCCAACTTTCTGATCTCCACGGTTCCACTCACCTTCTCAAACACATGTTCTTGATTTTCGTATCTTGAACGAAATCTCATGGCTAACGAGCCGAAGGAGCTTGATTTTGTGAAAGCAACAGTTCCACTTTGAGATTCTTAACTTAGGTTTGTTACATCACTGCCATGTCATTAATTGTGTGATTGGAAACCTGATTTTATAAATGGGAAATCTTATCTGTTGTATTTTCCTACTGATATCTGTTGGTGTTTGTATAGTCTTAAAGTTGGCCTAGACTTAACATGCATGCCAAAATTCAACTTTGTGAGAATCAATAGTTTGGGCAAAGAAAAACCAAAGAGTAGATTCAAATCATCTGTTATATGTTGCTTACATTCTCAACTTGTTTTATCTTTGTTATTAGATAGCCTAACATATTCAAATTATTATAATAATGCTATATGTTATGAATATGATTTGTAAAACCTGATTGAATAACTTGGTAACTTTTTGTACTTCAGCAGATTGTTTAGGTATTTGCAGTTTCTTATTTTTTGGTCTTGTACACAGTAAGGTAAATTGGCTTTGAATAACTTTTTCTGCTATATGTTTGGCAGTGCGGATTTGGAGTGCCATGATTTCGGATGCTGGCAAAATCATGTTTGGTCAAATGCTTGGGGCTTCATTAGAAAGATGACACTGATATGATATCAAAACATATAAATATGTATTTTGCATTTCAGTTAGTAAGGTTTTTTGGTTGGCTAATATCAAAACATGGTATGTAAAAGGTCATACCAATTTTGTTGAAAATCATTGGAGAATGTCACTCATCATCTTTAAATATGGGATTTTGTTGGAGTCACTTGTTTAGAGTGGCTATTCATTTGTGGCTAACTTATCTATGTTTGAAGTTTGATCACAAGAATTTGATTTTCTTTCCTGAACCTTGTTCATGCTAGTCATCGCAGCTTTAAACATTAATTTTGATAATGTTAATAATTTTCAAGCCTCTTAGAATAAATAATTTTGTCAGAGAGTTGCTTTTGAATGCACTGTGTTTTCTTGATTCATTCTTATCTGTTAGTCAAAGGCTTCTGAACACACCATTTTGCTTTGTAATAAGAAATATTTAATGTCCTAGATTAATCTAAGGGAGGCAGTTTAGCCTGATATTACATGGTTATTTGAAAAATTAGATGCAAAATAATTTAATTTTTCTTTTAAAATAAAAGCTTTCTAGAGTGTAAGACCACATAAGAAGAAGATCAGATATTATTCAGTGGCATCCAAGGACTAGAGAGCATTGAAGGACTAATAACAGTTTCTATCGACTAACAACAAAAATATCTATAAATATCATCACCACAAGTAATAAATAATTAAAAAAGACCAAAACGTGCAGCATTGAAGGAGTAAATAAGGCTCACGAATTTAAGATAGATCTTAGAATTTTCAAACAGGATCTACATTATTTCTCTAAGTACATAAAAATTTAAAAAACAATATTAAGTTAAGGAGTGACAAATGGACATCTCCATCTGAGCCTAAATACTTTGACCCATCTAAAAAATAGTTTGTTGATTACATAATTTATTAAAATCAATTAATAAAAAAATGAAAGTATGAAATATTAAAAATAGAAGAAGTGAGTAGTATAGTTGGTTAGTTTTAATGATACATTAAATTAAATGGGTTCATCAGTACCAAAGCAAGTTTAAAGAATCAGGGTTAAATAGAGTGTGAGAACAAAAGTTTTAAAAATGACTTTTTGTGCTCTATGTGAAAAACGTTGTGCATTATTTTAGGGTCCATCTTCCTCGCAAGAGTATTATTTTAGGGTCCATCTTCCTCGTAAGAATGTCAATCGAGAAGAACTTTTTTTCAATTGGGAAGTTTATGAAGAGGTTTGTGACGCGTATTTTGCATGTTCATCATCAATCGATCATTTACTTTTTCTCACTGTCTCTGTGTATTATTTTGTTTTTGTAGATTTATCTCTGTAGCGGGGTATTCGTTACCTTTAGATTTATCGACTAAATCAAAAGTAAGGATACAATTCGAGTCGCCACCGCACTTCTATTTATCCAAAGGAAATGTTAGAAAGCGAACAAAAACCAAATAAGAAGTTTTATCAAATCAAAAACTAATAAAAATGTCAGAGATCTGGGTAATGGGGTTGGTTATGAAATGGGAAGGTTTTAAGCACCCAAAACATCCTTAGTACTCTAAGGGAGCCCTTTTTGCAAATGTGTATTGTAGGTTGGTATTTGTGAAAATATTTGTGCAAACATGATTGGGGAGATGAGAAAAGAATAAACATATTATTTACAATTTTATTGTTTGAATGGATGAACCCATTGTCTGCGTACCATCACAAAGGTAGGATCAAAACCTCGTAGTTTGGGGTAAAAATCTCAAAATATTGGTGAATTGATTTGATCAAAAGCCTTAAGGTATTTTGTTATCAAAGGGAGAAAACTCAACCTAAACCAACAATCCACCATGTGAGGAGAGCTTCAACATACTAGTGAGGGATCCACCCTATAATAAGTATGGAAGATTTATAGTCCAATCACTAAGGATAAGGTGAGGTTTACATCAACCACTATGATAACTCAAACTTATGGCTAATGTTTATGAAAAAAGTATTTAACAAAGGTGGCCATTGGGAACCACAAAAATCACTTGAAATGAGTTCTATTTACAAGTTAGAAGTATTTACAAAATGAGGTCAAAGTTGACTTAAGGTTCATTTACAATGAGTATTAATGAAAATAGTTTGAAAAATCAAAGGCATAAGGCATAGGTTTCTAATTTGAAAACAATGTCAAAGTTTGCACAAAATGAATTTGACTTGGGTTAGAGTGGAGAGAAGAAGAGAAGGGCTAGTCCTAAACATGCAAAGATAAGAGAAGAGATAAAACCCTTGGAGTTCCCTTTCTTGAGATCATAAAGATGATTCAAGATGCTCCTTTCCTTTGGACTTAGCAATTAACTCAAGCAATCAATCAAATATTATATTCAAGCTCCTAGGATTTCCATTTGGTTTGTCTCTCTTAACTTGGCTATTCATGACAATGGTCCTTCTTGCTATCTCAAGTTTGGAATCCCTATCATACAAGAACAAACAATCAAAAGGTTCATAACACAATAAGAGAAAATGGACAAAGAATGAGTTTAGATTAGGGGTTCTTTGAAGCCAACTTTAAGATTTAGCATTCTAAAGGCATGAGGCCTAGTTGCCCTCAACAAGTTTAGCATTCTAAAGGCATGAGGCCTAGTTGCTCTTGAACTCCTTTAAGCATATGTAAGGTCCTAATTCTAAGTCCTTTCTCCTTTTTGCATTGGATTCACACAAACAAAGACAAAACAAGCACAAAGCCACAATATATTTATATACAATAGTGTGCTCAAATGAGCAAAAGGAAAATGGCATAAACATAAAGTATGAGCTCAAGTGAGCAAAGGGAAAAGGAAATATGAATAAATGAGCAAGAAATTAAATTGCATTAAAGTAAATTGTAAGAAATTAAATGCTTGAACTAAAGTTAGTAATTAGTAGTTAATGTTAGTGTGTCATAAGACAATTTAGCGCTATGTTAAGCAATCGTAAGTGGACTAATGTAGTAGTCACACCTATCTGAGGCCGGTCAATAAAACTATAGGCAAATAAACACAAGTTAGAGATCATGACTAGTAAGTCAAGCTCCTACAACTTGCCATGCCAAAAGAAAAGAAGGAAGACCTTGTATGAATTTTAGGTTTTTTGCTTGACCAAGAAGCAACCTATCTTGGACACAAAGCAATTCACTTGATCTTTAATCAAGTTGAATTTGATTTGGATCAAAGAAGGTTAAGCCTCTCATATGTCAAGGCTAACCACAAATCATTAACTTATTGGCCAAAATAAAAAGAAGAGGATGAAGATGAAATGAAATGAATAAAAGAAAGAATTCAAATGACATAATCAAAACACAATGATCAAATGTGAATCAAATCATCATCAACCAATGGTAAACAGAAGAGAAATGAAGATTAGAGGTCAACAAAGTCAAACATATATTTTGGTATTTTTTTTGGATTTAAAATAATACATAAAATAAAATGAACAAAATATGGTCAAACCTCAAATTCAATTCAAATCAACTTGAACAAGTCCAATTGAATCATCATAGGTCTAACATGGTCAAACAAGGTTTGACAAATTTTCTCAACATTTTTTGAAAACATAAACTATTTTAAAATCAATTAAAAAAATAAAATATAACACAAATGAATTAAAATCTCAAATAAATCTCCAATCAATTAAGAAATTGATGAGAATATTTTTCATAGACTTATCATGATCCATATGTGTTAAGAAAATATTTTTGGAATTTTCAGATGTTAAAAAGTATTTAAAATGAATTAAATACTATCAAAAACAAAATAATTCACAAAAAATATTAAATGGAATCACAAAAATAATTAAAAATCAGATTATGAAACTAGATTTTTTAAGAAAAAATTTAGTGTTGGTATCATATTTTTGTGATTCCAAATAAAATAGTTATGAATTTTTGAAATAAAAAGGAATAAAAGAAAATAAAACAGAAATTAGAAAAAGAGAAAAATCAGGGAGCGCTAGATCCATTTCATTAAATGACATGGACACATCAGGCGGTCCAGAAGCACGCTCCCACCATGGTATCGAGTCCAACGCGTCACACACTGAATTAAAAAAAGTCAAAAGAATCATTGGCCAGGATTAGAACGTTGAAGCCTCATCCAAGGGCCTGGAGTCATCCACGTGGGGATGGTGGTAGAAACCACCATCTTCTCTGGTGGACCAACTAATTTCGGCCACCAGTTGCAGGTTTTTGAACCTCAACCAAAATGCACGAGCCATATACCAAAATGAAGCTGGGGTGATGTACATCACCCCTGTAACCTTGGATTGTCCTCAAGATCTCTATCAAGTGAGAAATTTGAGTTGGAAATTCAAGGTGTGCAAACTGAAGTGCTTTAAAACATGAAATCAAAGCCACCACTGACTTGCCTCTTGCACGAGGACTTCAGAAAACCATTTGAACACAAGCAATTCACATTGTATGATGAGATTCAAATCAAAATAGTTGGATCATATACCTTTGAAGAGCAGCTTTGATCAGCACGATTCCTTCCAACTTTTGCTTCCAATTTGATCTTGAGATGTGATATGAATGCAAGGCTAAGGAATAAGTCTTGAGGTTGGGTTTTCACTTGTGCAGAGTTTCAGGTTGCCTTGAGGTTGAGATTTGAATGAGGCAAGGCATGTATTTATAGCTGAGATGCAAGCAAGCAAGTGTAGAATTCGTGTGCATGAAGCTTTAGGTCCTCCATGCATGGGCCTGTACAGGCGCATGTGAGGCCCAAACTCAAGTGCAAATGCAAGCTGATATCATACCAAATTGAAATGGACGTGCAATTTGCCTTGTGTTTGCTTGTGCATGAAGATTCCAAGTGAAATGCATAATTGGGCCTAAATGTTCACCTCTTCGAAAGTCATACATAGAAAATCCAAACATAGGCATGTGAGTAATGGTTGGAAAGGTCTTGACATAAGGAACAAAATCTATGTTGGTAAAAAATCCACTTGGAGTTTGGAAATTTGTAAAAACTGGCCTTGAAATTTGAGGTACAAAACATGTATAGGGAAAATTTATCAAAAATGATCAATTTCAAGCCCTTCTGTTTCAATGATACAAGTCTCAAATGAAACAACCTCCAACATAAAAGTTGTAGATATTTTCAATATGATCAATTTAGACTTAAATATTTCATCATTTGGATTTTTGATGAGAAAGTTATGGGCACTTGAAGTTGGACATTTTTCACATTCAATGGTTTTGGTCCAAAGTGACCTATAATGTTTTGTATTATCACATGTGTTTCTTTTAGGATTATGAAATTTTGTACAACATAAAATTTTAAGTAGACATCTTAAAATTTCAAATTCAATTGGTCTCACCTCAAAATCATAAAAAATGAAGAAGTTAGGTCCTTGGGAAGTTGACCCAAAATTAGGGTTTCAGTCAAAATGACCTATAATGTTTTGAAATGAATGACGACCTTCCAAGTTTAAAATGGATTTTTTATGAACATGAAAGTTGTTAATATGGTTATTAAAAACACTTTTTATCTTGGGGTCATCTTCATTTGACAAACACATCAAAAGTTAGGTCTCAGTGGATCTCAGATTGGTCAGATGACTTGACTGGTCAACTTCTCAAGGCCAAACTTCAAATCTTGATGAATGAATGATTGAGGATACTAACATAGGCTCATATATGCATAAAATAATTAATTAAAGAACTTACCTTGATTTAATTTGATCATAGGTTGAGGTTGCTTCATGAGCAAGGCATAGTCAATGCACAGTTGAATTAGGGTTTCCTTGGGAAACAATCCTCAAGCCCTTTGGTTTATCTTGATCAAATTGGAAAATTAAGATACTTGGGAGACATATATGATGATTGAGAGCTTTGGGAACCATTGTCATGCTTTCTTTCATCTTCATTTAACCATTTCAATGAGCATAGAAGCTTCCTAGGAGCAAGGGCACATGTGATCAGTTGAGCTTCAAAACAAAACAAGTTAGTGACATATTTTTGTGCTTTTGGTTAGTAAACAAAATAAGAAAAGCAATAATATACAATTCAAGCATGCTTGGTGGTCTCAAACCACCTCACACAAGTCCCAACCCAAGGGTTAAGAAGCCACACATGTTATGATCCTTGAGGCAATGCAATGAGCAAATGATATGATGCCATAAGTGATCTTAGGGTCAAAATTAGGGTCTTACAGATGCCCCTATTTAAGGTCATTCTAGCCGGAGATATGAAGGTTAAAATCTTCGTCTCGACGAGGTATAATGGGCTTAAATAATAACAAAGAGACGAAATTTGGTCCCTAAGAGACCTCATGATGTAGATGTATGCATGAAAAAGTTAATACTCTGTGGGGAAATATAGCCACAAAGAAGAAAATCAAGAGAAACTGGAAATCCATAGGAGTAATACGCTCACTAGGAAGACAGAGACTCTGAGGAGAAATAAGGGTAAAATGCGTGAGTAGGTCATGACTTGAAAACTTGTTGGGAGACACGAAGGGATTCCACGAAAATAAATCGATGGAAAGACTCGAGCTGACGCAAAGAAGCATGTATTTGGGAATATGCCAATACAACACAACTATCCACAAAGGATACTTCGGATAAAAAATAGGAACTCAGTTGGGGAAATCCATAAAGGAACCAGCTGAGGAAGAAACAACGAGATATTACCGGTTACTGGGTAATAAACTCAAAGAGAGACATGTTACCAAAACACTGGTATAAGGGTGAGAGATAAACACACTCAGGGAGAAAGAATATCTAAGATAGGTATAAGGGTGAGAGATATCAATCATCAGAAAAATATGAGGAAAACCTAAAAGGTATATATCAACTCAGGAAAATCTGACTCCACAGGGGACGAAAAGTTATAATAGGGAGCAGAAGGAAGGAACACCAGGGATACCGGTTACTGGGCATATAATAGGTGACCAACCAGACGTGAATTGGGAACATATCCAAGACACTCATCATCCGAAAAGGGGGGCTGAAAAAGAAAACTCAATTTACAATATGGACATTCGATTCCATAAGGAAATACGAATCTTACTCAACTGGGGAAGAAAAAGACTTTGACTGAAGAGCGCATGAGATATATTATCTATTACCGTCAGAACGTAGATAACATACTCGCATGGAAGATTATCCACAATCGGTTACTGGGTTAATAAAGGATAAATCGACCGAAAAGAAAGGACATCGGGATACCGGTTACTGGGTATAAATTGATGACCAATCAAAGGGAGGAACAATCATTACCAAATCAAAGGTAAATGAAAGATGACTCGCGGGGGATAAATTGCTTGACGAAAGCAATCATCCAAGAGATATTTCACCGGTTACTGGGTGGAATACTAAAAAACGAAGGAATATCCATACCGAATATTGGATAAGGATAACCAACAAATAGGGGATTACGTCTACCGGTTACTGGGTAGAAAACCACAGAAAATAGGACTTACAACTACCGGTTACTGGGTAGAAACCCACAAAAAACAGGACTTACAACTACCGGTTACTGGGTAGAAAGTCACAAGATCCACTGGGGAAAAGATGGACAATTACTGGTTACTGAGCAATTGAACAACTAAACCACAGGAAACTGCAGGGGAATAACAAGAAGGGAGTCAATCTAGGAACAAACTAGAGAGACACAATGAAACAAGACTCAACCCAGTGAGGATATAACTCAGGGGAGTAATTCCATCCCTATACACAATTAGGGAAGAAACTGAAACAATAATCATCCACGAGGACATAACTCAGTGGGGAATATAGAAGGAAAGATAGACACTTTCTGCCTATAGGGCTGACTCTATATGGAGAGATCAAACACAAACATCTGCTTGGGGAAGGACATTTCACCACTAGCAAGGGATAACAAGCAAAAATATATGGCAAAGAATGCAACATGAATATCTGAATGCTATGATTATGCCTGTATATACATGGTTTATGTATGATTAATGCTGACAGACAAACATATCTAACACAAACAGGTCCAAGAATCAATGGACAGACATCCGGTATAACATCTCAAAAAGAGAAAGGCCAGGCCCACGGGAGAAATCAATTCTGGTGGGGAGCATCAAATACCAGGAGACACAGACTGCCGCTGGGGATCAAGCAGAGTTCACAGCTATCAACCACTGGGGATCTACAACTCCCGGGGACATACAGAGATATCAATAAGATCTAACATAGAGGAACTCTCCTGGGGATCTTATCAGGGGAAGATGAAATTCTGTGGGGAACAACCACCAAACAGACTCATCAATCAAGCATTCTCTTCTAACTGCTGAAGAGACATCTCTGCTACCAAGAGAAGGAACAAATTGCTCCGCTAGGGAAGGAAATAACACATCTTCCTCAAAATCCCTCAACGCTGGAGAATGTCTTCCACTCGGAGGGGATACCATTGTCAAATTGGGAACAAGCAACATCTCAGCTGGGGAAGCTACAAAGTCACCGCCAGGGATTTGCTGTTGAACAGACAAAAGATCCATCATAGAGGATACTCTACCGGGAAGCTCAACACGGATAAGATCCGTCGTAGAAGAAACTTTACTGGGGAACTTATCAAGGAATGATATGAAACTCTGTGGGGAACAACCACCAAACAGAAGTTCCAACAATCGAAACAATTCCTCTTATCTGTTGGAGAGACATCTCTGCTAAAGAAGGGAGAGAACCACTTGCTCCGCTGGGGAAAGGATGAACATCTTCACCACCAACTCAACTTAGAGGAAATTTTCCAATACGAAGGGGGAACAAATTAACAGGCTCTGATCAGACAACTCCGTTAGGGATAGATTGTAGGCAGCCAACTGGGGATAGTCTGCTGTGAGCAACCCTGCTAGGGATGAGTTGTAAGCAAACTTGCTGGGGAGAGACTACAAGCCAACCTGCTGGGGATAACTACAAGTATCTCCGGAGGAACTGTCTTGGCTGAATTCTCCATCAACACGCGCCATGCTAGGGATGAAAAGGGGAATAAACCCTTCACCAACTGCTCCGAGCCACTATTGCTGAGGAGATATCTCAAAGATAGCTTTGCAGGGAACACGTGCTCACTCTGCTGAGGACTTCTACTCACGCTGGGAATTTCTACTCATTGAGAAAAGACAAACTTCCTCATGAATAGATAGCATATCACTTTTTTTATCAATCTATAAGGGATTTTAGGTCAGTCCACACATAGGATGACAACCATATAGTTGATAAAACACAAATGCTAGACTCAGACTCTCTGGGGAGTTGAGGATAGAGGTATACACTTCTCTAAAAAGATCAAGGCCAAAACTCCAAACTCTCTGGGGATTTGAGGATGTATCACCCTTCTCTGTGCTTGCTGGAGAGACAGCTTGAAAGATGATGGAGAGGATACAAACATGCCAGAATATGAACAAATGTCTTACCCTTTTGGAGATCATGCTATCCTTGGGAGAGCACTGAAGACATTCCATTTATCCTTTCAGTCATTGTGAATGTTCACTTTGTTTAAAAACAGTTTATAAAACTTTATTTGTTTAAACAATGATATTTATCAATTAAAAAATGCAAACATTTGTTAAACAGAAACAAATAAGAGTGCAAAGAATTGGATAAAGGCTCAAATTTATTTGATATAATGGTAGTCCACAAAGGGCGAGACTCCATGGACTTTTACAAAATTTGAAATTGGTGATATATATTGGAAAAAGGCTACATTGAACATAATGACCATTTCTCCACCAACTCTGAATCCAATGTATTTGAAGCTTCAGTTGACGATGATTGAGCGAGAATCTTTGACAGAAGACGGCTTGTAGAACAAAGTCTTGTCAGGATGCAGTTACTTGCCAAATCCCTAATTTTTGCCTAGATTGCCCCAGGGTGAGGTACTCAATCTAGCGGGATATATATATTTATTTTTCATGTCTCTAACTTTTTCATGGACCGCCCTTTCGAGTTTTCAATCCACTGAGACGCTCATTTTTGCCTAAGTCGCCCTTTCGGGTTTTCAACTTAGCGAGCTTTTCTGTTTTCATTTTAGGCGAAGTATTTCTTGACTGCATCTGAATTCACCGGACGAGTGAAATCCTCCCCATCCATAGTTGTAAGCATCAAAGCACCGCCTGAAAAGGCTCTCTTAACAACATATGAACCTTCATAGTTTGGAGTCCACTTGCCCCTGGAATCGGGCGCGAAAGACAAAACTTTCTTGAGCACGAGGTCACCTTCTTGGAACACGCGAGGCTTGACCTTCTTATCAAAGGCTTTCTTCATGACCTTTTTGAAAACAGAAACTATTTTAAAATCAATTAAAAACAATAAAATATAACACAAATGAATTAAAATCTCAAATAAATCTCCAATCAATTAAGAAATTGATGAGAATATTTTTCATAGACTTATCATGATCCATATGTGTTAAGAAAATATTTTTGGAATTTTCAGATGTCAAAAAGTATTTAAAATGAATTAAATACTATCAAAAACAAAATAATTCACAAAAAAAATTAAAAATCAGATTATGAAACTAGATTTTTTAAGAAATTTTTTAATGTTGGTCTCATATTTTTGTGATTCTAAATAAAATAGTTATGGATTTTTGAAATAAAAAGGAATAAAAGAAAATAAAACAGAAATTATAAAAAGAGAAAAATCAGGGAGCACTAGATCCATTTCATTAAATGACGTGGATACATCAGGCAGTCCAGAAGCGCGCTCCCACCATGGTATCGAGTCCAACGCGTCACACACTGAATTAAAAAAAGTCAAAAGAATCATTGGCCAGGATTAGAACGTTGAAGCCTCATCCAAGGGCATGGAGTCATCCACGTGGGGACGGTGGTTGAAACCACCGTCTTCTCCGGTGGACCAACTAATTTCGGCCACCAGTTGCAGGTTTTTGAACCTCAACCAAAATGCACGAGCCATATACCAAAATGAAGCTAGGGTGATGTACATCACCCCTGTAACCTTGGATTGTCCTCAAGATCTCTATCAAGTGAGAAATTTGAGCTGGAAATTCAAGGTGTGCAAACTGAAGTGCTTTAAAACATGAAATCAAAGCCACCACTGACTTGCCTCTTGCACGAGGACTTCAGAAAACCATTTGAACACAAGCAATTCACATTGTATGATGAAATTCAGATCAAAACAGTTGGATCATATACCTTTGAAGAGCAGCTTTGATCAGCACGAATCCTTCCAACTTTTGCTTCCAATTTGATCTTGAGATGTGATATGAATGCAAGGCTAAGGAATAAGTCTTGAAGATCAACTGATTTTTGTTGAAATTCAAGCTTGAATTGAGAAAATAAAAATCAGAATTCCTTTGGTATGGTTGGGTTTTCACTTGTGCAGAGTTTCAGGTTGCCTTGAGGTTTAGATTTGAATGAGGCAAGGCATGTATTTATAGCTGAGATGCAAGCAAGCAAGTGTAGAATTCGTGTGCATGAAGCTTTAGGTCCTCCATGCATGGGCCTGTACAGGCGCATGTGAGGCCCAAACTCAAGTGCAAATGCAAGCTGATATCATACCAAATTGAAATGGACGTGCAATTTGCCTTGTGTTTGCTTGTGCATGAAGATTCCAAGTGAAATGCATAATTGGGCCTAAATGTTCACCTCTTCGAAAGTCATACATAGAAAATCCAAACATAGGCATGTGAGTAATGGTTGGAAAGGTCTTGACATAAGGAACAAAATATATGTTAGGCAAAAATCCATTTGGAGTTTGTAAATTTGTAAAAACTGGCCTTGAAGTTTGAGGTACAAAACATGTATAGGGAAAATTTATCAAAAATGATCAATTTCAAGCCCTTTTGTTTCAATGATACAAGCCTCAAATGAAAAACCCTCCAACATAAAAGTTGTAGATATTTTCAAGATGATAAATTTAGATTTAAATTGTTCATCATTTGGATTTTTGATGAGAAAGTTATGGGCACTTGAAGTTGGACATTTTTCACATTCAATGGTTTTGGTCCAAAGTGACCTATAATGTTTTGTATTATCACATGTGTTTATTTTAGGATTATGAAATTTTGTCCAACATAACATTTTAAGCAGACATCTTAAACTTTACAATTCAATTGGTCTCACCTCAAAATCATAAAAAATGAATAAGTTAGGTCCTTGGGAAGTTGACCCAAAATTAGGGTTTCAGTCAAAATGACCTATAATGTTTTGAAATGAATGATGACCTTCCAAGTTTCAAATGGATTTTTGATGAACATGAAAGTTGTTCATATGGTTATTAAGAACATGTTTTATCTTGGGGTCATATTCATTTGAAAAATACATCAAAAGTTAGGTCTCAGTGGATCTCAGATTGGTCAGATGACTTGACTGGTCAACTTCTGAAGGCCAAACTTCAAATCTTGATGAATGAATGATTGAGGATACTAACATAGGCTCATATATGCATAAAATAATTAATTAAAGAACTTACCTTGATTTAATTTAATCATATGTTGAGGTTGCTTCATGAGCAAGGCACAGTCAATGCATAATTGAATTAGGGTATCCTTGGGAAACAATCCTCAAGCCCTTTGGTTTATCTTGATCAAATTGGAAAATTGAGATACTTGGGAGATATATATGATGATTTAGAGCTTTGGGAACCATTGTCATGCTTGCTTTCATCTTCATCTAACCATTTCAATGAGCATAGGAGCTTCCTAGGAGCAAGGGCACATGTAATCACTTGAGCTTCAAAACAAAACAAGTTAGTGACATATTTTTGTGCTTTTGGTTAGTAAGAAAAATAAGAAAAGAAATAATATACAATTCAAGCATGCTTGGTGGTCTCAAACCACCTCACACAAGTCCCAACCCAAGGGTTAAGAAGCCACACATGCTATGATCCTTGAGGCAATGCAATGAGCAAATGATATGATGCCATGAGGGATCTTAGGGTCAAAATTAGGGTCTTACAATCTCCGATTTGGAAAATGAAACGGCTTGGAGAAGAAGGAGGTTGGATCATGCATATCTCAAGTATGAGGAGATTCGTAAGAGTGACAACGACAAGGAGAGGAAATCGATAATACCTATCGGGGATCTTCATCAACTTCGGTAGATGCATGCACATGTGAAAATGTTAAAGATCGAAAGAGAAAAGTAGTTGTTGAAGCTGAAGAAGTAGGATATGGTGAACCCTTGACTCCGAAGGTTGACATGAATTGAGGTAAGGAAGCTGAGGGAATGAAGCGTAAGGGAAAAGGAGTGGCTGAAGCTGAAGAAGTAGGAGATGATGGACCCTTTACTCTGAAGGTTTAAATGCATGCAGTTCAGGAAGCTGAAGGACGGAAGATTGAGGTTGATGGCAAAAAGCGATGTAGGTCTCTTGTTGACGCCCCATCTCACATATCCATTTCATCTGATAGTGACAGGTAATTGCTTAAACCTTATTATGTAGTAAGATAGTTTAAGTTTAGTTGGAAAAAGTGTAATTACTCCCTCCGTTCCTTTATAAGTGTCATTTTCTTGAAAAAAAATATTTCTTTTTAATTGTCACTGACAAAGTTCAAGTTAATATTAATTGCTCTTTTGTCAAAATTACCCCTAGATAATTATTACAGAGAGAGAAAAAGTAAAATAAATATAATAAATAATTAAAGATATTTTAGGTAAAAGAAGAATTATTATTTGAAAAGTAAGAATAATGATTATCTTTCTTGGTATGTGTAAAAAGTTAAAAAATGACACTTAAAAAGGAACGGATGGAGTAGTATGTAAGGGGTTATGAAGTTTAGTTAAAGAGATGTATATTGGGTCTGAATGTATGTTATATGAAGATTTATGGGTGATTTTGATTGCAGTTCTGATGAAGAAAGTTATGGTGATAATTCAAGTGATGAAGACCTTCCAATCCGGCTAAGGTACTATGTTTGGAAGAAGGAAATCAAAGATGGGAAGATAGTTAAAAAAACGTTCTTGTAAGTTAGATAGTAGTATCCATTTACATTTATATCTTATATTATTTTAAATGCAGGATATATATATATATATATATATATATATATATATATATATAATATATATATATAATATAATATATATATATATATATATATATATTATATATATAATATATATATATATATATATTATATATATATATATATATATTATATATATATATATATATATATTATATATATATATTATATATATATATAATAAATCCCCCAATCTGTAATTAAGACCTGTTTGTTAACGAGACTAAGGAGGATAGAACTGATGGACTCGGATACTATGGAGAGTTATGATTGTGAAGTCCATACGGATGAAAGGAAATATTGTGTTGAGAAGTTTATCGAGCATGGTTGGTATGAGTTTTCCAGGAAAAAAGGACTCAAAAAAGGAGATAATTTGGGATTCAGCATTCATCATCCTCTAGCGAGACAATTAGTTGTGACCGTCTTGAACCATTGAAAGTAGTTTTCAAAGTCGATGGTCTGAAGTGGTTGCAGGTTGTTCAAAGAAGGTTGTTGATTGTTTCTGGTATTTTGTTAAGTAGATAATGTATGTTCTGTGAAATATTTGTGTATTAACTAATCCGTGGGATATGTTTTATGAATCCTTTTTGGTAAGTTTTTTTATTAATGTAATATGATTGATGGCAATGTTGTGAATGTTTATTTTAGATCACCATGTAGTATTCATCCAGCAAACTTCATTTTAAAAGTAATGCATTAGTACTATGAACAGAATGTGATGTATAACAGTTTGGTTTAAATTACATGTATTTTCCTAGATTAAGGAATTGTCCTGGATGGATAGTTATGTTTAGTATGATGATGATTGATTTGAGTATATATAAAGTTTGCTTTAGAAGTTGGTCATGTATTTTTAGGTTGATGTTATTTGAACATGAGTACTTTTCATTCAAGAATGATTTATACATTTTAATAACATGCATTTAGTAGTACTGTCTAAATAAGTTACAATCAGATGTTGCAATAAAGTTTTGGTACGTAACCCAGAAAAATTATATAGTAAGATATGTTGTAATATGATCCAAGAAAATAAAAGAAAAAGATAGTGTAACATTTTGTATGTTTGAGAAGGTCAGATAGAAGCAATACGTGTGGTAATGTGGACCATTTCCTTATAGGTACAAAATTTGCAGTGTTACGAGTCACATGTGGAAAAGGTAAAAGTTGGATAATGATATAGTAGTGCATACTGCAATATTATGTACGTTTAAGAAGGTCAGATAGAAGCAGTATGTGTGGTAACGTGGGCCCTTTCCTTATAGGTACAAAATTTGCAGGGTGACGGGTCACGTGTGAAAAAGGTAAAGATAATGCTATAGTAGTCCATAATCTTAGGAACAATGTACAATTGTTGGGCTACACAGACTTTAAAAGTGGTATAATGAGTGATGTTACAATATGATCCAAGAAAGTAAAAAAAAAAGATAAAAATGAAGGGAAAAAATGTAAAAGGTGTAGTAAAGAAAAAGTTGATAGGGAAATAAAAAAGGTTGTAAAAAATATAAATAAAATGGTTATAATAGTAGAAAAAAATATAAATTATTTAAAAAAAATAGTAAAATTTAAAAGAAAAAGAAAGAAAGGAATTAGAAAAAGAATGATAAGAGTCGTAGAAGGAAGTAATGTTCGGTTAGGAAGACTTAAAAATTAGGCCATTGTTTTTGAAGTGGATTTGGTGATACATTTAGCCCATGTAACCGTTTAAGAAAGAAGTGCATAAGTTAGCAAGTATACAAAACGTATGAGTCCTTCTCTGAATTCATTAGCGTAACATAACAAAACACTTCATAAACTTTCACTTTTCCATCTCCTTGGTACAAAACTGTTCATTGGTTTTAAAAGCTCCAAATGGCCTCATCGAAGAAAGGTGGAGACAATGTCAGGTAAGGAAAGTTTGATAATCACGTTGTAACATGAATAATTAACGTCATTTCGCAGTTTAATACGTCTTCGTTAACTGTGTTGCATTGTAGAGTTTGAAAAATGTTATGTGGTTGTAATTGATTTTTATGGTATGTTTGATTTGTTCAAGGGCTTCAGGTGAGAAATTCGGAGATCCATAATGGATTCGGAAAACCCTCGATGAAATGTATGCTGAGGCCAAAGGAAAAGCCATTATGGGTTCATCAAAGAAGGTTTTGCAAATTTCTCGAAAGAACGACACAACTAAGGTAGCCACTGAAGTCGAAAACCCATACTCAATGGAAAGTAGTAGGTAAGAAATTGTTGTCCAACATATACTTGATTTTGGTTTATAAAGTTGTAGTAACAAAAGTAAAACAACGTAACGTTGTTAGTTAATTTAGAGTTGGGATTAGAACTCTGGAACTGACGTATCCTCATGTGAGATTCAAGAAATGATCAGGATCCATGAAAGGGTCATAGATGCATTAGATTCACCAAACTTGGATATTCGCACGAATCCGTCTGACAATGATGAAGACCCGAAAAAGGAGGAGGAGTATTCTTCGGAAAAGGTTTTTAGTTTTGGACACAAAGTGAAAAGGAATGTTATGGTTAGTTGATTTTTTTGTCTAAGTTATATGATGTTTTGACATGCATTTTAATTGGAGATATTTTTATCAAAATCTAAAATATGTTTGATGCACTATTTTCCTAGGTATGTGACAAATAACTACTTGTGGTGGAACAAGAAGGAGATCGAGATGATTGACTGTGAAAATGGAGATAGGTATTACAGGGAAGTTCACTGTGCAAAAAGAAAGGATAATATGGTTAAGCTGGAGAAATATATTGGCAAGGGGTGGTACGAATACGCGAAAAAGAAGAAGCTCCATAGAGGAGACACATTGGGTTTTACGATTCATAGTTCTCCATACCATCTTTGGGTGTATATTATAAAGCGTGGAAGATATGGTGCTTGCGTTTGATGCGAAGACAACGAAATACAATATCAGTGGCTGTATGTTTTGAAAGTAAGCATGAAAATATTGAGAACAATGGGTATTAGGTTTAGACGTAGTTTGGTCTTAAATATTTTGATGGTTTGTCTTTTGTAAGCTAAGTTTAAGTTGTAGTAATGTTATGGTAGCAACATTATGTTATAATGTTATTTGGATAATGAAGTTGAAGTAATTTAAGGTTGCTTTGTAGTAATGCTGATGTGAACAATGTAAGGTAGGTTAAGTGAAAACTATATGGTTTAATGAACCTGTTTTGATGTTGAAGAACGTTAGTAGTTTGTAAAAATTCAGATTGGTTAATGATGGAGTGAAGATTTGTTTGGTTGTTGTGAATAACTTATTGGTAAGTTGTATCAAGGAAAATTAAAACGGGGTTACAAAATGTTATGTAACATACATGTAAAGTAATCCCATGCAATTTGAATGTGATATATTATGAACACCAGATTTTGAATATGTATGTTATAAAGTTTGAAGTATGGTGGAGACAATGGCTGCTAATGTAAATAAACTAAAGTTGTAACTGGATGATTAAGCAGCAACTATAAGCTCAAAATGGTATCATAAAGTTTTTGACAAAATAAGAGATAAATTGAATTAGATGATTTCATATAAATTAACAAAATCTATTACTGAAAGATTAAGTACCAACCATAAACTGTGCATCCTCACGATGCAATAAGTGTTGATATCATATATATAGAATTAGATAGGTGTATGTGATATAATTAACCATAATACTAAAATGATGAATTTATAAATAGTAGCCATGATGTTTATATGTACAACCATGGAATCCATCAAAAAAGATGGTATTAAATAAATATGACAAATTTAGGAAGTCAATATATCATCACCAAAACTAAGTTCAGAATCTAGCCGAACCAAGACTCTTACATAAACGTCATCAGTGTACCTTCACATTCGTCCTTTGCTGAGATTTTTACTCTTGTCGAAAATCCAGCTAAAAAATTGCCCCCCCCCCCCCCCCCCTAAAAAGGCCTCTTTCAATGAACTTAGGAGATATGGGCATTTTTTATCTTTTCAGATACTATTCTCCTAGTGGGCTAACGTCACAACCATCATGACGTTTCTTTCAACCGGAACCTCGAAAACACGGGCTTCCCACTATCCCATACCTTTACTCATCATGGCGCCGATTTTGTAGGGTAATGCGGTTACGTGTAGCAGGTCGCTTCAATCCTTCCTCTGGGGAGATTCAAATAAACATTTATTTAAATCTTCATTTATATATGAATTAATCTTCGCCCAACTGTTAAACAAATCACATAATCATATTTCTAAGTCAATTAGAAATAAAATATAACTGAATCTTCTCCAAAGATTCATCTAAACACAATATTATGGCGCCTGTTGAGCAAGACCTGTCATACCCTAAGATTCCACATACCATTGGCATCCTTGCATACAAACAAGGTCACCTCTTGGTCCCTCTCCCTCTCATCTTTGGGGATTTGCCTTTTGCAGGGATCATCAAGCACATCTTTGTTGATGTTTTACCTTTGTGTTTACATGTTCATTACTTATCTAACCACTAAACAAAATAGCAAAAAACATGTCTTGTTTCTTTAAGTTTATTGTGCAAGGTAGGGCTTTTCCATCAAGAGTCCTCAACTAGGGTTTGTGTTGATTCCTCAAGTCAAAGTATCGTCAAAAATTGATTATCAAGGGGATCTCTCTCTCAAGATATGATCTCTAAGGTCCTCATGCCCCTTTCAATCTCATCAAGATCAAGGGTATCTCACAGTTTTGTTGCTAACTTCTCAAAAAAGTCAAAGGTTCATGTGTTTGTTTCCATGCCTTCTTCAACAAGTTACCTTAAGCTTTGAGCGATCTAATTAAGAGAAATTCAAGTATATCTTATTTTGAGTTCACATGATCATCCATGTACCTTGAAATGCAAGAAAAATCCAAGTGCACAAGCTTGTTCCAAGTGGTTTGACCAAAAAGTCAAAATTTGAAGTCAAAGTTCAAAGGATCACAACTCCTTCAATTCTCAACATGTTTGAATGCTTATTTTTGCATATGACTCTTATAAATATCTCCTGCAACTTCTCTTTACATGACAAGAGCCAATTATGCTTGGAGGATCATCAAAAGTTTGAAGACATTATAAGTCATTTGTGGACTTAGTGAAATTTGACCTATTTTCAAGTGACTTTTTCTCAACTTTCAAGGACTACAACTTCTTCAATTTTCAATATTTGAGGATGATTTTTTTTTTATAAAATATAATTTGTGATGCCCTCTTCAAGTTTACTTCAAAGATCAAAGTCCAATTGTATTTGGAAGGCCATGGAATTCATTGAGATATTACAGGTCATTTTCAGCCATTGGATACTTAAATTTTTCTAAGTTACATGACCAGTTTTTCGTGTCAACTTCAACATGCCATAATTTTGTCCTCAAGCATCCAAATGCAACCTTTCTTGGCACATTTTAATCTTTTTTATGATGTCAACATATTGCAAAAAGAATGAGACCAAAAAGCCTCATGAGCAAGATGCCCTATTGAGTTAAACATGGTGACTTGGAACTGAAGAAATTACCATTGCCCGAAATTTGAACTTCACTAATCTCAATTCCAAGCCAAATTAGCATGCATTTTGGACCAAAGCATGTTTTAACCAATTCTCCAGAAGTTAATTGGCCTTTGAAATACATCATTTGGCTGGGCTTTGATGGATTACAAGTCACACTTTTCTCACATCCTGATCAAATTCGTTTTACACGAATTAAGCTTGATTCTGCACGTATTTGGATCCAAACACATTCCCTATAAATAGAGGAAGCTACTGCATTCATTTCCAAGCTTTTGAGAGCCAAGAAACACCTGCTGCAATCTGAAGCTTTTTCCAGAAAATTCAACTATTGTGTTTTGCATTCCAACTTATTTCAATCCAAGTTCTTGATTCCATTAGCATCTTTGGCACCCTCTAAAGCTTTTGCAACAATTTCCAACCTCTGAGACCTTCTGAAGTGCTCTAACCAGATCAAGTTTCATCAACTTCTGATCACCATTTGGACAAGGTAGTTCTGAGCACCATTTAAACTAAAACAATTTACCATAATGTAGTCTTTCACTCTATGATGATTTCCCGTAACTTATCTGATCTTGATTGATTGTGTTCATCATTTAATTTTTTTTTCGTGGCTTGCTTGCTCCTGAAACTTCTCTGAAATTCCCCGTGCTCAATTTAGATAAATGAATTTGGAGCATGAGGTTGAATTCTTGATGGGGAGGCGATCACATTGGTGGTGGTCTCATGTTCTGAATTTACCAAATGATGAAACTCCAGTGGAGGACCATCAGAGAAGACAACCGAAATTTATCTCAGGTCATCTGAGTTTGGAGACACGCTGAACATTTGAAATGTTCTAACTAGTTCAATTTAAATGCAATCTAGTTTAAGGAGTGTTGGATCTGTCACATCAATTAATGAGACTTGATCCAACGCTCCGTGTTTTTTTTCTTCTGATTTTATTTCTTTTTCTATTTTTATTTTTAATTGTGTTTTCTTTTAAAATTCATAGAAAATCCATTTTACATCAAAATAATCTCAAAATAATTTCTAAAATTCTCTTTTATTTTTCTTCATATGATTTTTTTTTCACATTTTATTTCATTGATTTTCTATTTTTTAATGAAATTTCTCTTTTCTCTTTTGTTTTAATTGGTTTAAAAATACTTTTCTGCATTTTAAAATTCAGAAAAATTTATTATACGCTTCTTATTTATATCCAACCTTCCATAATTTTCTTGGCCATTTATTTTTTTTGTTTTGAAGGACTTTATGGATTTTTTTAAATTTTATTTCTATTTTATAATTCATTTTAAAAATCCTTTTGTTTCTTTTTATTTCATTTAATTTCTTTCTATATTTGTTTGACCTTTGTGTACTTCTGTTGGCCTTGGATCATGATGATTTTGACCATAAGTCTCATCAAACTCAATGGATCTTGGGTGTTGATGGGGTAAAAACCCTAATCCACCAAAATGGATGATTGATTTTGATGATGACTTGATCAAACCTTTGATCCAGTTTGGGTGTGATATCTCTTGTCCCATTCTTCTTCATCTCCTTCTTCTCCCTTGATCAAATGGATGACTTGTGTTTATCTCGTTCATGATGTATGGATTGGTACTTGATGAACTTTCATCATTTCAAATCTAGGTCCAAATTGATCATGGATCATTTAAAGTACTTTGTATTGATGCATAAGTTTGTCCTAAGCATTATGAAGTATGGATTAAAGTAATCAACCACCCTCCTAGCCTTTGTGGTTGATCATTTCTTTTTTTTCTTTTTGTGTGGAATGACTTTAGGAGAATAATTTACATATCATTTCTCTAGAATGTATTAACACAAAAATCATTATTGACTGGTGTCAGATAGTTGTGCCTTCTACATAAGTCCAATTACGATTGCTTAACATAGCGCTAAACTTGTCCCAAAAAGATTCTAAGTCTCTTACTCCTCATGGTATTGTGTAAAAATATTACTCCCTTTTCATTTATGAGAGCTAGTGACATACTTATTGATTTTATCCAAGTTATAGCCCTTCTCATATATGATGCAAAAACCCATGTTTCCATGCTTGTGAGTGAATAGTTGAATATTCTCCAAAAAATGACAAAACTACCATTCCCTTATTAATCACTAATATCATCTACTAACATTTTATTGTATTAACTTTTACTTCAACGTCATTTATCTTATACTCTTTACTTTTTGTCATTTACTTTATGCTTTATTTTCAGCATCCCATATCATTTTTTTGTTGTAAATATGTTATTTGTTCTTTGTCCATTTGGGCTTTCATTTCCTTGTAAAAGAAATTAATAAAGAAAAGCCCGTAAAAGAATTTGATTCTCTTGAGTTATGGACTTGAGGTTACTATCCTTAGCATTGTTATGGAGTTATGGACTTAGAGCTAATATTGTAATTTGAGATCTTGGGATTCATCTAGTACCTTTGACTTTGGACTTCTTTTGGAGACTTGGTTGAGTTACTTTGGTTTCATCTGATACGCGAATTATTATTTACTTATTCGGCTTGCTTGAGGCTTAACCCAAATGAGGGAATTCTTGCTTAACTTATGTCATAAAGCTTGCTATCTCTTGGTCAAATCTTTCCTCCATAGCTTTTACTTTATGCTCTAGGATAGTCTATTCTTCGATTCTCATTCTTTAATTTTCAAAATCTTTTTTTTTAAACCTTCTTGTTTTTAAACTTGAATCACTTTCTCAATAAACCTTGATTTTTGTCAAGTGATTTTCAAAACCTTTTCCTAATAAATGCTAATCCATCTTAAGCATATTCTGACCAATTTCAAAAGACTAAAAAAATGCATAACTCGTTCAAATCATTTTTGTGCCCTTTGTGCACTTTTTCTTTTAAAACTTTTCTCAAAGTTTAAACATGAGCCATTTCCATAGTTGAGATATAATTCTCCTATACCCATAGTATTGATGACAATTCTTTTCCATCTAAGAGAACTAGTGGCATACTTTTTTATCTTTATCCAAGTTGAAGCCTTTCTCATGGTGATGCAAAGTTTTCATACTTTTGGGTGGTTAGTTGTGTGTTCTCCTTAAAATGACAAAATGTCTTTTCATTAAAAATGAATCAAAACAAACATTTTTGTTATTTTTACCACGAACTATGAGGTTTTGATCTTCCATTGCACTTTGTTGGTACGTAGGCATGAGACTTTGAAAGTCTTGGTAAAAACAAAAATTAAGAAAAATACTTATTTCCCCATCTCTCCAATCTTTTGCAAATAATATCTTTTTCAAACTAAATGTACACATTTTCAAAGAGGTTCCTATGAAGTACCATGGATGTTTAGAGTGCTAATACATTCCCTTTGCATAAATAACCCCCGGACCGTTATCTCTTTTTATTAGTTTTGTTTTAAAACTTCTTTGGGGTTTATTCGTACTTTTTTCCCTTTTCTTTTGGAAATAATAAAAGCGCGGTGACGACTCTTGGTTTATGAGTTAAGTTAACCAATAACATATTCTCAGAATTTTTACCGCTACAAGACCCAAATGTCGTACCAATATGTTAGACATCACATCAAACATGTGTCCCTTATACACCTTAAGCAAGCTAGACAAATCTTGAACACTTGGATACTTCTTCATGTTGTTATTTTGCTAAATACAACCAATCCAAAGAGTCAATCCACTCTGAACTACATAAACACTCAACAATTAATAGCATTGTATTTAAGAAGAGCATAACAAAGATAAACACAAATAAACATTTTTGCAAAAAATTGATTTGTTGCACAAATGTGTCCCAATGGCACAAAAATATTCCATCAGGTGTGCCAATTTATTTACTGGTGTTTTTAGCAAACAAATCACAAGTTTTAATTTACTTAAGGGATTAAACTAGAAAAATCCTATGGAATTTTAGGCAAAAAATTTGAGAAAGTGTGTTATTGCTCGAAGGTTTAAGAGTGGATAGAATTATTCATAAGTGACATGCAAAATTGCAAAAGATAAAGCAAAAGAAGAGAAATAGTAAACAAAATGCTGAAGTTAAAAGTGAGACGCAAATTCATATATTTCTCATAAATTCTTATCTCGGTAACTTGAATATGTGAATTATATAGAGAATAATAATGAAAAATTCTGAATCTTTATTATATGAATGAAATCTACTTATATACTAAATACATCAATAACTGCCGATAAGGGTTACTTCTCCGAGAATCAACACTTATCTTACTACATGAGATTCTATTTTTTGATGTATCATCACGTGTCTTTGGATTTTGAACTGCCTCAAACTGCTCCATTGTTAAAAATTGTCTTTAAACCTCCAACTTCCTCCACCGAAGAATTTCTATGTTGAATCTTGTAGTATGGTGTCGACAACATAATTTAGCTACATGTACTTAGTCTGCATTTTTATCTTACATCCTCGCTCCCATCGAACATACTTAGTTGAAAATCTCAAATTAACAACTATATAACTTTTGGTGTTGTTGATTTTATCAAACTTATTTCATGGTTTTTGCATGTTATTGGTACCAAATCAAAAGTTTGTAGAAACTTTTACTTTTGGTGTATTAATCCTTTGGATTCTCTTGGTGTTTAGTAACTTGTAATATTGGCAAGTACCCCTTGCACTAAGTTAATGTTATATCCATTTCATTTATTTTGTTTCTTTCTTCACGCTTCAATTTTTAAACAATATGAAACTTAGAATTTACATTTATTTTTCAACCGATGTTTCAATAAAAATTTAAAGGAAATTCAATTCAAAATAAGATGATAGAAAGAAGGGAAAAGAAAGAATATGATTTTTTTTGTTTAAATCTAATAAAACGTTGAAAGGGGTCCTAAGTTTCATTTGATAGATGAGGAAGAAAGAGGTAGAAGGATTACCAGGGTAGAAGAAGTTTTGTTAGAAGAAAATGGAATCTTTTTAGAATAAAAATGAAGACAATTTTTGAGAGATTCGACAAGAATAAAGAAAATTCTTTTTGAAGAAATGAATTAGAGAGAAATGAAATAAGGGAGAAAACAAATATTGAAAGGAGACGTTGTTTTTCTGCGGCCATATGACAGCTATAGATTGAATGATAATTGTGATTATTTGAAACATTTATCATTTCGGATTAGTCTTTTTTTTTTAATATATAAATATTAAAAACAGATAAGGGCATCTTTAAATAGTTGATAATGATAAATTGAAATTGATACCCTTTGTACCTTTTCTTTTTTCTTATTGTTTAATAATGTAATGACTGGTCTGAAATAATTTATCAGAGTCACCGAAACGGCGATGGCGCCGAAGTTGTTATCGGGTAAACGACAGAAAGAAGTCGAAAATCATGGAGGAGTCACCGATCGGATGAGTAGTTTACCGGACTCTGTACTGTGCCACATCCTATCGTTTCTCCCAACCAAAACATCCGTCACTACCACGAGTCTCGTGTCTCGCAGGTGGCGTCACCTATGGCAGCATCTGCAGGTTTTCTACTTCGCCCACGACTCGGGCGAATCAGTCCAAGGATCTAAAAAGTTCGAAAAATTTGCATTTTTCGTGAATGCCGTGCTCGCCTTCCGCAAATCCCGCGACATTCGAAAGTTTGAACTCAGCTGTGACATTCAATGGTCGAACCATCGTTGTGACTGCGCCGAGATGTGGACCCGTGCTGCCATTAACCCCTATCTTGAAGAACTGACTCTCTCAATGAAGAACTGTTTTAACACGGAACCCGTGCTCCTCCCTCGTTCACTTTTGAATTGCACCAATCTTGTTTCCCTCAGGTAACCTAATTTAATTTCATAATGTGTCTTTTGAAATTATAATAATAATAATATCCAAAAATATTTACGTGATTCGTTGAAGCTCACTTTCATGATAAGTAGTGATGTATGTACAATTTTTGAAAACAATGCAGTCTTGTAGGTGATATCCGAATGAATGTTCAAGGTTTTGGGGTTCGTTTTCCATCACTTAAGAGGCTCAAACTCGATGCAGATATTGTCGATTCCGAAATTGTCTTGCTCTCTGCCTGCCCCGTCCTTGAAACTTTGCAGCATAATTACTTTCGGCCTGGAACTTGGGCCAAACATCATGTGCCACCTTCCTCCCAGAGGTTGAATTTCACCGATGGGAGTTTCTCTTGGACTTTTCTTGAAGTAAAACGGTGGGAATTATTGGGCATCATTGGCAACTTGCAGAGTATGGTGGAAGCATGCATTGACTTCTTTCCCGCACAAATAACTGAATCTGCCGACCCTATTCTCAACGGCATCCGAGACCCCTTTAATGGGTTAGATATACAGTTGCATCATTCGACATCAAAGGTGAAGCTTTATTATTATGGCAAATTACACCAACCCCCTAAATTCTGTCTAAATGTCATAAACACCATTTTTTGATTGACACAAACCTCTTTTATTTGTGTTGAAATTACAAACTCCTCCCCTTTAACTTAATAACATGGTTAATCCAGGGGAGGTCACTATAATTTGCCCTTAATATTCTGGTTTATACATATTTATGTGTGCTTTTATACTTATATCGTGCCACCACTTGATGTTAACATGGACCAGCAGTGCTCGCTCCACCCTCGGATTCTAAATTATCCTGAATTTCGCAATTTGATTCATCTAAAGTTCATTCTTCCCTGTTTCAACACAAATCTTCTAGTCAATGTGCTTGACAAGTGTCCTCTGATTGAAGTTTTAATAATCCAGAGCAACAAGGTTTGTTGACTTCTCAAGTTTAATTCAAACAATCTTTGGTTTGTTTTTGTATGCATATATTTCTATCTATTTATCTATGTGGACATACAAATATATGTTTGACTCATGTTTGTAGGAGGAACAACCACCTTTAAGGACATGGGACCCAAAGTCAACAGCAGTTCCTAAGTGTATCATATGCAGTCTAAGTTATATTCACATAGAAGGATATCAAGGATTTGAAGATGAGTTGACATTTGCTGAATATATTTTGCGGAACGGATATGTTTTGGAGACAATGCTTATTTTTGTTGATGCTTCAATGGAACAAACAAATAAGTACTGTTCTCTCAAAAGATTAACTGACACACCAAGGAGATCCAGAAGGTGCCAACTTAAATTTGACCCAGCTATATCTTCTTAAGGTGAAAACTCTCGCCGTCTACTTTATTTTTTTGTATCAAAATTCATTCAGCCTGACTTAGTTCTAACTTCATGACAACTATATGTGCCTTGTATTTTTATAATATGCACTGCACACATTTTCAACTATGGTTCAACTTTAATCCAATACCAAATTTTCTTTGATGTAGTTGGGAAAATATTCTAACCTTTTCCCCTATAACAATGGTAGCTTTAGGATTTCATGCTCATTGAAATTTGCAAGATTTATAAGGTTGAAGAAAATGATGACCTTTACAACATGCTTAATGAAATTGATAGATTTTTCCTAGATGGAATGCTAGGTATAGTTGTTGTCATTTAATAAAAAATGAGGGAAAAATCTCAGGTTGTGAATTGGGGATTGGAACCCAGATTTTCTAAATGGGAAATTCTTATTTGTTGTATTTTCCTACTAATATCTGTTGGTGTTTGTATAGTCTTAAAGTTGGCCTAGGCTTAACATGCATGCCAAATTTCAATTTTGTGAGAATCAATAGTTTGGGCAAAGAAAAACAGAAGAATTATCTGTTAGATGTTGATTACATTCTCAACTTAGTTTATCTTTGTTATTAGATATACCTTAACATATTCAAATTATTATGATAGTACAATATAGCTATATGTTCTGAATATGATTTGTAAAACTTGATTATGTCGATGGATTGAAATTGTGTGACTTATTTGGCAACCTTTTGTATTTCAGCAGATTGTTTGGGTATTTGCAGATTCTTATGTTTTAGTTTTGTTGACAGTAAACTTTATAGGCTTTGAATAACTTTTTCTGCTATATGTTTGGCAGTGTGTATTTGGGGAGCAATGATTTCGGATGCTGGCAGAATCATGTTTGGTCAAATGCTTGGGGATTCATTAAAAAGATGACACTGATATCAAAACATATAAATATGTATTTTGCATTTTAGTTAGGAAGGTTTTTTGGTTGGCTAGTATCAAGACATGGTATGTAAAATGGTCATACCAATTTTGTTGAAAATCGTTGGGTTTTTGAGTCACTTGTTTAGAGTGACTATTTATCTGTATCTGTTTGAAGTTTGCTGCATAATTTGATAACAAGAATTTGATTTTCTTTCCTGAGCCTTGTTCATGCCAGTCATTGCAGCTATAAACATGAACTTTGATCATGTTAATAATTTTGAAGCTTCTTAGAATATATACAAGTAAATCAATTGAATCTAAGAGTCTGGGTTTTAGCCTGATATTATATTATTATTTGATAAATTAGAAGTTGCCGAATAATTTATTTTTTTTCCTTTAATAATTATCGATAAATATCATCATCATAAGAGGTGGACAAACGGTCAGATAGAGTCGGATTTGGGCTCAAAATTCAAATCTGTTCAATCCCACGGTTGGAGTAAGACAACCCAATTCCGTCCGTGTAGAGTTTCAGTTTGGATGGATTGCGGTTTTGCAGTTTTTGCTGGTGGTTGTACCGGTTTTAGTTTTAAAAAAGTTGATTACAATAACTTCAATAAATTTATGCATCTAATGCATGAAAACAAAAAAAAATTGAAGGAAAAATTTAATACATAAAAAAAATTTGTCGAATGATTTCAATGTTATTCTTGCTCTACTTTATATATGGGGTAGTTTTGTTTCCTAAAATTGAAGACTTTGTGGTCTTGGCTTCTATTTGTATCTTCATGACTAAGAACTGTGTTCCTACTCTGCTTGCTGATACCTACTATTCAATTCACTTGACGACTCAGAAGAAGAAGAAGGGAACTATTGTGTGTTGTGCATCCCTGTTGTATAGATGGTTTATGTCTCACTTACCTGACAAAGGCCTTTTCGTTGAGAATAAGAGCAATCTCAAATGGTCCCAGAGAATCATGTCTCTCACTGCTATGATATTTTGTGATATTCGCGAGACTAAGACAATATCAAGGTCATCCTCAACTATGGCAATTTCCCTAATGTACCTCTCATGGGAGCCAAATGGGAAATTAACTACAATCCAAGTTTGGCTTTGCGCCAATTGGGCTACCCAATGCTTGACAAACCTGACATCAAGCAGTTAGAAGAGTTTGTCTTACATGAAGGGGTTGACAATCAAAATTTGCTGAAGAGGATTAATAGAGTCTGGAGTGAGATTCATCATCAAGGAAAGGCTGAACTAGGTAAGAAGAACTGTATAGAAAAAGAGCCATACACAAAATGTGTTGGAGAAAGAGTCAAAGAAGTCCTACTACCTTTTCCTATTGAACCTTCCATGAATGCACGACTCGTTGAACCATATCAAGTCCCTAACGAGAAGTTCAATGAACTCAAGAAAATCATTCAAGAGCTGAAGAAAGAAAATAAAGATTTACGGCTAAGCCTTAATCAAGTCATTCGTCAAAAGGATGACATGGAGATTGACCTTGATAAAAAGGCAACACAATTCAACAAGAAAGCCAAGATGATTCAAATTGAGAGCAAGAAATGACAACGAATAGGAGACGGTATGAGAGACACTGGCATTATCCTCAATACTAAGAATTAAGAGTTGGAGGAAGCATGTCATTAGATTTAGAAGTTGGATAAGTGGTGGAAAAAAATCACAAAGGCCAAAAAGGAAGCGAGGGAAGAGTTTGAGGCTCAAGTTAAGAGTCTCTAAACTGAACTCAAAAGCACTCAAGACTATTTGAAAAGCGAGTAATTCACAAATAATACATTTGAAAACCTGTTTGCTAACCGGCAACATGAGTTGGATAATGCCTACAAGGACATCAACAAACTCAGAGATCAAGAGCATCAAAATCAGGTTGCTTATGGTCAGCTAATGGAAGAAAACTCTTATTGGGAAGGCAAAGGCCGTCACCTTGAGTTTCTCTTGGACCAAAGGGAAGCATTCATTCAAGACCTTATCCAAGGGAGAAATCAAAGGCTGATTCAGAATCTCCTCAAAAATGCTCAATATTGGAGAGAGAAACACCTTAATCTGGAAGAGTTTGCAGATAGAGTAATTGAAGGCATCCATGAGAAGTTGAAGAATCTGTAATGATTCCCCAAAACACACCTAGGGAAGTTTACAATTTTGTTGCCTCTTGCAAGGTTATGTTGACTGGTTTTAGAGCTGAGCTCAAGAGGGACCGATTGGAAAATAATTGTAATCCATTACTTGTAATAAGCTTTGCTCAATTTAATAAAACGAGTATTCGGTTTGTGCATAACTTTTGGTCTTATATTTTGTCTTTGCTTTCATGCTTTAGAATAAATCATAATAATAGAAAAAATCTCAGGATTCCATGGAAACTAAAAATAATCTTTTTGCATGCATTCATACATTCATGCATTTCGTTCAAAAATGAAACAAGATTCCCATAACATCTCTTTGACACTGTTCAGAAAAGACGACGATTCTCCGACGAATATATCTTACCCGAGCAAATAACCATAAGATAATGGAAGAAATTGAATAGGAGAACAACACTTACAAGGATAACTTCGATCAGTTCCAGGGGAAGATGGATGCAATTCTCGAGCTCATTCACACTCAGAAGGACAATACTGCAGTTGTTGTTGAGGCTCCAACTAAAACTGAAGCGGTTTCTCAACTGGTACCGAACTAGCCAGGATATCATCCTGGACCTAGTGGACATGTTGTTGTCTATCCCTGAGGGATGCCACAAAACTTCACTCTGTAGATTTCTAATGATGGATCCTTCATTCCTTATCATTCAGGGTTTCTACCTCCGGTTAATGGGAATGCTACCACTCATCCTTAGGTGATGCCTCCTCACCTCTCTCCATCAGTGACTGATCTTGATAATAATGAAGCTCTTCAGGATCAACCTCAACAAAATATTGTGCGTGCGACTAGTGAAACACCAGTTGGGACCGAGAATGAATATAAGGGTCATGTTTTCAACTTCCATATTCCTTCACAATTTGTTCAATCTGGTACGCAACATCCTCTCCTAGGCACTCGACATGCCCATTCTGGAATGCCACTTGCTCATCCTAGGGTACCGTAGGCTAATGCTGATCCTCAGTATGTTAATCTTGGGGCACAATATTCTCCATATGTTAATCTCAGGGCACCACATGTCAATGCAGGTCCTCAACATGCTCATCATGGGGCACCATATGCATCATATGTTCACCCCGGGGCACAGTATGCTCAGGTTGCCAATCTTGGGAGACATCTTGCTAAACTTGGTAAGATCATTCAAGTCTTAATCAAGTTTTCTTCAAAGGATGCTCATTCTATCATCATTTTTGCATGGGATTCAAGGGAATTTCAAGTTTGCACAAGATGCTACAAGTTTTGTTGACCTAATTTGCAAGTATAGTTCACTTTTGGTCCAAACCCAATAACTTCTTCAATTTTCAACCAATTAACAAGTTGTTTTGAGCCAAATGTTCCTAATGCGTCCCTCTAAAACTTTTCTTCAATGCTCAAGCATAAATTCAACCCTTAAGGACCTCAATTTTGGAAAGGAATAAGTTGTCAAATTGGGCCAAAACCTTGGCATGACCCCTACTTTACACATGTGCCATTTCCATCTCAAGCACCCAATTAGAAAACTTCTTTGTGCATTTTTTTAAGCTCATAATAAAGATCAGTTGGTCCAAGTTTGGCTCAAAATTCATAAGGTAATCAAAAGTTATGGTGTCATGAACTTAGAGTCTCAAGATGCCCAAAACATGCCAAGACTGTTTGACCAAATGTCTGACCTAGAAGGCATGTCACAACCTCAACTTTCAACACTTTCCATTTTCACCTTAGGTCTCCTTTTGATGTTTTTATTTTTTTAGTTATATTCATTGCAATGAGATTAACAAAGGGCATAAAGAAAATCACAAAATGCACGATGAAATTGCATTTGGTCTAGCTTCAAACCTGGTGCCATGAACTTTGTTTTGCACGATGCTCATAGTTTGTAATTACATGTCATTCTTCATTTTGGGACCACTCACACATGTGCAACTTGTTTCTGATGCTAAAAGGAGTGCAACCTAACACAAAATGACCAGGTTTCATCATCAATTCATATTTTTCACTCCTCATCTCACACGAGTTTCATTTTGCAAATGTAAAGCCTAGCTCACATGAATTTCAAATCTGTTTGGCATGTCTGAGCTTCCCATTTCATTTCCTATAAATAGGGGAGTGATTTTCCTTTAATTTCAATCTTTAACAGCCATAAAAACCTTGCCTCACTTGAACTCGATATCACTCCAAAAACCAATTTGTGGTTTCTTGAACTCAAGCTCTTTCGACCTCAAATCTTGGCCTAGAAAGCTTTATCAGCATCATCTGAAGCTAAATGCATAATCACTTTTCCTTGGAACCTCTTGCATCATGATCCCTATTTCTGACATTTTTGACCTTCAGAGCTTCAATTGAAAAGGTAGTTATGAGTTAAATCCTTGAGCAAACAAGTTACCATTCTCTTTGCATTGTTCCACTGATCGGAAACCCTCAATTACCATTCATTTATCTTTTGTATTAGTCATTTAATTTTACTTTGAACACTCAGGGTTCTGCGTGTTCTTGAGGAAAATTCTCCCTACTCAGAGCCAATCAATGGCTCTGATGCAGGGAGACATGAACGATGATATGTTGCAAAGATAACTCCATTCATGACTAATACTTGGGACTTTTTGCATCCAACTTTTAAAACCCATTCATGACTAATACTTGAAACTTTGTGTATTTTTCTTGGCCATTTATTCATTATTTTGCTCATGGTTTGTAATTTTCTTTTTAATTTCCAATTTTAGATCATTTTAAATCCTTTTTATTTCATTTTTAATTCAAATTTTATCATTATTTTGACTTTGCTTGAGCGATTTCTTAGTTGATGAGATCTTCAACATTGCAAATCATTGATAGATGATCCCTTTGTTGATTCAATCTTCTCTAATTTAATATGTTGATAGGTGATCATTTCATCATATTTTTGACACTTTGAGTTAGTGATAGTTTATCCCTTGGTGTAGCATATGTTTGAGTCCTTTGACTTGTTGATAGATGATCCTAATGTGATGACTTGAATTTGCCTTCTAACATCTAACACCTAACATCTAACATCTAATCCTCTAACACTTTATATTCTTGCAACTTCTATTCTTGCAAGTTACTTTTATGTCTTATTCATCATCTCACTTCATACATTATTCATCTTGTCTTGTTCATATTATGCTTCTTATCTTGTGTTTGGTTTGCATGACAATCTCAAGGAATCAAAACATGATAAAATGGATAGACTTGATCCTTAAGACCCATGCTTGACTTGGAGTGATACTTTGGACTTTGGACTTTGGACTTTGGACTTTGGACTTATACCTATGCTTGATTTGGAGTGACCTTGGACTCATTGATCTCTTGATCACTTACACCGTGTTCACATGTTGAACTTTTAAATTTGTGATATTGTTTTTTGTCCATTTCCTTATGCCTTTATTTATCACATTCATTTGTTTAGGTTAACACACATTAGCACACACATGACTTACTCTTGGGCTACCTAACAATGAGACATAGGCTTAGTACACTTTTGCACCTACATGTCTTACTCTTGGGCTACCTAACAATGAGACCATAGGCTAGTATTTATATGATCATGCATTGCATGTTTTATCCTTCTCCTTCCCTTTGATTTAGCTTGATCAAATTTCATTTGATCAACTAGATCCTTTGACTTTATACATATTCCCTTTGTCTTTGTCAAGTGATCATAAGTCTCTTGGTCACTTGATGGGACTTGTCTCTGATACCTTGGAGCTCAAGCTTCCCAATAATTATAAGACCTAAAGCTCAAGTCAAGGCATCATCCATCTATCTCATCCCCACATATCATCTCTAAGAACCCGTTTCAACAACTTGTCAGACATTGACAAGGATTGCATATCATGAGCCTTAAGCAATAGAAAAAGGGTGAGAGGGATTGTTCCTATCCTCATTTGGGATATTTTGGATACAGGACGAATAATCCAGTTGCTCAGAGTATTCATCTATATTCATAGACTTTAGTGCAATTCAATTCAATTCACTATCATGTCTGCAGCTAGCCATGTGGCTTTCCATCTCCACTTTTATTTCTCTCTTTGGGTTAATCACCACCTTGGTTAAACCACCCACCTCTTTGGTTTAAACACCACTTTTCTTTTCTATTTGGTTAAAACACCACTTTCCTTTTCTCTTTGGTCTAAACACCACTTTCCTTTTCTCTTTGGTTTAAGCACCACTTTCCTTTTCTCTTTAGTTTAAACACCATTTTCCTTTTCTCTTTATTTTAAACGCCACTTTCCTTTTCTCTTTGGTTTTAACACCACTATTATTTCTCTCTTTGGGTTAATCACCACCTTGGTTAAAACACCCACCTCTTTGGTTTAAACACCACTTTCCTTTTCTCTTTGGTTTAAACAACACTCTTATTTCTCTCTTTGGGTTACTCACCACCTTGGTTAAAACACTCACTTCTTTGGTTTAAACACGACTTTCATTTTCTCTTTGGTTTAAACACCACTTTCCTTTTCCCTTTGGTTTAAACACCACTCTTATCTCTTAACTTAGGTTGACACCTTCATGGTTAACACCCATTTCTTGGTATTGACACCCCTTTTATCTTTCTGTTCTTGGTTATGACACCACAATTTGGGTTAATCATCTTCATAGTTAACACACTTTCTTGGTTTTGACACCATTTTCATCTTTCTGTTCTTGGTTATGACACCACAAATTGGGTTAATCACCTTCATGGTTAACACCCCTGTCTTGGTTTTGACATCATTTCTCTACTTCATTTTTGCCTTGGTTTAAACACTGCTTAATTCAGTTTCTAGCATTTTCCGGTTTAAACACCACCCCCGATCTATCTTTCTTTCAGTCTTAGTCCTCCAAACTATATAGCTTTGACTTCCTCATTGCACTATGAGGCTACGTAGGCACAAGGATGTGAATCCTTGGCGAACACTTTTCTTTCTTTTCCCCCCTTTCTTTCTCTGGTTCCACAAACTAAGAGGCTCTGAATTTCTCATTATACTATGAAAATACATAGGCATAAGGATCCCAATCCTCCTCGAGCAATCTCTCTCTAACCCATTTTCTATTTTGCATGTACATGAAGATAGCAACACCCATCCAAGCAAGAGAAATAAAAAAAGTTCCAATGGAGAATCATGTATATGAGGGGTGCTAATACATTTCCCTTGCATAACCGACTTCCTTACCCACTTATCTTTTCCCTTGAATTTTATCGATATTTTTCCTTTCTTATTTTGGGATAAATAAAGTTTGGTGGCAACTCTGTTGTATGTTCGATCATGCGACACATTCGGGTATATTTCAGCTAGCTTCACAAAAGACCTTCATGTTCGATCATGCGACACATTCAGGTATATTTCAGCTAGCTTCACAAAAGAACTTCAATATCTATTAATGGAGTCTCCCCTTAAGTTTTTTGTCCTAGCCTCTACTTCTCCCAATTCTATTTTTCTCACGTACTAATCTCAAACTCGTACTAACTCTTTCGTATTAGAAACATAATCTCTCTCAATTTGTGACTTCCCATCTTTCCTTCACTTATCATCTTATTCACCAACATACCCCTCTTGACTCTAATTTCATTTTAATAATAATACTAATTATATTTTCCCTTATTCTCTACTATTTTCTACTTTTCTATTTTCCACCCAAAAGTCTCATCTTCTATTTTATTCTAACAAAATAAATAAAATGACTATATTCTAATTATTTTAATTCTTTTAAATCTACTACCACCCCACTAATTCTACCACTACACCCCACCAACATATACACTCACATGATTTATTTTAATTAAAATACCTCATAACCAAACAAATACATAAATAATTTAATTCAATTAATTAATCGAATTTTGGGTGTTACAACTCTCCCCCACTTAAATAATTTCCGTCCTAAAAAATTACCTGAAGTAAATATAGTTAGATACGAATCCCTTATATTGATCTCCAACTCCTAAGTCATGCTTCCACCAGCTAGTCGTTTCCACACTACCTTTGCCAAGGAAATCTCTTTACCATACAACTACTTTATTTCCCAATCCTCTATCTGTATGATTGATGCCTCAACAATCAGATTCTCCCTCACCTATACAATATCCACTTGGATCACATGAGATGGATTTGGAATGTATCTCCTCAACTGAGACACATGAAATACATCATGAAGTTTAGCAAGTGGTGGTGGCAAGGAAATCTGAAAGGCCACCTCCCATATCCTCTGCAAGATCTGATATTGACCAACAAAATATGGCGTGAGCTTTCGGCACTTCAAAGCTCGACCAACACTAGTTATTAGCGTAACTCGCAAAAAATTATGGCCCCCTTCTTGGAATTCAAGTGCTTTCCTCCTCTTGTCATGATAACTCTTCTGATGACTCCGCAAAGCTTTCATCTTCTCTTGGATCATTTTGATCTTCTAATATGTATGTTGAACAATCTCAGGTCCAAGCATAACACATTTCACCTGATTCATAGAAACAAAAGGTGTCCTACACCTCCTACCATACAAAGCCTCGAATGGTGTCATTCCAATACTAGAACGAAAACTGTTGCTGTAAGTGAACTCAATCAATGACAAGTAGTTATCCCAAACACCTACTTGTTATACCACATAAGCCCTAAACATGTTCTCCAATGATTGAATGGTTCTCTCCGTCTAACCATCTTTCTGCGGATGATAAGCATAACTCAACTCCAGCTTAGTACCCATTGCTTCCTGCAAACTCTGCTCAAACCTCGATGTAAACCTTAGACCCCCATACAAAATAATGCTTGAAGGAATCCCATTCAGACTAATAATCTTCTTAATGTACAACTTAACTAACTTTTATAAATGATAACTGATCTTGATCGGAATGAAATAAGTCAATTTAGTCCATTTATCAATAATAACTCAAATGGAATCACATCCCTTCATCGTCTTCGACAAAATTGTCACAAAATTCATGGAAATATTATCCTATTTTCACTCAGAAAAACTCAAAGTTAACATCAAACCCAACGACTTAGTAAAGAGACTAAAGTACTTCCTTCTTCATTCCTGGCCACCAAAACATTTTCTTCAAGTCTTGATACATCTTAGTGTCACCAGGGGGAATACTTAGACCACTTCTGTGACCTTCCTCAAGAATACTTATCTTAAGCTCTAGCACATCTGGTACATAAACCATGCCTCTGGACCTCATCATATTGTTCTTGTCGATTCTGAATTCACCTCTTTTACCTTGATTGATTAACACAAGTCAATCATGAAGGAGATTAGTGATCCAAAACGCAGCGGAAATTAAAATTTTCTCCTTTAGTGATCCTTACAAATGGGCATGATCAATGATAGAAAGGTTACCTCTTGTGACGACTGAAACCTTTGATGTAGATATACGGAGCGATCACGAACGTTGAACGATGACAACGTCTCTACTCAATCCACACGAACGGATTCCTTCAATCTCAGTGCTAGCTGCTATGAATGAAGGCTTTGAGTGAGTGAGTGTGTGTGTGTGTGTGTGTGCGTGTGTGTGTGTGTGTGAGAGAGAGAGAGAGAGAGAGAGAGAGAGAGAGAGAGAGAGAGAGAGAGAGAGAGAGAGAGAAACGAAAATGCAACCGTAATGAATGCTTCTGCACAAGGGTTCTATTTATAGAACCACTTGTGTGGGCTTCAAGCTAAAAAGCCCACTTAAGTGTATTTGGCCCATATCTTATAATATGCCAAATTCACTTAAGCGTGTGATACCTTACCATATTTTGTATTCTACTTAAGTACACCGTACCTTACGATGTTCTACAATTCACTTAAGTGCACCATACCTTACGGTGTTCCTTAGTTACTCTATCTCTCATCAATCCGTCCTTTGTGTGTGACCCTGTAGGTTTTCGCAGCATTGGCAATTATATTAAATCACGTATTTAACATAATAAACAGTGAGCGGTATCTAGCAACACATCACTGCTACCCAAGACACGAAAATGTCATGTGATCTGACAAATCCTTCTGTGATAATACTTATGTGTAGAATTACCCTTTTGCCCTTATGTCTATATTGAACACAAGGTATAGACCGTGTCATCCTTGTCCAGTTCAATATTAGGCCCATAGACATTTATCCTGTTACGCAGAATGGGAAAATTCCATCTAGGTCACTCATGTCCCTCAGCATGCTTCGTGGAGTACCCATCAACTGTCTTTATGGTTATCCAGTTACGGACAACGTTTGATAAGGAATAAAGCACCCGACTCTACATCTAGGGTCCATAGTGGTTTAGGTCGAAGGGTGGTATACACCATTATCACTATGAGAATAACTTATGACACTTTGCATAACTTTCTATATAGTATTCATAGCGGGTCAATCCAGTATAAATATTACTCTTAACATTCATACCTATGTTTAAGACTTGATGACTCCTTATCCATGATCCATGAGATGTGATCATTAGTCTATATACATAATAGTCTTAATGCTTTAATGTTATCCCACTTCACAATAAAGCTCGACTACAGATACTTTAAGAATAGTGTCCTTATGTTTAATGTGATCTCATGATCAAGTCACACTTGATACATTAAACGGACTAGCTATTCTAGGGACTTTATTAAACAAACGTAATAAAGAAAAAGCCTTTTATTATTAATAAATAATTCGATACAAGTACCAAAAGTATTGGCTTCTAGGGCTTACACCAACAATCTCCCACTAGCATTAGAGCCAATCAGGCATACCCATAATGCCCATAGATCTAGTATGGCCATCATGCTTCTGCTGCGCAAGAGGCTTTGTCAGTGGGTTTGCAATATTGTCAAGTGTAGGTACTCTGCATGTTTTCACATCTCCTCTATCTATTATCTCTCGAATGAGGTGATAACGCCTAAGTATGTGTTAGGATCGTTGGTGAGATTTGGGCTCCTTAGCTTGTGCGATAGCACCATTGTTATCAAAATAGAGACCAATGGGATCCACAATGCTAGGAATTATGCCAAGTTCACTAATGAACTTTTTGATCCAAACAGCTTCCTTTGCTGCACTTGAGGCAGCAATATACTCGGCGTCGGTTGTAGAATCAATAACTGTATCTTGCTTTGAACTTTTCCAGCTCACAGCGCCACCATTTAAGAAAAAACACATAACCATTGGAATCATGCATATTAAAGCGTCTCAGCACTTTGTCTATGTATGTACTCTGACTTAGGCCAAGCAGTTTTGTGATCTATCTCTATAGATTATGATTCCTAATATATAGGCTGCTTCACCTAGGTCCTTCATAGAAAAGCATTTCCCCAACCAAGACTTTTCTTGTTGCAGGGTAGGGACATCGTTTCCAATGAGTAATATATCATCTACATATAATACCAGGAAAACGATCATGCTCCCACTAACCTTCTTGTAGACACAAGGCTCATCTTCGTTCTTGATCCATGAGTAATGTAACACCCCTTTTTCTACCCCAAATTATTTAGCATATAATCAGAGTAAATAAGCACGCATATAAAGAAAAGGGCGTCACATCGACGTTTTCAAAACTTAAAACTTTCAAAAACCAACAATACACCTGGTCATTCAAAATAACACATTTCACTCATCATGAATATTCAAGCAATATGCGTTCGCAGCGGAAAATAAAGAATACTCATGTAATTCATAATATGATCCATGTCCCATACCATGATCATCTCTCAATAATCACTTCAAATAAAATAAAACAATTAATGACGTAAAGCATATCAAAATAAGATGTGAGTTCAATACCACTAATCTACCCAGTGTTACATGACCAGAGCATTGGCTCAGTACCTAATTGCAAACTAAATACGGAAACTCTCCAGCTATTCTTGAGCGAGCTACCGTCCACCTACTCCAGCAATACTACTCTGTAGTATCTGCACGATACCCATGTAAAGGTAACATTCAAACAGAAAGGGTGAGAATTCAAATCATTATGAAATAGCATAATAAGGCACAATGAATTAAAACACAATTTAAGAATTCATCACATCACGTCAATAATATTAACCAACAATCATCTCACACATTTCAAACGTACATCGCATCCACATCAATACATGCATTCAATGATCACATAACTATAGACGACTCAATGCAAGACAATGTGACTCTATGCATGTGGTACCTCAATGTGAACTCAAAGTTTCACCGCTTTCCGATTCAATATCTAGAATCCAAGCCACGCTTCCGATCCGGACAAGATCAAAGCCCTACGTCTGTTTCCAATGAAGGATCACCGCTTAATACTACGCCTAATCCCAATTAAGGATTAACGTCTGCTACGTCTGTTTCCAATGAAGGATCACCGCTTAATACTACGCCTGATTCCAATTGAGAATCAACGTCTGCTCATGTGAACCCACAGTTTCACCACTTCCACAATAAAGTCAACCATGCTATGAATGAATGCACACATACCAACACATATGCAATTAAGACCATCTATATACCGTCTTAACATCCCACATATCACCATAACTCACAATTGGTACATATACACATTCATCACAACATATAAATTACGATTACATATACACATCCATGACCATAAATCATTCACAATTCAATAATGGTATACATACACATTCATACAATATATTATTCACCAATATAGGTCAATCATCAAATATGTACACATAGATTTCATTCCAAAACGCACACAACATTTAAATATCAATTTTTCACTTTTCAAACAGTGTTAACCGGTTAACGCCCTGGGTTAATCGGTTAACGCAAAACAGAATGCGCTTCTTGGCAATTTATAACAGTGTTAACCGGTTAACGCCCTGGGTTAACCGGTTAATGCAAGACAGAATGTAATTTTTTTAATATCGTAACAGTGTTAACCGGTTAACGCCCTGGGTTAACCGGTTAACGCAAGACAGAATGCTGTTCCTGCGCTAACACGAAACAGAATGCAGATTTCCCCGCATTTTCATCGATGGAGGACTTCCGGACCTCCGATTTCGATTCCGTAAAAAGCTACACGTTCAGAAAATTATGACTCATCCAAATATATATTCATTCACAGTTTTAGCATAATTTAATCATCCCAATTCAAGAGTATTTATCAAGACCTAATAATTCCAAAACCATGCCAATTAAGGATTTCAACCTAAAACATGTTCCTACCCAATGACCCAATCATACTAACCCACAATGATAAGGATTTCCCCCCTTACCTTGTCAATTTGATGGAAACCTTGACTCCTCTCGCTTTTCCTCTCCTCTTTCTCTATTGCCTTCAGTGCTCAAGTGAATTCTAATTTTCACTTCCTTCACTCTTACTATTTATAATAGTATTCTAGTTGGGCTTAAATCATCTAATTTACTCACTAGGCCCAATAATACCTAATATTTAAATACCTCTATTTAAATTTAAATATTAACCACTCACTATGCAACCAAGTTAATTAATTAATTCAATTATTTAATTTTTTCTCATATCCACTAGATAATGAATTAATACACCAATTAATTAATTAACACTCAACATAATTAAATTAAAATTATAATAATAATAGTATAATAATTCAATACTAAAAAAATGGGTTGTTACAACTCTCCCCCACTTAAAAGATTTTCGTCCTCGTAAATTTACCTCAAACGAACAACTCCGGATATGATTCCCTCATCTTATCCTCGAGTTCCCACGTAATATTTCCATTGGCGACTCCGCCCCATATCACTTTTACCAAAGCAATCTTTTTACCACGAAGCTTCTTCACTTCTCGATCTTCAATCCGCACAGGTGATGTATCAACCGTCAAATTATCCCGTACTTGCACATCATCTAATGGAACAACATGCGATGGATCTGCAATGTACTTCCTCAGTTGAGACACATGGAATACATCATGAAGATTAGAAAGTGATGGTGGTAATGTAATCCGATATGCCACTTCACCTATCCTCTCGGAAATCTGATAAGGACCAATGAAACGCGGCGTCAACTTACGCGACTTCAAAGCTCTACCAACACCCGTTATTGGCGTAACTCGAAGAAACACATGCTCGTCTTTCTCAAACTCAAGAGCTTTCCTCCTCTTATCATGATAACTCTTTTGACGACTCTGAGTAGCCTTCATCTTCCCTTGAATCATCTTAATCTTATCTGTAGTCTCTTGAATCAACTCGGGTCCAACCACAACACCCTCTCCCGATTCGTACCAACATAAAGGAGTTCTACACCTTCTGCCATAAAGGGCCTCAAACGGTGCCATTCCAATACTCGAATGGAAACTGTTATTATACGTAAACTCGATTAACGGCAAGAAACTATCCCAATTTCCTCCTTGTTCCAAAACACAAGACCTCAAAAGATCTTCAAGTGACTGAATAGTCCTCTCCGTTTGACCATCAGTTTGCGGATGATATGCTGAACTCAAACGCAACTTCGTACCCAAAGCACTTTGCAAACCTTCCCAAAATCTCGAAGTGAACCTCAAATCTCTATCCGAAACAATACTCGACGGTATACCATGCAAACACACAATCCTCTCGATGTACAACTTAGCAAGTCTCTCCATCGAATAATCCATTCTCATCGGAATAAAATGAGCACACTTCGTCAGTCTGTCCACAACGACCCAAATCGCCTCACAATTACTCGATGTTCTTGGTAAGCCCGAAACAAAATCCATAGAGATACTATCCCACTTCCACTCGGGAATAGATAACGATTGCATCAAACCAGACGACTTTTGATGTTCAATCTTTGACTTTTGACAAGTCAAACATGAATACACAAATTCCGCTACATCCTTCTTCATACCTTGCCACCAAAACATCTTCCTCAAGTCTTGATACATCTTAGTAGCACCAGGATGAATACTCAGACCTCAAATCAATTTTGCTAAACACACAAGCTCCAACCAGCTGATCCATCAGATCGTCAATCCTCGGAAGTGGATACTTGTTCTTAATCGTCACTTTATTCAGTTGTCTATAATCGACACATAATCTCATAGAACCTTCTTTCTTCTTGACCAATAGCACAGGTGCACCCCACGGCGACACACTAGGACGAATAAACTTCTTCTCGAGTAAGTCTTCAAGTTGACTCTTCAACTCTTTCAACTCAGAAGCGGACATTCGATAGGGAGCCATCGATACAGGACTAGTTCCAAGAACTAAATCAATCGAAAACTCGACCTCTCGTTCCGGCGGTAAATCACTTATATCTTCCGGAAATACCTCCGCAAATTCACAAACTATTGGCAGCTCTTCGATCGTCCTCTTCTCCCGAATATCCAAAGTTGCCAAAAACATAAACAACTCGGCACCATCTTGCACCGATTCATCGACTTGCTTAGCAGATACACACCAATCTTCCTTAGCATCAACCTCAGGAAAAATAATCGTCTTCTCGAAACAGTTGATATACACCCGGTTAACTTTTAACCAATTCATACCCAAAATCACGTCGAGTTGCTCTAACGGAAGACAAACTAAATCAACTCCGAAATCCCTACCAAATATACTCAACGGACAACTCAAACACACATAGGAAGTAGAAACAGAACCCATAGCAGGTGTATCAATAATCATACTTCTACGCATATCAGATAATATGAGATTCAGCCTCTTAGCACAATCCAAAGAAATGAAAGAATGTGTTGCACCGGTATCAATAATGGCAATCAAAGGTGTACCATTAATAAAGCACGTACCTTGGATTAGTCTATCATCGGTAGTGGTCTCTGCACCAGACAATGTAAACACCTTTCCCTTCACTTGCTCCTTCTTCGGCTTATCACATTGCGAACTAATGTGACCTTTCTCACCACAGTTGAAACAAGTTACGTTCGAACCAACCCTACACTGGTTTGCTCTGTGACCCATCCTGCCACAATTAAAACACTTCCCAGAATCTCTACTACACTCCGTAGCACGATGGCCTTCCACACCACATTTGAAGCACTTAAGTGGAATAGAAGATACTCCCCCACTTGGCTTCTTGCCAACACTAGATTGTCTCCTCTTGTCATCATATGGTTTTCCCCGATCTTGGTTTTTCCCCTTCAGACTCTTGTAGACAGAAGCACTCTCCCTACTATCCTCGTCATAAATCCGACTCTTGTTAACCAATTCTGTAAAACGAGTAATCTGTTGGTAACCAATGGCCTTCTTGATATCATGTCTCAAGCCATTCACAAACTTCAAACATTTAGATCTCTCCGCATTAGCAGTATTGTAATGAGGACAATACTTGATAAGCTCCTGAAATCTAGCAGCATAATCAGCAACGGTACCACTTCCTTGCTTCAATTCAAGGAACTCCACCTCTTTCTTCCCACAACAATCTTCTGGGAAATAGTTCTCCAAGAAGGTATCACGGAAAAAAGTCCAAGTAACTTCAATGTTGTCTTCTTCGAACCTCTGAAGAGTGTTATTCCACCAATCTTCAGCTTCCTTCTCAAGCATATGGGTACCAAACTGCACTTTCTGAGCATCAGTACAGTTCATGACTCTGAAGATCTTCTCAATTGCTTTCAGCCAAGCTTGAGCTTTCTCAGGTGCATGCTCACCCTCAAAGATAGGAGGATTGTTCCGCTGGAATCTCCCCAAAGCACGGAACTCATCATCATCTCCCTTTTGATTACCGGCATTCGCATTCGCTTGATGGGCATTCGCTTGATGGATCTGACCCATGGATTCAGCCAGCATCCTCAGCGCCTCAGCAATGGCATCGTCATTCCTGCCTGCAACCATTGTCCTAACAACCCGAAACATCAAACAAACAGTATCGATCGTGTCAGATACACAAATCAAATACCATGGAAAACCTATTACTATTGACCAACTGGTCGACCATGCTTTGATACCACTATTGTAACTCCCCTTTTTCTACCCCAAATTATTTAGCATATAATCAGAGTAAATAAGCACGCATATAAAGAAAAGGGCGTCACATCGACGTTTTCAAAACTTAAAACTTTCAAAAACCAACAATACACCTGGTCATTCAAAATAACACATTTCACTCATCATGAATATTCAAGCAATATGCGTTCGCAGCGGAAAATAAAGAATACTCATGTAATTCATAATATGATCCATGTCCCATACCATGATCATCTCTCAATAATCACTTCAAATAAAATAAAACAATTAATGACGTAAAGCATATCAAAATAAGATGTGAGTTCAATACCACTAATCTACCCAGTGTTACATGACCAGAGCATTGACTCAGTACCTAATTGCAAACTAAATACGGAAACTCTCCAGCTATTCTTGAGCGAGCTACCGTCCACCTACTCCAGCAATACTACTCTGTAGTATCTGCACGATACCCATGTAAAGGTAACATTCAAACAGAAAGGGTGAGAATTCAAATCATTATGAAATAGCATAATAAGGCACAATGAATTAAAACACAATTTAAGAATTCATCACATCACGTCAATAATATTAACCAACAATCATCTCACACATTTCAAACGTACATCGCATCCACATCAATACATGCATTCAATGATCACATAACTATAGACGACTCAATGCAAGACAATGTGACTCTATGCATGTGGTACCTCAATGTGAACTCAAAGTTTCACCGCTTTCCGATTCAATATCTAGAATCCAAGCCACGCTTCCGATCCGGACAAGACCAAAGCCCTACGTCTGTTTCCAATGAAGGATCACCGCTTAATACTACGCCTAATCCCAATTAAGGATTAACGTCTGCTATGTCTGTTTCCAATGAAGGATCACCGCTTAATACTACGCCTGATTCCAATTGAGAATCAACGTCTGCTCATGTGAACCCATAGTTTCACCACTTCCACAATGAAGTCAACCATGCTATGAATGAATGCACACGTACCAACACATATGCAATTAAGACCATCTATATACCGTCTTAACATCCCACATATCACCATAACTCACAATTGGTACATATACACATTCATCACAACACATCAATTACGATTACATATACACATCCATGACCATAAATCATTCACAATTTAATAATGGTATACATACACATTCATACAATATATTATTCACCAATATAGGCCAATCATCAAATATGTACACATAGATTTCATTCCAAAACGCACACAACATTTAAATATCAATTTTTCACTTTTCAAACAGTGTTAACCGGTTAACGCCCTGGGTTAATCGGTTAACGCAAAACAGAATGCGCTTCTTGGCAATTTATAACAGTGTTAACCGGTTAACGCCCTGGGTTAACCGGTTAACGCAAGACAGAATGTAAGTTTTTTAATATCGTAACAGTGTTAACCGGTTAACGCCCTGGGTTAACCGGTTAACGCAAGACAGAATGCTGTTCCTGCGCTAACACGAAACAGAATGCAGATTTCCCCGCATTTTCATCGATGGAGGACTTCCGGACCTCCGATTTCGATTCCGTAAAAAGCTACACGTTCATAAAATTATGATTCATCCAAATATATATTCATTCACAGTTTTAGCATAATTTAATCATCACAATTCAAGAGTATTTATCAAGACCTAATAATTCCAAAACCATGCCAATTAAGGATTTCAACCTAAAACATGTTCCTACCCAATGACCCAATCATACTAACCCACAATGATAAGGATTTCCCCCCTTACCTTGTCAATTTGATGGAAACCTTGACTCCTCTCGCTTTTCCTCTCCTCTTTCTCTATTGCCTTCAGTGCTCAAGTGAATTCTAATTTTCACTTCCTTCACTCTTACTATTTATAATAGTATTCTAGTTGGGCTTAAATCATCTAATTTACTCACTAGACCAAATAATACCTAATATTTAAATACCTCTATTTAAATTTAAATATTAACCACTCACTATGCAACCAAGTTAATTAATTAATTCAATTATTTAATTATTTCTCATATCCACTAGATAATGAATTAATACACCAATTAATTAATTAACACTCAACATAATTAAATTAAAATCATAATAATAATAGTATAATAATTCAATACTAAAAAAATGGGTTGTTACAAGTAATACATCACCTTGATCAGTTATGAGATATCCATATCTCCCAGGTAGGTGACGTATCAATGCCTGACCTACGCTGGTCTTGTTCTACTTGAGCAGGTTACTCTTCCACAACTACTTGTGTTTCCTACTCCAATTCCTCCATAGGTGTATCAATGCTTTGTGATTCTTAAATTTCTTCAAGCTCTACTTTCCTCCCACCGATTCCTTTGGAAATAAAATCATTTTCTAGAAAAACTCCAGTTCGAGCGACAAACACTTTGCCCTCAGAAGGATTGTAGAAGTAATACCCTCTTGTTTCTTTAGGATACCCCACAAATAAGCATTTGTCAGATTTGGGCTCAAGCTTAGTTGAAACTTATCGTTTCACATAAACTTCGCAACCCCAAATCTTCATGTAAGACATATGTGGTTTCTTACCACTCCATATCTCATATGGTGTCTTCTCAACCTTTTTGGATGGAACACGGTTAAGTGTGTAAGCTGCTGTCAATAGTGCATGTCCCCAAAAGGAGTTTGGAAGATCGGCGTGACTCATCATGGATTGAACCATGTCTAACAGGGTTCGATTTCTTCTCTCAGATACACCATTCCATTGGGGTGTTCCAGGAGGAGTAAGTTGGGATAGGATCCCACACTCTTTCAGATGGTCATCAAACTCTAGGCTTAAATACTCACCACCTCGATCTGATCGAAGAGTTTTAATATTCTTACCTAGTTGGTTTTAACTCGTTAGATTTCACCCTTTTAGTATTAATGTTATAAATAGGCATTTCGAGATCAAGAATATATACTCCATTGCTCATTTGTGCAGTAGCATAGAATATATCATTAAAATAAATTGAGCAACAATTGTTCTTTATTATAAATGAAAAACCAAACTTGTCCAAACAAGAAATGAAAATAATATTCCTGCTAATTGTAGGTACATAATAACAGTTCTCTAACTGAATTATTAAACCACTAGGTAAAGTCAATACATAAGTTCCTACGGCTAAAGCAGCAACCTTTGCTCCATTGCCAACTCGTAGGTCAACTTCACCTTTTGCCAAATCTCTACTCCTTTTCAGCCCCTGCACATTTGTACAAATTTGAGAACCGCATCCAGTATCTAATACCCATGATGCAGTTCAGGAAGAGATTTTTCCATATCATTCATATTGAAATTTAGGACAAATTGACTGAATCCATCTAGCAACGATTGTAAGGTCACATCAGTCGCAAGTTCCTTTCTGAGGGGAAAACCCAACCTTTCCAGGTTTTCCACGTACCCAATCATCTTGAGCACATGGGGACCTACAGGGGCTCCCTCAGCTAACTTGCCTTGAAAAAGGGCTTTTGAAACTTCAAACCTTTCATGCCTTTCTTGCTCTTGATAGAGCATCTTCAGGTGTTTAATCATATCGAACGCTGCCATGTTCTCATGTTTCTTTTGCAACTCTGAGTTCATGGTAGCCAGCATGAGACAAGCAGTTTCATTGGCATCATCGACATGCTTCTTATAAGCATCTCTTTCTGCCTTAGGTGCAGAACTAGGAGGTTCCTCTTCAGGAACAAGTTTCTCCAAGACATACAACTTTCTATCATGTTTGAGGATAATCATCAGATTTTGGTGTCAATCCAGAAAATTTGTCCCAGACAATTTTTCCTTGTCAAGGATTGATCGCAAAATGTTGTTAGAGGTGTTTATTGTCATGGTAATCTATATAAGAATTAATGAAAATATAAGTATCAATAACATATTTAATTAGGCCTTTAATTAAATATGCTCCCACTATTTTACTCAAAACAAATGACCCTCATCATTTGATTCGGAAAATCCCGTTGGAAGATTTTCTAGTGGGTCGAGATCCATATTTCACTTTGTTCTAAGTCCGCGTAGGCAGATTACACAAAACTAGGTTATTTAGGTAGGAACTCCTTCCAATTGTATCTCATACAACTCTCGAAAATTTCAGTTGGGTGAATAACTCCTTATTCCAATCCATCATATGGATCATTTCCAACTCTTGCTTCTAAACATATATAATCTTATTATAATTTGTTTAGTTAAGTTTGACCCATTGTTTTAGCAATTGGATATTACAATTATCCCATCACACCTTACTAATATAGAACATGCACCTCGCGTAGGCGAAACCTACATTATCCGATACTAGTCTTGATGAGTGTTAAAACTTGGAAAGCATAAACTTAATATTTAATTTGAGGGAATTGCAATTATTCTGATCTCACCGACTTATTTATCATATAAATCGTCTCTCACATGCATCAACATACATTCACATGCATCAACATACATTCACATGCATCAACATACATAATGAAACAGTTATGGCCCCTAGCGCAATTTTTCTCCCAAGCCAATGAGAGAACCTAATCTAACCTAATAACGATCTAAGCTTCTCCAAGTAAGATCATAACATTGTCCTCCTTTGATATTGAATTCTTCTCTTTCTTCATAACATTGTCCTCCTTTGATATTGAATTCTTCTCTTTCTTCATAACATTACATTACAGAAGAAACTCGTTTTACATACGAGGGATTGAGATGAGAAAAGAAGTTACATTAAGAGATTAAAAGGAGAGGCACCACACGCAGGTCGTATTTTAAAACCCAAAACAAAATAAAGGATAACTAAGGCCATAACTGATCACCACAAGACAATAATAATAAACACATTATTATTATTATTATTAATTTTAATTTTAATTCTTTTAATTAATTAAAACCAAATTAAATTTCGGCGACCGATCACACTACGCAGAGTTAACCGGGGGTCCGATGTCCGGTCAGCGGGAACGAGGTTTCCGCTGCCCGGTAAAACAGAAACCCCGAGAATTCTGACTTTGTGGATGTGACGACCGTCACAAGCATGTTACGACCGTCACGTCCAGCTTGTTACGACCGTCACAGGCCCATGACGAACGTCACGCGGTCAAAATAACAAAAACGCCTAAAATTCTGGATCTGTAAATGTGACGACCGTCACAAAGCATGTGACGACCGTCACGTCCAGCTTGTTACGATCGTCACAAGCCGATGACGATCGTCATGCGGCCAAAATCAGCGCTTTTGAAACAGTCAGCAGACTGATCCAAAAAGCCCTCAATTCACAACTCTTTGACGACACAACCCTTGCACCGTCACTAACCCTAATGCACCAATTTCAGACCGTCAAACACACCTCGATTATTGATTCAGTATGATTGATCAACATATCATTGCTTCACCATACTAATGTCGGATTCCGAAGCAAATGACCATTGATCGCTCAAAGGAAAATAACCATTTAGTGTTTGAATGAACGAAACAGAAACAATATATCATATATACCGTACTTTGCATTAAGATTACTTATATCATATATAAGTTGATCGGTCTCAATTGCGTAACCTATGGATGATCGATGTATCGCTGCTTCACCATACTAATGTCGGTTCCGAAGCATAGTCAACATCAATCATCTAAATCGTACACACATGATGCCAAATTTAATTACTCGTTTATTCTTTGATTCATTCTGTCTTTTAATCATATTAATACAGAAAATAAACATATATCCGATGCATGGTTTCGTAAGTGGCTCTGATACCACTGAAGGAGATTAGCGATAAAAAACGCAGCGGAAATTAAAATTTTCTCCTTTACTGATCCTTACGAATGGGCATGATTAGTGATAGAAAGGTTACCTCTTGTGACGATTGAAACCTTTGATGCAGATCTACGGAGCGATCACGAACGTTGAATGATGACAACGTCTCTACTCAGTCCACACGAACGGATTCCTTCAATCTCAGTGCTAGCTGCTATGAATGAAGGCTTTGAGTGAGTGTGTGTGTGTGTGTGTGTGTGTGTGTGTGAGAGAGAGAGAGAGAGAGAGAGAGAGAGAGAGAGAGAGGGAGAGGAGAGAGAGAGAGAGAGAGAGAGAGAGGAGAGAGAGAGAGAGAGAGAAAAATGCAACCACAATGAATGCTTCTGCATAAGGGTTCTATTTATAGAACCACTTGTGTGGGCTTCAAGCTAAAAAGCCCACTTAAGTGTATTTGACCCATATCCTATAATATGCCAAATTCACTTAAGCGTGTGGTACCTTACCATATTTTGTATTCTACTTAAGTAAACCGTACCTTACGATGTTCTACAATTCACTTAAGTGCATCGTACCTTACGGTGTTCCTTAGTTACTCTATCTCTCATCAATCCGTCCTTTGTGTGTGACCCTGTAGGTTTTCGCGGCATTGGCAATTATATTAAATCACGTATTTAACATAATAAACAGTGAGCGGTATCTAGCAACACATCACTGCTACCCAAGACACGAAAATGTCATGTGATCTGACAAATCCTTCTGTGATAATACTTATGTATAGAATTACCCTTTTACCCTTATGTCTATATTGAACACAAGTTATAGACCGTGTCATCCTTGTCCAGTTCAATATTGGGCCCATAGACATTTATCCTGTTACGTAAGATGGGAAAATTCCATCTAGGTCACTCATGTCCCTCAGCATGCTTCGTGGAGTACCCATCATCTATCTTTATGGTTATCCAGTTACGGACAATGTTTGATCAGGAATAAAGCACTCGACTCTACATCTAGGGTCCATAGTGGTTTAGGTCGAAGGGTGGTATACACCATTATCACCATGAGAATAACTTATGACACCTTGCATAACTTTCTATATAGTATTCTCATAGCGGGTCAATCCAGTATAAATATTACTCTTAACATTCATACCTATGTTTAAGACTTGATAACTCCTTATCCATGATCCATGAGATGTGATCATCAGTCTATATACATAATAGTCTTAATGCTTTAATGTTATCCTATTTCACAATAAAGCTCGACTACGGATACTTTAAGAATAATATCCTTATGTTTAATGTGATCTCATGATCAAGTCACACTTGATACATTAAACGGACTAGCTATTCTAGGGACTTTATTAAACAAACGTAATAAAGAAAAAGCCTTTTATTATTAATAAATAATTGGATACAAGTACCAAAAGTATTGGCCTCTAGGGCTTACACCAATAAGTCAACCAGTCCTAAATCAACTTTCTGACCATCTCTGATCTCCTCAAAGATACCACTGGTCATCTTCAACATGCTTAACCTCATACTATTAGGATTTTCTTCACACACCAGACTCAGATCTCTGAATTGCTAAATCAACTCCAACTCTCAAACCATCAGTATCAACATATGCAACAACTTCCTACTCAATGCAACAATCACAACATTGACTTTACCTAGTGATAATGCGAAAATGTGTTGTATATTTGACTTGACTTGCATTGCTTTTTACTTATTTTCCATAGCATTATGTCGTATTTTATGTTTATTTCAAGTATTTATAAAATAAGAAGTGTCTGTGCGAGCAAAGCGGACAAAGAGCAAAAAGGAAAGAAAATGAAGAAAATACAAGTGTGGCGCGCACCACCATAAAGCAAGTGTGGCTCCCACCACCACAAGCAAGTGTGGCGCCCACCACCAAGAAAGGAGTGGCGCCTGCCACCAAGCAAGGTATGGCGCCCACTACCTAGGAATGTGGCACCCGCGACCAAACCACTTCCTCCTTATTTCTCTCCACGCTCCGTCTTTCTCGTTCAACCAACCGCCCTAAATGCATGCCCAATATGAGATTTTCAAGGCAATTTTCAAGGCAAGGATTAGAGTATAAATTAGGGTTTCGGTCCTCAGTTAAAGGACTGTCTCTTTTAGCCAAAGTTTTGTTCTTAGAATTTTAAGTAGATATTTACTTGTAAAAGTGATAGACCTTCCACATCGGGGGACTATTGCGATTCTAGTTTTATGAACTGATTTCAATTGTAATTCTGTACCTGATTTGTCAAGCGTGCCGACATTATCTAAATTCAAGTATCAGTATTAGTTCCAGTTTTTGGTCTATTTACCAGGTTCCATTTTAATTTTTATTTTAATTGCTTATGTTTTGTCTTATATTTAATCATCGTAATAACATGTTTATGTTCAAACCCATGTCTGGCTAAACCATTTGATATCAGTATGTAAAGACTGTCATAATGATGGGATTCGTTAATAATTAGCATTGATCTTTATAAACTATTGTTCTGGTTGTAGTTTCTTATTCTAAAATTAAAACTGTTTTCATACGAGAGTATAAAGCAAACAAGGTTACAACCAATAAAATGAGAGTTTGAGATTTTAACTGGATAGCTGAAACTAGGCATTAATTCTAAACATAGCGAGAGCAATTTAGGATTAATTAGAATTTATTGATCTCCAAAAATTACTTTTAATTCAAATGAGACAGCAAGAGCGAAGCATTCTGGTTTAAGAGTATAGTCAGAGTTAATAACACGAGAGTGTGAGATAAAGTCTTTTAAGTCAATAATTCCTACTGAAGAGTATTTTGACACTTAAGATCACACTGACTATTTATTGAATCCCCGAAGTTTGATGGGTTACATACCGATATCCCTCTATTAAATATTTCTATTAAATTTCAGCTTTTATTTATTTTTATTTCTCGTTGTCCCTTAAATCTGAGTGAAATCATCATCCTTAGATTTACGTAGTAACATTAGATAACGGTGAGTTTGATTTTTAGTCCTTTGGGTTCGATAATATTTAAAACTACACGATACGACTGTGCACTTACAGTCACGAATCCTATAGACATACTAAGTCGCGATCACGTTTTTGGCGCCACTGCCGGGGACTAATTAAGTCGATATCGTAACTCAAGTGTTGCGCAGTATAGACTAAGGCAAACAAAACTATTTCCCTTTTTAATTTGTCGATTGTATGCCAAGTACTCGCTCTCAAGACTAGAAATTAAAGCTACAAATCGATGAACCATAACATTATCTAAGATTAGAACGCCGAATACGCGAATACCGTATGAAGTACAATCTTCCCGATCCTAATATCCCTATTCCCGAACCAGTTGTAGAACCAGAGATGGCTGAAGGGCCGCAGAACCGTCCTCTCAAGTACTATGCCATCCCTTCGCAGGAAACGATGGACGTGCACGTACATGTGGCAGAAGGCGCCAGTAGTAGGCTACCCATGTTCTACCTTTCTTTCCTATCTTATATCGTTGCATTGGGGACAATGCACGGTCTAAGTATGGGGGATGAAGCTTTATCGCTTTTATTTTTCGCTTTCTAGGTAGATTTAAATTATTGTCATTTCCTTTTGTTATTTTATTTATGTTAAGTGTCAATCGAGTTAAATATCAATGTGTTGTCGAGTCTTTATGCGTGGTTTCCGTTATTTACTAATTCTTCTATTTGCTTAAGCCATACAATTTTTTTTGTAAAAATTTAGACTTAGAGATACAATACATCTTTTGAAAATTCTAACCTATAAATCAAACTAAGGTTGAATTATAGAGATTTGGAAAAACTTTACAAGATCGGTATCGTTTTAACACCTTAAATCTCCCAAGTATAAGATCGATTTGAGTACTTGTCATGCCATAGCCTTAAATTCTATCCTTTAATATTCCTTAAGTAGTTTCTCTAGCAGTCAACACCATCCTAAGCACACACTACGCGAGAAGTCGATGCAAATAATTGTATGATCTCAGGCTTAAAAGAAGAAAAGATTATGAAATGTATGAAAAATGTTGTTCCTTCTAAGTTAGGTGACCCTCACCCGGTCATTTAGCCCAACGGTATAACCAATGGAAGCCAGATCCACGAATTCTTACATGTTCAGAAACAATATGATCCCATAGATAAGTAGAGCTAGAATAGCGTTGAAGGTCGTCCAACTCCCAGCTTCGGCGAAGGCAATAACTTTATCTATTAGAAACTTTGAGGTGAAGCCATGAAATTCCACCTTTAGGCTTCAAGTTCATCTCCACTTCCTTCTTCCCTATGTGGAGGGCTTCAACAAGGACTTGGTATTTTGGGAGTTCCTTAGTGCGAACATAAGACACTTGGTTCTTGATCCTAATACCTAGAATGTGTGAATACTCTTCCAATGTGGGTGCCAACTAGTAATCCTGGAATGTAAAGCATCTCAACAGAGGATCATAGAATTGCACCAGAGTGTGCACAACAGTGGTATTGACTTAAGTGTTCAGGATTCCCAGAAGGTTTCCATAAGACGTCTTGAAATCATCTATGTTTCCAAGAACTAGATGTGCCCCCAATCCTCTCAAAACAGTTAGCTATGGCTCCACGAACTTGTAACTGTGAATGCTTCTCCTCTCGAAATTCATGCTTTGTCTCGGATGCTTAGTCAACAAACTGGGCTCTTGGATTCCTAGAACAGAAATACATATGCAAATTTTTTGTCATGATGAATGATAATGTATGATGGAATGATATAGGTAACGCAGATCCAAAACTATGATACATTCTGAGTAATCTGTATATGCCATTCGCCGTAATTTCAAAAGTTCGACACAATATGAGTATCAAGGTAGGTAGAGTCTATGGCTTCCTGCAATAAAAACCCATATCCCCCTCATAGGTGTTGACTATGCTCCAAGGTGGTCCCTAGAAGGCCTCCCAGAGTCATCGCGCGAAACGCATGCGTACACGACTATCCACAAGTCTATCTTATGTGTATACTAAGCTCAGTTATAGGGCTTTCCTCTCATGTAGTATATCCCAACCCAACAACAGCATAACAGATAATATTTAGAACAATAAATTAAATGCAGTAAATAAAGTGAGTAAATCTACAGAAGCAAGCACCTAAGCTAACAGAGAAGCGATCAAAACTAGGCTCGACTCCTTTTACTGACTAGGAAATGCTCCAAGAAGCAAAGTCCCAAACAGAGTCGCCAGCTGAAGCTAGCGGAAATATACCCGAACGTATCGCACGCTCGAACATATAACAGAGTCGCCATCGAACTTTATTTATTCCATAAGGAAAGGGAAAACATCGATAAAACCCCGAGAAAAGAGATATGCTGGGTAAGGAAGTCGGTTATGCAAGGGGAAGGTATTAGAACCCCAAACATCCATGGTACTCCAGGGGAACCATTTTGATTGTTCTCGCTCGAAAAGGTATGATATCTAAAGATTACTCGCAAAATAATGGGAAAGGAAAGGAAATAGATAAAGTGTTCGGTGAGGATTGGGGCCCTCATGCCTACGTATCCTCATAGTGCAATGAGGAATTCAGAGATTCGTAGTTCAAGGAACTAGAGGTGGGAGATGAAAAGAAGTTGTGATCAAAATATGGTCTGAACCAAAGGATAATGTTTTGAGCTCCAACAAGGGTGAAAAGATGAATCCAAGAGTAAGGTGGTTGTTACCAGTACGCGGGCTAGTAGGACCGCCACTATAGGGTAAAGCCAAAAAGACACAGAAATAGGTATTTGGGCACAATCCCAAACATCTCTTGGTTCACAAGGTGACGCAAAAAGGAGCACAAATAGGTAGTGCACTTGGCTCAAAGATAACTGGTATATCACATGGAGTGAATGAAGGTAGAATACGAGTGCATCATGGAGATGAATGGAATGAAATGACCAAAGTCACAAAATTGAAGGTTTGGTTACAAGTGACTGAGGAAGTATTGTTGAAACCGAAAGGTGAAAGTATATCAGAATCCATAAGAGAAATGAGATTTGTACCATAGAGGGAAACGACTTTGACCAATATGTGGACTAGTAGGACCGCCACTATAGGGTGATTAGCCAAAAAGAAGGAATTAAGTGTTTGAGGGTGTAACCCAAACAACTCTAGGTAGAAATATGGACTTTCGCTATACGTCCTAAAAGGGTATGTATGGAATTCCATAGAAAGTATATTTCGGATGTCAAAGAAATAGTGTATCATTGGGTGAACGATTTATGATCGAAGGTAGATAATGGATCATGAAAGATATAAGTGATGCCCTAAGGAAAAGGAGGAATAATTAGAAGTATGCACGCCAAGGATTCACATCCTTATGCCTACGTATTCTCATCGTGCAATGAGAAAGTCATAGTGAAATTCTAGTTATCAGACTTTGGATGTCACACGGGTTGTTATGACATCCAATTCTGCACAGACAGGGATTATGCAGAACTTAAACGTAAGTGCAGTAAATAACACAAGTAATTGTTTACCCAGTTCAGTCCAACATGACCTACATCTGGGGGCTACCAAGCCAGGGAGGAAATCCACTATTAGTAGTATCAATTCAAAGCTAAACTCACCCGTTTACAACTTATCACTTAATCCCTACCCAATGCAATTTCAATCTTACACTAAGATCAGAGTTCCTACTCACTCCCCCTCAATCACCTCAGTGATTACTATCTTTAATCAATATTAAAGACACGTTGAAGTCACACTTCAAACAACTCTTGATTGTGCTTCACAGCTTTAATCAAGATACACAACACTCACGCTTAAAAGCTTTGAGCGACACAACACTTACAACTCAATGAACACCCTATGCCACAGCAATCATCTACTTGAGAATGGCTTGGCTTACAAGATACGTCTAATACAAGACTCACAAAAATACAGCAGTGAAGTATGATGGACACACACAATCTTCACGCCTCAAAATCCCCGAAGCTGAATGAAGGAACGCCTTCCTTTTTATATTGCAGCACCTGGGCTTTTGCACCTGTATTCTCCTGAATTTAAGGTCACACGAGTTCCCATAAATTCAACATTTAGGTTACTAACAAATAGGCTATTTGTTAGGTTCATTAAATGTAACTTGGTTGTTGATTTCCTGGTTTTTCTCTAAGCTGTTGACTTCCTGAAGAATAGCCCAAGAAAAGCTGAAACAGAAAACTGAACAACCTACAATCTAGCATATGCTGTCAGGAATGAATGTCACGACATTCAGCTTGACATCAAGGATCATATGCTGAGTCTGTTTTTCCAGAAAACAGACTGTACAATTTTGCTGATCTGTACATGACCAAAAAGACCATACTACAGTAATAGCTTACATTAATAAATGTCAAAGTATCCAATTTGACATTTACACATTTGGCCTTAAGTTAGTTCTGTTATCCTCTTGAAGAACAAACTAAGAGACATACTGAAGTGTAGCAGAATACCACTCTGTCTATTATTCAGTATATACTGTCCATGATGAATGTCATAACATCCAGTTTGACATTCACACAGTAGGCCTTATGCCAGGTCTGGTTCTTCCTTGATAACCAGACTGCAAATGAATACTGAGCTCTAACAGAACACCAACTGTTCTATTCCTCAGTAGCTGCTGACAGGGATGAATGTCACAGTCTCCAGTTTGACATTCAATAAATCCTGTATTAGCTAATCCTGCAGTAACTACTCAAGTGTGTCATGACATCAGTCAAGACATCAGAGTACAGTTAGATATTCTAACCTACACTGCAGTCACACATCCACACCATGTCATGACATCAGTCAAGACATTAGAATCCAGCTAGTGTTTTACCATATAATGCAGCCAATTAAACACCTACAAACTCCCCCTTTGGCAAATTTTTGGCTAAAACACTTTGATCCCCATAACAGAGTTCATAGCAGCAGAATCACACAACTAGCAGGAAATAAACCTAGCTAATACACTCAGAGTGGCAGCACACCCACACATATGGAAGTTAAATAAAAACTTCACAAAGCAGCACACATACAGAAGTTAAATCTAAAATCTAAACTTCAACACACAGCAGCTGCAGGGGAGGATCTTCGAATCTGTCAAGAACGTCTGTTTTCACAGACCCATCTGTTGTCTGGGGTATCACCTGTTACTCCCCCTTTTTGTCAAAAATGTTGCCAAAGTCAACAACATAAACAGAAAAAATGACAGACTTACAGACTTGGTTTTACTTCACAGTTTCAACCAAGTTAGTACCCACTTGATCTTGCTTCACAGCTTTGATCAAGTAATCACCCACTTTTGCTTTACTGTAGGTACAACCATATCAGATGCCATGACTTTGTTTCTGACATCCAGAACCACTCCTGCATGAACAACGTCCTTGAATTCCTGCAGGTGCATAGGCCTTCTCACGTTAGGGTGTCTCCTTACCCTCTTGTTGCCACACTTGTTGCACGTGGTAAAGCTATGATCTGTTGACCAATCAGAACATAGTTCCATTCCAATCATCAGTGATTGCTATAAGGTCTCAGAGAGACATATTCCCAGTTTGCCTCTTAAGTTTTCAAACTGAGTAGCATCCAGAGCCTTTATAAATATGTCAGCCAGTTGAAGTTCAGTGGCTACATGTTCCAAAGTAATCACCTTGTCTTCCACCAGATCTCTGATGAAGTGGTGTCTAATGTCAATATGTTTGGTCCTGCTGTGTTGGATGGGATTCTTGGAGATATTGATGGCACTGAGATTATCACAGAACAATGTCATGACATTTTGAGTGACATTGTACTCAGTGAGCATCTGTTTCATCCAAACCAGTTGGGAACAGCTGCTTCCAGCAGCTATGTATTCAGCCTCTGCAGTGGACAGAGATACACAATTCTGCTTCTTGCTGAACCAAGATATGAGATTGTCTCCCAAAAATAAACATCCTCCTGATGTGCTTTTTCTGTCATCAGCACTCGCAGCCCAGTCAGCATCACAGTACCCAGATAGGACAGGCTCAGACCCATGTGAGTACAACATGCCATAGTCACAAGTCCCATTGATGTACTTGAGAATCCTTTTGACTTGGTTCAAGTGGCTCATCTTAGGCTCTGCTTGGTATCTCGCACACACTCCAACTGCATAAGAGATGTCAGGTCTACTTGCAGTTAGATATAGTAGACTACCTATCATGCTTCTATACAAGCATTGATCAACACTAGGCCCTCCATCATCTTTGGTTAACTTCAGGTGAGTAGGAGCAGGAGTCCTTTTGTACCTAGCATTATCCATACCAAACTTCTTAACGATGTTTTTGGCATACTTGCTTTGTGAGAGGAACATAGAGTCCTCCATTTGGTTGACTTGCATTCCAAGAAAGTAGGTTAGTTCCCCAACCAGACTCATTTCAAACTCAGATTGCATCTGTTGAACAAAATGTGCTACCATTTGTTCTGACATACCACCAAAGATTATATCATCCACATAGATTTGAGCAATCATGATTTTGCCTTCTTCATCCTTCACAAACAAGGTTTTATCTATTCCAACTTTTCTGTATCCATTTGAGGTCAGAAATTCGGTTAACCTTTCATACCATGCTCTAGGCGCTTGTTTCAACCCATACAAGGCTTTCCTCAACTTGTATACATGCTTAGGTTGGTTAGGATCACAGAACCCTTTAGGTTGTTCCACATAGACTTCTTCATTCAAGTAGCCATTCAAGAATGCACTCTTCACATCCATTTGGAATAGTTTAAACTTCAGAATGCATGCTACCCCTAACAACAATCTGATGGACTCAAGCCTAGCCACAGGAGCAAAAGTCTCATCAAAATCAACCCCTTCAACTTGAGTGTATCCTTGAGCTACTAGTCTTGCTTTATTCCTAGTAATTACTCCTTTCTCATCAGATTTGTTTTTGTAGATCCACTTGGTACCAATGATGTTGGTCCCTTCAGGTCTTGGAACTAGTTCCCATACTTCGTTCCTTTTGAATTGCTCAAGTTCCTCTTGCATGGCATTGATCCAGTACTCGTCGGTCAGGGCTTCTTTCACATTCTTTGGTTAAACCTTGGATACAAAGCAGGAATTTGAGCTTATTCCCCGTGACCTGGTAGTCACACCACTATTAGGATCCACTATGATAAGATCCTTAGGGTGGTCTTTCTGAATTTTGATAGATGGCATTTTGGTGGTTGCATCTACTTCACATTCAGGAGGAGGTTCCTGTACTTCTTCAGGTTTGAATGGAATGTCAGTTGAACTGTCAAGGAATGTTTCAACATCCTCTATGACATCGATCCCTTCCTCTTTATCATCCACAATAACATTTATGGATTCTATCAGGACATTAGTCCTGTAGTTGAACACTCTGTAGGCTCTGCTGTTAGTAGAGTATCCCAGGAATATACCCTCATCACTTTTGGGATCCAGCTTCCTTCTCTGTTCACGATCTGTGAGAATGTAGCATTTACTTCCAAAAATATGAAAGTACTTCACTGTGGGTTTTCTGCCTTTCCATATTTCATATAGAGTGGAGGAGGTTCCTTTTCTCAAGGTGACTCTGTTGTGGACATAGCACGCGGTATTCATTGCTTCAGCCCAAAAGTGCATGGAGAGCTTCTTTGCATGAATCATTGCTCTGGCAGATTCTTGAATAGTTCTATTTTTTCTTTCAACTATCCCATTCTGCTGGGGAGTTATAGGGGAGGAGAATTCATGACTTATTCCTTCAGACGAGCAAAACTCATCAAACTTGGAATTCTTGAACTCCGTACCATGGTCACTCCTAATCCGGACCACACACGTGTCCTTTTCCCTTTGAAGTCTGATGCACAGTTCTTTGAAGACATCAAATGTATCTGACTTCTCTCTGATGAAGCTTATCCACGTGTATCTGGAATGGTCATCAACCACCACGTAGGCATATCTCTTCCCACCAAGACTTTCAACCTGCATAGGTCCCATTAAGTCCATATGCAACAGTTCCAGAACTCTGGAAGTTGTAGGATGTCCCAGCTTTGGATGTGACATCTTGGTTTGCTTGCCCACCTGGCATTCTCCACAGACTCTTCCTTCATCAATGAGCAGCTTTGGGATTCCTCTGACTGCTTCCTTGGATATAATCTTCTCCATTCCCCGTAAGTGGAGATGTCCAAGTCGTCTATGCCACAGCTTCACCTCCTGTTCTTCCTTGGCTGAGGAGCATATTGTGGAGAAGTTAGAGACTTTAGGTTCCCACAGATAACAGTTATCTTTGGACCTGGTTCCTCTCATGACTTCCTGATTGTCACTATTTGTCACAATGCACAGCTCCTTAGTAAACTGAACATAGAATCCTTGATCACACAACTGGCTTATGCTGATGAGATTTGCAGTTAGTCCTCTTACTAACAGTACATTATTCAGTTTTGGAACTCCAGAGCAGTCCAGCTTGCCCACACCTTTTATTTTTCCTTTGGCACCATCACCAAAGGTCACATAGCTGGTAGTGTGAGGTTGAATATCCACCAGTAGATTTTCCATACCAGTCATATGTCTTGAGCATCCACTGTCAAAGTACCAGTCTTCTCTGGTAGAAGCCCTTAGAGCTGTGTGTGCTAACCTAGCATACCATTGTTGCCTCTGGCTGGGGACATAGCGCTTGTATGTCTTATGCTTAGGTCTGACATGCGAGGCTTGGTTAGGAAAACCATGAATCCAGTAGCAGAAGGCTTTGATATGTCCAAGCCTACCACAGTGGTGACACCTCCACCCCTGGAATTTCCTCTTCTGATGATCATTCATCCTAGTTCCCCGATGTTGAGACACTGACTTTGACTTCCGCTTGAACTTCTGAACTTTAGCCTTTGGGCGTTTGTGTTCAGCTGAGGATCTTTTCCCAAATCCTAGGCCAGATTTGGTTCCAGACTTCTGTCCCACCTTTAGAATTTCTTCCAAGGTGTCAGTTCCCTTGTTCATCATTCTGATGGATTTAGTCATCTGGTTCAGCTTGGAGGTCAGCAAGGCTATCTCACCATTTAGACCATCTATAGCTGTCAGATGCTTCTGTCTCTCATCTTCCAGTTCCTGGATGATTTTCTTCTACTTTTCTCCTTGTGCACGGACTTCTGCACTGGTGGTACACAGCTTCTTATAGGCTGCAGCAAGTTCATCAAAGGTCAGTTCATCTGCACTTGAGTCATCATCAGAGGCACAAACACTGGTTAGTGCAGTGACATGCTTGGCAGATTCTCCTTCAGATTCACTTTCAGAATCTCCTTCAGACCATGTGATAGTTAGCCCCTTCTTTTGCATCTTGAGATAAGTAGGACATTCAGCTCTGACGTGTCCATACCCTTCACAACCATGACACTGGATTCCCTTTCCTTGGTTGAACTTTTCTTCAGAAGTTGATCTTTTCCTGATGTCAGACGGGATGTTCTTAACATTAGGTCCCCCTCTTTGATCAATCTTCTTCACGAACTTGTTGAACTGTCTCCCAAGCATGGCTAAAGCTTCTGATATACTTTCATCACCTTCAGTATATCCTGCTTCTGACTCCTCTTCAACATTGGATACAAAAGCTATGCTTTTGTTCTTCTTTTCAGCATTCTCACACAAGCCCATTTCAAAGGTTTGGAGAGAGCCAATGAGTTCATCCACCTTCATATTGCTGATGTCCTGCGCCTCCTCTATGGCTGTGACCTTCATAGCAAACCTCTTAGGCAAGGACCTGAGAATCTTTCTTACAAGTTTCTCTTCAGCCATTTTCTCACCTAGTCCACCAGAGGTGTTTGCAATTTCAAGAATATTCATGTGAAAGTCATGAATAGTCTCATCTTCTTTCATCCTCAGATTTTCAAACTTGGTGGTCAGCATCTGAAGTTTGGACATCTTCACCTTGGAAGTACCTTCATGAGTTACCTTGAGGGTATCCCAAACTTCCTTAGCTAGTTCACAGTGGTGCACCAGCCTGAAGATGTTCTTACTGATTCCATTGAACAATGCATTTAAGGCCTTGGAATTTCCAAGAGCTAATGCCTCTTGCTCCTTGTCCCACTCTTCTTCAGGAATCTGCACACTGACTCCATCTTCACCTGTCCTCATTGGATGTTCCCATCCTTTGTTGACAGCTCTCCAGACTTTTCTATCTAGAGACCTTAAGAAGGCTATCATACGAGGCTTCCAGTCATCATAATTAGAGCCATCCAACATGGGTGGTCTATTTGAGTGTCCTATATCCTTGTCCATGGTACTAGAAAGTAACTTCCCTAGATCTCACCCAGAAAATCACAGGCAGGGTGCCTGCTCTGATGCCAATTGAAATTCTAGTTATCAGACTTTGGATGTCACACGGGTTGTTATGACATCCAATTCTGCACAAACAGGGATTATGCAGAACTTAAACGTAAGTGCAGTAAATAACACAAGTAATTGTTTACCCAGTTTAGTCCAACATGACCTACATCTGGGGGCTACCAAGCCAGGGAGGAAATCCACTATTAGTAGTATCAATTCAAAGCTAAACTCACCCATTTACAACTTATCACTTAATCCCTACCCAATGCAATTTCAATCTTACACTAAGATCAGAGATCCTACTCACTCCCCCTCAATCACCTCAGTGATTACTATCTTTAATCAATATTAAAGACACGTTGAAGTCACACTTCAAACAACTCTTGATTGTGCTTCACAGCTTTAATCAAGATACACAGCACTCACGCTTAAAAGCTTTGAGCGACACAACACTTACAACTCAATGAACACCCTATGCCACAACAATCATCTACTTGATAATGGCTTGGCTTACAAGATACGTCTAATACAAAACTCACAATAATACAGCAGTGAAGTATGATGGACACACACAATCTTCACGCCTCAAAATCCCCGAAGCTGAATGAAGGAACGCCTTCCTTTTTATATTGCAGCACCTGGGCTTTTGCACCTGTATTCTCCTGAATTTAAGGTCACACGAGTTCCCATAAATTCAACATTTAGGTTACTAACAAATAGGCTATTTGTTAGGTTCATTAAATGTAACTTGGTTGTTGATTTCCTGGTTTTTCTCTAAGCTGTTGACTTCCTGAAGAATAGCCCAAGAAAAGCTGAAACAGAAAACTGAACAACCTACAATCTAGCATATGCTGTCAGGAATGAATGTCACGACATTCAGCTTGACATCAAAGATCATATGCTGAGTCTGTTTTTCCAGAAAACAGACTGTACAATTTTGTTGATCTGTACATGACCAAAAAGACCATACTACAGTAACAACTTACATTAATAAATGTCAAAGTATCCAATTTGACATTTACACATTTGGCCTTAAGTTAGTTCTGTTATCCTCTTGAAGAACAAACTAAGAGACATACTGAAGTGTAGCAGAATACCACTCTGTCTATTATTCAGTATATACTGTCCATGATGAATGTCATAACATCCAGTTTGACATTCACACAGTAGGCCTTATGCCAGGTCTGGTTCTTCCTTGATAACCAGACTGCAAATGAATACTGAGCTCTAACAGAACACCAACTGTTCTATTCCTCAGTAGCTGCTGACAGGGATGAATGTCACAGTCTCCAGTTTGACATTCAATAAATCCTGTATTAGCTAATCCTGCAGTAACTACTCAAGTGTGTCATGACATCAGTCAAGACATCAGAGTACAGTTAGATATTCTAACCTACACTGCAGTCACACATCCACACCATGTCATGACATCAGTCAAGACATTAGAATCCAGCTAGTCTTTTACCATATAATGCAGCCAATTAAACACCTACACATAGCAATCGTAGTTCGGAACCACGAGAATAGAAAGAGAGAGACATACAATGATGCAGAGTATAATTTGTACCAACAGAATGGTACCAAAAGGTATTTGTCCAAGCAACGGGGACTCACAAGACAAACCTAATTTCAGAGGTTAACTACCATGAAACAAGGAGAGAGAGAGATATTGGTCTAAGCGACATGGGACTCATAAGACAAACACCAATTCAAGGAATGATTGTAGTATTATATAGTACAAGGAATATTGTATCACTGGATGGGGAACAAACAATTCGAGATCAAATGAGAATAGTATCTTCGATCCAAGAAGGAGATAGACTCTGAATCGAAGAGCAAGGTCGGCGTTTACCAGTATGTGGGCTAGTAAGACCGCCACTATAGGGTAAAGCCAAAAAGAAAGAATGAATTAAGTGTTTAGGCATAGTCCCAAACAACTCTCGATTGATGAGGTGGATTGTCGCTAGACCGTCCTAAAAGGATAGACAAGGAGTCCAAGGAGGAGTATGATTGATCTCAAAAAGGATGGTATTGCTAGAATGAATGAAGAATGATTGATTGCTAAATAGGGTAGCTCGCGAAGAAACTGGGTTCTCCTGCCTACGTATCCTTATAGTGCAATAAGGAAATCAGAGCTTTCGTAGTTCAACCCACTAGGATTGAAAGCAAAGGTGATTAAAGAGGCAAGAAGATATGATTGAATGGTTGAATTGAAATGATTAGAATGTAGAATGAGTAGACTTGATAATTGTAGAATAAGGATCACACTAAAGTCTATGAGTAAAGGAGGACACGATAAGCAACGCGCCAAATGTATCGCACCCAAAGATATCCATAATGAGTGTAGGAAAGCTCCAGTCTCATTCCTTCTTTACTACTTATGGCTCGTGGCATGTAACTCTCGTCTTAACTTTTAAGTGGAGTGAGAAGAATCTTTGTTGTTTCTTGTATTGATGAAGACCTTATCAATCTTTCGAATCGAATTGCACTAAAGTCTATGAATAGAGGTGAATATGATGAGTGTCGGGTCATTCGTCCCATACCCAAAGATATTCAGAATGGGGGTAGGAATTCTCCAGTCCCACTCATTCTCTATTGCTTAAGGCTCGTGTCATACAACTTGATTCATGATTGATAAATTGTTGATGTAGTCCTTGCTTGTTGCATGATACTTTATGAAGGGAGATAGAATTGTCAATTGTATGATTAGAATTGTGCTTAAGTCTATGTATAGAGGTGAATATGATGAGCACTGGGTCATTCGTCCCATACCCAAATATATTCAGAATGGGGGTAGGAATTCTCCAGTCCCACTCTTTCTCTATAACTTATGGCTCATTCCACATAATTCCAACTTTGATTTAACAAGCTTTTGCAGTTTCCGCCTTTGAAGCACTTGTATAATCTACTTCTTGGTATGACTGAGGATACCTTGATTGAGACTCTTGACTTGAGGCTTCGAGTTCCACATCTTAGAGAAAAAGTCTTATTAAGTGACCAAGGGTCTTTTGGTCACTCAAATTAGACTGTGGGGTTATACAAGTTCAAAGGATTTAATTGATCAAAATTACTTTTGATCAATTTGAAGCGTGGGGTTTGAATTAATTGGAATTAAGATAAAAACCTAACCTAATGGTTAAAATAGAATTTACAGGATATTCCTAAGGGGAACATACAATTGTTAGTCGAAACATGATTTAAAACTATTTAAAATTCTAAGTCAGAATAAGTCCTAAGGGAGCATGCATTTGTATGGCTAAAATATCAAGGTAAACCCTTAAGGGTTAAAATGGTCATTTCACATGGATATGTCAATTAGGGACAATGTTAAATTCTCAATAAAATTCTAATCATAGCCTAATATGGATTAAATTCTAAAATCTATTTTTAACCTAATGTTTGGAGATTAATTAACTTCTAAAAACAATTAGAAACTAATTAACCCTAAGTTCTATTCTAATTAAAATGTTAATTAATCCTACATTCTAATTAAATCCTAATGATCTAACCCTAAAGACTTGATTAACCTAAGTAATTATTCTTAATTAAATTAATCCTAATTAAATCTAACAAATAAATGAAGGTAATTAAAAACCACAAGCTTGGGGTGTAATTCTGGAACGGGGTGTGTGGCTAGCGAAAGAGCCTTTAGCCCAAGATTCATCCTGCCAATAACAAAAAAAAACCAAGGTAGCAACAACAGGGGGGTGCAAAGTGGCATTGTGGTGATGATGGATGGAAGAACCCCTTGGGCCCGAATTGCAAGCCCAATTGCCAAGGTCTGAAAAGGTTTTCCAACAAAAATGAGATTTGAAAACTTCTTGATGCGCGCCCTCACCTCGCGCCGGCTCTGGCCAGAGGCCGTCCGTGGGCCACCACGTCGGAAGTCTTTTCCGGTGGCGGCAGCCACCGAAACATGAACCAAATACCCTAACCAAATTGCCTCCACCTCCCTAAGTCGAAACTATACTCCAATTCGAGCAGAAACGAATTCATCATTATGAATCTAACTCTAGAATTCAAGAACCCTAGAGGCAAGAATGTGAACTAAACCGTGATGCCTAGGATTCAGAGTCCTAATTGTTAGGGTTTTGAGTTGCCTTGAGCTATGCTTCAAACATATGACATGGTTTCAAAGAGAGGGCGAAGAAGAACCTACCTTCGAAGCTAAGGATCGCTTCGGCGAGATGTTTGATCGGAGAAGACAAAATAAACTAAGGAAAATCACTTGATCAAAAGGTACGCCTCTGTATATCTCTCTTTATGCCTTCACTGCTTCCAATTAATGTTCTTCTCCCGAACTCTTTATGATATTGTTGAGTTGTGTGTGATGCAAGGTTAAGCTCACTCTTCTTGAAGCTTAAATGTGAAGCTTCAATGGAGACTGAGGAGATCTCTTGAGTGGGAGAGGGATTGAGCTGAGAGAATGCAGTAAAAATGGAATTGGTTGCTGAAATTCCAAATGATTGGTGTGTGTGTAAAATGAAGATGCACCAATGTGATTTATAGAGCTTTAGAATCGCAACTGACTTGGGTAGATTAGACAGCTTAGTTAGAGTTAGGTCAGCTACCCAATTGTTAAGGTTAGCTTGTAAGTTAGCTAGGGTTAACCAATAATGTTAGTTAGAACTGATGTATTTTTGAGTTTACACTTCAGTTGGTTAGTTAGGATGATTATGAAATTAATTAAAGGTGATTGGTAAACCAGCTGCCATGAGCAAGGACTGATATTATCAGTTGGCTTTGCTTGTATGTTAAGGCTTATTTATGGGTATGTTAGAATTATTTATTTGATATTCACATGTCATGGCTAAGGTATATTCATGATGCATATGCTTGGATTCTAATTGTTATCATAATTGCACAATGGTGTTTGATTATGTCATATTAATTGTTATGCAGGTTTTACCAGGTACTGGGCTTGATTTACCTGTCAATTGATGGGGATTAATTCTAATGCTAGACACTTGAGCGGATCCTGCATTGTTATGGCTTTGGTGGTTGCCCTGCAGGTCATCTGGCATTTGTTTTGTTGCAGATATATGTAGTGTAAGTTAGTTTCACATTGCCTTGTTGTTAAGTTCAAGTTTATGAGTTGCCTTCAGTTCTAAACCTAGTTTGTTATAGGATGCTTGCTAGTTACCCTGGTCTGTCATTTGCTGTCACATGAAAACACATGGTTTAACTGGTTCTTTGGCTGAGCAGGTCAATATGTTATGTTAATGAAGCCCGCTGTTTCAAAGATGCTTCCAAGGTTTTTGAGATAACATCATCTGCCACGACTTGCTTACCTTGACTGGAAGCGTTAATTCATCATTATCTTTCTTGGGTTGATTATCAGAAAGATGGAAATAGATCATTGTCGGGTTAGAATTTCCTTGTGCCCCAAATCTGCTCTTTGAACTACCAATTATGCAATTCTGTCTCATAGTTTTACTCGCAGGTGCAGCTGGTGTGTGTATGCATTAATACTTATGGATTATTGTGAGGCAATAATGGATGGTAAGTAGTTTCGTCATGTTAATTTGGACTCAGTTGGTGTGAATTAGAATAACTTGAAGCAATGCATTGAGCAATCTTGAAGTGGAAGTGGTCATTACTCATTCTGCAACAGGTGAATGGCTTACATTTCTGACTTGGTGCGTTCATGGCCATGGTCCATTGGCTTATATGTTGCATCATGCTTCCATACTGCAGAGTACTCATTGGTTCATGTCACGATTTGTCTTGCCATCTTGATTCCATGCCATGATTTTATATGTTATGATTTGGACTTGTGCTTTGCCTCTTGCTCATGTAGGTCTCTTGGACAATGCATCGTGACATCAAGTTTGGATTTTTTGACTATCATGTACAAAAGGCAAGAACCCAAGGGTCAAGGATCAAAATTTGACCTTAGGATTAGAATTAGGACTAGGACTTAGGGTTTTAGGATGAAAAGGACTTGGGTTGACTTTGGTCAAGGTTGACCAAAAAGTCAACCGTTGACCAAAGTTAACCGTTGACCAAAGTCAACATTTGGTCAACATGTAATTGTTTTGTACTTTTCTCATGTAATGGATATTTTATGGATGAGATTGAATGGTATTGGCCAATTGAATGAAAATGAACTGATTTAGTATATGAACATGTTACTTGAAATGGTTTGAATTTGGACTTGAATGATCATGACTTGCAATTAGGCATGAATGAACTTGACTTATATGAAATGAACTAGTTTGAAATGGATTGAAATGACCTGTATAAGCTCAAACCAAAATCCATAAATGACACATGAAAGAAAGACATAAAGACCTCAACAAGACCAAAATGTACAATGAACTAGGGCCTAAACAAAACCTATGGACCAAGCAATGATGACATGTCAATGATAAGATGAATGACTGGAAGTAGATGCAGGTTGTGAGACTAAGAACTTTGGGCTACGACTGATGAACCATGAACAAGAGGTTGAGTGAAGCATATAATAGGTGAATAATCACATGAAACTAGGGTTAGGAGGTCATCCAATGTGTAGGAGAAAACATCAAGGTTTTGATGCCCTGGTGAATGCCATAATTAGGCCCTCTTGGATTAAAGATCAAGAAATTAGGGTTTTTAATGTCACCCGATAAAAAGTCAAGCCACAAGGCACATTATTACCAATACCCTCCTTGATTAGGGTTTATCTAGCCAAGACAAGGCCCGAAGAGTATCCCCAAGATTCCATAACCCTATCATCAAGAATTAGGGTTTGCATGACCTGAGGAGTGTGAAGCTATGGTGATCCCCTAGTGGAATGAATGATGCTTATGCATGAGTTACTAACGTATGCAACTGATCCCCAAGTCAAGTGGTTGTGTGGAAATATGAAAAAGGGAGAGACAAATTTTGGGGTACAACAATCACTACAACATAAGCAAACTTAAAACAGAACATTTCTAACTGATTACAACAATCAAACTTATGTCATCTCGTCCAAACATCATTTCCCTAGCATCCTTATCAGTTTTGATTCGCACCCAACCAAATATACTACCGAGTCTCTCAATACTTCTAATTTTTTCCTCTTCTGATATTTTTCCATCTAACCAACGAACCAACTCCCTCTTCAGTTGATCGAAACTATTGATGTTCCAGAAGAGCATCAATATTGGAGGTTTGTCTCTCGAATAAACCATTTTTCCATAGCGGCGACGAACACCAAACATGTTTGCAATATGATGAAATGAGATGTGAAAAAATGATTCATACAACACCTCTATTTATAACACAAAAAATTGCACATTACACTGAGGCATCAGACAAATTGGCACATGAGCGCCAAATGGATTGGCAACACCATGTGTTGTAGCCAATCCAATTGGCGCTTCCTCTCTAAGTTTAAAATGAGGCGCCAATTGATCTGACGCCTCCTTTTAAAAGTGAGGTAGATTGAGAATTTTTTTAAAATCAGAGTTATTTTGAGATATTTTTTGAAAACCAGAGCAATTTGGATAAAAAAATTCCTATATCTGCATGACCGAAAATATAAGATTAAATTTAATAATGTGTGGTGTAGAAAATTAATAGCTTCTAAACTATTTCAAGTGATCCACACAATTATTTTTCACATCATAGTAAAAATGTTGAACTCTCAAAATAAAATATATGCAGAGTTTGAAAAAGTGAAAGAAATTAATAAAGTTAAATGCAAATCAATAATTATTTGTAATGATCATAATAAAATTTCCTATTTTATTAAAAAAATCGTATCAAACCAAAGAATATTAAAAAATGATTAACTTCATCAAATATTAGAATAAACGATATATCTTAAAAAGTGTAATGAGATCCAAGTAAGGCAGATAGAAACCTACAACATAGCAGAACAAAAACTTTGAAATTGCTTGATCTAAAAATGGAAGAAATCATAACGTTGAGAATAATTGACCTGATGAAGAAAATATTTTATATAATTAATAAAGAAAAATCATTGAATTTAAAGATATGTAACCAATATTATAACCACAATCAACTAAATAATAGTAAATACAAATCTAAAATAATATATATAAATATTTGTACAATACCAAAACTTTTATAAATTCAGATGTTTCTAAAAGAGATGAAAATACTTTGTGAGAATCTGTGCCACCTTCCTCCCAGAAGTTGAAATTCACCGATGGGAGTTTCTCTTGGACTTTTCTTGAAGTAGATTATTACCCCAAAAGGTCCTTTGAAGTAGATTGTTATGACAGACAGTTCCTTGAGAGTGTTGGCAAAACAACATTGGGCATCATTGGCAACTTGCAGACTATGGTGGAAGCATGCATTCACTTCTTTCCCTCACAAATAAGTGAATCTGTCGACCCTATTCTCAACCGCATATATGCCTCCTTTGACGGGTTAGATATACAATTGCGTCATTCGACATCAAAGGTGAAGCTTTATTATTATGGCAAATTACACTAACCCCCTAAATTCTGTCTAAATGTCATAAACGCCACTTTTAGATTGACACAAACCTCTTTTATTTGTGTGTTGAAATTACAAACTCCTCCCCTTAACTTAATAACATGCTTAATCCAGGGGAGATCACTATAATTTGCCCTTATTATTCTGGTTTATACATATTTATGTGTGCTTTTATACTTATATCGTGCCACCCTTGATGTTAACATGGACTAGCAGTGCTCACTTCGCCCTCTGATTCTAAATTATCCTGAATTTAGCAATTTGGTTCATCTAAAGTTCATTCTTCCCTGTTTCAACACAAATCTTCTAGTCAATGTGCTTGACAAGTGTCGTATGATTGAAGTTTTAATAATCCAGAGCAACAAGGTTTGTTGGCTTCTCAAGTTTAACTCAAACAATCTTTGGTTTGTTTATGTATGCATATGTTTCTATCTATTTATCTATATGGACATACAAATATATGCTTGACTCATGTTGTGTCTTGATGTTTGTAGGAGGAACAACCACCTTTAAGGACATGGGACCCAAAGTCAACAACAGTTCCTAAGTGTATCATATCCAGCCTAAGTTATATTCACATAGAAGGATATCAAGAATTTGAAGATGAGTTGACATTTGCTGAATATATTTTGCGGAACGGACTTAATTTGGAGACAATGGTTATTTTTGTTGATACTTGAATGGAACAAACAAATAAGTACCATTCTCTCAAAAGATTAACCGACATGCCAAGGAGATCCAGCATGTGCCAACTTAAATTTGACCCAGCTATATCTTCTTAAGGTGAAAACTCTCGCCGTCTACTTTATTTTATATATCAAAGTTCATTCAGCCTGACTTAGTTCTACCTTCATGACAACTATATTTGCCTTGTATTTTTACAATACGCATTGCACACATTTTCAACTATGGTTCAGCTTTAATCCAATACCAAATTTTCTTCGATGTAGTTATCTTATCTTCTCATGATAATATCTAGTTGGGAAAATATTCTAACCTTTTCCCCTATAACAATGTTTGCTTTAGGATTTCATGCTCATTGAAATTTGCAAAATTTATAAGGTTGAAGAAAATGATGACCTTTACATGCTTAATGAAATTGATAGATTTTTCCTAGATGGAATGCTACGTATAGTTGTTGTCATTTGATAAAAAATGAGGGAAAATCTCAGGTTGTGAATTGGGGATTAGAACCCAGATTTTCTAAATGGGAAATACTTATTTGTTGTATTTTCCTACTAATATCTCTTGGTGTTTGTATAGTCTTAAAGTTGGCCTAGGCTTAACATTAACAAGCATGCCAAAATTCAATTTTGTGAAAATCCATAGTGTGGGTAAAGAAAAACAGAAGACCTGGTTCAAATTATATGTTATATGTTGCTTACATTCTCAACTTGCCTTGTCTTTGTTATTATTAGATAGCTTAACAAATTAGAATTGTCATAATAATGTTATATGTTATGAATATGATTTGTAAAACCTTATTATGTCTATGGATGTGCGGGAAGTTGTTAAGGAAACATAGTCTGATATTCAAAACTCCTCTCAAATTTTTGGTTTAAAATCAGAGTTATGGCATGCGAAACAAGGTGACATGAGTGTAACTGCTTATTAAAATGAACTGTTAACACTGTGGCAAGAGTTAGATCTTTGTTATGATGACAATTGGAGGTGTATAGAAGACAGTGTTTTGTTTCTCAAGAGGCAGGAAAATGATCGTGTATTCATGTTTCTCGCTGGGCTCAATAAAGACCTTGATGAGGTAAGAGGTAGAGTTTTATGAAAAGTACCATTGCCAACTCTTCGTAATTTTTTTTGCAGAAATAAGAAGGGAAGAGGCACGACAAGGAATTATGATGAGCAAGACACAACGAAATTCTGAATCTGAAGGCTCAACTTTGACTACTAGGAACCTTGACGAGGGAAGAAGGTCAGACAAAGTTCCTTGGTGTGATCACTGCAAGCGCGAATGGCATACACGTGAAACTTGTTGGGAGCTCAAAGACAAACCTCCTAACTAGAAGAAGAAAAGTGGTCGTGCATTTCAGGCTAGTAATTCTGATCAAGGGCAGCAACCTCCTCCATCTCAATTTCCACTCACTACAGAGCAACTAGACAGACTGTACAAACTCCTCGAGTCTCCAACCCCTTCTTGCTCTATAGCAACAAAAGGTAATTATGCATTTCTTAGTGTTAGTCCCAGTCATACTTGAATAGTAGATTCAGGAGCCTCCGATCACATGACAGGTGAATCTACTTTGTTCTCTTCATATAGTCCATGTGCAGGTAATCAAAAAATAAAAATTGCAGATGACTCTTTTTCAGCCATTGCAGGTAAAAGGTCAGTTGTGTTGTCTCAAATGTTAACTCTTAAAAATGTCCTTCATGTTCCAAATTTATCTTGTAATTTAATATCCGTGAGTAAATTAGTCCAAGATATAAATTATCAAACTAATTTTTTCCGATCTCACTGTATCTTTCAGGATTTGAATTCGGGGAAGATGATTGGCAGTGCTAAGGAAAGCGGAGGACTCTATTACATTGACATTGGATCTGCATCACAATTACCTTCAAAAACAATAAGTTCCTGCTTTAAGTATTTTTCTGTTTTGAATAATAAGGATGACAACATTATGGTATGACATTTAAGATTAGGTCATCCTAGTTTTCGTTACTTAAAACACTTGTTTCCTAAGATATTTCACAATAAGAATTTTTCTTCGTTTAAATGTGAAGCATGTGAATTTGCAAAGCATCATTGTTCCCAGTTTTCAATACATCCTTATAAACCATCAATTTTTTTTTCTATTATACAAAGTGATGTTTAGGGCCCTAACCGTACAAGTACACTCTCTCTCAAATTGAGGACATGAGTTTTTTAAATAACTTATCTTTACCAATATCACAAAATTCTAAGATTTTTACACTTGCACCAACAGAAAATGGCCACGATTCTTTATTTGATCCTACTCCTGTCATGTGTAAGGAACCTTGTGAATCCGAGCCTACATTTTCTCTTGTAGAAAACAATGAGAATCCTGAAAACGATGATAATGATGATCTAAATGAAATGCCACAAAATAATGAATCACTTCAACAAAACAAATTTGAATTAGGAAACAGAACTTGGAAAGGAAAGGTTTTTGTGAAAAAGCACCATAAAGGAAATGACAAGTCCACATCTCAACACTACCAGGAATCTAAACCGGGGAATGATCAATTTCCTAACAAAAGAAAAGGCAAGTCTATCTCTGTTTCTGAGAGTCGTATTTTGTATCCTGATATAGATGATCTTGTTGCCATTAGAAAACCTGTCAGATCTTGCACTAAACATCCCATGTCCAATTTTATATCATATTCAAATTTGTCTTCATCTATGTCTGCCTTCACTTCAAAATTGTCTAGTGTAGAAATTTCAAAAAGTGTACAAGTTGCTCTTGAAATTCCAAAGTGAATGGAAGTTGTATTTGAGGAGATGAAAGTTCTAGAAAAGAACAAAACTTGGAGTGTTACGTCACTACCAGATGGCAAGAAGACAGTTGGATGCAAATGGGTGTTTACTGTGAAGTATAATTCCGATAGGTCAATTGAAAGGTACAAGGCTCGCTTGGTGGCTAAAGACTTTACTCTGACCTATGGTATAGATTACTCAAAGACATGAGTTTTTAAAATAACTTATCTTTACCAATATCACAAAATTCTAAGATTTTTGCACCTGCACCAACAGAAAATGGCCACGATTCTTTATCTGATCCGACTCCTGTCATGTGTAAGGAACCTTGTGAATCCGAGCCTACATTTTCTCTTGTAGAAAACAATGAGAATCCTGAAAACGATGATAAAGATGATCTAATTGAACTTCCACAAAATAATGAGTCACTTCAACAAAACAAATTTGAATTAGGAAACAAGACTTGGAAAGGAAAGGTTTTCTTGAAAAAACACCATAAAGGAAATGACAAGTCCACATCTCAACACTATCAGGAATCTGAACCGGGGAATGATCAATTTCCTAACAAAAGAAAAGGCAAGTCTGTCTCTGTTTCTGAGAGTCGTATTTTGTATCCTGATATAGATGATCCCGTTGCCATTAGAAAACCTGTCAGATCTTGCACTAAACATCCCATGTCCAATTTTATATCATATTCAAATTTGTCTTCATCTATGTCTGCCTTCACTTCAAAATTGTCTAGTGTAGAAATTTCAAAAAGTGTACAGGTTGCTCTTGAAATTCCAAAGTGGATGGAAGTTGTATTTGAGGAGATGAAAGCTCTAGAAATTTCAAAAAGTGTACAGGTTGCTCTTGAAATTCCAAAGTGGATGGAAGTTGTATTTGAGGAAATGAAAGCTCTAGAAAAGAACAAAACTTGGAGTGTTACGTCACTACCATATGGCAAGAAGACAGTTGGATGCAAATGGGTGTTTACTGTGAAGTATAATTCCAATAGGTCAATTGAAAGGTACAAGGCTCGCTTGGTGGCTAAAGACTTTACTCTGACCTATGGTATAGATTACTCAAAGGCATGAGTTTTTTAAATAACTTATCTTTACCAATATCACAAAATTCTAAGATTTTTACACCTGCACCAACAGAAAATGGTCACGATTCTTTATCTGATCCTACTCATGTCATGTGTAAGGAACCTTGTGAATCCGAGCCTACATTTTCTCTTGTAAAAAACAATGAGAATCCTGAAAAACGATGATAATGATGATCTAATTAAACTGCCACAAAATAATGAGTCACTTCAACAAAATAAATTTGAATTAGGAAACAAGACTTGGAAAGGAAAGGTTTTTGTGAAAAAGCACCATAAAGGAAAGGACAAGTCCACATCTTAACACTGCCAGGAATCTGAACCGGGGAATGATCAATTTCCTAACAAAAGAAAAGGTAAATTTATCCCTATTTCTGAGAGTCGTATTTTGTATCCTGATATAGATGATCTCGTTGCCATTAGAAAACCTGTTAGATCTTGCATTAAACATCCCATGTCCAATTTTATATCATATTCAAATTTGTCTTCATCTATGTCTGCCTTCACTTAAAAATTGTCTAGTGTAGAAATTCCAAAAAGTGTACAGGTTGCTCTAGAAATTCCAAAGTGGATGGAAGTTGTACTTGAGGAGATGAAAGCTCTATAAAAGAACAAAACTTGGAGTGTTACGTCACTACCAGATGGCAAGAAGACAGTTGGATGCAAATGGGTGTTTACTGTGAAGTATAATTCAGATGGGTCAATTGAAAGGTACAAGGCTCGCTTGGTGGCTAAAGGATTTACTCTGACCTATGGTATAGATTACTCAGAGACATTTGCTCTTGTTGCAAAATTGAACACTGTCAGAATTCTTTTGTCTCTTGCTGCTAACATGGATTGGCCTTTGCATCAGTTAGACGTTAAGAATACCTTCCTTAATGGCGATCTAGAAGAAGAAGTATATATGGATATTCCTCCTGGCTTTGAAAACAAATTTGGATCAAATGTGTGCAAACTAAATAAGCCTTTGTATGAATTAAAGCATTCCCCTAGAGCTTGGTTTGAAAAATTCATTCAGTCCATGAAGAAACAAGGGTACATCCAAGGACAGGCTAACCACACCTTGTTCACAAAATTCTCCCATTATGGGAAACTTGTTGTCCTGATTGTTTATGTTGACGATACAGTGAAAATGGCAAGAGTAAAAGAGAAATTGGCAATAGACTTTGAAATCAAGTACTTGGGATTCATGAGATATTTTCTAGGTATGGAGGTTGCTCGGTCAAAAAATGGTATTATGGTTTCACAGCAGAAATACATTATAGAGTTGTTGAAAGAAACATGAATGAGTGGATGTCGTTCTGTAGATACCCCTATGGATCCTAATGCTAAACTTTGGGGAGAAGGTAATGTTTCTGTTGCTACTGGGAGATATCAGAGATTGGTTGAGAAACTGATTTATTTGTCACACACCCGACCTGATATTGCTTTCTCAATTAGTGTAGTGAGTCAGTTTATGCATTCTCCTTTCGAGGAACATCCTGAGGCAGTCTATAGGATACTGAGATATTTGAAGGGAAATCCTGGAAAATGATTATTTTTAAGAAGACTAGTGAAAAAAATGTATCTATCTTCACCGATGCCGATTGGGCAGGTTCAATCACAGATAGAAGATCAACCTCTGAATATGGTACCTATATTTGGGGAATCTTGTGACATGGAGGAGCAAGAAACAAGGAGTTATAGCAAGGAGTAGTGCAGAGGCCGAGTTTAGAGCTATGTCTCAAGGTATTTGTGAAGGATTATGGATCCTTAGAGTCCTAGAAGAACTTAAGATGAAAATTGAGCTTCCATTGAAATTGTACTTTGAAAGTAAAGCTGCTATTAGCATAGCTCATAATCCAATTCAATATGACAGAACCAAGCATATCGAGATTGATCGATACTTCATAAATAAGAAGTTAGATGCGGGAATCATATGTCTACCCTTCGTGACTTCAAATCAACAAACTGCGAATATCCTAATCAAAAGTTTGGCAATGCCTACTTTTCAGTATTTGATAGACAAGTTGGGCATGATAGATATCTATGCACCAAGTTGGAAAATATATTATTTCCAGTTTTATTATTGTCTTTAATACTACCTTTATTTTTCTTTATTCTCCATTAAGGAGAAAATAAATTGTAATAATTAAATCTTCCCTATATAAATCACCCTAAGGCTGACGAATAAAATATAACATCTTTTACCTATTTTTTCCAATACAATACTTAAACAAAGCAATGATTGAGTGCTTTCGATGTCACAAACTGGGACACTTTCAATACGAGTGTCATGACTGGGAAAAGAGAGCAAACTACGCTGAGTTGGAGGAAGAAGATGAATTGTTACCGATGTCCTATGAAGATCCACAGAAAATGATGAAAGAAGAAGTGTGGTTTCTAGATTCTGGGTGCAACAATCACATGATAGGAAATAAAGAATGATTCTCAGAGTTGGAAGAAAGTTTTCGCAGAACTGTCAAACTCGGAAATGATACAACAATGGCCGTCGTAGCAAAAGGAAACATCAGAATGCAAATAAATGGAATTACTCAGGTAATATCATATGTCCACTTTATTCCCGAGTTGAAAAATAATTTGCTTAGCATATGACAACTTCAAGAAAAAGGGCTAGCAATTTTGATCCAGAATGGAACATGTAAAGTATTTCATTCTAGTAGAGGATTAATTATGCAGTTTGATATGAGAGGGAATATAATGTTTTGTTTATTAGCTGTTATGGCTCCAAAAGATTCTATGTGCTTACAAACCGAGGTAGTTTCGGAGCGTGAAGCACATTTGTGGCATTGTCGCTTTGGGTACCTTAATCACAAGGGGCTCATTGCACTCTCAAATAAAAGGATGGTAGTTGGCTGGCCTGCTCTGAAATTCCCAAAGAAGATCTGCACGACATGCTTGGTTGCAAAACAGCATAAGAACTCCATACCCAAGAAAAGCTTGTGGAGGGCGTCGATGAAGCTTCAATTAATTCATGCTGACATATGTGGTTCGATCAAACCAACTTCAAACGACGATAAGAGGTATATCTTAATCTTTATTGATGATTTCACTCGTAAAGCTTGGGTCTATTTCTTACATGAAAAATCGGAAACATTTGCCATTTTTAAAAGTTCCAAGATTTTTGTGGAGAAGGAAAGTGGTGAATATATCACATGCTTTAGAACTGATAGGGGGTGGTGAATTTACTTCTAATGAGTTTGAAGAATTTTCTAAAGCTCAAGGAATCAGCAGGAAATTGACAGCGACATTTACTCCTCAGCAAAATGGAGTTGCCGAGAGGAAAAACCAGACGATCATGAATGCAGCGAGAGCCATATTGAATCAGAGAAATGTTCCAAAAGTGTTCTGGCCTGAAGCAGTCAAATGGTGTGTTCACGTCCAGAATAGAAGCCCAACCTACGCTGTAGAAAATAAAGCTCTGGAAGAAGCATGGAGTAGTATGAAGCCTTCAGTGAACTACTTTCGGGTTTTCGGTTGCGTATCTCATGTACATGTACCACATCAAAAGAGATCCAAACTGGACGACAAGAGTAAAATCTGTATATTGCTAGGGGTAAGATATGAATCCAAAGCATATAGATTATACGATCCAATTAAAAAAATTGTTGTGAACAAGGATGTAGTATTTGAAGAAGAGAAAAGCTGGGATTGGGGACAGACTAAAGAGGAGTGCAAGGCTGATATTTTGGTGTGGGAAGATGAAGAAAACAATGATAATGAGCAAAATAAAGAAGAGCAAGAGATTGAGCAAAATGAAGAAGAAAAAAGTGGTGAAAATAATCAAAATGGCTCAAACAACAGCTCCACTAAGATTGGATCATGTGCAAATGAAATTATTCAAGAGGGTCAAGTTGAAGGGATGGCCACAAGAAATCGAAGAGCAATCATTTAGATGGTTGATTATGAAACAAGAACATATCTATTTGAGGAAGAAGAGAGTTTGGCAATGATGATGATGACAGAAAGTGGAAGTGATCCTTTTTCACTTCGAAGAAGCATTCAAGAGCAAGAAGTGGAGAGAGGCGATGAATGAAGAAATGAAAGCCATAGAAAGCAATAAAACATGAGAGCTAACAGATGCACCTAAAGATGTGAAGCCTATCGGAGTTAAGTCGATTTTCAAAACGAAACTTAATAAGAGTGGAAATGTTGAAAAATTCAAGGCACGATTGGTGGCAAAAGGATATGCACAACGATACGGAGTAGATTATACCGAAGTTTTTGCACCAGTAGCACGACTTGACACGGTGCAGGTAATTCTTGCTTTGGCGGGTCATAATGGATGCGAAATGTTTCAGCTTGACGTCAAAAGTGCTTTTCTTCACGACGAGCTCAAAGAAGAAGTATTTGTTCATCAACTAGAAGGATTTGTCAATAAAGGCAAAGAAGACAAAGTCTACCATTTAAAAAAGGCATTATATAGACTCAAGCAGGCGCCACGAGCTTGGTACAGCAAGATTGAGGCCTATTTTGCTAGAGAAAAGTTTGAAAGATGTCTTAGTGAGCATACTTTGTTCACCAAAGAAAAAGGAGGTAACATTTTGATAGTGAGTCTCTACGTCGATGATTTAATCTTTACTAGTAACAAAAAAAAATGTGCGATGAGTTTAAAAGCTCAATGATGTTGGAGTTTGATATGTCTGATTTGGGAAGAATGCGACATTTTCTTAGGATAGAAGTTATACAGAATGCTGTTGGAATTTTTATCTGCCAAAGGAGATATGCTCGAGAAGTTTTAACAAGATTCATCATGGAAACAAGATTCCAGGAACAAGATAATCGAAGGACGAAACAAGCATTGAAATAGACGCTACAATGTTTAAACAAGTTGTTGGGAGCCTCATGTATTTAACTGCAACTCGACCATATTTGGTGTTCGGAGTAAGTTCGATTAATAGGTTCATGGCAAATCCAAAGTTGTCACATTGGCTAGCAACAAAAAGAATTCTAAAATACTTGAAAGGAACTACTGAGCATGGTATTTTCTATAAGAGGCGAGAAGGAAGCACGAGTCTGGTGGCTTATACGGACAATAATTAGGCTGGAGACTTGGGCGATCGAAGAAGCACTTATGGGTTTGTTTTTTTATTAGTTTCAGAGCTCTTTCATGGTCTTCCAAAAAGCAACCGATAGTGAGTTTATCAACCACCGAAGCTGAATACATTGCTGCAGCACTATGTGCCTGTCAATGCATTTGGCTTAGGAGGAATCTCGAGCAGCTTGGAGCAAAAGAAAAATAAGGATTTGAGATTTTTTGTGACAACAGTTCTACTATTCAATTATCTAAAAATCCTGTATTTCATGGCAGGAGCAAACACATTGGAGTGAGATTTCATTTTCTCAAGGATTTGGTAAATGAAGGAACTGTGAAGTTAAAGTTTTGCTGCTCAGAGGAACAAGTTGCAGATATAATGACAAAACCATTGAAGTTGGAGCAGTTTGAGAAACTTCGTGATATGCTTAGAATGACAGATGCTGCTGAAGTAAGCTAAAGCACAAATGCCTTAGCTTAAGGGAGGGATTGTTGGTCTAGCTAATTTGTTGAATAATTTCTAGTATTATGGGAATACCTATTCTTTAGGAACTGCTTTTATTTTTATTTTTGTAACTGCTACAGAGATGGCTTTATGCATGTTTCATTTTGTATCGGCTATTTAAAAGCCAAATATCATCTCAAATAAACACATTGAACCTTTCCATCAATTGAGTGTCTCCTCTAAACTATTTTTAACAAAGATACTTTAGATCAGCCTTCTCAAGTTTTCCATCCACCAAAACCAATCCCCCTTTTCCAATTGCAATACCTTGAATGCAAATATGACTGCCGGATGAAGCTTCCATCCAAACAGCCAAATACCACATGGTAATGTGCATGCTTGTATAGAAAAGGAGACCATATTTAACATAAGGAACATGCGCGGAATAAGCTGAACACAAACCGCTCTGATCACAACCATACACCGGAACTAAACTGAACTTATACTTATGATAATACGAAGGAGAGTCACAAGCACTGGTCTCAACAAGCTTGGAGTTGACACAAAAGAACATGAACTAAAAAGTACAATCATAAAGGGAGTAACCACGCCAACAAACCATATCAATAACGTAGTAAGTTTGATCTTGCTCGTGGAAAATGCAGTCAAGTATAGAGTAAGAATTAGAAGCAGATGAAACTTCTTTTGTCCTCGCCCCGTTGCGAAATTTAGAAGGAAAACAGTGAAATATTGAACCGTTTCTCAAATGGCTTCTTGAGCTTCATGAAAGATTTCAGATTTACCACAAGAAAGACACTTTGATCTTGTTTTAAATCAAACTTGGTCAGTGCCAAATGATAGGAGGACATCAAATGTTGAAAGTTTAATTTGTTTCCACTCCACAAAGGACCAATGAAAGGAACAAGCCATTGTTGTTGTTGATCCACACAAGCTGCCTCACCAGCCTTACAAATAAAATCAAATCTTCGGCCTATTGCATTGTCATAAAAATAGCCGTAAATATTTGTCAAAATATATCTATAACCATCATGAAAAATATCACTCCAGTAGCTCCAAGTGTGAACAAGTTGTAGTCCATGTTCCAACTCTTGGGACTGTTGCAGAAGAATTTCAAATCCATTCAAAGAGTCAATGCTATCATTCATTTCACTTATATCAGCCAACTCTTGTAACTAACATTGTAACGGCCAGCTTGAGCACAAGAAATCCACAAATGCCTTGTGAACATCACCTACAACAATGAGTAGTTTGTGAATTGCATCATTATAAATGGCCAGAAACTCTTTTCAGTTTCACCGTCATATGAATTGTGAATTCCTAATAATGTTATGTTGTCACATGATGCTTCTGTTTGGGAAATCAAAATACCAATACATGTCTCTAAATACTACCAAAGCATCTTCAAGCCAACCCATGCTCACAATACTTACTATCATATAATTAAGAGTATCATAAAAGTGAAGGACATGTCCTCCTTCAAATGTCTCATAAGCAACAAGAACACATTGTGAATAAGAATTAGTTTATTCCTAGAATAAGGGTTTGTTCCTAGAATAAGAGAAACAAATCATAAATTGATTTGTTCTCATTAAATGTAATTATTTAGTGTAATTTCTTGTATAGCCCTGTAACCTTTATATATACAAGAAATAACAATGAGAAATACATCAAGCCAAGAATTATTGACATGATATCAGAGTCGGAGATCAAATCTGTGATTTTCTGGTTTTGATTGTTTTTTTCTCTGTCTGCGACAACATCCTGATCGTTTTAGTTTGCTGTTCATCGTTTCTGGTTCCTGATCGATCACTGTAGAATTCTTTTCGTGCAGATTGCTCTCGTGATTCTGCGTTTAGGGCTTCGTTTGATTTGCGATTCTTTCACGAATAGTGTGATTCTAGGTCATGACTGTATTTTTTGGTTGCAGTTTTAATTTTTTGGTTCTTGGTTTGTGATTCTGAATTGTGAATATCATTTGGTTTTGCCGCTCTTTCCAAATCGAGGTATTGAATTTTGCTGCTACTTGATTCTGGATCGTAATATGCTCGCGGGCGGCTTGGTTCTTGGAGTATATTATTCGTGAAGTTTTTGACTGTAGGTTGTTATAATAATAATAATAATAATAATAATAATAATAATAATTATTATTATTATAATATAGTAATCGGTGAGATTGAATTCAATTACATGGTGAGATTGAATTCAATTACATAATAATTTAGATGACTTTCGAAATAGAAATACATAACTTATGTGTTTGTTTCATCGATAAGAATTATTCTGTTTGGGAATTTCAATTCAAGATGTATATTAGAGGAAAGGGATTATGGAGTCACTTAGACATTGTGACGGATAAAATTGCTTTAGATGCATGGGAAACTCAAAATGCTCAAATCATCACTTGGTTTCTCAACAGTATTGATCCTCGGATGATAAATAATTTGCGCTCCTTTTCAACTGCTCAAGAAATATGGAATTATCTGAAGCGTATTTATAACCAGGACAATTCGGCAAAATGTTTTCAGTTGGAGCTAGACATAGCCAACTATAAACAAGGTGATTTGTCTATTCAAGAATACTATTATGATTTTTTGAATCTCTGGATAAAATATTTTGCTATTATACATGCTAATGTTCTCAAAACCTCTCTCGCGACTGTTAAAGAGGTCTACAACACAAGTAGGCGAGATCAATTTCTCATGAAACTCCGTCCAGAATTTGAGATTGTTAGAGGTGTTTTGCTCAATAGGAATCCTGTTGCTTTTTTGGATACTTGTGTCAGTGAACTTCTAATGGAGGAACAACATCTACTTACTCAAGGAACCATGTCTCATGATGTTGTTAGTTCCAAACCTGTGGCAATTGCATATGCCGCTCAAAGTAGAGGAAAGGGTCGTGATATGCGAGTAGTCCAATGTTTTTTTTGCAAACAATTTGGACATTTTTCTTGTAGTTGTAGTAAGAAGTTTTGCAACTATTGCAAACAACAGGGTCATATCATCTTTGACTGTCCCACACGTCCTCCCGGACAAGCACAACGTCCAACTTAAGCATTTCATGCCACTATCAACTTTGCAGTTGATCCTCTCAGTACCGGTGCATCAACTGGTAGTGTTCCGCAACCTGAAATGATTCAACAAATGGTACTTCATGCTCTTTCAGCCTTGGAAATTCATGGTAAGTCTTCTAATGCTTCTCAACCATGGTTTCTTGATTCTGGTGCATCCAATCACATGACGGGTTCCTCTGAATACTTGTAAAATTTACATTCCTATAATGGTAAAAATTCAAATTGCTGATGGTAATAAACTCTCTATCACTGATGTCGGTGACATAAACTCTAACTTTTCTGACGTGCTTGTATCACTCGGACTTGCTTTCAACTTATTTTCGGTTGGTCAATTGGTGGATACCAATTGTAATGTTAATTTTTCTTGTGTTGGTTGTCTTGTGCATGAGCATGCATGGGGGAAGGTGATCGCGAATGGGCCTAAAATGGGAAGGCTGTTTCTGCTCCAGTTTAGTTCTAGTCATTTATCTTTTGCGTGTAATACTGTTTTTGAACTCTTATGAGGATTGACATCGAAAATTAGACCATCCAAATTCTGTTGTTTTGTCTCATTTATTTAAAACTGATTTGTTGGGAAATAAACATGCTTGTCCTGCTTCTATTTCATGTTCTGTGTGCAAATTGGCTAAAAGTAAAACACTTTCTTTTCCGTCAGGTCTTCATCGTGCTTCTACTTGTTTTGAGATGATTCATAGTGATGTGTGGGGAATGTCTCCTGCAACATCCCATGCTCATTATAAATATTTTGTCACATTTATTGATGATTACAGTCACGTTATTTGGATATATTTTCTTAGATCTAAGTCTGGAGTGTTTTATATGTTTCAGAAGTTTTTGACATATGTTGAAAATCAATTTCAAGCAAGTGTTAAAATTTTTCGATCTGACTCGGGAGGTGAGTATATGTCTCATGAATTTCAGGAATATCTACAACAAAAAGGGATCTTGTCTCAGCAGTCTTGTCCCAATACCCCCCCCCCCCCCCCCAACAAAACGGGATGGCGGAGCGAAAGAATCGTCATTTGCGTGATGTAACGCGCACCTTACTTCTTCAAGCTTCTGTGTCATCCTGATTTTGGGTAGAGGCTCTTTCTACAATTGTATTCTTAATCAATCGTGTTCCTTCTACGTTTATTGATTTTGATTCTCCCTTCTTTCGCCTTTATAAAATTCAGCCTAATTATAGTGATTTACATACTTTTGAATGTGTGTGTTTTATTCACTTACCTCCGTTTGAACGAAATAAGCTTGGAGCATAGTCTATTCAATGTGCATTGGGGTATAACAACTCTCATAAGGATTTTGTGTGTTACGATGTTTCTAATCACCATTTTCGAATTTCTCGGAATATTACATTTTTTTATAATCAATATATGTTTCATTCTCTTTCTCCTGCCACAAATGATATTGATATTCTTCCTAATTTTTCTGTTATGGCTCGATCTATAGAACATTACAAACCAGGAATCACATATGCCAGATAACGCAGAAAATAGGATCCCACTGCCCCTCCCGACACAGATCCGCCACTTGATCCTGAATCGATCGAACCACGACGTTCTGGTCGAATATCTAAAGCACCAGATAGATATTCACTAGACACATATGATTCCTCACATACTTCTATGACTGCCTCACTATCTAGCATATCTATTCCTACTTGTTATGCACAGACATTTAAAGACGTGCGTTGGATAAAAGTAATGAAAGAGAAACTCCAGGCTCTTCAAGAGAATTTTACATGGGATATTGTCTCTTGTCCCCTTGATAGCAAACCCATCTGCTGCAAATGGGTGTATTATGTGAAACTGAATTCTGATGGATCTCTCAACCGTTTTAAGGCTCGATTGGTTGCCTTAGGAAATAAGCAGGAATATGGAATTGATTATGATGAGACATTTACATTGGTTGTCAAAATGACATCTGTTCGTACGATACTCTCTATAACCACTTCTAATGGGTGGTATCTTCACCAAATGGATGTCAAAATTTTCTTTCTTCATGGTGACCTGGCAAAAGATATTTATATGACTCCTCCTTAAGGCGTATTCTCGTCATCTAAGGGTGTGTGCAAGCTCAAACACTCCTTATACGGTTTGAAGCAAATGCCTAGAGCATGTATGAAAAATTCCACTCCACTTTACTTGGGTTCTCCTTTACTCAGAGTCAGTATGATTCTACTCTATTTATTTATAGAATGTCTACTGGATTTGTCCTACTTCTTCTGTATGTTGATGATATGATTATTACTGGTTCTAATAATGCTTCGATTCAAAGCCTTAAACAGCTGTTACAAGCATCGTTTCATATGAAAGATCTTGGTAATTTGCATTACTTTCTTGGTCTTGAAGTTCACTCTACATCTAAGGGTATATTCCTCCATCAACACAAGTATGCCACCAATTTAATTTATATGGCTGGTCTCCAATCGGCTAATCCAGTGGATACTCCTCTCGAGGTTAATGTTAAATATCTTCGTGATGATGGTGATCTCTTGCCTGATCCCTTATTGTATCGTCAACTCGTGGGTAACCTTAATTACTTGATTATTACTCTCTTGGACATATCTTTTGCTGTTCAACAAGTAAGTCAATTCATGCACTCTCCTCGCCACCTTCACTTGGCAACAGTTCGTCACATGATTTGTTACTTGAAGGGAAGCTCTCATCGTGGTTTATTCTTTCCTAGTGGAGTTGCTCCTAAATTAAGTGTTTATAGTGATGTCGATTGGGCAGGGTGTCCTGATACTCGACGATTTGTCACTGATTGGTACATGTTTCTTGGATCTTCATTGATCTCATGGAAAAGTAAGAAACAAGCGAGAGTCTCTAAATCTTCTACTGAATCTCAGTATCGTGCCATGTCTGTTGCTTGTTCTGAAATAATTTGGCTTCGTGGTCTTTTGGCTGAACTTGGGTTTCCTCAAATAGAGCCAACTTCACTTTATGCTGACAATACAAGTGCCATCCAAATTGTTGCGAATCCTGTTTTTCATGAACACACCAAACATATCGAAGTTGATTGTCACTCAATCTGTGACGCATAGGATGACCGACTAATATCACTTCCTCATGCCAGTACTCAGTTGTAGGTTGTAGATATTCTTACCAAGGTTGTTCCGCGTCCATGTCATTACTTTCTTGTTAGCAAATTGATACTCATTGACCAACAACATCAATCCGTTGAGGGATGTGAATAAGAATTAGTTTGTTCCTAGAATAAGGGTTTATTCCTAGAATAAATGAAACAAATTAGAAATTGATTTGTTCTCATTAAATATAGTTATTTAGTGTAATTACCTGTATAGCCCTGTAACCTCTATATATACAAGAAATAACAATGAGAAAGGCATCAAGCAAAAAATTATTGACACATCTATGATTAAAACACTTAATCACAAGAGAATTAACCACATTAATTCTAACCAAAAGTCTGCTTTTTATAACAACATTGTTAATGTGTCTTTAATAGATAAAAAAACTTCAAAGAGCATCAATGCAACAATTTTTACTTAACAAGTTGGTAAATGAGCACCATGTGAAGGCCTTTGGATGAATCAAAAGAAACACCTTCAGACTCATAACTTGTACATCCCATAGTGAGGATATTCCAAACACACAGAAGGCACTTCAGCATTTGATCAAACACTTTGAGGATAGATGGAAACAACATGTAGGTAGCAATACCTAGGTATTTGGTTGATGCATAATGCTTTATGGTGGTAACAAATAAGGATATAATGAATGATAACATCAAAACAGTGACTCGATCAGGTGGTTCTGGCGGTGGAATTATTGGCAATTACACTCTTGATGGAAATTGAACCAATATAAAAACAGAAGAAATTGGAAGAAACAAGAGAAAAATCATTCCACCAGGATCAAAACATTTGAGTTTGTTGAGGTTTATAGAAATTGCTTGTGCAAAGGCGCTCAATTCGACTGGAAAATTGCAAGGAGAGATTGAAATACCTTTTGGTAGTTGCATAGTGAGTCGCATGGCATGTGCAATTGTGAGAAAATTCTTTACTTTGAATAGCTTTTGATTGATAGCAAATTGTGTGATCATCATCCAAATGATGGCTGTGCATTACCATACATGACACATGAGTGTTTTTAGTATGTTTTATCCCATTCTATTGTTGCATGTCTATACATAAAGATCTACATTGATACATCTCTTAAAATAACTCATAAAATCCATTTTGTGTCAGTATGCATCAACACATAAGCCTATGCATCGATCCATACAGCATGTTGCAAATTACAATTTTTTTTTGTTCAGTATGCATCGATGCACACGAGTCATGTATCGACACATGAGCAGGCAAAATGCTCTATGGATCGATCCATACGAGCCTTGCATCGATCCATGATCAGTTGAAACACCCTATGCATCAATGCATGCGTATTATGCATCGATCCATGTTAGTGAAAATGTCATATGCATCAATACATACGAATTATGCATCGATACATGCTTAATTCATTTCACCAAAAACTCATATATCTTACAGTATGCATCGATGCATACCCTTATGTATCAATGCATAAGTTTGTTTTATGTTCTAACAGTTTCTATTTCAGCATAAATAAGAGATGTTGTGACATCAGTAAACGAAAACGAATTCAAAGAGGGAAAAACAATTGAACACAAGATCAAAGCAGTGTGTAGCAGCAATTGTTGTTGAGCAGATAGAAACCTGAAAGAGACTTCATCTTCTTCATCTTCTCAATCACTTTTCTTCAAGAACATCAAAACATAATCATTCTTGTTCTTTGAATTAAAGGATCAACGAGATAACGTTCAGTGGTACGATCAAGGATCTAGCTGAGTTGAAGATTGAAGGGGGTTTCGAAGAAAAACCTACTGGTTTGTCCTTCAAGAACTGGAGTGTTCTTGCGGGTTTGTTAGTCACGTTTGCAGAACAGATTTAGCCGCAGCGTTGCGTTTGGAGATCGAGGGATTTCGCAAGCAGGTCGTGGAACCGGTGAATTGTTTGCAATTTCGTGCAGGAAATTCTTGATCGTGCTCAGATCAAGTGGAGGTTTCATATAAGAAGAAGTTCTTGGAATTTAGAATTCTGTTTTTGTATCATAACCTTGTATCAATGAATTCGGCATAATTGATAATCAAAGTTCTCAATTTCATTTGAAATTGAGAGGGAGACGTACCCACACGCGAGGACGACGTGGGGAACTTCCTTACCAAATCTCTGCGTATTGTATTCTTCCCTTACTCCTCTTTACGTTTCCAACAATTTTGCAAATTCAGTTAGTGTGTGGTGATTGTACCTTTTGCAAGACAGCAGTGGCAAGAAAACTTCTTTAACTAAACTCCACTGTTGTTCATTATTGATTACATACACACCAACTGTTTAACAAAATTGTTAGCTAGGTTTTATTCATTGGAAATAGACTTTAATGATAAGTGCATTCAATTGGCTAAAATTCTGGTGTTAATAGTTCTGTCATTCTTATCCAAATCCAGCATTAAACTCGTGTGTCCGGTTTTCTAGTAGCGGTTCAGAATAGACGAAAGTCGATTCGGGACTGAAATTTTCCGCCAACTTTAAAAACTCTGATAAAACTTTAAATCCGTTTAATTTTAAAGAGGTGATCTATTCATCCCCCCTCTCGATCACTAGCCACACCGTCTAACAAGTGGTATCAGAGCGCCGGTTCGCTGGTGCTCTGTGGCTGCCTGTAACAATATGGATTCTGAACCAAAGGGGGCGTATAATAGAGCGCCCATTTTCAACGGTGAAAATTATGGCTACTGGAAAGACTGCATGCGAGGTCATGTAAATTCTGTGGATAGGCTAGTATGGGCTGCCATTGAAAATGGTCCTTTTCAAATCACTATGACAAATGCGGTTGGCGCCATAGTTCCTAAACCAGAAGATGATTGGAATGAGAAAGATGAGAAAAAGTGGTCGTGTGATTGGAGAGCTCGAAACATGCTAATTTCAGCACTTGGTGTTGATGAGTATTATCAGGTATCCCATTGCACGACAACTAAAGAAATGTGGGATGCATTAGAAGTTGCCCATGAGGGTACTACTGAAGTAAAACAGTCTCGCATTAACACACTCAATCAAGAGTTTGAGCTCTTTCGCATGAAACAAGGAGAATCTATCTCCGACATGCAAAAGAGATTCACTCATCTCACTAATAGGTTGAATGCCCTTGGAAAACCTGTTTCCAATGAAATTGCTACTAATAAAATTCTCAGGTGTCTTAGCAGGGAATGGCAACCTAAAGTAACAGCAATTAAAGAAGCCAACGATCTAACGAGACTTACGATTACAACTCTGTTTGGAAAGCTGGAAGAACATCAGCAAGCATTGGAAAGTCTTGAAAAATACGAGAACAAAAGTAAGAAGGAAAAGGAGAAGAAAAGAGACAAAGAGGGAGAGAAGAAGCCAATAGCTCTTGTGGCCTCTAGCTCTAAGTCCTCACGAAAAGAGCAAAGCGACAATGATTCAAATAGTGACAAAGATTCGGATGATGAGGAAATGGGACTGTTTGTAAGGAGATATAATAGATTCATTCGAAAGAATGGAGTCAAGCATTCCGACAAAAATCTCATGAAGTTTCGAAGACAATCTACAGATTCGAAACAAGAAGAGAACAAGAAGAGTAGAGGAAGATGATCTTGTTTTAATTGTGGTAAATCTGGACATTATAAAACGGACTGCCCTATGAAGTATAAGGATCAAAGAAAAGCTTCACCAAAAGGGTACAACAAACAAAGAAGAGCGTACATTGCATGGGAAAGTGATAGTGATTCATCAAGCACACAAAGCTCAAGTGATGGTGATGAAGCCGCAAATCTGTGCCTTATGGCTCACACAAAAAATTTGTCCTACCACAAGAAGAAAAACAATGACAAAAAGGTAAAACAAGCCTATTACAATAATTTCTCTTCTATGACTTTTTCGGAATTAAAAATAGCTTTTGAAAAACTGCATAACGAAGCTGTAGATGCTTTTAAAAGACTATCTTCCGACAAACAATTTTTTTCATTTTTGGAAGGTAAAGTATACAAAGCTGAAAATGATTTAGAAACGTTGAAAGCTAGTATTGCAGAAAATTCAAAAGATATTGACATTGATGGATGTAGTAGAGTTAGGTATTGTGACGCTTGTCATATTTGGCAAAAAGAGGTAAACACTCTTAAGGTCAAATTAGAAAACGCGTTGCAACCTAAGGTCACTTATGCCGTTGACTCTAGGTTGTTTAAGAAGTCGTTAAATCCACCATATGCAAAATACTCTTTCATTCCAAAGGATTTAATGAACAAGAATAAACAACCACATCATCATGGTTTATGTCATTATTGTTGTCGTGCTAGCCATACCATTGAGAAATGCAAGTTTAGGAGATTTCTTGTTACTAAAGGTATTTGTCAATGGAAGCCAAAAGGCAACCATGTTAGCACTTACCCACTTGGACCCAATGAAAATTGGGTACCAACCTCTCTCTTTTGATATTGTAGGATGAGTGCCTTGCTTCCGTAGATAGAAGGTGGTTTCTTGACAGCGGCTGCTCAAGGCACATGACCGGTGACAAATCGCTTTTTATAGACTTCAAGGCAAAGAAGAAGGGATATGTTACTTATGGAGACAATAACAAAGGAGCTATACTCGGCAAAGGTAGTGTAGGTAATCCCTCCACCACTACTATTTCTAATGTCCATCTAGTAGAGGGACTTAAACACAATTTGTTAAGCATAACTCAATTATGTGACATGGGCTATAAAGCTTCTTTTACAAAAATTTGCTGCATAATTGAACATGCTGAACAGAACGTTGTGTTTAAGGGTGTAAGAGTAAACAACATCTATATGCTTGACCTTTTTGATGTATCTTTAACAAGTACTAAATGTCTAGTTACCTTGAATGATGATTCTTGGCTTTGGCATAGACGTTTAGCACATGTTAATTTCGATTTGCTCAATAAGGTTGTGTCTAAGGATCTAGTAGTCGGTCTTCCAAAAATAAAATTTTCAAAAGACCACCTATGTGACGCTTGCCAAATGGGAAAGCAAACGAGAGTCTCTTTTAAATCAAAAAATATAATTTCAACTTCACGACCTCTTGAGCTTCTCCATATGGATCTCTTTGGACCTTCTAGGACAAAGAGCTTAGGTGGAAATTAATATGGTTTTGTAATTGTTGACGACTATTCTAGATTTACTTGGACTATATTCCTTCATAGCAAAGATGAAACTTTTTCTGCTTTTAAGAATTTTGCAAATCTGTCCCAAAATAAAATGAACTCCAAAATAGTTACAATCCGTAGCGATCATGGTGGTGAATTTCAAAATTATCACTTTGATAAGTATTGTGACAAGTATGGTATTGAGCATAACTTTTCAGCTCCTCGAACTCCACAACAAAATGGCGTTGTGGAGCGTAAAAATCGTGTTTTAGAGGAGTTGGCAAGAACAATGCTAAATGAGGGTGGATTACCAAAATACTTTTGGGCTGATGCTGTTAGCACAGCTTGTTATGTTTTAAACAGAATCTTAATTCGTCCAATTTTAAATAAAACCCCTTATGAGCTTTTAAAAGGAAGAAAGCCAAACTTGTCACATCTTCACGTGTTCGGTTGTAAATGTTTCGTTTTGAATAATGGTAAGGAAAATATTGGGAAGTTTGATGCAAAAGCAGATGAAGGTATCTTTCTTGGATACTCACTATCAAGTAAAGCATATAGAGTGTATAATAAGCGTTTACTTACCGTTGAAGAATCTGTCCATGTTTCTTTTGATGAGTCTTATCCGAAAAATGTCGGAAAAGGTATTTCTTTTGATGACGCAGGTGTATCTACAGAAGACATACTCAAAGAAGCTGTTAAGGAAACTGATCAATCCAAAACAGCTGCCCATGAGAAGGAGAAAGATACTAGTCATGAAGAAGATGAGGAAGAAAAGACAGCTGAAGTGAATGATCTTCCAACAGCTTGGAAGTCCTCAAAAGACCATCCGATAGACAACATCTTGGGAGACATTTTAAAGGGAGTAATGACCCGTTCTAAGATAAGTAATTTTTGTTCTCACTTCGCTTTTGTTTCACAAGTAGAACCTAAAAATGCCAAAGAGGCCTTGATTGATGAATTTTGGCTAATGGCCATGCAAGAAGAGCTTAATCAATTTAAAAGAAATGACGTTTGGGAACTTGTCCCTCGTCCGCGAGATCATCATATCATAGGTACTAAGTGGGTTTTTAGAAATAAGCTTGATGAAAACGAAGTGATTACTAGGAATAAGGCACGTTTAGTTGCACAAGGGTATAACCAAGAGGAGGGCATAGACTATGAGGAAACTTATGCTCCAGTTGCTCGCCTTGAAGCTATACGTCTCTTGCTTGCCTATGCGTGTTCTAATGATTTTAAGCTTTACCAAATGGACGTAAAGAGTGCTTTTCTTAATGGTGTCATAAATGAAGAAGTATATGTTTCACAACCTCCTGGTTTTGAGAATGCTGAAAATCCAGATCATGTTTACAAATTAAAACGAGCTTTGTATGGTCTTAAACAAGCCCCTCGGGTTTGGTATGAAAGGCTTAGCAAATTCCTAATTGATCATGGATATTCAAGAGGTAAAGTGGATAATACTCTCTTTATTAAACACAAAGGGAAGCACATTCTTTTAGTTCAAGTTTATGTAGACGATATAATTTTTGGTTCAACTAACGTACACTTGGTCGAAGAATTTTCTATGGTTATGCTGGGTGAATTTGAGATGAGTCTAATGGGGGAGCTGAACTACTTCCTAGGACTGCAAATAAAGCAACTTGATTAGGGTACAGCAGTATGTCAAACAAAATACTGCAGAGAACTACTCAAGCGCTTTGGAATGAATGACTCAAAATCAATTGACACCCCAATGCCTACCAACGGAAATCTAGATAAGGATGAGCATGGTAAGTGTGTAGATGTCAAAAAGTTCAGAGATATCATTTATCCATCACAAGATTACGTCAACAGAGGTAATATCATTCCTTTCTACAATTTTTTTCTAAGTGGTTGTGTATGTTAGAACAAAAGTTCTTACTCCAATTGATGTAAATTTGGATGCATATATTGTTTGCCTATACTGTTTGCACATTAACAATCTGACTTGTGAATTCTTCTTCTGCATAACCATCATAACATACTGCATAAAAATTCTCTAAAATCTGCTTTAGCATCAGTATGCATCGATCTAAACATGTTGGCATCGATCCATATCTTCTGCATATTTAAATTTTTTTAAAACAAGTTCAGGATGCATCGATCCATTCGTCGCATGCATCGATACATAGCCCTGGTACAAACAAAAATGCCTGATATGCATCGACCCATGGCCACATGCATCGATCCATACTGATGCTATGTGTATTAAATGAATATTTTCTCTCTCATGCATCGACACATCAGCCACCCTTATCACTTCCTATCTCAAAACTTCATATCATCAGTGCTCATAAACCCCATAACCAGCGGCTAACCCTAATCTTCCTCATCATCACTCACCCTAAAACCCTAAATCTCTCATCACCATGCCTCCACGCACTATTCCAGCCAGAGCAAAGGGAAAAGGAAAAGGAAAGGAAACAGCCGGTACTTCTCAGCAACCACCAGATGTTCCTCCAAATGCCTTAGACTTGCTTCATCCTGCAATTGCTACTGAATTTGAGGAATCCTTCAAGACAAGGTTAGTTATGAAACCCCATTGTCGCATCCTGCGAAAAAACAACCGGCGAGCCTAAAAATAAAAACATACAGAGCCGCCACTAAACGTTATTTATCCCAAGATAGGGAAAGGAAACGCTCAGAGAAACCTGGAAAGACATGGTCTCGCGACCAGAGAGAAAAGGTTCGGGAGTCGGTTACGCGAGGGGAAGGTATTAGCACCCCTCACGTCCTAGGTACTCCTAGGGATCCACGTCCTAGAATAAAGAAAAGGTTGCTAAACATCACACACACACACGGGGAACGCAAGTGGGATTAAGAGGAACGGGCTCGATAAGGTATCGCACCTTATGCCTACATATCTTGTCTGGAACAAGAATCAGAGCCACTGTAGTTTGGCTTACGCACGCCAAACAACACAAAACATACAAACAAGCAAGGGTGGCAAACATGGAGCCCGACAACCACTGGATGGAATTACGTCGGCATCCGAACCAAAATATGTACAAAACGGCAAACGTGGAGCCCGACTGCCAATCACTGGGCTTACGTCGGCATCCGAGCCAAAACACACAATCAGATAACAAGTTAACGCACGCAAAAAAGAAAAAGGTTGCCCGGAGTGGTCTCGCACGACCACCTGCCTACATACCTTGTCTGGAACAAGGATCAGGGCGATGTAGTTCCCCTGAAAGGGACTAAATTGCTAACCAGAAACCGGGGAAAGATACACAACTAGGGAGCTGAGACTCGAGCCTAATGTTGTCATGCATCGTTAACCCTAAGTTCGGTTTTCTATCCTACTTGCATAAGCAAACTAACCTAACCAGGGAAGAAGCTAGCACACAAGCATACAATCATATATCAGCATTAAATGAGAACAGACATCTCAAACAAACATGTCAATCAGATATCCACATATCACGCACTATAGCCAAACAAGGGGGCTCAATCAATCAGGTTTGACTGCCTAAGCAAGTCGTCTGTACGGGCTGCGTTTGCTCTTAACCTTGCCATTACGAGGCTAAGGTGAAGCAGATGAAAGGATGAAGTGAGGATGAGACCTCACAGCTCTTATCCCTAACCAGGGAGAGCTGACAAATGAGCATGGGTCCAGAATAGGGGAACCCTTCTATACTCGATGACTCTGACTCAATGTGCACTGCACAGGATCTTGGGCTTTTGATCTCACTGCTACAACCATGTAATGGGAGCAAGGAGAAGACTCACTGAATAGTGGGGGACAGGTTGCTTGTCCCTACCTTCCACCAATTGCCTTACTTGAAGGACTTTTCCTGCTTGGGCTTGAAAAATAAACATACACAATCATTGCCTCTTAAGGAGGACTTCAGACAATTTGCCCGGCCCGGTAACAGCCGGGTCTCCAGACTACATGAAGTAAGAAGGTTATACCTCTATGTAAGTTGCTTAAGCAAAGCAAAGCAAAGCAATAGTTCACAAGGAACTGAGCAACTAAAGTACCTGGAAACAATCAACCTCAGTCAGTACTCAATCAGACAAACTGTAAAGCAAACAGTTAAACAGCTTAAACAATACAACACAAAACAAGCCCAAGGCTTAGGCCCAAGCTCCAACACCTACAAAACAATGTTATGTTAGTGTACAAACATCCACAACATCAATCAAAATTGGATTTGGATCATTCTCCATGTACATTGCTTTTTTGATCCTGAAAAATCAAGCAAATATTAGCAACTAGACCACTAGGCCAAGCCTAGGGTCCAAAAGCAAGAAAAAAGTTAAAACAGCAAGGTATTCATTAACCAACATCAAATTAACATCAAACACAAGCAAACATCATTGGTCTCATGTTTATATCATCCACCAAGCTCATGTTATGCACAAAACAATCCATATTGGTTCAAATGAAGCACCAAACATACAAACAGAATTATTGCATTCAAATCCATACCAAAACACATCCAAAAATTCTCAAATTAATTATACCTAAACAGGGGTCAATCAAGGTCTACCATGTCAAATTTGAGCTTAATTGGGCAAATGGAACCATGTCAATGAAAATCAACAAAAACAGACACCATTTCATGCTTCAATTCATACCATCAATGCATACATCCACTTCAAAAATTCATATCTCATTGAAAACAAAAAAGAAATGGATGAGACCAAAACAAGGAGGTCCTAAAATGTGTCTAGTTCATGCATATCAAATTTCATGGCCATACAATACAATGTGAGCATTTCCCAATCATTCTACCAACCTATGTCATATGAGCTTGCACAAATGATCTCCAGAAATGAAAAATCATGATCAAATAGAAAATTCAGTGAAAAATTCTACAAAAATTCATACAACATCACGACATGCCAACCAATCATCATGCAAAATTTCATTCAATTCTAACATGTATAGGTCACTCAAAAAAATCCTGCAAGTTGACATAATGAGGTGTGACACAAATTGTCACACCTAAGTTCCAGAATTTGCTGCTCTCTAACCGGGTATCCAAAATTCATGAAATTTACATATAAATAATCCTCAATGAGTCAAGAACCACCACAAAAATTTTCAAGAATTTATTCTACATTATGAGCATTTCATGATCAAATTACAAACATGTATCAAAATGTGACATACATTAGAAAACGCTAGGTCAAATAAAATATTCCCCAAGCACAACTTTGACCAATAGGTCAAAAAAAACCTACACTCAACAAGGAAGCTATAGAAAAAATTTCCATATTTTTTGGATTTTTAGCTATTTTTTATGGATTTTTAAAGGTTTAAAAATATTTTTAGAATTAATTAGAATTTAATTAAAATAACAGTGGCAATTTCATAGATATTAAAGGCAATGGCGGGAAACGCAGTTTTTGAACATTTGAATGGGAAACAAGATCTAGCCAGCACTGTTCATCGTCTTCAGCAAGAAATTTTCCAGAAAATTTCAAATTATGATGAACATCAAAACCTAACGAAAATTACAAGCCATAGCTCGTTCGAACCGTCTTCTCAAGCACATTCCAAATATCCAAACTATTTTCCCTAATTGTTCCTAAAATTCTTGAATCGAGCATGTTAGGGTTTTGGATCATACTTTCAAATCGCGATTTCTCACTACACAGGCAAGCATTTGCAAAACTAAAAGCATCATTGTAACCTATGTTCATCACTCTTTCTAACGCATATCATTATTGCACAAATGGTGAGATTCGAATTTTGCTCAAACCTGAAATGGCAGTGCTCGAAACGTTGTTCTTCGCGTCTCTTTTCCTCAAACAGATGTAGAAGAGCTATGGAGAAGATGATTAGAGATGCTTGCTTCAATTGATGTGGATCCTAGAGCTCACAATTCCAATTTGCCATTGTTGAGGAGTTTTTGCACAGCCACGATTTGACGATCTTTTGATGATGAAACACGAAAACAGGTGTAGAAGAAGATGATTGGAAGTGAATGCAAAAAGAATTTCCAAGTTTCATCCACAATTGATGAAGATTGATGAATTTTGAGGGTTTGGTGTTCTTGAGCAAAATGGAGAGAATGTTGAGATTTCAGATCCAATCTTGGAGAATGTGAGGTTCTGTTATGATTAGGCAAGGATTTAGAATATATATGTGTGCTTAATTGATCACTAATCATGTAATTAACCAATTTGGCATAATTAGTGATAATGTAATTTTTGCAAATGAGGGCAAAATAGCCAATTCACAATGACAGCACATGCCAGCTCAAAATTGGTTCCAACATGTCCAAAACACCATATGTGAAGTGTAGAAACAATTCCCATTGCAATTGGTTGCTTAAATCTCATTTTCACTATGTGTATGTAAAGTATCCATTTTTAACCATTTCATTTTTCATGCCAAAACTCAAACCATGTGCATTAACCATGAAATGAATATTCAAACACACTTAAAATGCCATTCCTGAGGTGTTGGAAAAAGTCCCATTCAAAAATTCCCAATATTTTGACTTTTGGACAATTTTGCCCCTGGTCCAATTCAGCTGTCCAGTTGAAAAGTGACTTTTTGCCTTGGCCATTTTTGAACAAATCCAATGATGCACCCTCAAAGTACATGTCAAATGGAGTTTGTGCATATAAAGAACTTGCAATTTGGACAAAGTATGTGGTAGTTATGGCCTCCTGATTACGGGTCTTTTCTGAAATTCACTGAGCCATATCTCGCAAACCGTACATCGGATTTTCAAGTTCTTGGACTTTTTGGAAAGGTGAGAACAAGATCTACATCTGTCATGTTGAGCAATTTTTCATTTGAAGCTTCCTTGGACTTCTGTTTTTGAGGTCAAAACTTTCCACTTTTGGAAACTTCTATTACAAGTCAGTTGCTATTTTTGGCAGTTTTTGTCCTGACTTGATTTTCTTCATTCTTAAGCTTTGAGATGTCAAATATCACTTGTTCCAACATGAATGAAGTGTATCCAACTCATTTCCACCTCCACATCCATCAGATCAAGCACAGTTGACCATAGTTGACTTTTCATCTGATAGATGAATTTGGCAATGCATTGATCAATTTAAGCCCCAATCTCCAACTGAAATGGCTCAAGGGTGACACCCTAGCCTCAATAATCACCATATAATCACAAAATGATCCTCATCTCCATCTCAAACACCATCTCCTGATTAAACCCTGATTGGCCCAATACAACTGATTAGGGTTGACCAGTGGTCAAAACCCTAATCTCAAGGAATCTTCTTCAACCTCCTGATGACATCCAACCATGGTGATGATGATGTATCGATTCAATCAACATGAAGACCAATACCCTTGGGAGTCACAAAACCCTAATTCACAGCTCAATCCTCAGATGGCCCATGATCAATCAGTACAACCCTAGGCTTGCATTTTCTGACTTCCTCATCTTCTGATCAAGACTTGGGAAGATAGCTTGCACTATGTAACCACATGTTATGCAATATGAAATGCCTAATGTTTTAAATGAAATGCAAATATGTTAATGCTAGTCCCAAGAGAGGAGGGCAAATTTTGAGGTGTTACAGCTGCCCCTATTCAATCCACTGTGAACCTGTCGATACGAAATAGCCTCGGCTTTCGGATGATCAGGATGAAGAGTGATTGAATACCAAGAACAGACGAACAATTTGCACTCTGATGGGATAATAATTAACAACGCCTGTCAGCATCGGCGAAGAAAAACTCGAAAAACCGACGACCTGGATGCCAAAATAAATGGTAACGCAGGGATAACCAGGGTCTGAACACCACATCCACTCGGGATTCTCATTCTTTTTTTGCTTTTCTTGAACCCCGAAAATTTTCTCTTCTTCTACCTGGTCCGAAAACCACTTCGGTCTGAACTCCGGGAAATTGGCCTGATCGCCACTTCGGTCTGGATACCGCCTCGGTCTGAACTCCGGGAAATTGGCCTGATCGCCACTTCGGTCTGGATACCGCCTCGGTCTGAACTCCGGGAAATTGGTCTGATCGCCACTTCGGTCTGGATACCGCCTCGGTCTGAACTCCGGAAAACTGGCCTGATCGCCACTTCGGTCTGGATACCGCCTCGGTCTGAACTCCGGAAAACTGGCCTGAATACCACAAGTACATCAACCTGATCGTCGGAAACTTCTTCGATCTGAGAATCGGAAACTGGGCCTGAACGCCACAAGTACATCAACCTGATCGTCGGAAACTTCTTCGATCTGAGAATCGGAAACTGGGCCTGAACGCCACAAGTACATCAACCTGATCGTCGGAAACTTCTTCGATCTGAGAATCGGAAACTGGGCCTGAACGCCACTTCGGTCTGGATACCGCCTCGGTCTGAACTCCGGGAAATTGCTAATCTCGTAACGTCCTCTGATTTTATTTCCCTCTCCGCCCGACGGAAACATTTCCTCCAATATCGCACTACTGGGGAACATTGCTGATCTGACGTTCTGATGCTAGACTCCTCAGAATAACACCTTTATCTTTCAGCAAAACCACCCCTCAAACGGTAACCACGGTTTGGGACTAGCTTATGCTTGCAATGATGCATGATTGATTTTTCTGCGTAATGCTCCATAAACATGGAAATGCTACGCGATTATTCATTTTTTATGCAATATGCCATGCTATTTTTTCATGATGAATGCATAAAAAGAAATATCCCCCTCTGGGGAATCCTCTGGGGACACGAGACTCTCTGCTGAGGCTCTCGTCACTGCTCCGATTTCCACCCTGCCGGGGAATAGTACTGCTGCTGGGAGAATGCCACCCTTGCTGGGGAATACCTCCTTTGCACCCAACCCTCTCGAGGACCTGCTGGGGCAGAAGAACCATCATCGCGCTCTGTGGGGATACCACAATCTCTTTGTCTTGCTGGGGATACACGCCCCAACTCTGCTTTGGGAACCCTCACCGATACTCCCGCTGAGGAAATGGGCAATCTTCAACCTACCGGGGATGACCATCCAGACCATGCTAGGAGAAACGACTGCTACTCCGCTGGGGATTACCCATGCAATCCATAGGTAGAATCGGCTCAGCTGGGGATGCAGAAACCCGTCCGCCACGGGAATTTGTTCAATCCTCCGGTAAGATGAACACTGCTGGAGATATATTCTTTGGAAAAGACCCGCTCCACTCGGGGGTAGCAACCTTCAGACCTGACTGCTGAGGAAACACCATTATAAACCTGCCAGGTATAACCACACTGACTCGGCTGGGGAGCTAGTCCTACGATTCTGCTTGGGGACTTAGCTGGGAAATAAGAATTCCCGGACTCATCCGGACCTTTTCTGCTCCATCATCTTGTATTTCAAATCGCCCTGCGCTCGACGAGAGACGTACTCCTGGGATTTATACAGAAATTTCAATCTTTCGACTTTGAAGAGTCTTCTTGATTAATTCCAAAGGTCGTCGGACGTCTCAACGTCTTCTCTCCACCGTTCCTCCTTCGTCCCTGATCGAACTCTGCGGGGAACTACAAACTTTCATGTCTTCCGACTTTGAAGAGTCTTCTTGATTATCATCAAGGATCGTCGTACGCCTCAACGCCTTCGTCATTTTTCATACACTCGTCCCTGACCGGACTCTCTGGGGATTTCTCTTGTCAAAGCTTCCACATCACAACCTGCAAGTGAGTGAAAAGTATCTACAGTTCCTGCAAAACAGATCGTTAGATAAAACCGTGCCCCAGGCGCGTCAAGATTTCAACATTTGGGTCACTCAACCTTCCAAATAAGATTTCAAGCTTCAATCTTATAAACATGCATTGGAAGGAAACCTGTATGTTTTAAAAATGCAAGATTCTTTATCAAAAATATCTGGACGTTTTCGCAATCAAAGCGGTAATGAAAAACAAAAACAAATTATTTGACTGAATATGCATTTTATTGATTGGAAAAGTGTGGCTCAAATGAGCAATACAAAAGGAAGCAATTCCTGAAAAGAGGTAATTGCGCTCAAAAGGAAAAATCTATCCTAATGGCAATGTGAAACCCGTGATCTCATCAAGTTCCAACTCGGTTACACCCCATATGTCCTCAGACTCTCCATGCTTTCTGCCTTCTGAACAAGACAATTCTGACTGATCCCTACCGGGTATTATCCATGATGCTTTAACCAAAGCGCAAACGATCATGCTAGACGCAGTTGTTCGTTTCAATCCCTCTTTTGCCTGGACCGCCCTTTCGGGTTTTCAGTCCACCGGGATACCCTTTTTGCCCAAGTCGCCTTTTCAGGTTTTCGACTTGCCGGGTGTACATTTTTCATTTTATCCCTAACTTTTGCCCGAACCTTTTTTCTGTTTTTGGTTCGCCGGGATGCCCATTTTTGCCTGGACTATTTTGTTCTTTTCGTCCAGCGGGTCAATTATACGAAGTATTTTTTAACTGCGTCCGCATTCACAGGGGATGGAAAATCCTCACCATCCATGGTCGTTAACAACAAGGCTCCGCCAGAGAAAACCTTCTTGACCACGAATGGACCTTCATAATTCGGTGTCCATTTGCCCCTTCGATCGTTTTGAGGAGGAAGGATCCTTTTCAGCACCATATCACCTACGTGATACACCCGAGGTCGCACCTTCTTGTCAAAAGCACGCTTCATCCTCTGCTGGTACAACTGCCCATGACAGATGGCTGCTAGCCTCTTTTCCTCTATCAGGCTCAACTCTTCGTACCGGGTCCTTACCCATTCAGCCTCTTGCAATTTTACGTCCATCAGGACTCTCAAAGAGGGAATCTGAACCTCGACAGGTAGTACAGCCTCCATCCCATATACCAACGAGAACGGAGTTGCCCCAGTAGATGTGCGTACCGACGTTCGATACCCATGCAATGCGAACGGCAACATCTCATGCCAATCCTTGTAGGTTACCACCATTTTCTGCACAATCTTCTTTATATTCTTGTTGGCTGCCTCAACCGCCCCATTCATCTTCAGACGATAGGGAGAAGAATTGTGATGCTCAATCTTGAATTCCCGCACAGCTCTGCCATCATCTTATTATTCAAATTAGAACCATTATCAGTAATGATTCTCTCGGGAACCCCATATCGGCAAATGATGTCTCTCTTGAGAAATCTGGCCACAACCTGCTTCGTCACGTTCGTATAAGAGGCTGCTTCAACCCACTTGGTGAAGTAATCAATAGCCACTAATATGAATCGGTGCCCATTCGAAGCTGTAGGCTCTATCTTTCCAATCATATCAATGCCCCACATAGCAAACGGCCATGGAGATGACATTAAGCTCAACGGATTTGGAGGCACGTGCACCTTATCAGCATAAATCTGGCATTTATGACACTTCCGCACGAAATTAAAACATTGGGCCTCCATTGTCATCCAGTAATAACCTGCTCTCAGCAGCTTCTTTACCATTGCATTCCCACTGGCATGGGTACCGAACGATCCCCCATGAACCTCTTTCATCAATTGGCTTGCTTCTGCATCATCAACACATCTGAGCAAGACCCAATCAAAATTCCGCTTATACAAAACCCCATCCTTATTCAGGTAGAACACCATGGCTAACCTCCGCAGAGTCTTTCTATCTTTCTTTGATGCTCCCTCAGGATATTTGCGTCTCAAGATAGCGCTTGATATCATAATACCACGGCTTCTCATCATCAGTGCTGTATCAACAGCAAACACATAAGCCGGTCTATCCAGACGTCCCACTTCCACATGGGGGAACTGATTCCACCTCTGCACCTTAATCAAGGCAGCTAGAGTAGCCAAAGCATCTGCCAAAGGATTCTCCTCTCTAGGCACATGATGCATCTTCACCTTGGTGAAAAACGTCAACAATCTCCTCGTATAATCTCGATACGGAACCAAATGAGATTGATGCGTATACCATTTTCCGTTAACCTGATTTATCACCAGAGCTGAATCTCCATATATCACAAGGTTCTTGATTCTCAAATCAATAGCCTCCTCAATACCCAATATGCAAGCTTCATATTCAGCTACGTTGTTGGTACACTCAAATGTTAGCCGGGCAGCAAAAGGAATATGGGATCCTTTCGGCGTAACCAAAACAGCACCAACACCGCTTCCGTTCACGTTAACGGCCCCATCAAACATCAGAATCCATTCGGATTCAGGGTCAGGCCCCTCCTCCGGGATGGTTCCTCGCAATCTTTCGATTTGAGAAACATGATGTCCTCATCAGGGAATTCAAACTTCATCGGTTGATAATCATCAATGGGTTGCTGGGCGAGGTAATCAGACAATACACTCCCCTTGATCGCTTTCTGAGAGGTGTACTGTATATCATATTCTGTCAAAATCATTTGCCACCTCGCAACCCGTCCGGTCAATGCTGGCTTCTCAAAAATGTACTTGATTGGATCCATCTTGGAAATCAATAAAGTGGTATGAACCAGCATGTACTGCCTTAGTCGGCGAGCAGCCCAGACCAAAGCACAGCAAGTTTTCTCGAGCAGTGAATATCTTGTTTCACAGTCGGTAAACTTTTTGCTAAGGTAGTATATGGCATGCTCTTTTCGACCAGACTCGTCATGCTGCCCCAATACACACCCCATAGACCCCTCGAGGACTGTCAGGTACAGAATTAACGGTCTCCCCTCCACAGGAGGCATCAGAATCGGAGGCTCCTGCAAATACTCTTTTATCTTTTCAAATGCCGCTTGGCAATCATCATTCCACCTGACCGTTTGTCTTTTCTCAACAATTTAAGATTGGTTCACACGTGGCCGTTAGATGAGATATGAACCGTGAAATGTAGTTCAATCTACCTAAGAAACCACGAACCTCCTTCTCTGTTCTCGGTTCAGGCATTTCTTTTATTGCTTTTACTTTTGCAGGATCAACCTCGATTCCTTTCTCACTTACAATGAACCCCAGCAGTTTACCGGACCGCACTCCGAACGTGCACTTGTTCGGATTCAACCTCAGTCTGAACTGTCTCAACCGGTCGAACAACTTAGCCAGATCTACCAAATGCCCCTCTTCTGTTTGGGACTTTGCTATCATGTCATCAACATAGCATTCAATTTCATGATGAATCATATCATGAAACAAAGTCACCATAGCTCTCTGATAAGTAGCACCGGCGTTTTTGAGACCGAATGGCATCACCTTGTAACAAAAGGTACCCCACGGTGTAATGAACGTTGTTTTCTCCATATCATCTGGCGACATTTTGATTTGATTATAGCCAGAAAAGCCATCCATGAAGGAAAACACCGAGAATTGAGCAGTATTATCTACCAACACGTCAATGTGTGGTAGTGGAAAATCATCTTTCGGACTAGCTCTATTCAGATCTCGGTAGTCCACACACATTCTCACCTTCCCATCCTTCTTCGGGACTGGCACAATGTTCGCAACCCATGGCGGATAATTAGTGACAGCAAGGAAACCAGCATCCCACTGCTTCTGCACTTCTTCCTTAATCTTCATCGCCATATCAGGTCGAGTTCTGCGCAACTTCTGCTTCACTGGAGGACAATCTGTTCTCAACGGTAGCTTGTGCACAACAATATCGGTATCCAACCCTGGCATATCTTGATAAGACCAGGCAAAGATGTCGACATATTCTTTCAACAATGCCACCATTCTGCTCTTGACACTTTCCTCCAAAGCAGCCCCGATTTTCACTTCCTTCTTAGCCTCGTCGGTACCCAGATTTACAACCTCTATCTGTTCTTCATGCGGTTGAATCACCTTCTCCTCTTGTTTTAACAACCTGACTAATTCCCCTGGCAGTTCACAATCTTCTTCGTCTTCTTCTTCGGCAAGATAGATCGGATTGTCGAAGTCATACGAGGGTGTAACAGGATCGTTATCAATGAGATCCGGAGAGGAATCGCATCTGCATGAATGTTGATTCATGCATTGCTTTAGAACCGGTGTGAAAAATTGAAAAGGAAAATGAAAACATTGCCATTTTATTTTGTTTTTATTTTTAAACTGCAAAAATAAATGAAAAACAGGGAACACCGCTTTTAACTGAAAAACATCCTTTTATTAATGATGCAAAATTCTGCAAATTTAAACATGAGGTGGCCCTTACAATGGACCATTACGTGTCGGGCAACACGCATGGTTTGCATGCAAATAAGAAAGAAAACAAGAAAAATATTACTCTTCGAGGAGAGTGACCCGGATGATTTCCTCGGCCTTCCAGTTGTGGATTTCCATCCCTGGTTCGCACGGCGTTATCCACCGGTCCATGTCACAGTCGCTGTCAGTATCTTCACCCATCATGCAGATGTGGTCTGGATCTAGCATTCCGGCACTCGTGAAAGTTACAGACGTACGACCCCCTCTGTTCGGCCCAGAGCCTCGGCTCGGCTTATATCCGACCCCAAACCGGTCCTTCTTCTCAGGGACTTCCATCATTCTGCCCCAGCCTGGAGCCTCTCCACTTTTAACTACCTCAGCAGCCTGCTTGTACGAAGCGATGGATGGTTTCTCCTCTTCTTGCTTAGCAAACAGAGCATTCTCCACCTTGACGGTTTCAAATGCCTGACTAGGCGTTTCCCATATCTCTCCATCCATCTCCACATACTTAAACGAAGACAGGTGGCTGACAAAGATGTCCTCCTCTCCGCAAACAGTAACGACTTGGCTTCCCCAGACATATTTCAGTTTCTGGTGCAAAGTCGATGTAACTGCTCCCGCAGCATGGATCCACGGCCTACCCAACAAACAACTGTAGGCTGGCTGGATGTCCATAACATAAAAGGTCGACTTAAACACTTCTGGGCCAATCTTCACTGGCAATTCCACCTCCCCAATACAGCCCGCTTTGACCCATCAAATGCCCGCACAATCAGATCAGTCGGGGTCAAAATCAGCCCATCACAGTTTAGCTTTGCCAGGCCTTCTTAGGCAACACATTCAAAGAGGAGCCGGTATCAACCAGCACATGCGAAAGCACGGCTCCTTTGCATTCCATTGCAATGTGCAAAGCCCGGTTATGATTCCTGCCGTCCACTGTCAAATCCATATCCGTAAACCCAGCCCATGGCTGGCATGCACGTTGGATACGACCGTCTCCAATTGGTTAATTGTGATCTCTTGAGGAACATAGGCTTTCTTCAATATTTTCAACAAGGCTTCCCTATGCCCCTCTGAGCTCAGTAACAGTGAAAGAATGGAGATTTTGGACGGAGTTTGCTGCAAATGATCCACCAGCTTGTACTCTGACTTCTTGATGATCCTCAGAAACTCTTCAGCTTCATCATCAAATTTATTATCCGACCCCGCAGGCGTCGGTGTCGTCACAGGAGTACCTTATTATTCACCACAGCTTTCCCTTTCGCCCTGGCTAAAGCCTCGGCCTTTTCTTTTTCTCTTTTTCTTCCTCCCCCTCCTCAATGCGTCGGGGGCAAACAATCTACCGCTGCGAGTGAAACCACTGGGACCGGCATTATCCACCTTTAGCACGGTGGTTTCACTAGCAGATGACTCTTCAACCTTCTCACCATTACAGTATACCTCTCCACCATAATGCCAAGGCACGGCATCATCTTTGTCATATGGAATTGGCCCAGGTACCGTGATGGTAACTGGAGCCTCCTCCACCAGGTTAGACAAATCCACCGGATCATAGTATATAGTTATGGTGGAGACCTCTTCCTTCTTTCCTTCAGTCCTCTCGACCACAATCTCACCACCGTCCATCAGACCCTGGACATGCTTCCTCAGAAGCTCACAACCGTTCGTAGAAATAGTGCACTCAGCACACTCAAACCCACAGCCCGGGTAAACCCCATTCATCAGCAGTTGTCTTTTCAACTCAACAAAGGCGTCTTCAACTGATCGACCTCAGACAGCCCCACTCTATCTTCCACAGAAATAGCGTTTACTCCCCTCTGACCATGCGCAGGCATGGGATTTGCATTTACGTTGGGAGAAGGCGCAAAGTTGATTGCTTTGGAATCCACTAGGTCCTGGACTACGTGCTTAAAAGCTTTGCAGTCCTCAACATTATGCCCGGGCGCACCCGAGTGGAATTCGCACTTAGCATTTTCATTGTAACTGGGCGGCCTCTGATCAGGTCTCAAAGGCGCCAGCGTCCTCAGTTGCACCAGCCCGAGATCCAGAAGCTTCTTCAACAGAAACGAATAAGTCACCGGAGGCCTGTCGAATTGTCTATCATTTGCTCTGCCCCTGACCTGGTATCCAGCCCTCTGGGGCCTCTGTTGGAACGGTTGTCTTTGTTGCTGCTGTTGTTGTTGCGGTTGTGCTGACTGAGACTCAGCAGGAATTGTTACTGCAGCATTGTGCTGGAAGTAACGGTCCCTACTGGGTCCGCGCTGTGTATAAACTGCACTGGTGTCTCCTTCCTTCTTTCTCTGACCGTTATTACCGAACGGTTTCTTCGTTCCTGAAGAAGACGCAGATGCACCACCCTGGATTTTACCCAGCTTCAACCAACTTTCGATTCTTTCTCCTGCCACCACAATGTCAGAGAAATTGGTGACAGGGCAACCACCATTCTTTCTGCAAACGGCCCCTGCAGGGTCCCCATGAACAAATCGGACATCTCTCTGTCTACCAGAGGAGGTTGCACCCTTGCAGCCAGTTCTCTCCACCTCTGCGCATACTCCTTGAATCCTTCGTTATGCTTTTGAGACATACCCTGCAGCTGGGTACGACTCGGAGCCATATCAGTATTAAATTGGTATTGCTTAAAGAAAGCATCTCCCAAATCTTGCCAGCTTTTGATATCGGACGATCTCAACTTGGTGTACCATTCCAAGGAGCCTCCAGACAGGCTGTCTTGGAAAAAGTACATCCACAGTTTTTGATCCGCGGTGTATGCCGAGATTTTGCGGACAAATGCCTGGAGATGAGTTTCCGGGCAAGAACTGCCATTGTATTTGTCGAACGCAGGCGCCTTGAACTTCTGAGGAATGACAATCCCCTCCACCAATCCCATGTTGGACATGTTAACCACCCCTGGCGTGGCATAACTCTCCAGCACTTTGATTTTCTCAGCCAGCAGCTGGATTTCCTTATTCTGAGGAGGAATGTCATAAGGCACAAAAGGCTCATTTCGCATAGAGAACTGGTCAGCCTCTCTATCTTCCTCCTGATCTTCGTCAAAACCATAAAACGGAGGCACAAAGTTGTCTTTCATATTCTGACTAGGCCCAGGTTGACCAGCAGCACCACCAGCATTATTCACCAGACCAACTGTTGTCCTCTTTCCACCATCACGAGATCCCTGCCCCTGGTTGGAGACTCCATCCAGGTTGACCCCACTGTTCTGAGCAGAAACCCGCTCGAGTTTCTCAACTTTATCTGCGAGAGCCTTCTGACCAATGGCAAAACCTTGCATTATATTGATCAGTTCGGTCATTTTCTCCTTCAATTCCAGCATATCAGCACTGGGAAGCTCCATGAGTCTGGGAGTGTTTCTTCTTGTGTAATATCTGTGAGGGCGAGTTGAGTGCAGGGGTACTACTCTTCGAGCGCGAGCAATGGTTCCTGGTTACAAACAAGCACGTTAGTAATAGTCACCTGCAAAATAAAACACAAGTTATCATGATTATGCATGTATGCAGTGTCTATCCATATGAAGGACACTTTGTCTCTCGACCCTGGCATCATCGAGACAAATAATAACCGGCATTAATATTCTGATTAGCAGTGTTTGATTTTGTTGTGCAGATCGGAGATATGTGATTTAGCAAGAATACCCCCAACCATGTGTGTGCTTGTGTAAGTGCATACGGTAAAGCAAATAAAGCTTGTCACCCAATCACTGAATAGAAACCATCATTACATAACCAAAAAGTGCACAATCGGTGCAATAGTCATACATCAGATCAAATATCAAATACAATCCTCCAGAATAGAAAAGAAATACAGACAAAGTGAATTCCGTCAACAAGCCTGACGGTAATTCAACACAAATGAAAGATCTAGCTAGATGAGGGTCCCACAGATGGCCCTATCTCATCTTCCATCCTCGCGAACTCTGCGGCGAACCTGAGCTCGGTATTCTCCTGCTGTAGTCTTCCAACTTCCTTCTGATGAATCTTCATCTGCCTGAAGTAGTGGTCTCTCTCAGCCATATAGTGATCTCTCTCTGCAATGATCTTTAGCTTCTCTGACTCCTTGACTTGCAGCTTTGCCTCCCACTCAGCAATGAGACCCTGACTCTGTCATCTCTCTGATCCCGGACAATGATCTGCCTCCTCTTTTCATCTTCAATCACCTTCGATGCTCTGAACAGCTTCTCCTTTGTGATGTCATGTTCCCTGTTGGACGATGCTAAAGCTTGGCTGATCTTCCCATAGTAGGCTGTATCCATCTCGAAGCGTTTGGCCTCCAAAGCATGTCGCTTGTCTTGATCTTCCATCTTCACTTTGATTTCCTGATTAGCTGCCTGAAAATGAGCAACACTTCTCTCCAACTCCGCTTTCTCTGCAAGTAACTGATCTCTGGCCCTCTTCATCTCAAGGAACTCCTCCATGCTGACAGAAGAACTTGGACCCTCAATCCTAGGACACACTGAGTCACCTCCAGGGAACGGTAGAAATGTAGACTCAATCCTCTTCCGCAACCAATCCTCAAATAGTGGAAAATACCGGCAGTTGACTTTGCCATAAGGAACCTTACCCCTCCTCTGGATATCTCGCCATTCGTCCAATACCTGCCTCAACTTGGTCTGGTTACCATCAATCGGGAAATAGAAGGACTCCTGAATCTCTCGCCCGAGAGGAGGACCCTCTATAGCAAACCCCATCTGTCTCCGGAGAAGCATCGGGTTGTAATTAATGCAACCCTGAACTCCCACTAAAGGCACATTAGGTAAACTCCCGCAACTACATATGAAGTCCTGACCAGCTAAACCATTATGAGTCCAAGCAATGTCATCAGCCCGCAGACCCATCAATCGGAAGGACCACTTGACACTAGGGTCAATCTGAACAAAAGCACCTCGGGAAGGCAAATATCCCATGAACCACCTAAAGAGTAGCTGAGAGCAGCATCTGACCAGACCACCACGCCTCTTCTCATTCCTGTTATGCACTGAGTAGTATACATCTCCAATCAGGGTAGGAATAGGGTTTCTCTGCATAAACAACCTGATAGCATTACGGTCCACGAAATTCTTCTGGTTAGGAAACAGAACAATCCCATAAATGCTCACAGCAATCAGAGCACAAACCGTCTTCCAGTTACCCACAGCAGCATGTTCCTTGGCATTAGCCTCCAAGAAACTCAAATGAAATCCAGGTAACTTTCCCTTTCCTTCCAACCTTCCTTGACCATTTCCGGACTCAAATAAAGAGCACGTGAAATCCCAAGGACATCCGGCTCCGCCCTAGTGACATGGAAAGGAATCTGATCACGGATCTGAATACCCAGGATGCTGACATAATCCTCCATCAGAGGTCCCAACAGATAGTCTGGAAAAACGAAACACCTCAACCCAGGGTCATAGAACTGAAGAAGAGTGTGGATGGCGCTCCTGTCGCAGTCAGTGAGTCTGAAAACCATCTTCAGAATACCGCCGTATGACTCTCTAAACATTCCCACATGGTCAGGAGTAATCAATGCTATCATATCCTTGAGCACACCAATCTCTGGATCAAAGAAACTGTAAGCAATGTTGTTCTTCAAACCGGTCCTCATATTGGAGCAGAAAATCTCTCAACCAGAATCTCGATCAAAAGTGTCCCTGCATATGGGTAAACATGGGTTAGATGCAATTAATGCAAAATGTAATGATGCTGATGAATGAATGCAATGCGTTGCCATCCTCCAAGCCATCTGATCATTTGCACTGAATCTGGGCTCTGAACTGATCATAACCATCTGAGGAATGTACAATCCCAATTCTGACCCACGGGTTCCGAAATAAACGGAAGACAGATACATCATCATCACCATCATCACCAAACCATATCCGAGTAGACACATCACCCTTATCTGAATCGGCCCGGGGAACCCGAAATAAACGGATCCCCACTGATAAAATATCTCGGCCCGGGGAATCCGAAATAAACGGATCCCCACTGATAAGTCACGGACAGCACTCCGGCGTCACGGCAATAAATGACCATAAATCCGACTTATAATTATGTCTCTGAATCACAGATCAAAAGTCACCATCTGAAGGCTATCTGAACAAACATCTGACAGAACAACCCTCCCCTCACAGGTAAGTTCTAATCAAGTCATCCTAAGGCGGATAATGGTCTCGACAATCGGGCGGAGATACTCAATGGGTTTGCCCTTTCGGGTGTGCCATTGTAGCTCTCTTAAAATCGTCTAAACCAAAGATCCGGGAATGATCGGTCACCAGAGTCAACAACTCAAATGGAGTGACTCAAACAAAGCGGAATATCCACAGAGATGAGCACTATCAAGTGAGCCTCGTCCGGCTTGTGGCACATCACGCCGCCAGGCACATGTTGACTTAACATGAAAGAGGCAACGTGAGACCACACTAGTCCTAGGTGTATACTCGGGCCTGGGTTTTAGCCCCACTCAGAACACCCACCCCAAAGTAACAGAACCACCTGCAGAGGAAGATGGCAACATGACAGTATGATGCATGCAGACATTAATGCAAATATAGATACACACTGGTTAGAATAATAAATGCAATAAATAACACACAACAAGCAACCTAAACTACTCCTAGAACGCTAGGAAGGACTCGCTTAGGGACGATGGACCAGCATAGGTCTACATCGCAAGTCCCCAGCAGAGTCGCCAGCTGTCGCATCCTGCGAAAAAACAACCGGCGAGCCTAAAAATAAAAACATACAGAGCCGCCACTAAACGTTATTTATCCCAAGATAGGGAAAGGAAACGCTCAGAGAAACCTGGAAAGACATGGTCTCGCGACCAGAGAGAAAAGGTTCGGGAGTCGGTTACGCGAGGGGAAGGTATTAGCACCCCTCACGTCCTAGGTACTCCTAGGGATCCACGTCCTAGAATAAAGAAAAGGTTGCTAAACATCACACACACACACGGGGAACGCAGGTGGGATTAAGAGGAACGGGCTCGATAAGGTATCGCACCTTATGCCTACATATCTTGTCTGGAACAAGAATCAGAGCCACTGTAGTTTGGCTTACGCACGCCAAACAACACAAACATACAAACAAGCAAGGGTGGCAAACATGGAGCCCGACAACCACTGGATGGAATTACGTCGGCATCCGAACCAAAACAGTACAAAACGGCAAACGTGGAGCCCGACTGCCAATCACTGGGCTTACGTCGGCATCCGAGCCAAAACACACAATCAGATAACAAGTTAACGCACGCAAAAAAAAAAAAGGTTGCCCGGAGTGGTCTCGCACGACCACCTGCCTACATACCTTGTCTGGAACAAGGATCAGGGCGATGTAGTTCCCCTGAAAGGGACTAAATTGCTAACCAGAAACCGGGGAAAGATACACAACTAGGGAGCTGAGACTCGAGCCTAATGTTGTCATGCATCGTTAACCCTAAGTTCGGTTTTCTATCCTACTTGCATAAGCAAACTAACCTAACCAGGAAAGAAGCTAGCACACAAGCATACAATCATATATCAGCATTAAATGAGAACAGGCATCTCAAACAAACATGTCAATCAGATATCCACATAACACGCACTATAGCCAAACAAGGGGGCTCAATCAATCAGGTTTGACTGCCTAAGCAAGTCGTCTGTACGGGCTGCGTTTGCTCTTAACCTTGCCATTACGAGGCTAAGGTGAAGCAGATGAAAGGATGAAGTGAGGATGAGACCTCACAGCTCTTATCCCTAACCAGGGAGAGCTGACAAATGAGCATGGGTCCAGAATAGGGGAACCCTTCTATACTCGATGACTCTGACTCAATGTGCACTGCACAGGATCTTGGGCTTTTGATCTCACTGCTACAACCATGTAATGGGAGCAAGGAGAAGACTCACTGAATAGTGGGGGACAGGTTGCTTGTCCCTACCTTCCACCAATTGCCTTACTTGAAGGACTTTTCCTGCTTGGGCTTGAAAAATAAACATACACAATCATTGCCTCTTAAGGAGGACTTCAGACAATTTGCCCGGCCCGGTAACAGCCGGGTCTCCAGACTACATGAAGTAAGAAGGTTATACCTCTATGTAAGTTGCTTAAGCAAAGCAAAGCAAAGCAATAGTTCACAAGGAACTGAGCAACTAAAGTACCTGGAAACAATCAACCTCAGTCAGTACTCAATCAGACAAACTGTAAAGCAAACAGTTAAACAGCTTAAACAATACAACACAAAACAAGCCAAGGCTTAAGCCCAAGCTCCAACACCTACAAAACAATGTTATGTTAGTGTACAAACATCCACAACATCAATCAAAATTGGATTTGGATCATTCTCCATGTACATTGCTTTTTGATCCTGAAAAATCAAGCAAATATTAGCAACTAGACCACTAGGCCAAGCCTAGGGTCCAAAAGCAAGAAAAAAGTTAAAACAGCAAGGTATTCATTAACCAACATCAAATTAACATCAAACACAAGCAAACATCATTGGTCTCATGTTTATATCATCCACCAAGCTCATGTTATGCACAAAACAATCCATATTGGTTCAAATGAAGCACCAAACATACAAACAGAATTATTGCATTCAAATCCATACCAAAACACATCAAAAATTCTCAAATTAATATACCTAAACAGGGGTCAATCAAGGTCTACCATGTCAAATTTGAGCTTAATTGGGCAAATGGAACCATGTCAATGAAAATCAACAAAAACAGACACCATTTCATGCTTCAATTCATACCATCAATGCATACATCCACTTCAAAAATTCATATCTCATTGAAAACAAAAAAGAAATGGATGAGACCAAAACAAGGAGGTCCTAAAATGTGTCTAGTTCATGCATATCAAATTTCATGGCCATACAATACAATGTGAGCATTTCCCAATCATTCTACCAACCTATGTCATATGAGCTTGCACAAATGATCTCCAGAAATGAAAAATCATGATCAAATAGAAAATTCAGTGAAAAATTCTACAAAAATTCATACAACATCACGACATGCCAACCAATCATCATGCAAAATTTCATTCAATTCTAACATGTATAGGTCACTCAAAAAAATCCTGCAAGTTGACATAATGAGGTGTGACACAAATTGTCACACCTAAGTTCCAGAATTTGCTGCTCTCTAACCGGGTATCCAAAATTCATGAAATTTACATATAAATAATCCTCAATGAGTCAAGAACCACCACAAAAATTTTCAAGAATTTATTCTACATTATGAGCATTTCATGATCAAATTACAAACATGTATCAAAATGTGACATACATTAGAAAACGCTAGGTCAAATAAAATATTCCCAAGCACAACTTTGACCAATAGGTCAAAAAAAACCTACACTCAACAAGGAAGCTATAGAAAAAATTTCCATATTTTTTGGATTTTTTTACTATTTTTTATGGATTTTTAAAGGTGTTAAAAATTTTTAGAATTAATTAGAATTTAATAAAATAACAGTGGCAATTTCATAGATATTAAAGGCAATGGCGGGAAACGCAGTTTTTGAACATTTGAATGGGAAACAAGATCTAGCCAGCACTGTTCATCGTCTTCAGCAAGAAATTTCCAGAAAATTTCAAATTATGATGAACATCAAAACCTAACGAAAATTAACAAGCCATAGCTCGTTCGAACCGTCTTCTCAAGCACATTCCAAATATCCAAACTATTTTCCCTAATTGTTCCTAAAATTCTTGAATCGAGCATGTTAGGGTTTTGGATCATACTTTCAAATCGCGATTTCTCACTACACAGGCAAGCATTTGCAAAACTAAAAGCATCATTGTAACCTATGTTCATCACTCTTTCTAACGCATATCATTATTGCACAAATGGTGAGATTCGAATTTTGCTCAAACCTGAAATGGCAGTGCTCGAAACGTTGTTCTTCGCGTCTCTTTTCCTCAAATAGATGTAGAAGAGCTATGGAGAAGATGATTAGAGATGCTTGCTTCAATTGATGTGGATCCTAGAGCTCACAATTCCAATTTGCCATTGTTGAGGAGTTTTTGCACAGCCACGATTTGACGATCTTTTGATGATGAAACACGAAAACAGGTGTAGAAGAAGATGATTGGAAGTGAATGCAAAAAGAATTTCCAAGTTTCATCCACAATTGATGAAGATTGATGAATTTTGAGGGTTTGGTGTTCTTGAGCAAAATGGAGAGAATGTTGAGATTTCAGATCCAATCTTGGAGAATGTGAGGTTCTGTTATGATTAGGCAAGGATTTAGAATATATATGTGTGCTTAATTGATCACTAATCATGTAATTAACCAATTTGGCATAATTAGTGATAATGTAATTTTTGCAAATGAGGGCAAAATAGCCAATTCACAATGACAGCACATGCCAGCTCAAAATTGGTTCCAACATGTCCAAAACACCATATGTGAAGTGTAGAAACAATTCCCATTGCAATTGGTTGCTTAAATCTCATTTTCACTATGTGTATGTAAAGTATCCATTTTTAACCATTTCATTTTTCATGCCAAAACTCAAACCATGTGCATTAACCATGAAATGAATATTCAAACACACTTAAAATGCCATTCCTGAGGTGTTGGAAAAAGTCCCATTCAAAAATTCCCAATATTTTGACTTTTGGACAATTTTGCCCCTGGTCCAATTCAGCTGTCCAGTTGAAAAGTGACTTTTTGCCTTGGCCATTTTTGAACAAATCCAATGATGCACCCTCAAAGTACATGTCAAATGGAGTTTGTGCATATAAAGAACTTGCAATTTGGACAAAGTATGTGGTAGTTATGGCCTCCTGATTACGGGTCTTTTCTGAAATTCACTGAGCCATATCTCGCAAACCGTACATCGGATTTTCAAGTTCTTGGACTTTTTGGAAAGGTGAGAACAAGATCTACATCTGTCATGTTGAACAATTTTTCATTTGAAGCTTCCTTGGACTTCTGTTTTTGAGGTCAAAACTTTCCACTTTTGGAAACTTCTATTACAAGTCAGTTGCTATTTTTGGCAGTTTTTGTCCTGACTTGATTTTCTTCATTCTTAAGCTTTGAGATGTCAAATATCACTTGTTCCAACATGAATGAAGTGTATCCAACTCATTTCCACCTCCACATCCATCAGATCAAGCACAGTTGACCACAGTTGACTTTTCATCTGATAGATGAATTTGGCAATGCATTGATCAATTTAAGCCCCAATCTCCAACTGAAATGGCTCAAGGGTGACACCCTAGCCTCAATAATCACCATATAATCACAAAATGATCCTCATCTCCATCTCAAACACCATCTCCTGATTAAACCCTGATTGGCCCAATACAACTGATTAGGGTTGACCAGTGGTCAAAACCCTAATCTCAAGGAATCTTCTTCAACCTCCTGATGACATCCAACCATGGTGATGATGATGTATCGATTCAATCAACATGAAGACCAATACCCTTGGGAGTCACAAAACCCTAATTCACAGCTCAATCCTCAGATGGCCCATGATCAATCAGTACAACCCTAGGCTTGCATTTTCTGACTTCCTCATCTTCTGATCAAGACTTGGGAAGATAGCTTGCACTATGTAACCACATGTTATGCAATATGAAATGCCTAATGTCTTAAAATGAAATGCAAATATGTTAATGCTAGTCCCAAGAGAGGAGGGCAAATTTTGAGGTGTTACACCCATGTCTTTGATAAAACTGATGCTATTCACCTGCATCTAAATGATGTGGTTGAACTCCTACATGCACAAAGACTTGGGTCATTTCTGTCTACAAAGGATGATTACCATGAGGATTTCATCCGGGCCTTTTATGCTGGCTTACAACCTGGTAGAGGCTATATGTTCCGGTGTTCTATCGGTGTCAGAACATATACCTTTGAAGCCTCTGATTGGGAAACGGTGTTTCAAATTCCGCTTCCGTCGATGAATTTCAAGTACTGGCATGACCTGCATTTTGATACTGAATTTGACATGAAGGACTTTACTCCATCTATCCTAAAGATAGACAGACCGCTGAGTGAGGATGAACACGTCACGTCTGGTATGATTAAGCAAACTCCGCGTATTCTTCATTGGATAATCTCACACATTCTGCGTCCGACAAGCAGTGGACACTCTCGGTTGGACAGGGCAAGCATACATCTTCTCTACATTCTGCAAAATAAGGTTCCCTTGAATTGGGCAAACTACTTTGTAAAACGTCTATTTTTCGTGCGAGACAGCTCAAAGAATGTGGCTCTAGGTTATGCTTCTCAAATAATCAAAATTCTAAAGTTTTGGAAGGTTGCAATTCCTCCAGTTCCTCTCCTATCTCCATCTGCTGCTCAAGAGTTTGACTCTTCCACTTTATCGCATATGGGATATTGTCGCATTACGCGAAAAACCGGCGGGAAAACAAGAACAACAGAGCCGCCACCGTGCGTTATTTATCCCAAAAGAGGGAAAGGAAACGCTCAGAGTAAACCTGGAAAAGACATGGTCTCGCGACCAAAGAGAATGGGATCGGGAGTCGGTTATGCGAAGGGAAGGTATTAGCACCCCTACGCATCCGTCGTACTCGACGGGATCCACGCACAATAGGAAGGAAAATGGTTGCTAAAACACTGCTCAAACACACACGCAACTGGCTGAAAGAGACACAAGAAAACAAACAAGACTGACTCGGCAGGATATCGCATCCTGGGCCTACTTAGTCTATCAAGCATAGACATCAGAGTCAAAGTAGTTCGGACTGGGGAAACGACACATGCTCGCTAGGATATCGCATCCTATGCATACGTATCTCCTTGGACGAAGGAGAATCAGAGCATTCGTAGCTCGGCTGACACACACACAAACAAACACAGGCAAAGGCAAACATGGAGCCTGAATGCCAATCACTGGTCTTACATCAGCATCCGAACCAACAAACACACACAGGAAACCAACTGCCAATCGCTGGACTTACGTCGGACTCCAACCAGAAAAGGAGAAACAACTCACACAAACAAAACAAAAAGGGCGCCCGGAGAGATCAGCTCATCTCCTGCCTACGTACCTCATCTGGCATGAGGATCAGGGCGACGTAGTTCCCCTACGGAGGGAAAAAGGACTAGCCTAACCAGATAACAGAGGGAGACACAACTAGGGAGACTACGACTCGAGCCTAGATGTTATCATGCAAATCATCCCTAAGTTAAGGTTTCTAGCTAACTTGCACAGGAGGCAAGCCTATCCTAAACATGACTTGCACAGGAAGCAAGCCCCACCAAACCTAACTTGCACAGGAAGCAAGCTAAAGCAAACACAAAAGCACAAGTAGCACACACTATATGCAAGCAATGGGCTCAGACAAGGTTAGGTTTTAGTCGAGGGGTCATATCAACCTCAACAAACAAACCACTGGAACTGGGTAATGTTAGCTCTTAACCTTGCCATCGAGGGGCTAAGGTGAAGCAGATGAAAAGTGAGTGAAGATGAGACTTCACAGCTCTTATCCCTGGCCTGGGAGAGCTTAAGACAAGAATGTGTGGGTTCAGAAAGTGGGAACCCTTCTACACATTTGAAACTGACTCAACTGTACAATTGTACAAGATCTTGGGTGGGTATCTGCAATGCATCAACACAGTGGTGTGAGCAAAGCAGATGACACACAGAATAGCAGGGGATAGATTGCATATCCCTTGGGTTCTGCCAATTGCCTCTTCACTTAGGAGGTCTTTGAACAAATGCAAGGACAAAGGTAAACAGTCACAAACATTGCCTCTTAAGGAGGACTTCAGACAGGTGCCTGGCCAAGCAACAGGCCAGGTCTTCCAGACTACATGAAGATAAGAAATTATACCTCAATGCAAATTGCCATTAAGCAAAGCAAAGCAAGTTCTTAAAGAACTAAGCAACTAATGGTACCTGAAACCAGTCAGACAACATCAGTATGCAATTCAAAGTTAAACAAAAATGAGGTAGAGATCAATAGTCAACACAATCAGGTAAATGTGCAATGCACAAGGCTCAAAGCATGTGAGCCAAGCAACCTACAAAACAAACAAGTTAGTCATGATAATCAATCAAGCTCAATCAATTTGTATTGATCTCTTTGGGTATTTGCTGCTTAACCTGAAACAACAAACTTAAACATGAGCAACATGACCACTAGGACAAGCCTAGGGTCAAAAAGAGATAAGAAAGTCAAAACAGAAAGTGACGAGTGTCCAAAATCAAGTTCAAACAATCAAGAAACAAACTCAATTGGTTTCATGTTCATATCAATCATCATCATCATTTCATAAGCAAATTAGGTCAAAGCATGGCACATAGAAGCTCAAAGAAGTCAACAGAATGATGCAACTCAAATCCAATCACAAACAACTCAAAAAATTCTCAAATAATTCATGATCAATCATAATCCATAACATGATAAGAATACCAACTTTCAGCTCATTTGGATCAAGGGAAGTAGGTCAATGAAAATCAGAAAGGCAAGGCAAGTTCAAACATGCTCAAAGAAGTCAACCAATCATGCACCAACTTCAATAAATCATAAATTAGTGACAACATATGAGAAATGAATGGGACTAAAACCATGATAAACCTTAAGATGTCTACTAATGACATGTCAAATTTCATGTCCATCCAATAATGTATGAGAATTTCACAAATCATATGGCATCATGTGTCACAAAAGTCAACATTTTGGTCAAACAGGGGAGAAATTATCAATCAATTAGAAAATGCATTCAAAAATTCCAGAAAAATTCACACACATTCTCAACATCCATAAGCATGTTCATGAAACAAATAAGACCATTTAGAGTTCATTAGGCAAGGTAATTAAAATCTTGAAGTTGGATATCAATGGTGTGACACAAATTGTCACACCCCTATTCAAAAAATCATAACTCACAAACCAGCAATGATAAATTCACAAACTCTACACCAAAATCACCATGAATGTGTCTAGTTTAAGCACAAATAATTTGGGAGTCATTGGATAAGGTATCATCATTTCACAATTGATTTGGTAAGACATACACAAAATGGACACATATGACAAACCCTAGCACAATTTAAAATCCACTCATGCAAAAAATCTGGAAAAATCATGATAAAAAACTAGGGATCAAGATGAACATTTAGCAAAAAATCCCATGAATTTTGGATAAGAAATGAGCGTGCTATGATTTTTGTAAGATTGGTGATCAAGATGAAATAAAAATTAAGAAATAAAATGATTTAATTGAAATTGTAACACGGCAGTGGCATTTTTGAAATTATCTGGAACTTAAATGGAACACTGCGTTCCACTTAGCCTGCGTGTCACTCAGCTAACGGTCACATGTCAATGGAATAGTGTTCTCATGCAAAACAGAAAAATCAAAAAGACCAAACACGATTTCCTGGGTTTATGCATTAGGGTTTCGAGCTACAGTGTTCATCATCATCCATGGAAGAACAATTTTCCCAGAAACTTGAATCAAGCATACCAAACGACTCGTCTAACAACCTACAAACCAAATCTAACCCTAATTTTGATTGAATCGAGCTAAACAACATGAACCAAGCACAAACATGTTCACACATCGAATTTCAACTCAGCATAACTTCTACAATACTTGACCATTTTCAATGATTCAAAGCTCAAAGTGTTCAGTGTGAAGAGATCTATACAAAGCATGGCATGATTTTGAGAAATGGGAGAGTCGAATTCTTACCAAATTTGGAGCACAGTTGTGATTTGATGGTTGTTAGGCTGTAAATGGTTGAAACAGATGCACTAATATGCTTTAGATGATGAATGGAGAAGGAACTTTGGCTTAGCAACCTGGATTCAAGCTTAAATCGAGATCTGCCATGAATGTGAGCTTCAATGGAACAGTGCTTGCAAGGGCTTACAGTAGTGTCTTCAGGCTTGCTACAGCTTCCAAAAGGTTTGTATATGATGGCACAAACAACAATGCTCGAGTTCTTTTGGAGTTTTTTAGCAAGAAGTTCAAAGATGAAGAATTGACTATTTGAGAGCAAATGGATTTTTGGTCTGTTTTAGAAAGTTGTGGCTAGGGTTTTCAGAGTGGAAATGTTGTATATGTAGTCTGTTTAGTGTTGGTTTAAGTTGGTTAATGGAAGTGTAATCACAATTTGCCAATTGGAGGTGTTTTTGCTAATTGATGAATTTCACTCAAATGTTGCATGGGCATGGCTACAGCTGCGAATTGGGCCTTGGCACACATCCAAAACATGAATTCTTAACAATTTCAATTGGTAGAAATAGTTGGAAATGGTTATTTTGAAAGGTCACTTTTTCACCTCACTTAATTAATTCATGCTACTCAAAAAATGCCATTTTGATTGGAATATTTTTGGTGAATTGTGATGGAAGATTTGGATAGAGCACAACAAATAGGACTTGTAGCAAAAAAACCCCACCCAATTTGGCCAAATGGTTTGGAAGATATGCCACTTTGAAGTTCAAAATTTTTTGAGAATGATTTGATCATAACTTGCCAACCATAAATGGGAATTGAGTGTTCTTGGACTTTTTGGAAAGGCAAGAACAAGATCTTCGTCTTTCATGTTGGGCAAAAATTCATTTGAAGCATGTATGATGATGTAATTTTGAGGATCAAGACTTTCCATTTTTGGCAAATTCCAATTACAGGTCAACTTTCTATTTTTTGGAAATTTCTTGTCTGACTTCAAATTCTTCAATCTTGACCTTTGAAATGTTGAATGAGACTTGCATGGACATGAATGAACCTTTTCAAACCATCTCCCACCTTGAAATCCATAAAATCAAGCACAGTTGACCACAGTTGACCATAATTGACTTTTTAGGGTTTCTGGTAGACTGAACACTGACTGATGACTTATGAGCATCCGATCCTTGACCAAAACACTTCCAAAGGACCCCTAGGTCATGTGAACATGTTGGACCAACCCTAGGGCCTTGGCTCAATGAAAATTGCACTTGCTTGCTTGATTGACTGATCTCCTGACCAGTTTGACCTAATTTTGTCTGATGGGCCTGCACTTGGGCAAAGGACAATGCAATGCTATGCAGTGGCCTATGTTATGTTAAATGACCTAATATGAAAATGTATGTACAAAATGTAGGGTGCAAATTTGAGGTGCTACAGCTGCCCCTATTCAATCAGCTGGGAACCCGAATGGATGAGAGCGACGGCTGTCAGACTTTCAGGGTAAACAGGGATTGAATACCAAGAACCGTAGAATTTGCACAATACAGGGATCCACCAATGGAAACGTCCACTGGGATTTGATATTTATTACTGGGTATTTTTTGGTTTTCTATTTTTTCAAGGGTACAGTCACATCCAGACATCACAACGACGATGAATGGGAATAGAAAACACAACTAGATGCCAACGGACAACTAGGAAAAACTCAACGTTTATCGACACCAACGGAGAGGAGGATTACTGCTGGGGAGGACCCTGTGGGGAAAAAGGCAACTATACGCCAACGGACGCATAGGAAAAACTCAACGTTTATCGACACCAACGGAGAGGAGGAATACTTCACTAGGGAAGAAGGACGACGTTACGAACATCGAAAGATGATGTTTACAGACATCAAAAGAAGACCAGACACTTACGCATGACTGGAAATCACCGAAAGATGGTGTTTACCGACACCAAAGAAATAACACACGCGGGTACTAACAGAATACTGACATTTACATGTGTCAAGGCAAGGCTACACACTTGCAGGGGTCTCACTGGGGATCAAGGTCACAACAGCGAGCAAAACAGGAAGGAGCACCAAGAATACCGGGTTGTAGGCATAAAACAGGTGGCCGACCAAAGCGTGAATTGGTTTGTGTTCCAAAACACTCAACATCCTGAAGAGGGCTAGAAAAGCAGTCTTGTTAAAGGATGGACATCCGATTCCATAGGGAATACGAATCTTACTCTGCTAGAGAAAACAATCAAAAGACTGACCAGAGAGTGCATGGGATACATTATCTATAGCCGTCAAAACGTAGATAATACACTCGCATGGAAGATTATCCATAACCGGGTTGCAGGTTGTTAGATGGATAAGCGACCGACAACATCCTGAAGAGAGCGAAAGCAAACTTGTTAAAGGATGGACATTCGATTCCGAACAAAGGAATACGAATCTTACTCAACTGAGGAGGACGACTTCGACCCAAGAGCGCATGAGATATATTATCTATAGCCGTCAAAACGTAGATAACATACTCGCATGGAAGATTATCCATAACCGGGTTGGAGGTTGTTAAATGGATAAACGACCGACAACATCCTGAAGAGAGCGAAAGCAAACTTGTTAAAGGATGGACATTCGATTCCACAAGGAATACGAATCTTACTCAGCTGGGAGGGACAACACTTCGACCAACGAGCGCATGAGATATATGATCTATAGCCGTCAAAACGTAGATAATAACCTCGCATGGAAGATTATCCATAACCGGGTTGCAGGTTGTTAAATGGATAAATCGACCGAAAAGAAAAGCATCGGTACCAGGACTAGGTATGCAAAGATGACCAATCAAAAGAGGATAAAGTTGCTTACTCGGAGCAAGTATCCAAAAAGAGGGGGAAGACCCAATGGGGACAATACTGCTTGATCAAGGCAAGTATCCAAAGGGGAAAAGAGTATCAATACCGCAAGACGGATACTGATAACTGCAAAGAGGGGATTACATCTACCGGTTCGTAGGCAGAAAGCCACAGAAAGGTAACCAGTCATCGATAGGATGAGCACAAAGGGTTAACTCTGCTAGGGGATGAAAGTGGGATTTTACAGCTACCAGCTAGTAGGTAGAAAACCACAAAGATAGGACTTACAACTACCGGTTTGTAGGTAGAAGCCACAAATTCCGCTGAGGATGAGATGAATGAGTGCCGGTTAGTGAGCGACTATTCATTTATGCCCCAGGGAAGCACGGGAGACAGCCAACAGGAAGCCAATTTAGGATCGATCCAAAAAGGCAGACTGAAACAGGACTCATCCTAATGAGGAAAGAACTCAATAGGGAAAACCCATCCCGTTAGGGAGGGAACGGAAACAACCGTCATCCACGAGGATATAACTCAGTGGGGAGCGCAGAATGAAATGGTAGACACTTTCTGCTTAAAGGGTAGACTCTACATGGAGAGATCAGACACATCCATATCTGCTAGGGAGGATCTACTAGAGAGATTTGTATCAACAAATAGCAGGAGAGAACCATCAACAGATACACGACAACAGCTGCATCATGAGTATCCGAATGCTATGATTATGCATGTATGCATTATGCATGATGAATGTATGATGAATGCTGACAAACAGACATGTAAACACACAGGTCCAGGAATCAACCACCCGGTACTACTCTTCTTCCATAGGGAAGGCCAAAAACACCGGAGAGCAAACGCGATCTGCTGGAAACCGGGATATCAGGGAACAACACCATCCTGCGGGGAGAGGAGAAGACTGCTCTGCTGGAGAGAGGAAAGCTAACGTCTTCAGTAAACACTCTGCTTGGGGAACTGCCCCACAAAAAGTATTTCAACAGTAACCTTGCTGGGAATGCCCCACGGTAGGGCTCGAACAAACCTATACTGGAGATGCCCCACAATAGGGCTAACAGGGACCTGGAGGAAGAATGTTGTACTGCCGGGAACATGAAGGTGAACACTTCAACCAACACTGTACTGAGCAACCTTGCTGAGGAGAAACCAAAAGAGGTTCGACAGGAGAAAGATAAAGTTATGCTCGAGATACGAACAAATGTCTTACCTGTTGGTAATCATACCACCCTTGGGAGAGCACTGCGGATCTCCTAAGTATCCTTCCATCATTGTGAACGTTCACTTTGTTTAAGAACAATTTTTTTGTGAAAAATTTGTTTATTTTGAAAACAATGATACTTTATCAATTAAACATGCAAAACATTTGTTGAGTCGAAACAAATAAGAGTGCAAATAATTGGATAAAAGCTCAAATTGATGTGATGGAATGGTGGTCTGCAAAGGGCGAGACTCCATAGATTTGTACAAGTTTGAAATCGGTGATATATATTGGAAGAGGGCTACATTGAACATAATGACCTTTCCTCTACCATTCCGAATTTTCAATGTATTCGGAGCTTCAGTCGACGACGAATCGAGAATTCCTGACGGATGACAGATATATAGCACAGTCTTGTCAAGATGCAGTTACTTGCCAAATCCCTAATTTTTGCCTAGATTGCCCCAGTGTGAGGTGATCAATCCAGCGGGATGCAAATTCTTTTTTTTTTTTTTTTTTCAATGTCTCTAACTTTTGCCTGGATCGCCCTTTCGGGTTTTCAATCCACCGAGACGCTCCTTTTTGCCTAAGTTGCCCTTTGGGGTGTTCAACTTAGCGAGTTGTTTGCTTTTTTCTTTTAGGCGAAGTATTTCTTGACTGCATCGGAATTCACAGGACGAGTGAACTTCTCCATCCATTGTTGTAAGTGTCAAAACATTGCCTGAAAAGGCTCTCTTGACAACATATGGACATTCATAGCTTGGGGGTTCACTTGCCCCTGGAATCGAGCACGAAAGACAAGACCTTCTTGAGCACAAGGTCACCTTCTCGGAACACACGAGGCTTAACCTTCTTGTCGAATGCTTTCTTTACTCTCTGCTGATGTAACTGACCATGACATATGGCAGTTGATCTCTTCCTTTTTGGTCGAATTCAGCATCAGTCAACTTGGGACTTGAGGGTGCTATTTCTCTTTTGTTTTTTTCTTTCTTTTTCTTTCTTTTTCTTTCTTTTGATTTCTTTTGATTTTGCACCCTCTTTTCCTTCTTTTCTTTTTTTTATTTTACACACATTTTTTTTTGATGCCCCAGTTGGCTGTTCTGCTGATTCTCGAGATGCAGCTGAGTGATCTTCTTTTCTTGCTCAAGAAGTCGGGAAATCTCGTCAGGAATCCCTTCAACATCATCTTCTTCCGCTTCGAATACAGGGAATTCAAAATTGGGAGATGACGTCAAATCATTATGTTCAATGGGTTTAAGAAACAACCTGCATAAAGATTTTGATATGAAAAGCTTTTTGGAAACAAACAAGACAATCGTTATGCAGATGAAAAGATTGCTTTTATTCTTGTTTTTTAAGGTTTTTCGTGATCACCAATTTCATGCAAAAAGCGAAAAGGGAAAACAATTGGAAGAACAAATGTTTAACATGAATTTATTTGAATGAAAATATCATTGCACAAAATGTTGCCAACAATGTCATCACTTCTCCTTTTGGCATGGGAGAAGGGTTTTAAACAAAGTGATTATTACTCTGACTTATGAATAACTGTAGGAACGCCCACAGTGACCCAATTGTGATAGATCCCACCAGGGATGACAAATGTCAGTATCCTTTGCATCAGCAGCTTCTGCTTTTGAACAACCCTCTCTGTTGAAGACCTCAGAAGAACAGTCAATGCCAGCTCGGGACTTGCTGTCTTCAGGCTTGATTAACACGGGGACCCAAGTCTTCAAAGTTCAGAATACCTGACCTCACGAGGTCTTGAACCTTCATCTTCAACTGAAAGCAACTATCCACGTCATGACCAGGAGCACCCGAATGATACACACAATGCTGCTCAGGCCTATACCACCACCGAGGGTTGACGGGTATGGCCGGAGGGTCTTTGGGAGTAATCAAGTTCCGCTCTATCAACGAGGGATACAGCTCTGCGTAGGACATAGGAATCGGGTCAAAAATGATCCTCTTCCTCTCATTACCCGTATTGGCTTGATTATCATAAGGAGGCTGGTAAGCCTGCTGTTGAGGACGATGTTGCTGATGTTGATATTGCTAAGTTGGTCTTCTCTGTTGCTGTTGAGTTTGAGTGGCTGGAATAGTCACAGCAGCAACTTGCCGATATTGTCCTCTATTCACACTCCTTCGATGGTGCACAACATTTGTCTCACCCTCTCCCCTTCTGGGTGCCCCAGAGGATGGCTTTTTAGAACTCGAAGAACTTGAATAGCCAGAATCTTGTATCTTTCCTGCTTTGATAAGGCTCTCGGTCCTTTCCCCACAGACGACAACATCAGAAAAACTACTGAACGGGAAGCTTCCCATGCGATCCATGAACACTCCTTGCAAGGTTCCAATGAACATGTCTGTCAGCTCTCTCTCCAGCATAGGAGGTTGCACTCTAGCGGCTAGCTCACGCCATCTCTGGGCATACTCTTTGAAGCTTTCCTTGGATTTTTGACACAAACTCTGCAATTGGGTTCGGCTCGGCGCCATATCCATGTTGTGCTTGTACTGCCTCAGAAAGGCTTCACCCAGATCTTTCCAACTTCTGACTGATTCTTGTTTCAGGTCCATGTACCAGTCCAAAGATGCCCCAGATAGACTATCTTGGAAAAAGTACATCCACATCTTCTCGTCGTCAGTGTAAGCAGAGATTTTTCTGAAGTAAGCTTGCACATGGGTGCGAGGACAGGAGGTACCGTTGTACTTTTCGAATGAGGGTGCTTTGAACTTGTACGGGATTCTCAAACCCTCTACCAGCCCCATATTTGTAACATCAAATCCGAGGGAGTTTTGGCATTCCATAGCTCTGACTTTCTCAGCAAGGGCATCAACCTTACGATCCCTATCCTCAACTCTGACCACTTCATCATCTTCACTCAGCAGTGTGAACATGTCCTCTTGTCTGTCGATAATAGGAGTTGGATGACGAACCGGAGCCCGGGTAGCTCTGACATTGACCTCTGCAGCGAGAGGCTGTCCATTGATTCTTATTCCTCTCAACTCTTCCCCGACGGCATAGTCGTTAGTGGGAGCAGCAACATTGATAGTCTCATGGGTGGGTGCAGCAACAGGCGAAGCACGGTTGGAAGTCTGAAGTACAGTCTCTTGTCTCTGAACCAAGGCTCGGAGCTCTTCTTGACCCTGCGCAACCCCTTGCATCATAGTCATGAACTGGGCCATGTTCGCCCTCATCTCAGCCAACTCGGTCTGAACTTGATCCATGCTTATTTGTTGATTAAGTCTGGTAGAATATCGGTGCGGTCTTTGATCAACTATCCTGCCTGACACAGGAACCAGAATGAGAAGTCTTGTCTCCAAACATGTCTGCAATGACAGGATGATATGTGCATGATATGCATGACATGGGTACTATCTTGTCATGAATGATCCTGATAAAAGATATGCGTATGCGAGTTAACTTTTTTCATGCATTATTACTTTTTTTTTGAAAAATAGACATGCTATGATGCAAATGATGGAGCCAAGACTGGCAGGTTGTGCGTCTCAGAACACCGGATCAGAGCTTTGGCTTGAATTCTGATCACAAACATCTGAAACCCAAAGTCAATCTGATCAACTGGCATCTGAACCCATATCTGGAGAACTGAGTCACCATCTAGTCACCGACCGGTCACCATCAGTACCTGTTAAAATGATCATTCCCTCCCCACTCACGGGTGTCGTCTAGGCCAGGGTAAGGTCGAGAGAAACGCAGCATAAATAACCTTTCGCAGAATACCATCATATACACACCCGAAGTATGTAACGATGATATCCTACCAGGGTCTGAACTGCTCGTGATGTCGATGTTCCGCTAAGTGGCGCATACCACCCACTTCCCATGACTCACTCTATTCCTAGGTTTCCTAGATTGCACTCATAGCCTGGGTATTGGGCCTTTTACCTCAAGTAACACCCACCCCAAACAGAGAAGCACAGCCAGCACAGCAGATGAATATGAATGAATGCAAACATTAATGCAAACAATAAATGCAAACAGTAAATGCAAATATATACAAATGAATGCAATAAATAACAGCACAAAGCAACCAAAGCCCTAACCTAGAGAGCGCTAGGAGAGACTCGCTTAGGGAAGACGGACCAGCACAGGTCAACTTCTCTTTGTCCCCAGCAGAGTCGCCAGCTGTCGCATTACGCGAAAAACCGGCGGGAAAACAAGAACAACAGAGCCGCCACCGTGCGTTATTTATCCCAAAAGAGGGAAAGGAAACGCTCAGAGTAAACCTGGAAAAGACATGGTCTCGCGACCAAAGAGAATGGGATCGGGAGTCGGTTATGCGAAGGGAAGGTATTAGCACCCCTATGCATCCGTCGTACTCGACGGGATCCACGCACAATAGGAAGGAAAATGGTTGCTAAAACACTGCTCAAACACGCACGCAACTGGCTGAAAGAGACACAAGAAAACAAACAAGACTGACTCGGCAGGATATCGCATCCTGGGCCTACTTAGTCTATCAAGCATAGACATCAGAGTCAAAGTAGTTCGGACTGGGGAAACGACACATGCTCGCTAGGATATCGCATCCTATGCATACGTATCTCCTTGGACGAAGGAGAATCAGAGCATTCGTAGCTCGGCTGACACGCACACAAACAAACACAGGCAAAGGCAAACATGGAACCTGAATGCCAATCACTGGTCTTACATCAGCATCCGAACCAACAAACACACACAGGAAACCAACTGCCAATCGCTGGACTTACGTCGGACTCCAACCAGAAAAGGAGAAACAACTCACACAAACAAAACAAAAAGGGCGCCCAGAGAGATCAGCTCATCTCCTGCCTACATACCTCATCTGGCATGAGGATCAGGGCGACGTAGTTCCCCTACGGAGGGAAAAAGGACTAGCCTAACCAGATAACAGAGGGAGACACAACTAGGGAGACTACGACTCGGGCCTAGATGTTATCATGCAAATCATCCCTAAGTTAAGGTTTCTAGCTAACTTGCACAGGAAGCAAGCCTATCCTAAACATGACTTGCACAGGAAGCAAGCCACACCAAACCTAACTTGCACAGGAAGCAAGCTAAAGCAAACACACAAGCACAAGTAGCACACACTATATGCAAGCAATGAGCTCAGACAAGGTTAGGTTTTAGTCGAGGGGTCATATCAACCTCAATAAACAAACCACTGGAACTGGGTAATGTTAGCTCTTAACCTTGCCATCGAGGGGCTAAGGTGAAGCAGATGAAAAGTGAGTGAAGATGAGACTTCACAGCTCTTATCCCTGGCCTGGGAGAGCTTAAGACAAGAATGTGTGGGTTCAGAAAGTGGGAACCCTTCTACACATTTGAAACTGACTCAACTGTACAATTGTACAAGATCTTGGGTGGGTATCTGCAATGCATCAACACAGTGGTGTGAGCAAAGCAGATGACACACAGAATAGCAGGGGATAGATTGCATATCCCTTGGGTTCTGCCAATTGCCTCTTCACTTAGGAGGTCTTTGAACAAATGCAAGGACAAAGGTAAACAGTCACAAACATTGCCTCTTAAGGAGGACTTCAGACAGGTGCCTGGCCAAGCAACAGGCCAGGTCTTCCAGACTACATGAAGATAAGAAATTATACCTCAATGCAAATTGCCATTAAGCAAAGCAAAGCAAGTTCTTAAAGAACTAAGCAACTAATGGTACCTGAAACCAGTCAGACAACATCAGTATGCAATTCAAAGTTAAACAAAAATGAGGTAGAGATCAACAGTCAACACAATCAGTTAAATGTGCAATGCACAAGGCTCAAAGCACAACTCAATTATGTGACATGGGCTATAAAGTTTCTTTTACAAAAACTTGCTGCATAATTGAACATGCTGAACAGAACGTTGTGTTTAAGGGTGTAAGAGTAAACAACATCTATATGCTTGACCTTTTTGATGTATCTTTAACAAGTACTAAATGTCTAGTTACCTTGAATGATGATTCTTGGCTTTGGCATAGACGTTTAGCACATGTTAATTTCGATTTGCTCAATAAGGTTGTGTCTAAGGATCTAGTAGTCGGTCTTCCAAAAATAAAATTTTCAAAAGACCACCTATGTGACGCTTGCCAAATGGGAAAGCAAACGAGAGTCTCTTTTAAATCAAAAAATATAATTTCAACTTCATGACCTCTTGAGCTTCTCCATATGGATCTCTTTGGACCTTCTAGGACAAAGAGCTTAGGTGGAAATTACTATGGTTTTGTAATTGTTGACGACTATTCTAGATTTACTTGGACTATATTCCTTCATAGCAAAGATGAAACTTTTTCTGCTTTTAAGAATTTTGCAAATCTGTCCCAAAATAAAATGAACTCCAAAATAGTTACAATCCGTAGCGATCATGGTGGTGAATTTCAAAATTATCACTTTGATAAGTATTGTGACAAGTATGGTATTGAGCATAACTTTTCAGCTCCTCGAACTCCACAACAAAATGGCGTTGTGGAGCGTAAAAATCGTGTTTTAGAGGAGTTGGCAAGAACAATGCTAAATGAGGGTGGATTACCAAAATACTTTTGGGCTGATGCTGTTAGCACAGCGTGTTATGTTTTAAACAGAGTCTTAATTCGTCCAATTTTAAATAAAACCCCTTATGAGCTTTTAAAAGGAAGAAAGCCAAACATGTCACATCTTCACGTGTTCGGTTGTAAATGTTTCTTTTTGAATAATGGTAAGGAAAATATTGGGAAGTTTGATGCAAAAGCAGATGAAGGTATCTTTCTTGGATACTCACTATCAAGTAAAGCATATAGAGTGTATAATAAGCGTTTACTTACCGTTGAAGAATCTGTCCATGTTTCTTTTGATGAGTCTTATCCGAAAAATGTCGGAAAAGGTATTTCTTTTGATGACGCAGGTGTATCTACAGAAGACATACTCAAAGAAGCTGTTAAGGAAACTGATCAATCCAAAACAGCTGCCCATGAGAAGGAGAAAGATACTAGTCATGAAGAAGATGAGGAAGAAAAGACAGCTGAAGTGAATGATCTTCCAACAGCTTGGAAGTCCTCAAAAGACCATCCGATAGACAACATCTTGGGAGACATTTTAAGGGAGTAATGACCCGTTCTAAGATAAGTAATTTTTGTTCTCACTTCGCTTTTGTTTCACAAGTAGAACCTAAAAATGCCAAAGAGGCCTTGATTGATGAATTTTGGCTAATGGCCATGCAAGAAGAGCTTAATCAATTTAAAAGAAATGACGTTGGGAACTTGTCCCTCGTCCGCGAGATCATCATATCATAGGTACTAAGTGGGTTTTTAGAAATAAGCTTGATGAAAACGAAGTGATTACTAGGAATAAGGCACGTTTAGTTGCACAAGGGTATAACCAAGAGGAGGGCATAGACTATGAGGAAACTTATGCTCCAGTTGCTCGCCTTGAAGCTATACGTCTCTTGCTTGCCTATGCGTGTTCTAATGATGTTAAGCTTTACCAAATGGACGTAAAGAGTGCTTTTCTTAATGGTGTCATAAATGAAGAAGTATATGTTTCACAACCTCCTGGTTTTGAGAATGCTGAAAATCCAGATCATGTTTACAAATTAAAACGAGCTTTGTATGGTCTTAAACAAGCCCCTCGGGTTTGGTATGAAAGGCTTAGCAAATTCCTAATTGATCATGGATATTCAAGAGGTAAAGTGGATAATACTCTCTTTATTAAACACAAAGGGAAACACATTCTTTTAGTTCAAGTTTATGTAGACGATATAATTTTTGGTTCAACTAACATACACTTGGTCGAAGAATTTTCTAAGGTTATGCTGGGTGAATTTGAGATGAGTCTAATGGGGGAGCTGAACTACTTCCTAGGACTGCAAATAAAGCAACTTGATGAGGGTACAGCAGTATGTCAAACAAAATACTGCAGAGAACTACTCAAGCGCTTTGGAATGAATGACTCAAAATCAATTGACACCCCAATGCCTACCAACGGAAATCTAGATAAGGATGAGCATGGTAAGTGTGTAGATGTCAAAAAGTTCAGAGATATCATTTATCCATCACAAGATTACGTCAACAGAGGTAATATCATTCCTTTCTACAATTTTTTTCTAAGTGGTTGTGTATGTTAGAACAAAAGTTCTTACTCCAATTGATGTAAATTTGGATGCATATATTGTTTGCCTATACTGTTTGCACATTAACAATCTGACTTGTGAATTCTTCTTCTGCATAACCATCATAACATACTGCATAAAAATTCTCTAAAATCTGCTTTGGCATCAGTATGCATCGATCTAAACATGTTGGCATCGATCCATATCTTCTGCATATTTAAATTTTTTTAAAACAAGTTCAGGATGCATCGATCCATTCGTCGCATGCATCGATACATAGCCCTGGTACAAACAAAAATACCTGATATGCATCGACCCATGGCCACATGCATCGATCCATACTGATGCTATGTGTATTAAATGAATATTTTCTCTCTCATGCATCGACACATCAGCCACCCTTATCACTTCCTATCTCAAAACTTCATATCATCAGTGCTCATAAACCCCATAACCAGCGGCTAACCCTAATCTTCCTCATCATCACTCACTCTAAAACCCTAAATCTCTCATCACCATGCCTCCACGCACTATTCCAGCCAGAGCAAAGGGAAAAGGAAAAGGAAAGGAAACAGCCGGTACTTCTCAGCAACCACCAGATGTTCCTCCAAATGCCTTAGACTTGCTTCATCCTGCAATTGCTACTGAATTTGAGGAATCCTTCAAGACAAGGTTAGTTATGAAACCCCATGTCTTTGATAAAACTGATGCTATTCACCTGCATCTAAATGATGTGGTTGAACTCCTACATGCACAAAGACTTGGGTCATTTCTGTCTACAAAGGATGATTACCATGAGGATTTCATCCGGGCCTTTTATGCTGGCTTACAACCTGGTAGAGGCTATATGTTCCGGTGTTCTATCGGTGTCAGAACATATACCTTTGAAGCCTCTGATTGGGAAACGGTGTTTCAAATTCCGCTTCCGTCGATGAATTTCAAGTCCTGGCATGACCTGCATTTTGATACTGAATTTGACATGAAGGACTTTACTCCATCTATCCTAAAGATAGACAGACCGCTGAGTGAGGATGAACACGTCACGTCTGGTATGATTAAGCAAACTCCGTGTATTCTTCATTGGATAATCTCACACATTCTGCGTCCGACAAGCAGTGGACACTCTCGGTTGGACAGGGCAAGCATACATCTTCTCTACATTCTGCAAAATAAGGTTCCCTTGAATTGGGCAAACTACTTTGTAAAACGTCTATTTTTCGTGCGAGACAGCTCAAAGAATGTGGCTCTAGGTTATGCTTCTCAAATAATCAAAATTCTAAAGTTTTGGAAGGTTGCAATTCCTCCAGTTCCTCTCCTATCTCCATCTGCTGCTCAAGAGTTTGACTCTTCCACTTTATCGCATATGGGATATTGTCGCATTACGCGAAAAACCGGCGGGAAAACAAGAACAACAGAGCCGCCACCGTGCGTTATTTATCCCAAAAGAGGGAAAGGAAACGCTCAGAGTAAACCTGGAAAAGACATGGTCTCGCGACCAAAGAGAATGGGATCGGGAGTCGGTTATGCGAAGGGAAGGTATTAGCACCCCTACGCATCCGTCGTACTCGACGGGATCCACGCACAATAGGAAGGAAAATGGTTGCTAAAACACTGCTCAAACACACACGCAACTGGCTGAAAGAGACACAAGAAAACAAACAAGACTGACTCGGCAGGATATCGCATCCTGGGCCTACTTAGTCTATCAAGCATAGACATCAGAGTCAAAGTAGTTCGGACTGGGGAAACGACACATGCTCGCTAGGATATCGCATCCTATGCATACGTATCTCCTTGGACGAAGGAGAATCAGAGCATTCGTAGCTCGGCTGACACGCACACAAACAAACACAGGCAAAGGCAAACATGGAGCCTGAATGCCAATCACTGGTCTTACATCAGCATCCGAACCAACAAACACACACAGGAAACCAACTGCCAATCGTTGGACTTACGTCGGACTCCAACCAGAAAAGGAGAAACAACTCACACAAACAAAACAAAAAGGGCGCCCAGAGAGATCAGCTCATCTCCTGCCTACGTACCTCATCTGGCATGAGGATCAGGGCGACGTAGTTCCCCTACGGAGGGAAAAAGGACTAGCCTAACCAGATAACAGAGGGAGACACAACTAGGGAGACTACGACTCGAGCCTAGATGTTATCATGCAAATCATCCCTAAGTTAAGGTTTCTAGCTAACTTGCACAGGAGGCAAGCCTATCCTAAACATGACTTGCACAGGAAGCAAGCCACACCAAACCTAACTTGCACAGGAAGCAAGCTAAAGCAAACACACAAGCACAAGTAGCACACACTATATGCAAGCAATGGGCTCAGACAAGGTTAGGTTTTAGTCGAGGGGTCATATCAACCTCAACAAACAAACCACTGGAACTGGGTAATGTTAGCTCTTAACCTTGCCATCGAGGGGCTAAGGTGAAGCAGATGAAAAGTGAGTGAAGATGAGACTTCACAACTCTTATCCCTGGCCTGGGAGAGCTTAAGACAAGAATGTGTGGGTTCAGAAAGTGGGAACCCTTTTACACATTTGAAACTGACTCAACTGTACAATTGTACAAGATCTTGGGTGGGTATCTGCAATGCATCAACGCAGTGGTGTGAGCAAAGCAGATGACACACAGAATAGCAGGGGGTAGATTGCATATCCCTTGGGTTCTGCCAATTGCCTCTTCACTTAGGAGGTCTTTGAACAAATGCAAGGACAAAGGTAAACAGTCACAAACATTGCCTCTTAAGGAGGACTTCAGACAGGTGCCTGGCCAAGCAACAGGCCAGGTCTTCCAGACTACATGAAGATAAGAAATTATACCTCAATGCAAATTTCCATTAAGCAAAGCAAAGCAAGTTCTTAGAGAACTAAGCAACTAATGGTACCTGAAACCAGTCAGACAACATCAGTATGCAATTCAAAGTTAAACAAAAATGAGGTAGAGATCAACAGTCAACACAATCAGTTAAATGTGCAATGCACAAGGCTCAAAGCATGTGAGCCAAGCAACCTACAAAACAAACAAGTTAGTCATGATAATCAATCAAGCTCAATCAATTTGTATTGATCTCTTTGGGTATTTGCTGCTTAACCTGAAACAACAAACTTAAACATGAGCAACATGACCACTAGGACAAGCCTAGGGTCAAAAAGAGATAAGAAAGTCAAAACAGCAAGTGACGAGTGTCCAAAATCAAGTTCAAACAATCAAGAAACAAACTCAATTGTTTTCATGTTCATATCAATCATCATCATCATTTCATAAGCAAATTACGTCAAAGCATGGCACATAGAAGTTCAAAGAAGTCAACAGAATGATGCAACTCAAATCCAATCACAAACATGTTCACACATCGAATTTCAACTCAGCATAACTTCTACAATACTTGACCATTTTCAATGATTCAAAGCTCAAAGTGTTCAGTGTGAAGAGATCTATACAAAGCATGGCATGATTTTGAGAAATGGGAGAGTCGAATTCTTACCAAATTTGGAGCACAGTTGTGATTTGATGGTTGTTAGGCTGTAAATGGTTGAAACAGATGCACTAATATGCTTTAGATGATGAATGGAGAAGGAACTTTGGCTTAGCAACCTGGATTCGAGCTTAAATCGAGATCTGCCATGAATGTGAGCTTCAATGGAACAGTGCTTGCAAGGGCTTACAGTAGTGTCTTCAGGCTTGCTACAGCTTCCAAAAGGTTTGTATATGATGGCACAAACAACAATGCTCGAGTTCTTTTGGAGTTTTTTAGCAAGAAGTTCAAAGATGAAGAATTGACTATTTGAGAGCAAATGGATTTTTGGTTTGTTTTAGAAAGTTGTGGCTAGGGTTTTCAGAGTGGAAATGTTGTATATGTAGTCTGTTTAGTGTTGGTTTAAGTTGGTTAATGGAAGTGTAATCACAATTTGCCAATTGGAGGTGTTTTTGCTAATTGATGAATTTCACTCAAATGTTGCATGGGCATGGCTACAGCTGCGAATTGGGCCTTGGCACACATCCAAAACATGATTTCTTAACAATTTCAATTGGTAGAAATAGTTGGAAATGGTTATTTTGAAAGGTCACTTTTTCACCTCACTTAATTAATTCATGCTACTCAAAAAATGCCATTTTGATTGGAATATTTTTGGTGAATTGTGATGGAAGATTTGGATAGAGCACAACAAATAGGACTTGTAGCAAAAAAACCCCACCCAATTTGGCCAAATGGTTTGGAAGATATGCCACTTTGAAGTTCAAAAATTTTTGAGAATGATTTGATCATAACTTGCCAACCATAAATGGGAATTGAGTGTTCTTGGACTTTTTGGAAAGGCAATAACAAGATCTTCATCTTTCATGTTGGGCAAAAATTCATTTGAAGCTTGTATGATGATGTAATTTAGAGGATCAAGACTTTCCATTTTTGGCAAATTCCAATTACAGGTCAACTTTCTATTTTTTGGAAATTTCTTGTCTGACTTCAAATTCTTCAATCTTGACCTTTGAAATGTTGAATGAGACTTGCATGGACATGAATGAACCTTTTCAAACCATCTCCCACCTTGAAATCCATAAAATCAAGCACAGTTGACCACAGTTGACCATAGTTGACTTTTTAGGGTTTCTGGTAGACTGAACACTGACTGATGACTTCTGAGCATCCGATCCTTGACCAAAACACTTCCAAAGGACCCCTAGGTCATGTGAACATGTTGGACCAACCCTAGGGCCTTGGCTCAATGAAAATTGCACTTGCTTGCTTGATTGACTGATCTCCTGACCAGTTTGACCTAATTTTGTCTGATGGGCCTGCACTTGGGCAAAGGACAATGCAATGCTATGCAGTGGCCTATGTTATGTTAAATGACCTAATATGAAAATGTATGTACAAAATGTAGGGTGAAAATTTGAGGTGCTACAGATATCGGTGGGACAAGGACCGTAAATGCTTCTACTTCTTTGAAAGAAAATCCAGAACAAGAATCTACAATTTTGATGTGCCTTCTGAACGAATCCATGTTGTTGAAGACCAGCCTGATGAAGAAATGCAGGATGCGCATGAAGCAGATGTGCCTCCAGCTGAGGCCAATGCTGGTTGGGGTGATTGGGTGCCACGAAGGTGGTCTCCAACCAACTATGTGCCTGAACCTACGGCCCCTCCGTTCTCCGGTGGTACTTCATCCTCAATACCTACTGCGGACATCACTCATATGCTTCAACAGATGGAAATTGCCAACAAAGAACGTCATGAAGAGGCACGGTATTGGAATGTACAACAAAATGAGTGGCACAAGGAGCATCGTGACTAGCATGAGGAGCATACACGGATGTATCAGAATCAATACGCTTGGCACCAAGACTTGGTTACGTGGCACCAAGTTTTCTACAATGAAATGTCTGGCTTTATGGACAACTGCCGCGAAAATCCTGGTATTATGGACAGATTTAGAAGCATTGAAGTTCAGGACCGATTTAGGCAATACTCCTTCATGGGCCAAAATCCAGACACAATGCCTCCTCCTCCGCCTCCGCCAAGCTACAGAGATCCTGCCAAAGATGATGAGGAGTTCTGTGGTGGCCACAATCCCAATTAACCCACCATCATTTCATATCACTGCATTTCATCTCATATTGCTCAAGTTTTATTTTGTTGCACAATATATGGTTTAGCTTATGTAATTCTTAAACTCGTTCGAATCCTTAAATGCTTTTCACTTTCTGTTTATCTCTATTGTTATTGCCCTTATTCGTCATTCTTTGTGAATGATTCTTTACTTTGAAGCTTCCTTCTTTGTGATTGATAGCTTTTTATCAATTTTTTTGCCATGTCCTGCTACAACATGCTACCTTGATAAACCTGTTTCTTCCTCTTTTTGATGTTGACAAAGGGGGAGAAAATGCAGATATGCACAAACTCAGGGGGAGTATCACACATCTTGCCAAAAATTTGCCATCATCAAAAAGGGGGAGTTTGTGAGAAAATTCTTTACTTTGAATAGCTTTTGATTGATAGCAAATTGTGTGATCATCATCCAAATGATGGCTGTGCATTACCATACATGACACATGAGTGTTTTTAGTGTGTTTTATCCCATTCTATTGTTGCATGTCTGTACATAAAGATCTACATTGATACATCTCTTAAAATAACTCATAAAATCCATTTTGTGTCAGTATGCATCAACACATAAGCCTATGCATCGATCCATATAGCATGTTGCAAATTACAAATTTTTTTTGTTCAGTATGCATCGATGCACACGAGTCATGTATCGACACATGAGCAGGCAAAATGCTCTATGGATCGATCCATACGAGCCTTGCATCGATCCATGATCAGTTGAAACACCCTACGCATCAACGCATGCGTATTATGCATCGATCCATGTTAGTGAAAATGTCATATGCATCAATACATACGAATTATGCATCGATACATGCTTAATTCATTTCACCAAAACCTCATATATCTTACAGTATGCATCGATGCATACCCTTATGTATCAATGCATAAGTTTGTTTTATGTTCTAACAGTTTCTGTTTCAGCATAAATAAGAGATATTGTGACAACAATAAATGGAAACGAATTCAAAGAGGGAAAAACAATTGAACACAAGATCAAAGCAGTGTGTAGCAGCAATTGTTGTTGAGCAGATAGAAACCTGAAAGAGACTTCATCTTCTTCATCTTCTCAATCACTTTTCTTCAAGAACATCAAAACATAATCATTCTTGTTCTTTGGATTAAAGGATCAACGAGATAACGTTCAGTGGTACGATCAAGGATCTAGCTGAGGTTTTTCAGTGGAACGATCGAGGATCTAGCTGAGTTGAAGATTGAAGGGGGTTTCGAAGAAAAACCTACTGGTTTGTCCTTCAAGAACTGGAGTGTTCTTGCGGGTTTGTTATTCACGTTTGCAGAACAGATTTAGCCGCAGCGTTGCGTTTGGAGATCGGGGGATTTCGCAAGCAGGTCGTGGAACCGGTGAATTGTTTGCAATTTCGTGCAGGAAATTCTTGATCGTGCTCAGATCAAGTGGAGGTTTCATACAAGAAGAAGTTCTTGGAATTTAGAATTCTGTCTTTGTATCATAACCTTGTATCAACGAATTCGGCATAATTGATAATCAAAGTTCTCAATTTCATTTGAAATTGAGAGGGAGACGTACCCACACGCGAGGACGACGTGGGGAACTTCCTTACCAAATCTCTGCGTATTGTATTCTTCCCTTACTCCTCTTTACGTTTCCAACAATTTTGCAAATTCAGTTAGTGTGTGGTGATTGTACCTTTTGCAAGACAGCAGTGGCAAGAAAACTTCTTTAACTAAACTCCACTGTTGTTCATTATTTATTACATACACACCAACTGTTTGACAAAATTGTTAGCTAGGTTTTATTCATTGGAAATATACTTTAATGATAAGTGCATTCAATTGGCTAAAATTATGGTGTTAATAGTTCTGTCATTCTTATCCAAATCCAGCATTAAACTCGTGTGTCCGGTTTTCTAGTAGCGGTTCAGAATAGACGGAAGTCGATTCGGGACTGAAATTTTCCGCCAACTTTAAAAACTCTGATAAAACTTTAAATCCGTTTAATTTTAAAAAGGTGATCTATTCACCCCCCCTCTCGATCACTAGCCACACCGTCTAACAGCAATAATTGGTTGTCGCTGGCCCAACAATGTGGATTTCTCTTGGTTTGTGACTATAGAATCGATTGTTGACTTCTCCTCGATTACATCAACTTTGAGGGTGTAAGTTTTCAGGGAGTTAACCTCAGGTCCCTCATTCTGCTTATGCTCTATGAGACCTGGTTCGATTTCTTCTTCATCCATCACTATTATCTTAATATTTTTATGATGCAACAATTGATGTTCTAAAGTAAAAGGTTCATCACATAAGAAACATAATCCCATTTCTATATTCTCTTCCACTTCCCTAGCACCCAAGATTTTCACTAGTTTGTATTTAATAGCCATGCGCGCCAGATCGAAGGCCCGAGATACCAATAGAGACGGGTAAATAGATTCTAAGGACGAACTGATAAAATCCAACTTTTAAAGTAAGGTTTCTAATGATTTAGAATAGAATCCTATACAAATGAGAGATTAAGTGAATATATTATTGAATGAGAGAAGAAGATAATTTGTTGAATGTTGACTGATTCCTTTTCAAATGAGGGACAAGACCTTTAAATACAACTATCAAGGCTAAAAGAGTAAAGTACACAAAGTAAACTATTATTTAAAATAAACTAATAATCTAATAGCTGAAGATGATGGTATTGAGTTTGCAACAAAATCACTTGGTGCATGGGAGAAATTGGAAACACTTTTTGGCTACATATGAGGCCTTGTCTAGACATTATGAGGAAAAATGTTGTAGTCATAAGGCGAGGAAAGCCATTGTTGTGTGTTAAAGAAGTTGCCAACCGAAGCAGAAGGTTGATAATTCTGATTAAATTTGTACCAGCAAGTGAGTGCAAAGTGTCCATATAAAACTTATAGCATGTTATGAGTTTAGGGTTCCCAACTTTGTCACTTTTGATTCCTAATTTTTAAGTTTCTTTTGTTCTATTTTTCTTTGTAACTCAAGTCTTCAAGGGAGTAATTTGTGGAACAAGGTTTATTCATAATTTAGGTTTTATAATTCATTCTCTTTATATTATTCATCTTTTGTGATTGATTGTTATCCGTTTGAGAGATTTCATTTCAATCTAACTAACTTTTATTTCTGTCTTTAGTTAGTTACAAATCACTGCAACTATCTGCTTTTATATTGTAGATTTAGTTGACTTGCAATAGCTGGTTTTGAATAGTGCTCAGACTGACATATGTCAGTCTTGAGCCTATACTAGTTACACACTCTAATATGTTACATCACTTCCATGTCGTTAATGACGGTGTCATTTAATAAAAAATGACGAAAAAATCTCAGGTTGTAAATTGGCGATTGGAAACCTGATTTTATAAATGGGAAATAGTTATCTGTTGTATTTTTCCTACTAATATCGGCTGGTGTTTGTATAGTCTTAAAGTTGGCCTAGGCTTAACATGCATGCCAAAATTCAATTTTGTGAGAATCAATAGTTTGGGCAAAGAAAAACAGAAAAATTATCCGTTAGATGTTGTTTACATTCTCAACTTGTTTTATCTTTGTTACTCCCTCCGTCTCATAATAAGTGTCTTATTTGAGTTTTGTGCGCTTCTTAAGAAAATAATTAGATGTATTAATTTTAATGATAAAATTAGTATCATTTACTAAAATACCCTTATTTATTATAGTTAGTGGAGTTATTGAAAATAGTGAAAGCAATGTTTTAAAAATCGGACTGAAGATCGAACTGGTGAAACTTACGGTTTAAGATTTAATTGGTCCAACCGGTTAAACCTACGATCGAATCGTTTATTAAATAAAATAATAATATAAAAATAAATTTCATAAATATGTCACACATAATCATATGTTCACAACTTAATAAAATAAATATTTTAAAAATTCATTACAAATTTAATACAACAATATCGATAATAATATAATAATATAACATAGTTCTACACTTCATTTCAACATTCATTTAAGAACAATTTGACCAAAATAAAGAATTACAATAAACTAAGTTAAACTAATTCAAACCAAAATTAAAATAATAGAATATAATAACTAAAATAAAATTCAAATAATTAAGAATACCTAAATTAAATAAGATAAAATAGCAAAAATAAATAATATAATATACTTCATTGAACAACAACAAAAATTAATTTGAATTGAACTACGGCAAATAAATCTTAATTGACAACAACAAACAATATTGACTTGAACGTCAATCAATATTGAGTTGAATATCATGACTATGTTTGAAAGAGACGGTATGATGATGATGGAGTGTGGTTGAAAGGAAAACTATAATGGAGTGATAAAACTTAGAAGTTTGTATTGTTGTAAAAAAATACATAATTTTTTTTTGTGATTGAGAATGTATGTTAAGTTTTGATATTGACATATTAAAATTTATAAAAAAATTTAAAAAATGGTCAATTTGATGATATTTTTTGAAACGGACGATTTTACAAAACTGGCTCCGGTTTTTTGGTTCGAATGATTTTGGACAGTTGAATTCGGTTTTTCCGGTTTTATGCCGGTTTTGACCCACTAGCGGTTTTGAAAGGTTGATCCAACTGGATCCAGTCCAACCGGTTGAACCGGTCGGTTCGGTCCGAGTTTTAAAATATTGAGTGAAAGTTAATAAATAAGGATATAATAGGTGAAAAAAATAATAATTGTTATATTGATATTTTAAAATGACATTTATTTTGAGATATAAAAAAAATGCAAGTGAGACACTTTTGATGAGATGTAGGGAGAATTAGATATAGTTTAACATATTCAAATTATTATGATAGGATGATATTGCTATATGTTATGAATATGATTTGTAAAACCTGATTGATTAACTTGGTAACTTTTTATACTTCAGCAGATTGTTTAGGTATTTGCATATTCTTACTTTTTGGTCTTGTACAGTAAGCTAAACTGGCTTTGAATAGCTTTTTCTGCTATATGTTTGGCAGTGCGTATTTGGAGTGCCATGATTTCGGTTGCTGGCAAAATCGTTTTTCGTCAAATGCTTGCGGCTTCATTAAAAAGATGACACTGATATGATATCAAAACATATAAATATGTATTTTGCATTTCAGTTAGTAAGGTTTTTTGGTTGGCTAGTATCAAAACATGGTATGTAAATGGTCATACCAATTTTGAGTCACTTTGTTTAGAGTGGCTAGTATCTATATCTGTTTGAAGTTTGCTGCATAATTTGATCACAAGAATTTAATTTTCTTTCCTGAGCCATGTTCATGTCAGTCATTGCAGCTCTAAACATGATTTTTGATCATGTTAATAATTTTGAAGCTTCTTAGAATAAATACAAGTAAATCAATGGAATCTAAGAGTATGGTTTTTAGCCTGATATTATATTGTTATTTGAGAAATTAGAAGTTGCAGAATAATTTAAGTTTTCCCTTTAATAATTATCTATAAATATCATAATCACAAGTGATAAATAATTAAAAAAGTTCAATGTGTCAGCATTAAAGGGGTAAATAAGGCTCACAAATTTAAGATAGCTCTTGGAATTTTCAAACTAAGGACAAAGTGATAGATAATTAAAAAAGGTCAATGTGTGCAGCATTAAAGGGGTAAATAAGGCTCACAAATTTAAGATAGCTCTTGGAATTTTCAAACTAAGGACAAACATTATTCCTTTAAAAATTGTTCAAAAACCAGAAAAGTATTTCAGGTTTCAATATGAAACATAGTAAAAAAAGAACATAATAAGTCTGGAATAGTTGACAAACTTCCAAAGAATTCTTCTATATGTGGAACACATGTAAGTAATGCCTGGAGACAATTTTTAAGTACTATTGCAGATTCATCAAGTTTGCATCTCTTAAGAACCAACTCTACCAAGCAACATGAATCGTAAGCTTCTAAAGGTAGTTGCAATGTTGATAATCATAGTTTTTGGAGATACACTTTTGACCGTGGAAGCATGCAATTTCACTGACATGAAAGCTTTGATGAGTTTTAAGAAAGGATTCATTTCCAATGATGAAGAATTATTTCAAACACAGATGATAGGGTGAATTCTTCAATAGTATTTCTTACATCACTTCAAGTTACCACACTCACTAAACAATTTTGAAAATACCACACTCACTAAAGAATTTGAAATTTTTGGTTGAGTTGGATGCTCATGACAACGCACTTACCGGTGGAATACCCGATAAAGTCGGTGAAATGCAGGTTCTTCAAAAGCTTGATCTTTCAAACAATTTGCTAACTGGGAAGGTACCATCTTCATGGACTAATCTTCATGGACTAATTTAACTGTCATTTCAGTTTTGTACCTTTGTCCAGACCATTTTATGATCTTAATCACTTCCTATAAGTTTATGAAACATAGCCAAGCACAATTGGAATCAAGATCAAGCAAGGTTGAAGCTCTCTCGAAGGTAATTTTTTAGAATTTCCATCTCTTCGATTATCCCTCAATTCTTCACAATTCTTTGTGATTTTTGGTTGGCTGAAGTCCTACCAATATTGACAAGAAAATTGAGTTGCTTTGAGGTCAAATCGAAGCAATTCAGTTCATGATCCTTAAAATTCAAATTCCTTTTTCTTTTTATATACTTGAAATTGGAGAAAATTGATGTCAGATTCGAACTCTTGAGCATTTTTTCTTTAAATCCATGTCCTTGTTTCTCATTTTGGTGATGGTTGATGATGGACTAGTCCGGTGAGGTCCATCAGAGAAGAAGACCGGAACCCTAGCTCCGGTGGTGTGTTATCACGCCTCTCAACCATCAGATCTATTCAATTTGTTTTAATCTTGGCCTTTGGTTTTAAATACCAAATTTGCAACGCGTTGACTGTAGTGCACCATGGAACGCGCGTGCTTGGCCATCAAATCTGCTATCTAAATTATTGAGGGAGATCTGATGACCCTTTTTTTTTGTATTTTCTGATTTTTCATTAAACCCATTTATTTTGATTAATTTATATTAATTTCATTTTTAATTCAAAAATATGGGACTTTCACCAAAAATCTTAAAATATTTTCCTCTTTCATTTTCTGAATTAAAATTATTTTTTGTATTAATTTTGATATTTTTCATAAATTAATTGTTTATGTACATATACTTTAATTGTTTAAAAATACTTCTGACTTTTCAAAAATCATGAAATTTTTTGTCTAAGATCCTTTGACCTTGTTTGACCTAGGATAAATCTATTGGCTATTTATTTGGTGTTTTGAAGATATTTTAGGTTTTGACCATATTAAATTGAATTTAAATGCATTTTTAATTTGATTTTTAATTGATTAATTGTATAAAAATTATGTTGAGCCATTTTTATTGACTTGTGATGTCTGACTATGTTTTTGGGCTTTGGTCAAGGTTGATTTGACTTTTGTTGAGTTAAAATCATTGGATTTAGGGGATTGATGAAATGTACATTTCATCATCCAAAATGAATGAATGATTTTAATTTGATAAAATTCCTCCCATGACCAATTTGTGTTTCTCTCATCACCCCTCCCTCTTTATGTTTAATCCCATTCTTTCCCATCCCTTTCATTGACCAATGAAATCTCCAAATCCTAAGGCTAATTGGTTCATCAATAACCTTGTGTTAGATGGACCAATACAAGTATGGATGAGATAACTCTACCCTTTCATCTTTTTCTTTTAGTGTGTGGTATGTTTTAGGAGTTTGATTCATTATACCAAATCTCTAACATGCATTAGCACCAAAAAAATTATTGCCCGACCTCAGATAATTGTGACTTCTACATAAGTCCAATTACGATTGCTTAACATAGAGATAAATTTGACCCTAAAGGCATATCATTCTAGTAAGTGAGATTGTAAGTCTTCCATCTTTCATGGTATTGTGTGGAAACTTGGTCTTTTTTCCTTCCTTTGGAAGATGTCTTGGTTCAAGGATCCATGCTTGTGAATAAATGGTCGAGTGTTCTCTAAAGAATGACTTAATCAATTGAAAAGAAAAACATCACTAACATCTAACTACTAACATATGACTAACTTTTTATTAATATTGCTTTACTTTCAAGTCATTTACTTTATGCAATTTAATTTCTAATCATTTACCATTCATTATCATTTACATATCATTTAACTTGTTTATGTTTATGTCATTTTCACTTTGCTCATTGGAGCCTTATATTGCATTTCTATATATTTGTTTGTATATTTTGTTTCTTCTTGTCGTCTTAGGACCTTAAAATACCTAATAAATAACAAAAACCCTAAAAAATGTTTGTGTGGACTATTGGGTTTGATCTGAATTTTTGGACCTAGGATTAGGCAACATTTCATATGCAAAAGGACTTGGTCAATGCCAACATTTATGAGATCAAGTTATTGTGATTTGGGCTTTCATCTGATACAAGTATTTGATCCACTTGAATTCATCTGCTCCATGGTCTTGATGCAAATTTTATTTTGATCTGATGCCTAATACCTTATTCTGAGCAAAATCAAGGAGTATTTCATCTGATACATGAGAAGACAAAGAAGACCGTTAGCTATGGATTCGCTTGCTTGGATATGGCCATCTTTATTTGATGCCTTGCTCTTCATATTGCTAATTGCTTGCTGATTATTACTTGATTCAAAGTCCAAAGGGAAAATGGGTTTTCTATATGACATTCTTGTCTGTTGGATTGCATCCCATTAGTCAGATCTTTTCAACTCTTAACTTTTTAATTTTATGCTTAGGACAACCTCTTCATCTTCTCCCACTTATTAAATTTCAAAATCTCTCCCCTTTTCAAAAACTTTCTTTGCTTGTGATTTCAAAGCTTAGACTTTATTGTAAATTAGAAACTTCAGCCTTATGCCATTTCATTTTTAAACTCTTTTCTTAATCAAACTTGTAAATGAACTTAACCATATTGACTTAAAATTTCAAAAGACAAAAAGAACTAACACTCATTCAAAGTTTTGGGCCCTTTGTGCCTATTTTAAACTTAAATTTTGATTAAAATCAACCCACTCACTTTAAAATTTTTACCACGAACTACGAGGTTTTGATGCCTCATTTTTATGTTGGTACGTAGGCACAAGTCCGAAGATCTTGTCAAACACAAAAATATAATTAATGAATTCTTTTTCTCATTCCCACACTCTATTTGTTTCAAACATCTTTTATACCAAAAACACATACACAGATAAAAAAGGGCTCCCTAAGAGTACCATGGACACTCTGGGTGCTAACACCTTCCCTCTGTGTAACCAACCCTTTTACCTGTAATCTCTGACATTTTATTAGTTTTGATTTGAAAACTTCTTATCTTTGGGTTTTGTTCGTACTTATCCTTTTCCTTTGGAAACAATAAAAGCGCGGTGACGACTCTGATTTTATTAACGTTAAGTTTATCCATAGCTTGATGGTTATGAATTTACCGCTACAAATACCTTATAAAGAGCATATCATAAAATTGATGCCCTACTTCGATGAAATCTCTTTCCATCATATTCCTAGGGAAGAAAACCAGTTAGCAGACTCTTTAGCTACGTTGGCATCTATGTTTAAAGTCAAATGGAAGAATGAAGCACCAACTATCCATATTGACCACCTGGATGAACCAACACATTGTCTAGCAATTGAGGCAGATCCTGATGATAAACCATGGTTCTATGACATCAAGACATTTATAGAAAACAACAATATTATGAGAGTATATCTATTACTGATAAGAAAGCTTTGAGAAAACTATCCTCTAAGTTTTTCTTAAACGGTGGTGTGTTATACAAGAGGAATTATGATTCTATGCTGCTCAGATGCATGGATAGACACGAAGCTAGCACGATCATAAAGTCCATACATGAAGGCTACGAGGGTGTACATGCAAAAAGACATGTATGGGCAAGAAGATCCCCTGGGATGGGTATTACTAGACAATAATGGAGGTTGATTGTTACAACTTTGTTAAAAGATGCCACAAGTGTCAAATATATGGTGACAAAATCTTTATGCCACCAACTCCATTGAACGTTCTGACATCTTTTTCTATGTGGGGTATTGATAATGATTGGGATGATAGAGCCAAAAGCTTCAAATGGTCATACATTCATCTTAGTTGCTATTGATTACTTTAAAAAGTAGGTCAAAGTTGTTTCATATGACAATGTCACTCGACATGTGGTTACTCGATTTATTAAGAAAGAGATAATTCGCCACTATTGAATTCCTAGCAAGATCATCACTGACAAATTCCAGTAATCTCAACAACAAGATGATGAAAGAGTTATGCGACGAATTTAAGATCGAGCACAAAAACTCTTCACCATACCGGCCCAAGATGACCGGTTCCATAGAAGTAACTACTAAAAACATCAAGATAATCGTCCATAAAATGGTCACAACATATAAGAATTGGCATGATATGCTACTCGTTGCTTTGCACGGTTATAGGACCTCAGTACGTACATCCACTAGGGCAACTCCGTACTCATTAGTTTATGGGATGGAATTTATTTTTCCAATTGAAGTTGAGATTCCTTCACTCAGAATTATCATGGAGGTTGACCTTGATGGGTTCAATCTTGGTATGATCAGCTGAATCTGATTGAAGAGAAGCGTTTGACGTCTGTATGCCATGGTCAGTTGTATCAAAGACGCCTAAAACAATCTTTTGATAAGAAAGTTCTTCCTCATGAGTACCGCACAGGAGAACTCGTGCTCAAAAGGTATTACGCTATTCACTCACACCCTCAGGGAAAATGGACTCCTAACTATGAAGAACCTTTTATCATTAAGAAGGTCTTCTCAGGTGGAGCCCTAATCCTCACAACAATGGATGAGGAAGATTCGCCGTTGCCAGTGAATGCTAACATAGTCAAAAAATGTTATGCCTAAAAAATAAATAATAAAAGCCCGCTAGATTGATTCTCACAAGATCAATCTAGGTAAAAATGGCTATCCCGATGGACCAAAAAATGAATTGTCCATGCAAAAGCTAGGGATCAAATAAAAAATATAAAGCTTGCTAAGTCAAAAACCCGAAAGGGAGACTTAGGCAAAAATAAGCATTCCGGTGAACGAAAATAAAAGAGAAAATGTCCAGGCAAAAGTTAGGGATAAAGGCATTGACTATGTTCCTTGAGCCTACTTCACTATAAGTTAGATCTCAGATGGTCAAAGATCGATCCAATCATCGTCAATCGAAGCAAAATATTGGGATTCAGATCCTATAATGGATGACAACCAATGTTGTAATCAATGGAAAAATACAAAAATATTTCCCATTGCCATTTCTTTAATTTTTTTTTTAATTTTTGCAATATCCTCTTTAAGGATTCTTGCATCCTTGTACGCATCTTATGTACATATTTTATTTACAATAAATACAATTCAGTTTCTTTTATCAATCGCCTTTTATTTTCTCCTGCATTTTGTTCACAAAATAAATAATTTATTTTAATCACATATTTAAAACCTGGGGAATAACAAAAGCTACATTGGAAGAGAACCTTATGCATTGCTGTAACCTCCTGAAGAATCTTTAAAAGATGATCGGTAGTTTGAAAGTTTTACTTGAACATCTGCAATTGTCTTGATGATTGCTCGGTTATATGATATATCCTTGTGCTCCTCAGCAAGACCAGGTGGATCCCTAGCAGTAGCGTTAACACACCATGTTCTCACCGTAACAGTTTCTTTGGTATAATTAGTGACGACTCAAAGTTCCCTCCGTGCCAGAAACCATACCCTGTGAATGACATCCATCTGACCACATGAAACAATCACGCATCATGAAAATAAAGCATACATCATGCAACATGCATATCATGTTCTTTGTCTGCAGTTCCCTATAGAATATCTCAAAAATATATAATAAATTCCAGTAGATGAACTTGTAAAAGCCAAACTACTATTCCACATCTCATATGACTAATCTCAATGGGAAAATTTTTGAATACCTGAAAAGATTCCTCAATTCCTGTATTCAGGTTCAAGAAGATTAAATAGGGGCAACTGTTGTACCCCAAAATTTTCCCTCCCCTTTTCATCTTTTCAATCAATCCTTAACTTGAGAATCATTTGCATACACTTATGTTTCATTCATATGCGTCAAGCATTCGTCCATACTTAGTAGTTGATCATCATGGATTCAAAGTTCTTGGCTTGCAAAGCTAGGGTTTTTGGTATGGATGAAACCCTAGAGGTTTGGTTTGGATAGTCATCTGATCATAGGGGATGTAAAACCCTAATCGCTTGATGTTTAGGGCATGAGTTTAAAAAGGTCCCATCATGGTACTCTCCAAAGGGGTTCAAACCCTAATTTGCTGATGATTTGGTGGTAAGGCTTCATGATTGTCCCTTGGGTCTTATCTTGACCTCTAAACCCTAGTTGGGGATTCATATGCTGAAGACTTGATTGGGAAGCATCCTAATCCATCAAAAATATTTGACTAAAAGGTGTGCTGTGAAAACCCTAATTTGAGATGCTTGAAGGCCTATGCTAGTAGAGCTTGACTTGGGATCATCTTGGTTTGACAGAAACCCTAGCCCATTAGGGGAAGGCTCTTGACCCACATCTTGTCAACAAAACCTACACATCTTCCTATTTCTTTCAAGACCATGTCTCATATTCATATGGTGTGGATTACTAGTACTTGGTTCTTGGATTCATGCTTGCACAAATGCATTGATTCTTTGGGCTTTGCTTGCTTTTAATCCATCAAGGCTTTTAAACCATTTCTAGGTCATCATTATGTATTCATATATGGTTAATTAGGATTCATGCCAACCTACACAAGTCCATACAAGAAAACCCTAGTTTGAGATCTACAGTTGACTTTAGTCAACTGTTTACTTTTTGGTCAAATAGTTGACCAAAGTCAACCACTTTCCATAAGTAATTTAAAACCATTTCTCTTCATTCCATGTCCATTTCAAAGGCTATGATTCATTCTAACCCTTGACCATCTTTGACCATATTCCATTAAACTTACCATCCAATATCCAATATTCATTTCTAAATTCAAGTTAAATTTCATCATAGGCCATGAATCATCAATTTCAATACCACTATTCTACAAGTGTCGTGCCATAGTCATTCATCTTATTAAAACCAATTCTAATTTTTCATGTTATTATCACTTACTTCCATGTTTCAATCTTTAACATGAACAAAAAAAACAAGCTATATTTCATCACATTCTAGTCTATTCCAAACCATTCACCATGTGCTGTTTATTTGAACTTAGCATTGTCATGACCAACAAATGCATCTACATAAACCAAACTTTCAAAACCTTTATTCATTAAAATTCAAATCCAACATTCACAATCAAGATTCTATAAAACTTCCATTTACAGATCAATATGCTTTCCATCTTATGATGAATCCATCTACATTATCTAATATTCATACAATTTGCAATCATTTTAAAAGACCAATCACAATGAAAAATCCTAAGTTCAATCCAAGTTAACATCAAAATATTCCAATGCATAAGAGCTCAAAATGGATAGGGTTATCCACCACATGTGCTACACCATGACACCAATACAAAATACACGATGAACCTAAAGCCAACCAAGACAGAATGCTGCCATTCTGTATTATCAGCACATGCTCATTACAACAACAAGTCCATACACAAGCATCATCATGTAGAAGCATAACAAGTGAGCAAATCAATTCCTGCAACATGCTCCCTACAGTGAATAAACCAATCATCATAAATCCATGTCACCACTTTGCATTATCACCAAAAAACCAGTATATAAGAGTTGCAAACATGATAGCCATTTCTAACAAATCATGCTTGCAACATGTGTAACCATACATCAATGAATCAAAGACAATTCCACTGCACCATGGACACTACATAATAAGCCTACTGTAGCTGGCCTACAATCAAAGCCATAACCTCATAAGCCCTGTAAAACCATGGACCTGCAAAGATTGAGTCTTGACCTGCACCAGTTTATAACACTAGCCTGGAATGCAACCTTTTGACGGCTCATGACTAACCATATCCCTGCACAAACTAGAGCAAATCATAAATAACAACATTGAAAGGTCCATACATTCCCACTGGCATTGCAGAGTGGAAACTACCCATGGCAGTCCCTGGTTCTAACATAGTTATAAGAACTCTTTATTTTTCAATTAACCAACCTAGTTGATCTAAACTAAGTGACAAGCCATTAATCGCTATAACTGACATTTCATTCTAATAGCTTTGATGCTTTCTAAGCCACCTTTCAATTCATTCTAGTTGATAAAACTACTTGTATTACAATATTGGCTTAGTGACAATTCAAATGACCATAACAGTTGGAGCATCCTATTAGCAATTGCCACTAACAAAAGCAACAAGAATCACCTAACAACAAGTTTCAATTTTTTTAACACTCTAAAAATGCAAGTGTTGTTCAGGTCACTACCAAGGTCAACTCTATTAACAATACAACCAAGTTTCCAATAGAGCTTCAATTACCCTAGTGCTTTTACTAACCTTCAATTACACTAACATCAATTCAACGGTTAGTAGTTCCAGAAAAGATTAACTCACTTTTCTCTTGATTAAACTTAACAAATTCACATAAATAGTTTAGACTTTAATCACTAACCTAAACTAACTCAACTAACATCATAACAGAATTCAACAGAGTTCACTAACACACTAACCAATGATAATAAACCTGCCCTAATTCTTAACAAATTGACCTAATCTGCCCCATTCAATAACAAGCAATTTCCCTTTAAGAGTTCACCATCACTAATCATTGGAGGATCACACATCACACATCACAATCACGAATCTCAGAATTTTTGCTCACTCTATTTTTTCTCAATCCCAGTTATCTCCCTCTCTCACTCAAAGCTCTACTAAGAAATCCATTGAAGCTTCACATTGAAGCTTCAAGAAGAGTGAGCTTAGCCTCTCATCGATCACAGTCCAATCACATCATAAAAGGTTTGGAAGAAGAAGTGAAAGCAGAATAAGAAGCATACAGTAAGCAAGAGCCAGGATTGTACCTGTTAATCAAGTGATTTTTCGTAGCTTACTTTGTCTTCTCCGATTCAACATTTCATTGGAGCGATCCTCAGCTTCGGAGGTAGGTCCATCCTCACCCTTCCATTGTAACTGTGTTATCATTTTTTAGCTTGGCTTAGGGCAACTCAAAGCCCTAACAGTTAGGGCTTTGAATCCTAAGCCTCATCATGTAATTAGTACTAGAACCTCTAGGGTTCTTGACATTCCTTGGTTTGATGTGGAGGTTAGGTCCAGATATGTTTGAAATTGAATATGAATTCGGATAGAGGAGTTGGAAACGATCTTAATGAAGTATCTAGTTTATGTTTCTGGTGGCCACCACCGCAGGAAGCGATTTCGGGTGCGGTGGCCCATGGCGGTCTACGACAACAATTTGATCTGAGACGGTGGATAATGAGGGCGCACATTAGTACCATTCAAGGTCAATTTTTTAGAGGCGCGTATTGGGCCCAGTCAATGACAAGTTTTGGGCTCACAAGCATTTTTGGTCCAACCTTCTTTCCTCCAATCAGCATTCCAGTTTGACTCATACAACCCCCCCCACCACCAACACTCAGACACACACACACACATTGCAAGGGTTTGAGTCGGTCTTTGTTTGTAGGAGAAATTTTTGGGTTTAAGGCCCATTTGCTGAACGACCTCCAGTTCCAAAACTGCACCCCTAATATTTGTGTAATTTAATTACATTCTAATTCTAATTGTTAGTCTAATTAGGATTATCTTTGTTAATCATGTTTACTTAGGTTAATCAATATTTCTATAATTTAATTAGATTCTTAGGATTTAATTAGAATATAGGCCTATTTAACTTAGAATTTTAATTAGACTAAAATTAGGATTAATTAGATTTTTAATTGATTTTAGAATTTAGTCATAGTTTCTAAACAGTTAGGTTAAAATAGATTTTAGAACTTGATCAATTTTAGGTTCTAGTTAGAATTTAAATTTTGTTCCTAATTGATATTTCATGTTAAATGACCATTTTACCCTTATGGGTTATTTTGTTGTTTTAGCCATAGAAGTGCATGTTCCTTTAGGACTAAATTTTGACTTAGAATGTTAGCTAGTTTAATCAATTTTTTCATGAAGTATCTGATTAACATGACATGCTCCCTTAGGAATAGCTTGTGAATAATCTTAACCCTTGGATAAGGTTAATCATAATTTTCAAGTTAATTCAAACCCTCTGATTAAAGTTGATCAAAAGAAATTTTGATCAACTAAATCCTTTGATCAAGTATAATCTCACAGTCTGCTCAAGTGATCAAAAGTCCTTTGATGAATTGATAAGACTCATTCTAATGTTGTGGAACTCCGAGCTTCAAGTTTAGACTTTCATGCAAGGCATCCCAGACAAATAAAGCAGCGAATTACACAAGATACATCAAAGGTCAACACTTGGCAACCACGATTCAAACTGTATGCCATGAGCCTTAAGTAATGAGGAATGATGAGATGGAGTTTCTCCTACCCTCGTCTAGAGTGACTTTGTGTACGGGGTGTAGGCCCTAGCTATTCAAAGCATTCACACTCATTCATAAACTTTAGTGCAATATGAATCAAACAAAGTGCCAAGTCTTCTTCATATAAAGCAACATCAACTCAAGGAGCAGTAATGAGGATTCTTCTCCGATAACTTGTCAATTGTGATAAATATCACATGCCATGAGCCTTAAGTAATGAGGAATGATGAGATGAAGTTTCTCCTATCCTTGTCTAGAGTAACTTTGTGTACGAGGCATAGGCCCTAACTATTCAAAGCATTCGCCCTCATTCATAGACTTTAGTGTGCTTCTTATCAAACAACTGTAATGCATTCTCCATATTCCATTATCAATCCATTATTTCTTTGCCTCAATCATGTTGCTATTAGCCCTAGTGGGTTGAACAACGAAAGCTCTGACTTTTTCATTGCACGATGAGAATACGTAGGCAGGAGAATTCAGATTCTCCGCGGGCTACCCTATTTATTACTCCTTACCTATTAACTAACTCTTAATTCTCCATCAATCAATACCATATTTTTGAGATCAAATACATTTTCCTTGGATTCCATTCATATCCTTTTAGGACAACCTAATTAAAGTCCACCTTGTGAACCAAGAGTTGATTGGCTTATTACCAAACACCTAATTCTCTTTGTTTTTGTCATTCCAATACAGTGTTACCATGCCTTAGGCCCCTCACTTGTTGGTTTACCTTGACTCTTCGGTTCAGAGTTTATTCCTTCATGGATCCAATATACCATTCTTCTTTGATTTCGAATTGCTTGTTCCCCCTACAGTGATATATTGTTCCTTGTACTAATCAACACTTTCCTTTGGGTTCCATACTTACCCTTTCAGAACAATTGTCCATCTTTGTACCAAGAGTTTTTTATGCTATAAAACCAAACATTTAATTCTCTTTGTTTCCGGTCATTCCAATTCATTTATACCATGCCTTCGGCCCCTCACTTGTTGGTTTGTATATTTACTCTTTGGTTCAAAGTTCATTTGCCTTTATGGTTTCCCATGCTACCATTATTCTTTTGGTACAAGTTATATTATTCATCACTTCAATCATACCCTTTTAGTTGTGTTTGTCTTGTCAGTCCTTGTTGCGTAGATAAACACTTCTTTGTCTCTCTTTTGTTTTCATGGTTCCACAAACTACGAGTGCTCTGATTTTCTCATTGCACAATGAGAATACGTAGGCACGAGGATGCGAATCCTAGGAGAGCATAGTCTACATTATTCCTCCCTTATGCCTTAGGGCACCCTTCATTCATATCCATAAACCATTAATCACTATCTTCTTTCAATATCTTCTTCCTTCATTCACTTCGTGTGATACACCCTATTCTTTTGGCCAAATACACTATCTCTTTGAGATCCATCATGTGTTTCCTTGTGAACCAAGAGTTGTTTGTGCTGTAAAACTAAACACCTAATTCTCTTTGTTTTTGGTTATTCTAATACAGTGACACCATGCCTTAGGCTCCCACTTGTTGGTTCATACCAGTTTTACTCTTGGGTTCAGATTTCTTCCCTTGTTGGAATTCAAACTGCATAACCCTTTGGTTTGGACCATACCTTAATCATAAATTATTCTCATCTCCCGCCACTAGTTCCATGAACTATGGAGCTCTGAATTCCTTATTGCACTCTAAGGATACATAGGAATGAGGGCCCCAATCCTCACCGAGCACTTTATCTATTTCTTTTCTTTTTCCCTTATTATTTTGCGAGTAATCTTTAGATATAATAACCATTTGAGCTAAAACAATCAAAACGGTTTCCATGGAGTACCATGGATGTAAGGGGTGCTAATACCTTCCTCTTGCATAACCGACTTCCTTACCCAATATCTCTTCCCCCGGGTTTTATCAATGTTTTCCCTTTCCCTCGGGAATAAATAAAGTTTGATGGTGAGTTTGTTGTATGTTCGAGCGTGCGATGTGTTAGAGTATATTTTTGCTAGCTTCACGGCGGCAAGCCCTTTCCATGCTTTCAAGCTGCTCAAGCAAACTTTATAGTACGTCAGCAACCGTTGAGTTCAAGACGAGTGTCGGGGAATCATGCTACCACCTTATCAAATAACTTTGTACCTTTTGACAGACAAGAAGCCTTGTTGCCGAAAAACCCTTCCTTCCATTACCCACACATGAGAACTTTTAGAAACCTTCAAAACATTGCATAAATCATCCTCATGCATTAGTCACATCAATTCACTCTAGCATAAATCCACTCATATCATCTCATTCATCGGGCCTAACCCCATATCATCAATCTGACATCATAAAAAAAGCTTTGTAACACAACATCGCTTGGCAATTCAAAGCCTAGTTACTGTTGGGCAAATCATTTTAAAGTCCAATCCCCATCTGGAAAATCATTTACAAATACCAATTCCCATCTAGTAGATATCTTTTTCAACCAGTTCCCGTCTGGTCACCTATTTTAATACCTGTTATGATCTAGTAGTCAGTCAAAACATCTAGTTCTCGTCTGATAGCCTATTTTAAAGTCAGTTCTCGTCTAACCGCTTAATCTTTTTCACTAGTTCCCATATGGTCACCTATTTTGAAATCAATTCCTGTCTGACAAACAACAACAAACATTAGTTCCCTTCTGGTAACTTATACCTTTTCACCGGTTCTTGTATGGTAATCTATCCTTCAAATCCAATTCTCACCTAGAACTTCTCCTTCAATGTCCAATTTCGTTGGCAACAAAAAATAAAACCCTACAAAAAGCGAATTACCATCCGCATTCCCATATGCATTGCATACAACATACATGCATAACTTTCCAGCCAAAACAGGAAGTTTCATATCAAAAAATCTCTCTCGCTGAAACGAGAAGTCTTCATCCAAACATGCATCACTGCATGCATGGATTTTCTTCCGAAATAGAAAATTTCATCCATATCATTCTAGCAGTAACATGAAATTTCATCAAAACTCGCTCGGTAAAATGAGAAGTTGTTTATCCTAACATGCATCATTGCATGACTTTCCCACCGAAACGGTAAGTTTCAAAAACACAATCCTATCAATCATCATACCCATATGCATACATGCATAGAGATCCCTCAAAAAACAGGAAGCTTTATAAAAAATGAACAAAATTTATTTACATTCCTACATGCGCCAAAGAAATTCCCAACAATTACATCCCTCCATGCATCTCATGCATCATTCCATGCATGGTACTTCCACCCAAAGTGGAATGTCATACAAAACATAATACATAAAATCAAGCGTAACATATTTCAGGATCCAAGGTCAATCATAAGTATCAAGGACAATCGTCCTTCAAGTCGGCCATATTTCTCTGAATAGAGTTCTTACCCCGTGTGTGCTCGTGAAATCATTTTCCAGCAAGTCATTCTTTAACTTTATGGTTGATAATTATATTCCTCAGCATTTTTGCCATTGTTTCTCCCCAAGCACAGATTATCCTAAAAAGCCTCTTATGAGCTTTTCCCCTGCAAAGCTTTTCTAGTAAACCTCCCCTAAAGGGAGTCTTTTTTGAATTATTTTGCCCAACAGATAAACATTTGAGATACTGCTCTAGTATCCTCATATAGTCTTAGATACGATTGAGATATTGTTCTATCTTTGAAAAGTTTTAATTATATCACGTAAGATGCTACTTCGTTGATCCTCAGGGAATCTCATTGGTTCTGTTTGAGATACTGCTCTAGTATCCTCAATGAGTCTTAGATACGATTGGGATGTTGTTCCACATCTTGAAAAGTTTCAATCATATCGCGTGAGATGCTGCTTCATTGATCCTCAGAGAATCTTACTTGTTTTGTTTGAGATAATGATCTAGCATCCTCAAAGAGTCTTAGATACAATTGGGATGTTGTTCCATATCTTGGAAAGTTTTGATTATATCACGTAAGATGTTGCTTCGTTGATCCTCAGTGAATCTCACTAGTTTTGTCTGAGATATTGCTCTTATAATCTTTAGAGAATATTGGCCTTATAACTTGAAAGACTATTCCATTCTCTGAAACTTTCAATTATATCACAAAATATATTGGATAAAATAAACAAGTATGCCACTAGCTCTCATAGGTGAAAAGGAGACAATACTTTTCACACAATACCATGAGGAGTAGGAGCCTTACAATCTCACTTATAAAAATGACTTACTTTTGGGATAAATTTAACGCTATGTTAAGCAATCGTAATTGGACTTATGTAGAAGTCACAACTATCTAAAGTTAATACGTGCTAGAGAAATGATATGTAAATCATTCTTCTTAAGTTATGCCGCATAAAAAACGAAAAGAGGATGGATCAAGCACAAAGGCTAAGAGGATGGTCTATTACTTAAATCCATACATCATGATACCTAGGAGAAACTTATGCACCATCAACACCCAAGATCCATTGAGTTTGATGAAACCTATGATCAAATCAACCATGATCCAAAACCAAAAAAGTCCATAAAGGTCAAACAAATATAAAATGCAAAATGATAAAATAAAATGCATTAAAACAATTTTAAAAAGGGAAATAAGAGAGAAAATCCATAAAGCCCTTCAAAACACCAAATAAATATCCAAGAAAATTATGGAAGGTTGGAAATAAAATGAGAAACATAAAATAAATTTTTCAGAATTAAAAAATGTATAAAAGTATTTTTAAACCAATTAAAACAAAGGAGAAAGGAGAAAATTCAAGAAAAATAGCAAATAAAGAAAATAAAATATGGAAAAATAAAAATCAGATGAAGAAAAATAAAAGAAAATTTTATAAATTATTTTGAGATTTTTTGGATAAAAAATAAAATTACTATGAATTTTTAAAGAAAAAGCAATTAAAAATGAAAAAAAAAAGAAAAAATAAATAAAATTAGAAAAAAAAGGAGTGTTGGATCAGGCCTCATTAATTGACGTGACAGACCCAACAATCACAATGCTAGGACGCACAATGGAATTTAACAAAAATGAAACACATGATCTAATTCAAATTGGACAAATAAAAATATTTCAAATGCCCAACGTGTCTCCAAACTCAGATGACCTGAGATGAACTCTAGTCATCTTCCTCGATGGTCCCTCACCAGAGTTTCTTCGTTTGGTAAATTTAGGACACAAGACCACCACCAATGTGATCTCTTCCTCATCACGAACTCAACCTCATGCTCGAAATTCATTTATCTAAACTGAGCATAGGGAATTTCAGAGAAGTCTCAGAAGCAAGCAAGCCACAAAAAATTAAATTAAATGATGAACACGATCAATTAACACCGATAAGTTAGGGGAAAGCATTAGAGAGTGAAGGACTACATTGTGGTAACTTGTTTGAGTTTAAATGATGCTCAGAACTACCTTGTCTAAATGGTGATCAAAAGTTGATGAAGCTCGATCCGGTCATGGCATTTTAGAAGGCATGAGAGCTTGGGAATTGTTGCAAAAGCTTTAGAGAAGACCGAAGATGCTAATGGAATCAAGAAATTGGACTGAAACAGGATAGAATTCAAAACACCATAGTTCAATTTTCTGGAAATATTTTAGAGTGAAGCATGGATTTCTTGGCTCTCAAAAGCTTGAAAATGAATACAATAACTTACTATATTTATAGGGAACATGTTTGGATCCAAACGTCTATGCCAGACCCATTGCTCTTCGTTAACAGACATTAGACATTTTACATTTTGATCTTCAATATCAGAAAGTCTAATTTTATAGATGTTGTTTTTCCTCTTTCCATTAAAAAGGATTGTTCCATCTTTCTGACTAACAACCTTACAAGGCTTTTGATTGAATATTATATCATAACCATTGTCACTAAGTTGGCTAGTGGACAATAGATTATGCATTAGACCATCAACTAAATGAACATTAGTAATAGAAGGAAGTTTACCGTTACCAATGGTTCTAGAGCCAATGATCTTTCCTTTATGGTTTCCTCCGAAACCAACAAAGCCTTCAGGCTTAAGTTCCAAATCTTGGAACATAGACCTTCTACTCGTCATGTGTTGTGAGCATCCACTGTCCAAGTACCATGATTGTTATTTCAGCTGAGCTGTTAAGGATGTCTGCAACATAAATGATTTTATCCTTAGGTACCCACTTTCTAGGTCCTCTTTTGTTATTTTTCCCAGAGTTTCTTAAAACTTTGGATCTTTTAGTAGAAGGATAATCATGAGAGATCCGTGCATGATACTTAGGTTTCAAAACAGAGTTCTTATCCTTAGTATGATTCTGTGTCTGTGCATTAATATCAGACTCAGTGCCAGTAGGCACGAAATGAACATAGAAAGGTTTTGGTTTAACCTTCTAACTTTCGTCAGGTTTTGTAGTTTTTGTACAACTCAAACCTTTCCTGCCATTTCTGCTAACTCCATAGATCAGTGAAGCCATTTTGCTTCTAGCTATGTTTTTAGCGAAAAAGTCTTGAAATGCTATGTTATATCTGATGACGCAATCAGTATCAGAAGCTTCTGAAGTTATTTCCTCCTCTAGTTTTGAAATTTTGCTTTTCAAAGCAGAGTTATTACTTTCTAAAAAAAATACTTTTTCGTTTATAGAGGAAATATCATTCTCAAGCTCTTTCTGAGTTTCAGAAGTAGATACTTGGACTATTTTAAGGTCCTTGTATTTGCTTTTAAGACTCTGGTACTTTTCCATCATTTCAGAAAGACAACTTTCAATATCATAACGAGATAGATTAGAGAATACCTCTTCAGTATCAGAGTCTGATTCTGATTCTGACAGAACCTTGTCTTCTGGTTCCTCAGAGCTTGTGAGATCCTTAGTAGTTTCCATCAGTGCAACAATAGCTTTTTCTTTATCAGAATTTTCTTCTTCAGATTCTGAGTCATCCCAAGTAGCCATCATCCCCTTTTTAAATTTGAAGAAGTTCTTCTTGGGCCTTCTGTCCTTCTTCAGCTAGGGACAATCATTCTTGTAATGACTTGGCTCCTTGCACTCGAAACAGATAACTTCTTTTCCAAAAGTTTGCTTCTTTTAACCAGAAGAGGATTCAACACGACCAACAGTCCTTCTGACTCCTTTGAATTTCCCTTAACCACTTTGCATGTGTTTCTAGAGTCTGTTGACTCTTCTTGAGATTAGTGATAGTTCATCATCATCTTCTGAGTCTTCATCAGATCCTTCTGATTCTTCCTCAGCTTGATATGCTCTAGTCTTCTCAAGCTTAGATTTTAGAGCTACAGATTTACCTCTCATTTGAGGTTCATCTTCTTGTAACTCAATATCATGACTTCTTAATGAACTAACAAGTTCTTCAAGACTGATGTTATTAAGATCCTTAGCTAGATTTAGAGCAGGTACCATCGGTCTCCATATTTTAGGAAGACTTCTAATAATTTTCTTGACATGATCAGCTGTAGAATACCCTTTGTCCAGAACCTTAAGTCTTACAACAAGCATATGAAACCTTGAGAACATGGTATCAAAATTTTCATCATCTTCCATTTTGAAAGCCTCATATTTCTGGATTAAGGCCAAGGCCTTTGTTTCCTTTACTTGAGTGTTTCCTTCATGAGTCATTCTCAGAGAGTCTAAAATGGATTTGACAAAATCTCAGTTTGTTATCTTCTCATACTCTGTATAAGAGATAACATTAAGCAAAATGGTTCTGGCCTTATGATGATATTTAAAGTATTTCTTTTGTTGATCGGACATAACACTTCTTGCTAACATATTTCCTTTAGCATTTACTGGGTGAACATAGCCATCAACTACGAGATCCCAGAGATCAACATCGTAACCAAAAAAGAAACTTTCTATTCTGTCTTTCCAGTAGTCAAATTTTTAACCATAAAAAATAGGTGGTTTAGCACTGTAATGATCTCTATCATTATTGTTAGCAACGTTAGCAACATTAGTAACAACCATTATTTATCAAACAACTAGATCGGTACTGAACACTATGAGGTGTTCATAACTTTTTTTTATCACAATCAGAACCGAAGCTTTGATGCCAATTGAAGGTGTGAAAAACATAAGAAATGGTGGGTTTGAATTGGGTTTTCCAAGCAAAAGCTTCTTCCAAAACAAAAACACCACTAACAAGTTAAATAATGAAGAGATAAAAGCACAATGATTTTTATCCTGGTTCACTTGAAACTCAAAGCTAATCCAGTCCATCCGCCAAGATGATTTTCCTTATACATAAGGACTTAATGCACTATAATTAACAAATTACAATAAACACAAAGGATACCCTTCTTTGTCTTCTCAAGGATCCAACTAAACCTTAGTCTCCTCAAGGATTCACAAAGAAGAGCTTTCTTTGTCTTCTCAAGGATAACCTCCTTAAGGAATCAAGCAAAATAGTTTGAATACAAGTTTATGTGTTACAAGATGCTTCTTCAAAAGCAGATTTTACACAAATAAATAATAAATAATTAAAGAACACTGAATACAAAAGATGATCTTTTCACAAAGAAAGTTAGCTTGTGTAGTTCAGCAGCAATAGAGAAAACGCGCAAGTTCTTCAAGTCTCCAATGCAAGCTTATATAGTGTAAGAATTTAACTGTTAAAGGGAAAAAAGGGAAATCTCCTTGAGCGGCTGCCCACTGTTGCATGAGAAAGGAATGATACCACGTAAGTCCTTTCGCCCATAAATCAGTGATATGTGTGATGAATATAGTACAGTCCTTGCCCACGAAATCAGGTAGTGGAAAAGTTGTTCGATTTGTACTATGTACTATTTGATCACGTTCCCATTTGGTCTTATCTTCAAATTCACTGGCTTCTAATAAAAGATGATTGAAGCATAAAGTGAAGAAATAGAGAGCTGGATTCAGAGACTTCAAAATCTTGAGTCAGAACCTTGACAACATCAACAGTCTGGCTTGAGTTCTTCAGTGTCTTCAGAATCCTAACACAACATCATAAGCTTGCCATTCTTCAGAAGCTTGTTGATCAGAGTCACGTCCAGAAGCAAAATAAATGAGAGAACATTGCAACAATAACATATTGTCTCCTCAGAAGCTTCTGGTAGGTGAGATAACGCAGAAGCAGAAAGAACATTGTAACATCAATATTGATATCTTTCAGAACTTCTAATTGCAACGCATAAGCGAATTTGGAGCACAAAGTTTAGAAACTGATGATGTTAGACATCATATGATTAGAACCAAAATTGTTTGTTAAAGCTACACAATAACAAATCATTAGGGTGCCAAAATTGTTCTCACACAAATACAAAGTTGTTATCATCAAAACTCAAGGTGATGTAGAACCAAATATTTTTCTAAAAAATCAGAAGAATCATATGCAAAAAGAAGCATTAAAAAATGTTGAGAGTTGAAGGAGTTGTGATCCTTGGAGCCTTGACCTCAAATGTTAACTTTTTGGTCAAACTTCTTGGAATGAACTTGTGAACTTGGACTTTTCTTGCATTTCAAGGTACATGGGTGATCATATGAACTCAAAATAAGGTGTACTTGAATGTATCTTGATTGCATTGCTCAAATTTTGAGGTAGCTTGTTGAAGAAGGCATGGAAATAAACACATGAACCTTTTACCTTTCTTGAGAAAGGAGAAACAAGACTTTGATATGCTCCTAATCAAAACGAGATTGAAATATGCTTGAGGACCTTAGAGATCATGCTTTGATAGATAAGCTCCTTGAAGATCAATGGTTGAACACACTTTGACTTAAGGAATCAACACAAACCCTAACTGAGGAACCATGCTTGACGCTCTTGATGAGAAACCCTTACATTGGGCAATAAACTTAAAGGAAACAAGAAATATTTTTGCTATTTTGATTAGTGGGTAGATAAGCAATGAACATATAAACATAAGAGTAAAACACCAACAAACAGGTGCTTGATGATCCCTGCAAAAAGGTAAACCCAAAGATAAGAGGGAGGGGACCAAGATGTGACCTTGTTTGTGGGAAAGAATGAAAATGATGTGTGGGATCTTAGGGTTAAAAATTAGGGTATGACACCGCTATGTATTACCCTAAACCCCGAAACTTATGTATTAAGAATTCTACCATAATTTAAGGTGTCACCAACGATAAACCTCTACAATTATCCAAATGATTAATAAACATGCAGCGGAATATACTAACGTCATACAACACACGTCGTTGCACACTCATCTTCAACTAGGGTGTCACACCCTAACTTTTAACCTTAAGATCCCACATGCCATTTTCATCATTGCAAAAAAACAAGATCACCTATTGGTCCCTCTCCTCTTTGGGTTTGCCTTTTGCAGGGATCATCAAGCACCTATTTGTTGGTGTTTTACCTTTGTGCTTATATGTTCATTACTTATCTAACCACTAATCAAAATAGAAAAATATGTTTTGTTTTTTTACGTTTATTGTGCAAGGTAGGGCTTTTCCATCAAGAGCATCAAGCATGGCTCCTCAACTAGGGTTTGTTTTGATTCCTCAGCAAAGTGTTCTCAAACATTAATTCTCAAGAGGCTTATCTCTCAAGCATGATCTCTAAGTTCTAAAGCACCTTTCAATCTCATTTGTATCAAGAATATCTCAAAGTCTTGTGGCTTACTTCTCAAGAAAAGTCAAAGGTTTATGTGTTTATTTCCAAGACTTCTTCAACAAGTTACCTCAAACTTTGAGCAATTTAATCAAGATACATTAAAGGACATCTTGTTTTGAGTTCATATGTTCATCCATGTGCTTTGAAATACCATAAGAGTCCAAGCACACAAGTTTATTCCAAGAGGTTTGACAAAGAAGTCTACATTTGAAGTCAAAGTTCCAAGGATCACTACTCCTTCAATTCTCAACATTTTTAGTGCTTCTTTTTGCATATGACTCTTCTAAATATCCTCTACAACTTCTACTTATATGACAAGACTCAATTATGCTTGGAGGATCATCGAACGTTTGGAGACATTATAGGTCATTTGTGGACTTAGTGAAATTTTACCTATTTTCAAGTGACTCTTTCACAACACATTGCAAAAAGAATGGGATAAAAAATCCTCCTGAGCAAGATGCCCCATTGAGTTGAACAAGGTGACTTGAATTGAAGAAATCACTATGGTCCGAATTTGAAATCCACTAATTCTCAATTATAAGCCAAATTACGACGCATTTTGGACCTAAACATGTTTCACCATGTCTCCAGAAGTTAATTGACCCTTGAAATGCATCATTTAGCTGAGTTTTGATAGGTTCCAACTCACACTTTTATCACTTCATGATCAAATTCGTTTTGCACGAATTAAGCTTGATTCCACATGTATTTGGATCCAAACAAGTTCCCTATAAATAGAGGAAGCTACTGCATTCATTTTCAAGATTTTGAGAGCTAAGAAATCCTTGCTTCACTCTGAAATATTTCTAGAAAATTGAACTACGGTGTTTTGAAATCAACTTGTTTCAGTCTAATTTCTTGATTCTATTAGCATCTTCGGTCTTCTCTAAAGATTTCGCAGTAATTCTTAAGCTCTAAGATTTCCTGAATTCCTCAAGCCAGATTGAGCTTCATCAACTTCTTATCACCATTTGGACAAGGTAGTTTTGAGGATCATTTGAACTCAAACAAGTTACCACAATGTAGTCCTTCATCCTATAATGCTTTCCCCTAAATTATTTGGTGTTGATTGATCGTGTTCATCATTTAATTTTATTTTTCGTGGATTGCTTGCTTCTGAAACTTCTCTGAAATTCCTTATGCTCAATTTAGATAAATGACTTTGGAGCATGAGGTTGAATCTGTGATGAGGAGGCGATCACATTGATGGTGGTCTCGTGTTCTAAATTTACCAAATAATGAAACTCCAGTGAGAGACCCTCCACTACGCCAAATAAGGGAAAAGAGGGCGCTTATTTTGGCCTATAACAGCGCTTTTAAGCGCCCTCTAATCTGGCGCTGGCATAGGTAAAGACAGCGCTTTGTTTTCCTGGAGAAAGCGCTGTCTAAAGGCCCACATTATAGTGCGCTTTATGAAAAAAGCGTCCTCTGGAGTGGTCCATAAAGGGACACCTTAGAGGGCGCTTTCTGGAAAAAGCGCCATCTAAAGTTGTCAATGTAAAGTGTTTAGAGGGCGCTTTCTGTAAAAAGCGCCCTCTAAAGTTGTCAATGTAAAGTGTTTAGAGGGCGCTTATTTTTTTAAAATAACTAACACTTTAGAGGGCGCTTTCTGCAGAAAGCGCCCTCTAAAGTTGTCAATGTAAAGTGTTTAGAGGGCGCTTTCTGGACAAAGCGCCCTCTAAAGTTCTCAATGTAAAGTGTTTAGAGGGCGCTTCCTACAGAAAGCGCCCTCTAAAGTTCTCAATGTAAAGTGTTTAGAGGGCGCTTCCTACAGAAAGCGCCCTCTAAAGTGTTAGTTATTTTAAAAAAATTTGTTTGAAAAACAGTGGATATTTAATTGGTAACCTGTTCGCATGCTGCAAAAGTGTAAAATTCATATTGATTTCATCCTTTAATCCAATGTTATACACCATCAATCCATTGATATATACAACATGAATCCATTTATATACAACATTAATCCTCCATATATACAACATTAATATATGATTCTTTGATCAACAATATACAACAACATATTCATGATTTAGTAAAATTACAACAACAATATACAACATATATACAACAACACCATACAACAACAACATTCCATACATATATGTACAACAATATACAACCTAGCTATATGATTCTTTGATCAACAATGAATTGACACAATTCATCCTTGATTTCATCCAAATTTGCTCTTGAGTAGGTTTTGTATTCCTCAAAGTACTACAATTAAGAGAATAAAACATATTCATGATTTAGTAACAAATTAGATGAAATATTCGATAATATTAAAATAAACCCTAAGTTATTATTCCATACCATTTTTGGGATGTCTATACGATTCAACGCAATGATGTCTCTCATAAATCTCAATACAAAAAATCCGCAATCGACCGAATTATTTTGCTGAGGACACTACACAGAAAAACAAACAATATATATATAGTTAATTTCTTACAAACACTATTATAAGCAAAAAAACAAACACTATTATAAGCAAAAATAAGATACTTAATATATACCTGAACTCTGACCCAGGTAATGTCCTTCCTAATGCGGTAATTCTTTTTCGATCTAAATTTTAGTATTGCCCTAACAAAATAAAAACGTATATTGAGATCAATCTGACAGACATAATTAAATATAGAAATACACACGAATATTTAGAGGAATTTCACTTACGTGTCAACCGTCTTCTTCAAACCCGGATATTTACTCCAATCACTCGATAACGAATCGAGATAATACACTATTAGTCTCGAAAGATCCATAGCAACCAACACCCAGTGGCCACTGTAAAATAAAACAAAAATTTAGATGAATGAAAATTTTCTACGTAAAAGATATACATAGATTAGAATGAAATTATTAGAAAGAAAATCTAACCCGTTGCCAGAATTAAACGGTAAAAAAAAACAAACTGCGTGTAGTATTATCGCCGGCCGCCATGAATCTTTCGACTAGATCATTCTTTACGGATGTTGGATTTTTCGATATTAACGTTGCGTTGACACGGGAAGCAGCAATAAAATTGAAACGGTTACACAATTCAGTTCCCCGCATCAATTTGTCATACATATACCTTAAATAGAAACATAATAAATATTAGACTACTCATTGAAATGTGTAAATAAATTGTTCAACTAAGTAAATTATAGATTGATCGGAGTACCATATGTATGTATGAATGATACCGATGCCCAATTCGTCGTGCTCAAAAAGTTGTTGCATGTCCTCCTTTCCAATTATTTCGAAATGAGCTTTTCCGAAAACACCTTCATCAAAATCTATACTACGAATGGACCCGTCCATAATATCGGACTCTTCCACCATTTTCTCAAGACGCATCATAATTTGAGATTTTGTCCCGGCCGTCGTTGGAATATCCTTCGTTGGAATATCCTTCGTTGGAATATCCTTCGTTGGAATATCCTTACCATCGCTTTTCAACTTTCGACCGGGAACCTAAAAATTCATATAAAATAAATCATTACTTTTTGTGATGCAAAAGAATCGTTGTGTATATAATTCAATGGGTATATATATTTGTACCTCTTTTTGAGATGCAACCGACTCGATGCGTCTTGAAATCCCTTTACCAGCTTTAGGGGTGGGTCTTGTAGGAGTCTAACATTACCATGTAATAAGGATTGATTAAATATCATAATTGTAGCTGAATTGAAATGTGAATTCTAAATATTCATAATCATTTAGAACATATATACCTCGGCATCAGGGAAAATTAGATCTGAAGGCCAACCAACAAAGGATCCGACTGCTTCTCGCATCAACGTTGTCTCTGAAACAACGTCGGGTAATGGTAGACGGGCGTCCGTATCTAATACGAGGTCAACCGAAACTTTCATAAATCCCACCGGGAGGGGATTATGGTGAAGTAATTCACCCGAAGTATTGTGCACTTTTCCCTTGCCAACCATGCGATAAGTTGGTGACGATAGATACAGCTGACAAGGTGAAATGCCCTAAACCAATAATAAATGTTATTGTTAACTTGTATATGTGTCAAGTAAAAAAGTGCTATTTTAATTTCATAATAACATATATAATTACCTCGGGAAATTTCGGTTGATGATTGATACTAGCTCGGTCACTAGTATCTTTTGCCTCGGAAGCGCACCTTTCCTCTCTATACCTTGCATTCTCGTTTTGCAGTTGGAGTACTTGTGCCCTTAACTCCGCCAAGGTCTCCATCACCTCTTTGTTGGTAGGATTTTTTGTTTTTGTTTTTTTTATAAATGACGACGGAGTCACACCAAAACCCTTACCCCTCACACGACCGGAATACTCAGGAACATTTAGTACTCGACTAAGTACGCTCCTGCAATCCTGGACCTCGGTTGAAGGGGTTTAGGATAAAGTCTCCTGAAATATTATTAGAGGAGATTAAAAATGAATTATATGTCTAACAAAATTTTCGATATAATTAAAGAAATAATGTTACATATACTTACACATTCGTCATAAACATTTTGGACCGCTTCAACGACAACCCCATCCTTCCCAACCCGAGCAGCCTTCCATAATACGTGGTCCGGAAGAGATGTTGCGTCACTTTTCTCCTCGGCTAGCTACACATTGAATTAGATTATAAGGTCATCAATTATAACATATTGTGACAATGTATAAGCTCATAGCATTTGAATATACTCACAATTCTTTGTTGTAACCGTGCATAACCCGTACGCCCTTTTTTGTACGGATACGCGGGTTTTGATGCCCTTTTCCTATTTATGTCGCTTATTTCCTGGATAAAAAAGTTTAAGGCATATTAGAACCAAGTAACTTAACAATTGTATAATACCATAATTAATAGACATTACATGGAATTTTTCGTTTCTTCGTTTGGCGACAAAGTTATCCCATTCATCGGCTGAAATAATCTCGGCATACTTCATTGGCCGTTCTCCTTCAACAAATTTTCCTTCCTCATCCTTGAGAAATTTGTTGCACAAAAAGGATCGAAATCCTCGGAGTCTTTTTCCGGCCAATTGAATACAATATTTTTGCCGGCTTTCATCGATGTGAAAGGATCTCTAAAAAACATACAAATGGAGTGTGTTATTATAAAGTAATATTATAACAATATATGGTTAACAAATAGTCAACAAAAAAAACATATAACAATATATGGTAAGTACCTGTATCTCCGACCATATTTTTTCCTTGCCAACCTTCAAGTCCGGACTTCTCCAATTATCACATGTAATCGGAATATGTTGGCGAACAAGAAAACCAATGTAACTTGCCAACATTGAACCGTTAGGCTCAATTAGTTGGTCTTCAGCACTCCAATGCACTTCAAATTTTACACCCTTGTCTCTTGCACGAATGATTGACTTCATAACAGTCAATCCTCGTTTGATTTCTTTTTCAACATTATTACGTGATTCATTCGCGGCATGGGTATCGTCTTGGTTAGCCATTTTATCTGTAATATAGAAATGATTCAATAAGACCCAAGTAAGACAATGATTCAATACGTCAACACATTCATATACCTTCCATTTCTCATGCAAAAGACCTACTGCATGCAAAAGACTAATGCAAACTCACACACACCTACTGCATGCAAAAGACCAATGCAAATTTATGGTGTTTGGAACATGAACAAACTTGCATCCATAATCATCAAACTTCCAAGCACAAGCTCAAACACACTTCAAATGATATCAGTTTTCAATCAGAAATAAAAAACTCAGTTTGCCCTAAACAACATTAATCAACATAATGCACAAAATGTAAAACTAAGTTTAGAAAATGCCCTAATCAAACACATGAAGAAAGTGAACGGTAAAGATGGAGAAGAGAAATACCTTCAAGGTGACGGTAACGATGGAGAAGAAAGTGAACAGTGACGGTGGACGTGAACGTGAACGCAGCAGCAGAAAAAGGCGACGGCGACGACGATGGTGAGGGAGGGAGAACGAACGGAGGACAAGAGTAATCGCAGTAGACGGTGGACGCAGTAGAGAGAAAACCCAGTTACGTTGCTTATAGAGAGGGAAAATAAAGAGACATGCAGTATATGTTATAATTTTAATGTTTACTAAAGGGGACCTTAGAGGGCGCTTTTTAAAAAAAGCGCCCTCTAAAGGGGGCCTAAGAGGGCGCTTCTGAAAGCGCTCTCTAAGGCTTTCCAAAAGCGCCTTCTAAACTGGAAATGTACATGGACTTAGAGAGCGCTTTTTCAAAAGCGCCCTCTAAGGGTAACCTTAGAGGGCGCTTTCACAAAAGCGCCCTCTATTGTTGTCCCTCCATTTTTTTTGGCTTCACTTTAGAGGGCGCTTAGTTACAAAAGCGCCCTCTAAAGGGGGCCTAAGAGGGCGCTTCTAAAAGCGCTCTCTAAGGCTTTCCAAAAGCTCCTTATAAACTGGAAATGTACATGGACATAGAGAGCGCTTTTTTAGAAGCGCCCTCTAAGGTTACCCTTAGAGGGCGCTTTCAATAAAGCGTCCTCTATTGGTGTCCCTTCATTTCCTCATTATTTTTTCGCTTCACTTTAGAGGGCGCTTTGTTACAAAAGCGCCCTCTAAAGTGCGCTGTCTATTCAAGTTGTTCGCTCCTTATTTTTCTCTTCACTTTAGAGTGCGCTTTTGTAATAAAGCGCCCTCTAAGGGGCGCTGTCTATTCCAGTTTTTGGCGTAGTGCTCGGGGAAGATGACCGGAGTTTACCTCAGGTCATCTAAGTTTGGAGACACGCTGGACATTTAAAATATTTTGATTGATCCAATTTGATTTAGATCCCGTATTTTATATTCGCTAATTTCCATCGTGTGTCCCAACCTTGTGATTGTTGGATCTACCACATTAATTAATGAAGTCAGATACAACACTCCCTATTTTATTTTATTTTATTTCTTTTTCCTTTTTTAATTTTTAATTGCTTTTTCTTTTAAAATTCATAGAAAATTTATTTTGCATCCAAAAAATACCAAAATAATTTCTAAATTTCTCTTTTATTTTTCTTGATTTTTATTTTTCAACATTTTATTTTCTTGATTTTCTAGTTTTCTTGAATGTTCTATTTTTCCTTTTGTTTTAATTGGTTTAAAAATACTTTTATGCATTTTAAAATTCTTGAAAATTTATTATATGCTTCTTATTTTATTTCCAACCTTCTATAATTTATTTGGCCATTTATTTGGTGTTTTAAAGGAATTTATGGATTTTCTCTTTTATTTCCCTTTTAAAATTCATTTTAAAAATGTTTTTGATGCCCTTTATTTTATTTTATGGCATTTTATATTTGTTTGACCTTTGTTGACTTTTGTTGTCCATGCATCATGGTTGTTTTGATCATAGGTCTCGTCAAACTTAATGGATCTTGGGTGTTGATCGGGTAAAAACCCTAATCCACCAAAATGGATGATTGATTTTGATGATGAATTTATCAAACCATTGATCCAATGTGGGTGTGACCTCTCTTGTCCCCTTCTTCTTCATCTATTTCTTTTCTTCTTTATCAATTGGATGGTTTGTGCCCATCTTGTTCATGATGTGTGAATTCATCTTGATGAACTTTCATCATTTCAAATCTACCTCTTAATTGGTCATGAATCATTTAAGGTACTTTGGATTGATGCATAAGTTTATCTTAAGTACTATGAAATATGGATTGATGTAATGGACCACTCCTAGCCTTTGTGCTTGATCAATTCTCTTTTTTTTTGTGTGGCATATCTTTAGGAGAATTATTTAAATATCATTTCTCTAGAATGTATTAACACAAACATTATTATTGACCGACCTCAGATAGTTGTGACTTCTGCATACGTCCAATTACGATTTCTTAACATAGCGCTAAATATATCCCAAAAGTAAGTCATTTTCATAAGTGAGATTGTAAGTATTCTAATCCTCATGGTATTGTGTGAAAAATATTGTGTCCTTTTCACTTATGAGAGCTAGTGGTATACTTGTAGATTTTATCCAAGTTGGAGCCCTTCTCATAGGTGATGTAAAGATCGATATTTTCATGCTTGTGGGTGAATAATTTAGTGTTCTCCAAAAAAATGACAAAATTGTCTTTCCCTTTTTAATTACTAACATCATTTACTAACATTATTTTGTATTAAGTCTTATTTTAAATGTCATTTATCTTATGCCCTTTATTCTTTTGTCATTTACTTTGTGCTTTTTATTTTAGCATTCCATATCATATTTATTTATGCTTATATAATTTTTTTATCCATTTGGATTTCAATTTCTTTCACATACATTAATAAAGGAAAAAACCCCTTAAAAAGTTTTGGTTCCCTAGATTCATGGACTTATGGTTACTATCCTTAGCATTGTTGCAGAGTTATGGACTTAGAATTAAGACCTTGACCCTTGCTTTGGAAGCTCCTGATTTGAGACTTTGGGATTCATCTAGGACCTTTGACTTTGGATTTTTTTTGAAGACTTGGCTTGGTTATTTTGGTTTCATTTGATACATGGATTATTCTTTGCTTATTTGGCTTGCTTAAAGTTTAATCTAAATGAGGGAATTCTTGCACTTTTCTCTTTTTAAAACTATTCTCAAATTTTAGACATGAGTCATTTCCATAGTTGAGATGTAATTCTCCTATCCCCATAGTATTGATGATAATCCTTTTCCACCAAGAGAGATAATGGCATACTTGTTATTCTTTTTCCATGTTGGAGCCCTTCTCTATGGTGATGTAAAGTTCTCATACTCGTGGATGACTAGTTCAGTGGTCTCCTAAAACCTATTCTCTATGGTTATTATTTAAACTGTCTGGTGCTTCGTGACTTCTGTGTGGTGAGATAAGTTCTATACCCGAACTTGAGTGCTCTTATGATATAAGGGTGGTATAGTCTTGTTTGGCTACGTGGAGTTAATCCTTAATAAGCTTACTTGAGATCCCCTGCTAAGTGGAGGCCCCTTTGGGATTACTGATGTCATGCGAGTAGTCATAATTTGCATTACTGTTTATGATCTGGGAGCCCGAGAAGCTAAGGACCTTAGAACCTTTAACCCATCTTGGCCTTTTAGGATGTAGTGCGGTGGCTATTCAGGTGTAGACTTGAATTAGCTTTTACGCGATACTACACTTGGACGAGTTTCTCTTGAGAATATTATTGGTTGGCAAGTAGTCAATTAAGTCGGTAATATCCAAAAGATAGAATTATGACTCTGGGAACTTTTTTTAGAACCTTGTTCTACATTGATTATACTCTTAGTAAAAACCTTGTGGGTTGGTCTTTACCCATGGATCCATGCTCGTGACTCTGAACCTTTGGACCTTGCTTGTGTGCCTTGTGCGATCTTGTTCGTGGTTGTTGCATCATGCGTTCATTCCATTCATGAGCATTTTTTCTCAATTTTCAAAGGAACTTAGAGATTCTCTTTCTAAACATCACATATATTTTGACTATGGATATTGGAAGAAGGATTACTCTGGAATACAATTTCAGATTGTCACGATCTTAAGGAATTGAGAAAGCTAGCATATTTAATGGATGATCGTAAGGATTTCAGAGGCCGTTTTGGAAGATTTTTGTTTTTTCTATCTACTGATGTTGAAGATAGTTGTCTTTGTACTCTAGTTCAATTCTACGATCCTGTCTATCGATGCTTTACTTTCCCTGATTATCAATTGTTGCATAATATGGAAGAGTATGCTTATCTTTTAGGTATACCAGTTTCTGATAGGGTTCCTTTTTGTGTTTTGGAAGAGATTCTGGAATCTAAAGTTATTGCTGAAGCTATTCACCTGAAGAAATCAGACGTAGATGTTAATCTCACTGTCAAAAGAGGTATTAGAGGGTTGACTTCAAAATTTATGTTTGAGAAAGCCTTTTATTTTGCTAATGATAGCATCATGTTGGCCTTTGAAACTATTCTTGTCTTACTCATCTATGGTTTGGTCTTGTTTCCCAACATTGATAATTTCATTTATGTTAATGTTATTAGGATCTATTTGGTTGGAAATCCTGTTCCAAGTTTGCTTGGTGACACTTATTTCTCCATTCATCATAGGACTTCTAAAGGAAATGAAACTATTGACTGTTGTGTACCTTTCTTGTACAAGTAGTTTATTTCGCAGTCTCCTATCTTCAAAGAAAACAAGAGTTGTTTAAGGTGGTCTCAAACACTTGTGTCTCTCACCAATGATGACATCACTTGGTATTCTTCTGTTTAAGACAATGTTGAGATTATTGATAGTTGTGGGTGTATCGGTGTATTAGTGACCTTTGAGCTATTGATAAACTCAACATCAATAAAATCAGAGTCACCACCACGCTTTTATTGTTTCCAAAGGAAAATGGAAAAGTACGAATAAAACCCAAAGATAAGAAGTTTTCAAATCAAAACTAATAAAATGTCAGAGATTACAAGTAAGAGAGTTGATTACACAGAGGGAAGGTATTAGCACCCAAAGTGTCCCAGGTACTCCTAGGGAGCCCTTTTTTGTGTGTAAATGTTTTACTTGAAAAGATGTTTGCTAAAATGTAGATTGGAGGGATGAGAAAAAGAATTCAATTATTATATTTTTGTGTTTGACAAGACCTTCGGTCTTATTCCTACACACCAATATAAAAATGAGGGATAAAAACCCCGTAGTTCGTGGTAAAATTTCAAAGAAATTGGTGGATTGATTTTAACAAAAGTTTAAAAGAAAAGGGCACAAAATGGCCAAAGACTTAAATGAGGTTGTTAGTTCTTTTTGTATTTTTGAAAGTTAAGTCAATATGATTAAGTTTATTTACAAGTTTGATTAAGAAAATGTTTTGAAAATCAATGGCATAAGGCCAAAGTTTCTACTCATTAAAACAGGTCTAAGTTGGAAACACAAACAAAGAAGTTTTGAAATGAGGGAGAGTTTTTTGAAATTTAAGAAGGAAATGAGGAGATGAAGAGACTATCCTAGACTGAAATTTAAAAGTTTAGAGTTGAAAAGATCTAACCAATGGGAAGCAATTTACAAGACAAGAATGTCAGATAGAAACCCATTTCCTTTGGACTCTTGAGAAAGCAATAAGCATAAGCAACATCCAACCAATAAGTATGAAGATCAAAGACATCAAATAAAGATAGCCAAAATCCAAGCAAGCAGTCTTCAATGTCTTCAAATGTATCAGATGAAATATTCCTTTTAGAAAACTCAAAGAAACAATCATCAGACATAAACAACTATAATAGGATAACAAATTAAGCACATAGATAAAGTATAAGATAAACCAATAGAGCTCCAGGCTTGTCTCAGATATATGGAATTGGTCGAGATAACTCAGTCTTAAATAATAGCATTGGCCAACTCCTTCAAAGCATAGGAATGTTGCCTACTTTATGTCCAAAAGTTCAGATCAAGTCAAGGGCTGAGGTCCAGCAGTTCACCAATATATTTTTTAGGGTTTTTGTTTTTATTAGGTATTTTAAGGTCCTAATACCACAAATAGAACAAAATCATAAGCACACAATATACAATCATAAGATATGGCTCAAGTGAGCAAAGTGAAAAGGACTGAAACATAAACATCTTGCATTAAATGTAAATGGCAATGAATGATAAAGGTACTAGAATTTGAATTGCATTATGTAAATGACATTAAAGATAAACAATAATAGAGTAATGTTAGTGAAATGTTTGTGGAAAATTCAATTGTTTAAGTCATTCTTTGGAGAACACTCAACCATCCATTCACAAGTATGAAGACATGAACCAAGACATCATTTATGAGAAGGGCTCCAACTTGGATGAATCAACAAGTATATTACTAGCTCTCATAAATGGAAAAAAGGTCAAGTATTCACACAATGCCATGAACAATGAGAGACTTGCAATCTCACTTACTAGAATGTTATGCCTTTGGTCAAAATTAAGCTATATGTTAAGCAATCGTAATTGGACTTATGTAGAAGTCACAACTATCTGAGACCGAGCAATAAGGATATTGGTTCTAATGCATGATAGAGACATGGTACAAAGAACCAAGCTCCTAAATCATACCACACACAAAAACAAAAGGGAGGGACCTATCTTAACCAAGCTCATGTTGATTCATCTGACACAAGGTCATTAGTGAATCAACTAGCATTTTGGATTGTAGAGAAATCATTTGTCAATGATGGATTGGGGAAGAAGAGGGATGAAGATGAAGAGGGAAAGGTAAATAGAAACCCAAATTTATCATGGGAGGAATTTCATCGGACAAATACTATCCATTCATCTTGAGGGATGAAGTGTACGGTTTATCAACCTCCTAAATCCACCAGTATTGATCAAATGGATGTTCAAATCAACCATGATCAAGGCCAAATGGAAGATCAAACAACACAAGGTCAATCAAATGGCTCAACAATATTTTTAAACATTTAAACAATTAAAAATCAATTTAAAAATGAAATAAAATGCATTTTAAAAAGGGAAAAACCTCAAATCCCTTCAAATCACCAAATAAATGGCCAAGGGATTTATCCTAGGTCAAACAAGGTCAAAGGACCTAAGACAAAAAAAATGGGATTTTTTGGAAAGTCATAAGTATTTAAAAATATTTAAAAACAAGTCAAAAAACATTTAATTCACAAAAACTATAAAAATTAATCCAAAAAATAATTTTAATTCAAAATATGGACGAGGAAAATATTTAACGATTTTTGGTGAAAGTCCCATTTTTTTGGATTATAAATGAGTTTATTATGAATAAAACTAAATAAGGCTAATTAAAAATAAAATCAGAAATTAAAGTAAATGAGAAAAAAACAAGGGCCATCAGATCTCTCTCAAGTCAAACGTGATGCAAATGTGGTAATCCAAATTAAGGGCCAAGATTATAACGTGAGACATAGATCAGATGGTCTGGGATGTTCTAACGCAGCACCAGAGCCCTAGCTCCGGTCACCTTCTCTGGTGGACCTCGTCGGACTGGTCGACCTCCAAAGTTCACCAAAATCGAAGATCCATATACCAAATTAAAGAGAAAATGACAGAGAGCACGAATCTGACCTCCATTTTTTCCAATTTTCACTATATAGAGAGATATGTGGAATTGAAAAATGAGGTGGATGAGCTGAGTTGCTTCGATTTGACCTCAAAGCAACTCAAACTTGTTGCCTACATTGGTAGGACTTCAGCCAACCAAAAATCAAGTAAAATGATAAAGAATTGAGGGAGAACCAGAGAAGGAAAGTTTCTAAAAAATCACCTTCTGTTTGCAGTAATGGAGCTCGATCTCTCTTCCAATTTGCTTTGCCTTTCTTCTACCAACTTGCAGGAGATGATTTGGATGCAAAAAAAGCTTGAGGAAAAGGTTCCTCAAACTTGATTTCAAAGAAATCCTCAAGATTTTCTATCAATGGAGGGTGCGAGTGATTGGAGATCAAAGCTTGGGCAAAAGGTCCTTCATTCTGAGGCAAATGAGTTGTATTTATAGGCTTGAAAATTGATTTCCACACACTTTTAAAAAATGTTAAAAAATAGTAACTCTTGTGCATGGTTGCATAGGCATGCAACAAAGCCAAAAGAATGATTGAAATGAGTCCCAAATCGTACACATGTAATGCTGAAAGCAATTCATGAGGACATGCAATGTTGGTTGAAAATTGATCACAAATGTTTCCAAATAGGGCCATGCATTGCACCCATGCACAAGTCCCTTAAAAATTATTCAAATTCCATGGTCTTGGACTCTTTGGAAAGCTAGCATGAAGGGGACCAACTTTTATGTTGAAACTGTTTCCATTTGGAGCTTTGATCATGATTAATCTTGGTGTGGAAGTTGGAGGAATCAAACATAGTCGAAAATTTTCTAAGTTAAAAGTCAAATGACCACTTTGGTTCAAATGACTTTGGTTCCTTCTTAAAAGTTGTATCTATTTCAACACTATTTAATTTGGTCGCCAATTTGACACCATTTTAATCTTGCATGAGGGAGTTATGGATTTTAGAAGTTGAGGAAATTTGCTTGTTCAATGATGATATCCCAAAATGACCTATAATGTTTCCTCATGGTAAATTCCCTTGCAAGTGAAATATCAACTTTATCAAATAATAAAAGTTGGATAAGGCATATTGAAATTGATAATGAAACTTGAATGATCTTCATATCATAAAAATTGAGAAAGTTATGGTTCTTGGAAGTTGACCTTCTATCTAGGGCACAAACAAAATGACCTATAATCTTTCACCATAAAAAATGACTTTCCAAGAAAATTTAGATCTTGATGAAAACATGAAAGTTGTTTGTAATGTCATAAAGAATAACTTTTATCTTGGAATAATTTTCATATGACAAACATTGTAGGAGATAGGGTCTAGGAAACCCTAGATTTGACCAGTTGACTTTCTCTGGTCAACCTCTTTAAACCAAATTGCAAACTTGAAGCTCTTTTGATCTTTGGGGCTCATGGATAATCATATATGATTAAGATGAAGTTTAATGGAGTATACCTTCATATATTTCACCAAATGTTGAAGAAACTTGCTAAGAAAGACACACAAGATACCCAGATGAATTAGGGTTTCCAAGGCAAACAAGTTTCAAACTCTTGATGAACTCTTGATCAAAATGAAAATTAAAGAACATGGGGATCCATATATGACTCTTAGAACCATTGTGAAACTTTGATAACTTGATTCCCTTGCATTGAGGGTCTCAAACCCTATATGTGAGCTTGATAAGGCACAAGTGGATGCACACACTACCTACAAATGAAATAACACCATACTATACATATTTTTCGTATTTTGGTTAGTGAACAAAGAAAAATAAAGTATGATACAGTAAAATATGTTTGGTGAGCTCTCCCAATACAAACCCAGTGAATGAGGGGTGAAGAGGATACCAAGATATGATCCCAAAGCCAATGCAAATGATGAGATGGCATGAGGGATCTTAGGGTCAAATTTGGAATCTTACAACAACCCCTATTTAAGGACATTCTAGATGAGGATGTGAAGGTTAAAATATTCGTATCAACTCGGTAGAATGGACTTAAATAACAACATCAACAAATGAATTTTGGTCCCTAAGAGACCTCATGATGCATATGATATGAATGCAAAAGTAATCTTTATGGGGAATATTGCCACAAAGGAAAAGAATCCGGAGAGACTGAAGGTCCACAAGAGCATAATGCATTCCACATGGAAAACTCACTAGGGAGACAAAGACTCTTGGGATAAAAGTTATGTGTAGGTCAGGCTATGACTTGAAAACTGCGAGAGACGCGAGGGGATTTCCATAAATCAGTGGAAAGACTCGGACTGGGGAAAAAGGAATCTGCATGTATTGGGATAACACCAATACAACAGAAGACATCCATAGGGGAAGAATAGTAGATCAGAACGAAGCTGAAATACTCAACAAAAGGAAATTTGATTTCACAAAGAAATACAGGTTGGTGTAAACCCTAGAGGCCAATACTTTTGGTACTTGTATCGAATTATTTATTAATAATAAAAGGCATTTTCTTTATTATGGTTGATTAATAAAGTCCCTGGAATAGATAGTCCGTTTATTGTATTAAGTGTGACTTAATCATGAGAACACATTAAACATAAGGACACTATTCTTAAAGTACCCGTAGTCGAGCTTTAGTGTGAAATGGGATAACATTAAAGCATTAAGACTATTATGTTTGTAGACTGATGATCACATCTCATGGATCATGGATAACGAGTTATCAAGTCTTAAACATAGGTATGAATATTAGGAGTAATATTTATACCAGATTGACCCGCTATGAGAATACTATATAGAAAGTTATGCAAAGTGTCATAAGTTATTCTCATGGTGATAATAGTGTATACCACTCTTTGACCTGAAACCACTATGGATCCTAGATGTAGAGTCGAGTGCTTTATTGTTGATCCAACGTTGTCCGTAACTGGATAATCATAAAGACAGTTGATGGGTACTCCACAAAGCATGCTGAGGGACATGAGTGTCCTAGATGGAATTTGCCCATCCTGTGTAACAGGATAAATGTCTATGGGCCAAATATTGAACTGGACAAGGATGACACGGTCTATACCTTGTGTTCAATATAGACATAAGGGCAAAGAGGTAATTATACACATAATTATTATCACAGGAGGTTTTGTCAGATCACATGACATTTTCGTGTCTTGGGTAGCAGTGATGTGTTGCTAGATACCGCTCACTGTTTATTATGTTAAATGCGTGATTTAATATAATTGCCAACGTCGTGAAAACCTACAGGGTCACACACAAAGGACGGATTGACACACAAGAATACAAATCTCTGAATCATCCTTTTTTTACTCTTTCACGAGTTGCTGCTCTTACGTGAAAATTGTTGTTCTTATATTTCTGTAATATTTGCTTATTGTTAGAAGCACTGTGCATTACAAATCATATCTAAGATACTTCCTCAAGTAACTCTGTGCGGTCTGAATACTTGAGAGGGCTAAGGGATTATTCTCTTAGACGGTTGTTTGTGTAATCTTTCAAGATTAGTGAATTAAGTCCTTTTTGAAGGCGAAATCACCTTGGCCGGGTGGACTGGAGTAGCTTTGAATTTCAAGCGAACCAGTATAAATTTCTGTGTCAAATTCTTTTTATTCTGTGTGTGTCTAAACTCTTAAAAAGTTTTATTTTCCAAAACAATTCAAACCCCCCTTTCTTGGTTTTCTCTACCTTCAATTGGTATTAAAGCTTCGGCTCTGTTATTGATTTTCTAATCAAACACTTAACAGTGTAGAGAGATCCAGTGTGAGAAAATCACTATGGCCAACACCAATGAAAGAGATAGTTAAAATGCTAAACCTCCAATCTTTGATGGAGAAAAATTTGATTATTGGAAAGATAGAATTGAAAGTTTCTTTATGGGCTACGACGCTGATATATGGGATATAGTCACAATCGGCTACACACCACGTGTGACTGACGTTGGCGTTGCCATTCCCAGAAGCAGAATGACAGATGATCAGAAGCGTGAATTCAAAAACCATCACAAAGCTAGACCGATACTACTAAGTTCCATTTCCTACAATGAATATGAAAAGATCACCAACAGGGAAACAACTAAAGAAATACTTGACTCCCTGAGGATGACTCATGAAGGAAATTCTCAAGTCAAAGAGACAAAGGCTCTGGCTCTAATTCAGAAATATGAAGCCTTCAAAATGGAGGACGATGAAGTTGTAGAGGTAATGTTTTCTAGAATTCAAACTTTAATTGCAGGACTCAAAGTTTTGGACAAGGGCTACACAACAGCAGATCATGTCAAAAAGATTGTCAGAAGCTTGCCAAAGAAATGGAGACCCATGGTCACAACTTTAAAGTTATCAAAAGATCTGAACAAAATCAGCCTTGAGGAACTCGTCAGTTCACTCAGAAGCCACGAGATAGAACTTTAGGAAGATGAGCTTCAAAAGAAGATCAAGTCTGTAGCACTAAAGTTCAGATCTTAAAGATGCAAACTAGAAAGAAACAAAGCCTTCCAAGCTGAAGAGGAAGACAATGACGACTCTGAGGACGAAGAAGAATTATCCCTTTTGACCAGACGAGTAAAACAACTCTGGAGAAAAAGGAATAATAACTTCAGAAGACCAAGACCCAAGAGAGATCTCTCGTAATCAACTTCCAGAGGTAAGTCAAACAAAGAAATAACATGCTATGAATGCAAGGAAACAAGTCATTACAAACGAATGTCCCAAGCTGAAGAAAGAAAGCTTCAGAAGAGAAGGTTTCAAGAAAAGCTCATTCAAAACCAAAAAGGGACTGATGGCCACCTGGGACGATAATGGATATGATTCCTCTGGATCAGACTCTGAAGAACAGGAAAATGTTGCACTCATGGCTACCACCTCCAGAAATACATCAGATGGAGAATCTGATTCTGAAGAGGTATTTTCTGATCTTTCTCGCTCTGACCTTCAATCATGCCTTTCTGAAACTCTAAACTCATATCATAAACTTAAACACAAATTTAAAGCTTTAAAAGAGGTTCTTGAAGGAACCATCGAAGAATGTGATAAGCTTGAGATGACAGTTTCAGAACTAAAAGATGAAAACCAAACTTTGATAAAAGAAAGAGACTCCACAAATAAACAATGTTCAAAACTTGAAGAAGCGTTATCTCAAGCCCCACAAACTTCTAACACAATAATATATGAATATGAAAAATCTTTTCAAAAGTTTCTGAAAAATGGGATAGAATGAAACAAAATGGCATCCATGATTTATGGAGTCAGTCAGAATAATAAAAGAGGAATAGGGTATGTCCCGAGTGAAGATAAGTCTTCTAGAGATGACAAACCCAAATCTCCTTTTTCTTATCATTACACACATGCACAAGCACAACGTTTTGATAATGCTAGAAAGCCCAAAGTTCTAAGAAACTATGGGAAAACTAATCATAAAGGACCCAAAAGGTTTTGGGTACCAAAGGATAAGATTGTTTATGTTGCAAATATCTTATGCCGTAGAGTTAAGACACCAGTCATGGTACCTGGACTTTGGATGCTCGCGACACATGACAGGAAGAAAGTATATGTTCCAAAACTTGGAACTTAAAGATGCGGGCTTTATAGGGTTCAGAGGAAATCAGAAGGGAAGAATCAGAGGCTCCAAAATAATTGGTAATGGAACTCTTCCCTCTATATCTGATGTTCTCTATGCAGAAGGATTAATGCATAACCTGTTATCAATAAGTAATTAAGTGATAACGGCTATGATGTAATCTTCAATCAAAAACATGTAAAGCAATTAATCAGAACATTGGAACAATCCTATTCACTGGCAAGAGGAAAAACAATATTTACAAGATAAATCTTTCAGACCTAAAAAAACAAAATGTAAAATGCCTGGTGTCTGTTCATGAAGAGCAATGGGTATGGCATAGACGCTTGGGCCACATTAGCATGAGAAAACTCTCTCAGCTAAATAAACCCGAGTTAGTCTGAGGCCTACCTAAACTGAAGTATTCTTCAGAAGCTCTATGTGAGGCATGCCAGAAAGGTAAATTTTCAAAAACATCTTTTAAAAAGAAAAATATTGTTTCTACCTCTAAGCCTTTGGAACTTCTTCACATTGACCTGTTTGGGCCTGTTAAGACATCGTCAGTCAATGGAAAGAAGTATGGACTAGTTATTGTTGATGATTTTAGTCGCTGGACATAGGTAAAATTCCTAAAGCACGAGAGTGAGTCTCACTCTGTATTCACTAGTTTCTGTTCCAAAGTGCAAAACGAATTTGACTCTAAAATCACCAGAGTCAGAAGTGATCATGATGGCGAATTCGAGAATAAATTTTTTGAGGAACTATTTGACTCTAATGGAATATCCCATGATTTCTCCTGCCCTAGAACTCCATAACAAAATGGAGTTGTAGATAGGAAGAATAGGACACTCCAAGAGATGGCCAGAACCATGATCAATGAAACACATATGGCTAAGCACTTTTGGGCTGAAGCAGTAAACTCATCGTGTTATACTCAGAATAGAATCTCCATAAGACCTATTCTGGAAAAGACTCCCTATGAATTGTGTAAGGGAAGAAAACCCAACATTTCATATTTTCATCCCTTTGGATGCCATTGTTTTATTCTGAATACTAAAGATCATTTGAACAAGTTTGATTCAAAAGCACAAAAAGGTATCATGTTAGGATACTCAGAATGCTCTAAAGGCTACAGAGTATACAACACTGAAACCAAAATTGTGGAAGAATCAATCCATGTTAGATTTGATGATAAGCTTGACCCTGAAAAGTCAAAGCTAGTTGAGAAACTTGCAGATTTGGAGATTGCTCTTGCAGGTTCTAACGAAAAGACTAAAGCACCAGAAGTATCTGATAGACAAAAGCCAGATGAAACTGAAGCCTCAACTATCCAGAAAAAAATCAAGAAGTCACCCTAACATCTTTGAAGATTTGATTCTAGGAAACAAGGATGAACCTGTCAGAACTAGGTCAACAGTCAAAGTATGTGAAGAAACTCCTCTAGGATTAGTATCTCTAATTGAACCTATTTCCTATGATGATGCACTTCAAGACAATGACTGGGTCCTGGCTATGAAGGAAGAGCTAGATTAATTCTCAAAGAATGACGTCTGGGATCTCGTCCTAAAACCTAAAGGAATTCATATTATCGGAACCAGATGGATGTTCAGAAACAAACTGAACGAAAAGAGAGAAGTAGTCAGAAACAATGCACGACTGGTGGCACAGGGGTACAGTCAACAAGAAGGCATTGACTACAACAAAACCTTTGCCCCAGTCGCTAGGTTAGAATCTATTCGCTTACTTGTTTCATTTGCTATAAATCACTCAATCAAACTATATCAAATGGATGTCAAGAGTGCATTCCTCAATGGTTATATATCAGAAGAAGTTTATGTCAATCAACCTCCAGGTTTTGAAAACTCTAAATGTCCAGAACACGTTTTTAAACTTAAGAAATCATTGTATGGTTTAAAACAAGCTCCTAGAGCTTGGTATGAAAGATTAAGTAACTTTCTTCTGGAACATGATTTTATTAGAGGAAAGGTTGGCTCTACACTCTTCTGTAAAAACATTAGAAATGATCTCATGATATGCCAGATATATGTTGATGACATTATTTTTAGTTCAACTAACCCTTCTGTATTTCAAGATTACTCTGAGCTAATGCAGGCAGAATTTGAAATGAGCTTAATGTAAGAACTAAAGTTCTTCCCAGGGATTCAAATTAATCAAGCTTTAGAAGCTACCTACGTTTATCAAAGTAAATACATAAAAGACATTCTGAAGAAGTTCGAAATGGCTGAATGAAAATCTGCTAAGACACCAATGCATCCAACCTACATTCTAGAAAAAGAAGAAATTAGCCAGAAGGTTTGTCAAAAGCTCTATCGTGGTATGATAGGCTTTCTTCTCTATCTGACGGCTACACACCCTGATATTCTGTCTAGTGTATGTCTGTGCCAGATTCTAATCAGATCCTAGAGAATCTCATTTAACAGTTGTTAAAAGAATCCTCAGGTATCTGAAAGGAACCCATAACCTTGGCTTGATGTATGAGAAAACATCAGAGTATAGGCTCTCTGGTTATTGTGATACAGATTATGCAAGAGATAGAATGGAACGTAAAAGTACATTTGGGAACTGTCAGTTCTTGGGTAATAATCTCATATCATGGGCCAGCAAAAGACAATCAACCATAACATTGTCCACTACAGAAGCAGAATATATATCAACATCACTCTGCACAACTCAGATGCTCTGGATGAAAAATCAACTTGAAGACCTTCTGATCTTTGAGAGTAACGTTCCTATTTTTTGTGACAATACTGTTGCCATTTGCTTAAGTAAGAATCCTATTTTGCATTCCAGAGCTAAGCACATAGAAATAAAACATCATTTGATTAGAGACTATGTTCAGAAAGGGGTAATAACTTTAAAATTTATTGATACAGGCCATCAATGGGCTGACATTTTTACTAAACCCCTCACTGAAGACAAATTCTCTTTCATTTTGAAAAATTTAAACATTCAAATTTCTCCAGAATAAAAATGTGCCTCTCTAAAATAGTAAAATAAGACTCTGAACTAAACATATGGTATCTGGATCTGACTCTGATTCTCCTCCAAACGTGCTAACTTGGTTAACATGCTGCATTTAATGTTTTAATAGTTAAACTACTCTTAATATTGTCGTTTTGCATGCATCCTTATGGGTATAAAATCTTTTCACACACTACAATTGCACACTTTACACTCATGTCTACACTAAACCCTCTCTCTCTCTCTCTCTCTCTCAGTTCTTCATCATCCTCTAGATTTCTGCAGTTCTTCATCAAGTTCTTCGTTCAACCTTCATCTTCAACCTTGTTCTTCATGGATACTCAACAAAAATCCGTCTACAACTTCTCTTAACAAATAAAGTCAACGGAACAGACACCCATTTCTACTCAACAAACAACAGCAACCACCAGCGTTGTCTCAACCCCCATCTACAGGGAACCCCATATCCTTGATCGTGAACCTCACATCCACCTAGCAACACCGTTTGAAAAGCTTGAAGTACTGTGTGAGTCGATAGTAGATTTTGAAAACATGAAGAAGAATGGCGCAGACCTAACTGAAGTGTTAAGGGTGCAAGGGTGGGAAACCTATTTTCAGAGACTCTATGGCCCTGTGTACACAAACCTGGTGAAGGAGTTCTGGCGCTTCGTAGACTCAGATGATCACTACATTGTCTCTTACGTTCTGGGAGTCAAGATAGTTATCACTGAGAAATCTATTGCCTCTCTTCTGAACATGGAGAAGATAGGAGGAAGACACATCTACAACATCAACCCTAGGGAAAAATACTTGTCCCAGGAAATCAACTCTACTATCTTTCAACAGAGTGCTAATGGCAAACACTCCAAGAACAAGGAACTCCATCAGAACCTCCGTGTTTGGCTGAAGATCATCCTAGGCACCATTCATCATCGCCCTGCATCAAACTCCTCTGACTACATCAACACAGATCAAAAGTATATTCTGTACTGCATCCACAAAGGGCTGAAACTATGTCTGCCAACACTGCTATTCAAGTATCTCAGAGACTCCGTCAAAGAAACCAGGAACAACATGAATACCAGAAACTACATCCCTCTAGGAAGACTTATCTCAGATGTTCTAATCGAGAGCGGCTTAGTGGATCACCTGATCCATCTCATACTAATGGAATATGTCACTATTGATATTGGGAGACCTCTGAATACTCGGAATATGAAGAGCATGGGGATCATTGATCAAGTCAGAGCTAAAACAATACTAGACACCTCATGGGAAGCAATCAAGGATCATAAGAAGATTCCCAACGGACTCTATCTGTTCTCCAAGATTGACCCTCCAAAAGTGGTAGCTTATTATCTACAAGACCTGGCCAATCAAGGGGTGGACATCTCTGATTTCTTAGTGGACTGGCTACCTGAGCATCCACCAAACTTCATGAAGAGGATGCGAGATCCCTCTGAGAAATCCAAGAAGTCAAAGAAATGAAGGTTGGGAGAATCTTCTGGGTCAAGACCTCTAGTCCCTCTGGCTGGCTCTCCAAGTAAGTCTATATCTCTCTCCCGCTCAATTAAAATAAAACCTATTACTTCTTCTCTTTCCCAAACCACTCCAATATACACCTCCTCTGAAACACCTCCCTCAACCACCAGAACCTCTAACCCACCCTCACTTAAATTCAACCTTGCTACCACCACACTACCCGTTTCTGAAGCAAAAATGCTGAATGAAACTACCTTACCATCATCATCATCCTCACCTCAATCCCCACCGTATTTTGTACTGTCTTCTGACAATGAACCATCTGACCCCTAATCCCCCACTCTGGCTCAGCTACAAGCCCGTGCTCTGGCCTCTCAACAACCATCACACACTGAACCTGTACCAGACGTCACTTTCCCACCCCCTGACCAAAATCCAACTACATATGAACAACCTCAAACACCACCACCTGAACAACAACCAAATCCACCTCCTGAACAACCAATCAACCCACCCTTTGAACCTCAACCAATCCACTCACCATCTAAACCAAATCCACAACCTGAACAACCAACACCGTCCCCCTCTGCCATTCCCACACCACCAACTTCCGTTGCCTCCATCACTCCCACTCTAAATCTCGGTGTCCCAAATTCACCTTCTCCATCTTCCTCAACTTCTGCCACTGAACCAGAAACTGCCTTCCCTACCCTAGAAGAAGCAATAAAAGTTTTTGCAGAGTCTTCAGTAGAGAAGATCAAGTCTCTGACTATAAATTATGGCATCAGCGATGATCCCTCTGAAGTAAGGATCCACTGGAACAGAGTGATCAATTGGATGACATCTGAAGCCTTCAAACTAAAAGGCATCTATGAACAAGTCCGCGAAGACTTCATCATGGATGCTGGTATAAGGCTCCAAGATCGCTTGGCTAGAGAGGCTGAGGAACAGGCTAGGAAGGAAGCAGAAGAGAAAGCGCGTCTGGAAGAAGAACAGTGGATCAGAGAAGCTGAAGAAAAAGCTGTTGTTGAAGCTGCTACTGCGGCGGCTGCTGCTGAAGTTGCTGCTGCGGCGGCTGCTACTGAAGCTGCTGCTGCGGCGGCTGCTGCTGAGGCTGAGGCTAAAGCTAAAGCCGAAGTTGAAGAAGCAGCACGTGTTGCTGCAGAGGAAGCTGCCAAGGCCAAAGCTGATGCTCTAACTTAAGGGAAGCACTCCAACTCTGGGTTTGCTCCTCTGGTCTTGACGACTCTGGAGGAGCTGCAAAAGGAATAACAAGTGGTTCGAGCTAGGTTGGATCAACATCATTCGGTCAACATCAACATTCAGAGCATGTTGTCTCAACTGCTACAAAGGATGCCTCCGCCCCAAACCCTTAGGCACCTAGTCTATTTGTTTGTTGCTTTTCCTTTTGATGTTTTTTTTCTTGCTTTCTGATCTATGCCTTCTGTGCTGCTTATCTGTACCTATTTTTCTCTACTATATAAATATCCGCTTTTGCTATGTTTTTTTTGTTCTGACAAAAAGGGGGAGAACTAACACAAATCTGATGGAAACATAACTAAAACCTCTCAAGGCACTGCAAACATTAATAAAAATTATTAAACTAATGACTAAAGATATGCAGGAAAATAGCTAAACCAAGGAAGGTCCGGTAAGAACTTATGATTAATCTAAGGATCTAACTCAGGGGGAGTCCCCTTCCTTATATGATCTGATATTTTTTGTATTGTTTCACCTCTACTCTGTCTTATCTTGTCATCATCAAAAAGGGGGAGATTGTAAGAACAAAGTTGATTCTACAATGTATCTCTAAGATTTTGATGATAACAAAGGATGAAATAAAAATGGTACCCTAACGAAATTTTTCGTAAGTGTGCAGAACTCTGATCAAACAATCAGATAGATAAATCATCAAATACTTAAATTCTGGTATCAGATATGAGATGTCGAAGGTAATGTCACGACACTAATATCTGAACAATATAAACAGGATAAAAGATAAAGAACAATAGTATAAGTGACACAAGCAATTGTTAACCCAATTCGGTGCAAACTCACCTACGACTGGGGGCTACCAAGCCAAGAAGGAAATCCACTAAACAGAATTAGTTCAAAGACTCTCAGTAAACAACTTCAAGTTACAGTCTTTTCACCTAATCTCTACCTGTGTGACTTCTATCTAAGAACTCTTAGATAAGAGACTCTACTCACTCCCCCTCAATCACAGCAGTGATGTAAAAACAAATATTATAAAGAATAAAGACACTCTTCAAGAACACATACTTGATCTTGCTTAAAAGCTTCAACTAAGTAAACACACACTCATGCTTCAAAGCTTAGAGTGGACAAATTACAACACAAAAGTCAGTCCAATTCAATCATCAATAGGATGAATGAATGGTTCACAATACACAAGCTCACACAAGAATAAAACCCTTATTCTCTCTCAGTATTTCGTTCGTTTTCTTGTCTCTTAAAACCAGGTTTTCCATGCCCTTTATATAGAAGCTTTTGGACATCATAAAACCCTACAACTATTTTCCATTCGTATCTTCTTAACAGTTGATCATATCTTATTTGAAAATAAATTAATCAGGTTTTAATTACTGCTTCAATGGCGCGTTCAATCTCCACATCAATCATACACAAATTTGCATGAAAAGCGCAATCACAAAATACATAACATTCAGACTGAATGTTCTGTATACACATGTCTTGACAACGGGTCTGACATCTCAGCTAAATCCTACACAACCATATTTGAACACCCTGCAGGAAACTGATATCTCATGTCAAGACAACACTTGTGACAACTTGTGAAAACTCTAGGTTTTACTAAAATTGATGCCAACACATAAAACCAACAAACTCCCCCTTTGGAAATTTTTGGCTAAAACATACATCAGATCATTTGTTTCACAAGAGAATAATCACAGTATCAGATCAGCAGTAGAAGTATAAAACACACATTACTAGCTAAAATAGCAACTAGTAAACACATATTAAACACACATGCGCTTGTGCTCCACCTCCCCCTTCAGCTAGCACTATTCTGCTTCAACACAGACATAACACTTCTCCCTCTAACAACAACTTTAACATCACCTGTAATAAACAGATTATCTCCAACATACATATGAACATCATCTGTATCATACATATTATCTCCAACGTCATCTGTAACATCATCTGTATATATTATATGATAGCTACTTTAGCTACTTCTCCCCCCTTTTTAGCCAAAAGAGACCAAAGAGACAAAATAAATGTTTATTTAGTCAAAGAAACAGAATATCAAACAGAATGTCAAAGCAGAATGTTAAGTGTTACAGATCCAAGAACATACACAACTTTATACAAGCTGAGATAAAATCGAGAAAATCCAGAAAAATACATATCAAGGCAGTAAAACATGACTGCCAAAAACACCAGAACATCCATCACATGAAAAAACAAAGCACCATCAGAAGAGTGGGGGACAACATCAACAAAAAGCTAGTCAGAGGAGCTTGAGCTTGCATCTTCATCACCATCAAAACCAGAACTGCCACTTGTTTCATCTTTAGTTGCAGACCTCTCACTAGAGGTTTGGGCTTCTGCTTCCTCGGCCTGTCCAATATTCTCCCTTTCAGCTTGCTCCAAGCTTGCAATCAGAGCCTCCAAAGCTTCTTTCCTGGATGTTGCTACCCTTATCCATGTATCCAATTCTTTACAAGTTTCTTTCAGCTCAGCAATAAGACCACCTTTTGAGGCTGACTTTTTCACAGCAGATATCATGGCAATGTCTTCGACATGACTGCCTTCAAACAATTTGTAGTGAACTGATAGAGGAGGTTTTCTTCTACTGGGAAGGTCATTTGTACTCAGAATTCCAGGGTGTTAGCTCAGGATAATCCCACAAATCATTGAGGGAAAAGCTATGGGCAGCTTTACTGCATTTGTAGAAACATGTTTGACAATTTGTTCAAATATAAATCTACCATAATCAAATTTCAGCTTGGTTCCATCAGCAAAGATGAATCTTCCAAGGGCATTTGAAATTGTGGAAATGTGGTTGGTAGGCACCCAATTTGCAGACCATATCTTGTGCAATATGGCATACTTCACAGTCAGCTTCCTAGCAGGGAGATGCTTCTTACTAGGCCACTCCTTCACCTATCTTGCTGTAATTTCCCTACAGACCTCATTGTCTGTGGCTTCCAGTTCACATGCACCTTCTATACCTCTTACCAGAAACTTATTAATCACAGTGGGAGAAAAAGTTATACACTTCCCTCTTACAAACACTTTACAAAATTCCTTGCTGTTTTTATCAGCAATACCTTTAGGAATGTTGACAACAAATTCCTTAACCAATCCTTCATACCACTGAGATAACCCAGCCAAAGTCTTCATTAATCCAACATTTTTAATTAGGTCCATGACCTCTTTGACCTCAACAACATCCTTTCCTAACTCTCTCTACATTCACCCTTCTTTGGATCACAAACTTCCATTTTGCTGCTCCATCTTCAAGATGGAGGAGATATTGTCCAAGTGTACAACAACAACTTTTACAGGGGACTTCCTAACAGGTGTCCTCTTCACACGGGAGATGTCAGGGACATCTTCTTCAACATCTTCATCTGACTCATAAATTTCTCTCACTTTCCTCTTCTTCACATCAACTTTGCTCCAAGATTTTGAGGGACCTACACCAGTAGTCTTCTTAGCAGTTTTGGCTGACATCATTTCAGCCACAGACCTACCTTTTCTAGTCTCCGTCCTCTTAGCCACACTAGGCTTTAAGTGATGAAGCAAGCTATCATCTTGATCATCCAAACTATCATCCTCTAGGTCAATCACCTTGTTTGCAGAATCATGCTTCTTAGACTATGAAGCATTGGCAGTAGTAGATGCCACAGATTTCTTACCAGACACAATTTTCCCTAAAGAGCACAAACCTTCAGCAGCCATATCCTTTTCAGATCTAGAGGAATCATCATCCTTCTCATTATGAGGTCCAACCTCAGGAGAGGGGTCCCTTCTTGATAGAGGAGTAGCAACTCCCTTTATAGAATGTCCTTCATTGAGGATTCTAGTGACTAGGTTTCTTATGACACGATCAATGTGATGCATGCCGTCCTTAGAACTAGTGGCATGAGTAGAGCTAGAAGGGATACTAGAGCTGTTACCTTGAGTAGGGCATGCAATGGCAGATGCATCCATGGGATGGTTCGAGTCAGGAGCTTCGCCTGGAATAACAGACAGGGGAATCAAGTCTAAAATATCTTCATCAAGAAAGTCCATTGAAGGTGTTCTATCCTTGTGAGTAGGCTTAGGAATTTTTGAACCAGATGGTGTTTGATGTCTTGACATCTTGTTGTTTTTGTGGAAAGGTTTCACTTTCCCTAGCAGAGAAGTTTGAGGAATTCGTAGGGAGTTGGAAATGTTTGAGAAGAGGTTGCGTGTGAAAAGGTAATAGATGGAATTTCCAATACTAGGTGATGATTTACCATAAATGGGGCACTTTATTTTAAGTAAGCAGACACTAATTTTATTACTTTTTCCACTCCAAATTAATTGCTACAAATTCTCATAAATACAAATCCCTAATTTCCCTCTTAGAAATTCAAATTTATTTGCATCCAAGGCTTTTGTAAAAATATCATCTAACTGCATTTCAGTAGCAACATGCTCTAGGGCTATAATTTTATCTTCCACTAATTCTCTAATAAAATGATGACGGATATCAATATGTTTTGTCCTGCTGTGCTGAATAGGATTCCTAGAAATATTTATAGCATTCAGGTTGTCACAGTACAATGTCATGACATCTTGCGTGACATTGTATTCAGTCAGCATCTGTTTCATCCATACCAGTTGAGAACAACTACTTCCAGCTGCTATGTATTCAACTTCAACAGTGGACAGAGACACACAATTTTGTTTCTTACTAAACCATGATATTAAGTTGTTCCCCAAGAAGAAGCATCCTCCTGATGTGCTTTTCCTATCATCAGCACTTCCAGCCCAATCAGCATCACAGTATCCAGTCAGCATAGATCCAGATCCATGAGTGTACAACATCCCATAGTCAATAGTGCCATTGACATATTTCAGGATCCTTTTCACTTGGTTTATGTGACTCACTTTTGGTTCAGCTTGATATCTAGCACATACACCTACAGCAAAAGCAATTTCAGGTCTGCTTGCTGTGAGATATAGTAGACTCCCTATCATGCTTCTGTAGAGACTTTGATCTATACTAACACCATTTTCATCTTTAGAGACTTTCAGAGGAGTAGGAGCAGGTGTCCTTTTGTGACGTGCATTCTCCATGCCAAACTTCTTGACAATATTTTTGGCATATTTGCTTTGAGATAGAAAGATAGAATCTTCCATCTGCTTGACTTGTAGCCCAAGAAAATAGATTAGTTCTCCAACAAGGCTCATTTCAAATTCAGACTGCATTTGTTTAACAAAATGTTCCACCATCTTATTTGACATCCCACCAAACATAATATCATCCACATATATCTGAGCCACCATGAGTTTTCCTCCTTCATTTTTGACAAATAAGGTCTTATCAATGCCTCCATTCCTGTATCTGTTGTCAATGAGAAACAATGTGAGTCTATCATACCAAGCCTAGGAGCTTGTTTCAAACCATATAGGGCTTTCCTCAGCTTATACACATGCTTTGGAAGATTTGGGTCTGTAAACCCTTTAGGTTGTTCAACATACACTTCCTCATTTAAGTAACCATTCAAGAAGGCACTTTTTACATCCATTTGGAACAGTTTAAACTTCAGAATACATGCTGCTCCGAGCAAAAGTCTAATGGACTCCATGCGAGCTACAGGGGGAAATGTTTCATCAAAGTCATTTCCTTCAACTTGAGTGTATCCTTGTGCTACCAATCTTGCTTTATTTTTAGTAACCACCCTTTGTTCATCAGATTTATTCTTGTGAACCCACTTTGTTCCAATAACATTTATTCCTTCAGGTCTTGGAACCAATTCCCATACTTCATTTCTCTTGAACTGGCCTAACTCTTCCTGCATGGCATTGATCTAGAATTTATCAATTAAGGCTTCTTTGACATTTTTGGGCTCAGTCTTGGACACAAAACAGCCATGTGAGATCACTTCCCTTGATCTAGTGGTGACACCTTTATCTGGGTCTCCTATAATGTGATCTTTTGGATGATCCTTCTGAATTTTGATGGAGGGTCCCTTATTAATTTTATCAGCTTCAGGTTCTGCTTGAGTGGGTTCACTCTCATTACTTTTGTCTAGGAGATCAGCTAGGGCATCATTTAGAGATGTCTCAACATCCTCTATGACATCAGTCTGTTGATCATCAACAACAACATTGATAGATTCCATCATTACTTTTGTTCTGGAATTAAAGACCCTAAATGCTCCGCTGTTTGTTGAGTAACCCAGAAATATTCCTTCATCACTCTTGGGATCCATCTTCCTTCTTTGTTCACGATCAGTCAGGATATAACATTTACTACCAAACACATGGAAGTATTTGACAGTAGGTCTTCTTCCTTTCCAGACTTCATATAAAGTAGTTGGACTCCCTTTCTTCAAGGTTACTCTATTGTGAACATAGCAGGCTGTGTTCATAGCTTCAGCCCAGAAGTGGTAGGGCAACTTCTTAGCATGAATCATAGCTCTGGCAGATTCTTGGAGAGTTCTATTTTTCCTTTCTACCACACCATTTTGCTGAGAGGTAATGGGAGATGAGAACTCATGATTATTTCCTTCAGATGAACAGAATCCAACAAATTTACTGTTCTCAAATTCTTTCCCATGATCACTTCTGATTCTGATAACCTGACTTTTTTTTTCTCTTTGAAGTCTTAGGCACAGATCTTTGAATACCTCAAATACATCAGATTTTTCCCTTATAAAGTTTACCCAGGTGTATATGGAGAAGTCATCCACCACCACATAAGCATACTTTTTCCCACCAAGACTTTCCACCTGCATAGGTCCCATCAAGTCCATGTGGAGAAGTTCCAGCACTCTGGATGTGGTGTCATGTTTGATCTTCTGATGTGACATCTTTGTCTACTTTCCAATCTGACATTCTCCACACACTCTTCCTTCACCAATCTTTAATTTTGGGATTCCTCTGACAACTTCAACAGATATAATCCTCTTCATTCCTTTAAGATGCAGATGACCCAGTTTTTGATGCCATAGTTTCACTTCTTCTTCTTTGGCTAGAGCACACATTAATGAATAACCAGTTTCTTGAGAACTCCACATATAGCAGTTGTCCTTAGACCTGACTCCTTTCATGATCACTTCATTTTTTTTATTAGTAATCAGACATTCAGTTTTTGTGAAGTTTACATTTAGACCTTGGTCACACAGTTGACTGATGCTGATTAGGTTTGCATTCAGTCCTTTAACAAGTAGCACATTATCAAGGTTAAGGACTCCAGGGCAATTTAGCTTTCCAATCCCCTTGATTTCACCCTTTTCTCCATCACCAAAGGCTACATAGCTAGTGGCATGAGGATGAAGCTCAATTAGTAGGTTTTTGCTTCTAGTCATGTGTCTGGAGCATCCACTGTCAAAATACCAGTCTTCTTTGGCAGAAACTCTGAAGGAAGCGTGAGCTATCAAGTTAGTAGCACCAGTCCTAGAAACCCACTGCTTTCTGTTGACAGGGATGTGGTGTTTGGGTCTAGGTTGATGATGAGAAGAACTAGGATATCCATACAACTTAAAGCAGAATGGTTTTATGTGGCCAAATTTTCCACAGTAATGACATCTCCATCTTTGGTGTTTTCCTTTATGTTGTCTTTCCTTATGATGTTGTGACACATGATGTGACATCTTTGGTTTGCTACTAGTGTGACTACACTCAGGAGTGGATTCATTGAACCCAAGGCCAAACTTGTCTCCTGCCATTTTTCTAGTTTGGAGGATTTTGTCTAAGGTGTCAGATCCACTGTTTTGCATTCTGACATACTTTGTCATCTCATCTAGTTTGGAGTTCAAGAACACGACTTCAATCTTCAACTCAGAGATGGTTTCCAAGTGTTCTGTCTTCTCATCCTCTAGTTGTGTTATCAATTTCTTCTGATTTTCCACTTGTTGACACACTTCTTCACTTTTGTAACACAACTTTCTGTAGGTAGTGGCTAAATCATCAAAGGTTACTTCATCATGACTTGAGTCTTCGTCAGAACCCCATCTTCCAGTCAAGGCAGTCATAAGATTTACAGACTCTCCTTCTGTTTCACTTTCATCAGACCAAGTAGCAGCAAGACTCTTCTTCTGTTTCTTGAGGTAGGTCCCACATTCAGCTCTAATGTGTCCATACCTATCACATTCATGTCACTGAACTCCTTTTCCTTGTTTGGACATTTCATCAGATTTTATTCTTCTTCCAACATCATTGGACCTACTGATGTTAAATGAGTTCTTCTTGACATTAGACTTTGACCTTACATCCATCTTTTTCAGGAGTTTGTTAAACTGTATCCCCAATAATGCTACATCATTTGCCAGATCTTCATCAGTATCTTGACCACTTTCTTCCTCTTTCTCTTCAGTGTTTGACATGAAGGCTATGCTTTTGACTTTCTTTTCAGATCCATCACTCATTCCCAACTCAAATGTTTGGAGGGATCCAATTAGCTCACCCACTCTCATATTGCAGATGTCTTGAGATTCTTCTATGGCTGTCACCTTCATGGCAAATCTCTTGGGAAGTGACCTGAGAATTTTCCTCACTAGTTTTTCATCTGACATCTTCTCACCCAGGGCTCCCGAGGCATTAGCAATTTCAAGGATATTCATATGAAAGTCATGAATATTTTCATCTTCTTTCATCCTCAAATTTTCAAACTTGGTTGTAAGAAGTTGCAATCTAGACATCTTTACCCTAGAGGTACCTTCATGAGCGGTTTTGAGAATATTCCAAGCATCTTTAGCCACCTCACAATTGTTCACCAGTCTGAAGATGTTCTTATCAACCCCATTGAATATAGCATTCAATGCTTTAGAGTTTCCAAGGGCTAGTTCATCCTCCTCCTTGGTCCATTATTCCTCAGCCTTCTTATCAGTTGTAAATTCTCCTTCCTTAGTAATAACGAGATGTTCCTAGCCTGTTAGAACAGCCTTCCAAGCCTTATTATCCAAAGATTTCAGGAAGCCTACCATTCGAGGTTTCCAGTAGTCATAGTTAGATCCATCAAGAATTGGTGGTCTGTGAACAAATCCTCCGTCTCTATCCATAGTACCAGAAAGTAACGCCCCAAGATTTCACCCAGAACCAGAGCAGGATGCCTGCTCTGATACCAATTGAAATTCTGGTATCAGATATGAGATGTCGAAGGTAATGTCACGACACTAATATCTGAACAATATAAATAGGATAAAAGATAAAGAACAATAGTACAAGTGACACAAGCAATTGTTAACCCAGTTCGGTGCAAACTCACCTATGTCTGGGGGCTACCAAGACAGGAAGGAAATCCACTAAACAAAATTAGTTCAAAGACTCTCAGTAAACAACTTCAAGTTACAGTCTGTTCACCTAATCTCTACCCATGTGACTTCTATCTAAGAACTCTTAGATAAGAGACTCTACTCACTCCCCCACAATCACAACAGTGATGTAAAAACAAATATTATAAAGAATGAAGACACTCTTAAAGAACACATACTTGATCTTGCTTAAAAGCTTCAACCAAGTAAACACACACTCATGCTTCAAAGCTTAGAGTGGATAAATTACAACACAAAAGTCAGTCCAATTCAATCATCAATAGGATGAATGAATGACTCATAATACACAAGCTCACACAAGACTAAAACCCTTATTCTCTCTCATTATTTCGTTCGTTTTCTTGTCTCTTAAAACCAGGTTTTCCATGCCCTTTATATAGAAGCTTTGGAATGGGCTTGGACATCATAAAACCCTACAACTATTTTCCATTCGTATCTTCTTAAAAGTTGATCATATCTTATTGGAAAATAAATCAATTTGGTTTTAATTATTGCTTGAATGACGCGTTCAATCTCCACATTAAACACACACAAATTTGCATGAAAAGCGCAATCACAAAATACATAACATTCAGACTGAATGTTCTGTATGCACATGTCTTGACATCGGGTCTGACATCTCAGCTAAATCCTGCACAACCATATTTAAACACCCTGCAGGAAACTGATATTTCATGTCAAGACAACGCTTGTGACCACTTGTGAAAACTCTAGGTTTTACCAAAATTGATGCCAACACATAGAACCAACAAATACAGAATCCAGCGTTAGATGCTACTCAGAGGATACGTAACCAGAAGGTTCTGACTCTAACACAAGCGCTAGCAAAACAAAAGAAGTCAGAAACTCTGAAAGAGAACAATAAATCCAGACTCTAAAGACGCACGATCTGAAGAAGTCAAGATTAAAGAGAAACTCTGATAAAGCAAGACTCTGAATACAGGATTCACTGAATCCGAAAGCGTTACCGTGAAGAAATCTGCATTTTGCAAGAAACTATTTCTAGAAGGAAATTATGACGCACCCAAAACTGTTTTGGAAAGAAACAAGGAGAGTAATGCATTAATCATTCTTCGATGATCGAGATTCTGTCATCACCCAACGGTCCTCTCAAACTCTTATATAAAGGATGGAATGCCTCACAAGAAAATGAACCTGAGACACACAAGAATACAAATCTCTCAATCATCCTTTTTTTACTCTTTCACGAGCTACTGCTCTTACGTGAAAATTGTTGTTCTTATATTTCTGTAATATTTTCTTATTGTTAGAAGCATTGTGCATTACAAATCATATATAAGATACTTCCTCAAGTGACTCTGTGCATTCTGAATACTTGAGAGGGCTAAGGGATTATTCTATTAGGCGGTTGTTTGTGTAATCTTTCAAGATTAGTGAATTAAGTCCTTTTTGAAGGCGATATCACTTTGGCCGGATGGACTGGAGTAGCTTTGAATTTCAAGCGAACCAGTATAAAATTCTGTGTCAAATTCTTTTTATTTTGTGTGTGTCTAAACTCTTAAAAAGTTTTATTTTCCAAAACAATTCAAACCCCCCTTTCTTGTTTTTCTCTACCTTCAGATGAAAGCACAACTGAGAATATCAACCAAAATGCTGAGGATAAGGGAGATCTACTGAGGATCCACATCTCAAGCTGAGGGATATATATATATATATATATATATATATATATATATATATATATATAATATATATATATATAATATATTATATATATATATATATATATATATATATATATATATATATAATATATATATATATATATATATATATATATATATATATATATATATATATATATATATACTTCAACAAGTCAACACTGCGGGGAATTTTAGGTAAACACCCTATCAAATGGGAGACAACTACAATACTCCTCAGAATAAAAAACTTGAATGAAGAAATCTTATATTAGAAGATGGAACTCCGCTGGGGAATCAAGTCACAACGAGAGGCAAAACTTCGAGTGGGGAACCAGACAATCCACTAGGGATTCCATCAAAATCAACTCTGTGGGGCTTCACTAGGGATGCAAAAATCTGCCAGGACAAATCAAAAACCACACGAGGATGCAAATCAGCAACATAAATTCCTCAAAAGGAACACAATAGTCATCAGACTCTTCTTGGAGATTGAGAAATAAACCAACTCCAAGGTATCAAAAACATTAACTAGATTCGAAGACTTATGCGAGGGAAAAACTGGCATGGTTATGCAACGACTAAATAAAGGTGATGGGGATCTGAAAAACTAAATAAAGTTCCTACGGAGATCCAGGGTTCATTCACAAACATACACTAAGGATGCAAAAACATAGAAGCCTTAGCTGGGGAAGGATGAACTGCAAAGAGAACAACACATCAGCTCTACCGGGGATGATAAATCGCTTGGGGAGCAACTCATCAACCAATGTTGGGAGGAACGACGAACTATCAGGGAGAATAAATCACCAACAATTGCTCGGGGAAGACACCAATGCTTCACAGATCAAGACTTTACCGTTCTTAGATTGTTGTTAACATTCCTTTTTGAATTCATTGTTTCTTAAAGTGAATGCCTTATTATTTAAGAAAAATGATTGTTCATTGATTTAATAAGAATGACAAATAATTGGATAAAAGCTCAACTTTATTTAATATAATGGTAGTCCACAAATGGCGGGACTCCATGGATCTTTACAAGGTTTGAAAATGGTGATTTACATGGAAAATGGCTACATTGAACACAATGACCACTACTCTCCCAACCAACTTTGAAATCCACTGTACTCTTATCTTCGGTTGAGAATGATGAATCAGAACCAAATGACTATTCAAAACTACTTCAAAGATCAGGACCAGCCGGATGCAGTTACTTGCCATAATTCCTAAATTTTTCCTAGATTTCCCTGAGGTTGGGTACTCAATCTATCGGGATAAATTTTCTGTTTTTATGTCTCTAACTTTTGCCTGGGTTGCCCTTTCGGGTTTTCAATCCACCGAGACGCTCATTTTTGCCTAAGCCGTCCTTTCAAGTTTTCAACTTAGCGAGTTGTTCTTTTCTTTTTTAGGCAAATCATTTCTTGTCTGCATCGGCATTCACAGGACGCGTGAACTCTTCATCATCCATAGTTGTAAGAATCAATGCACCGCCTGAAAAGGCTTTCTTAACAACATATGGGCCTTCGTAATTAGGAGTCCGTTTTCCCCTAGTATCAGGTTTGAAAGATAGAATATTCTTGAGCATGTGGTCACCTTCTCTGAGCACACGAGGGTTGACCTTCTTATCAAAATCTTTCTTCATTCTCTATTGATATAACTGACCATGACACATGGCAGTCAATCTCTTCTCTTCAATCTAATTCAACTGATCATATTTGGTTTAACACCCCTCAACTTCAGTCAACTTGGCTTCCATCAAGATACACAATGATGGGGTCTCAACCTCTACTGGGAGCACAACTTCCATGCCATAAATGAGAGAGAAAAGGGTGGCCCCTGTTGAAGTATGGACAAATGTACGATACCCATGCAAAGCAAATGGAAGCATCTTATGCCAATCTTTGTACGTCACAACCATCTTTTGAATAATCTTCTTAATGTTCTTGTTCGCAGCTTCAATAACCCCATTCATCTTGGGTCTGTAAGGAGAAGAACTATGATGTGCAATCCTAAAGTCTTTACAAGGAGCTTCCACCATATTTTTATTCAAGTTTGATCCATTATCAGCAATCATCTTACTTGGAACACCATAGCGACATATAATTTGATTCTTGATAAACCTCACAATAACTTGCTTGGTTACATTTGTATACGATGTCGCTTCAACCCACTTTGTGAAGTAATCAATAGCCACTAAAATGAAACGATGTTCGTTTGATGCTTTGGGCTCAACGGGAACCAGGCTCTGGCCCTTCTTCAAGCAATGGTTCATCACAATCTTTCATCTTCAAATATAATATCTCTTTGTTAGGAGAATCATATTGCACTAACTGATAATCTTCAATAGGTTGGTGAGCCAAATAGTCAGCCAAGGCACTACCTTTGATAGCTTTTTGAGCTCGGTATTTAATATCATACCCATACAACAACATCTGCCAACGGACAATCCTCCTAGTTAAAGAAGGCTTCTCAAAAATTTACTTCATTGAATCCATTTTGGATATCAACCAAGTAGTATGATTCAACATATACTAGTGCAGACGCTTAGCAGCCGAGGCCAATGCACATCATGTCTTCTCAAGCATAGAATACTGAGACTCACAGTCAGTGAACTTCTTACTGAGGTAGTAAATTGCATATTCTTTCTTACCATATTCATCTTGCTGACAACACAACCCATACTCTCATTAAGCACAATCAAATACATGATCAACGGTCTCCCTTTAACAGGTGAAGACAGAATCGGAGGCTCAAGCAAATACTCTTTGATACTATCATAATTCTTCTGGTAATCCTCGATCCAATCACAAGACTGATCTTTCCGCAGGAGCTTGAATATTGGCGTACATGTGGCGGTCATATGGGATATAAATCTTGATATATAGTTCAAGAGGCATAGAAAACCTCTGACTTGCTTCTCAATTTTGGGCGTAGGCATCTCTTGTATTGCTTTGACCTTGGCAGGATCAACTTCAATACCCTTTTCGCTGACAATAAAGCCCAACAACTTATTAGAGCGAACACCAAAAGTACACTTATTGGGATTCAAGCGGAGTTTATACTTCCTCAAATGCTGGAATAACTTCAATAAATTCTCAACATGCTCTTCTTCATATCTTGATTTAGCAATCATGGACCTCAATCTCGTTATGCATCTTATCACGGAAATAGTGGTCATGGCTCTATGGTAGGTTGCACCAGTATTCTTTAAACTGAAGGGCATCACTCGATAACAAAATGTTCCCCAAGGTGTAATGAACGTGGTCTTCTCCATATCTTCGGGTGCCATTTTAATCGTGTTATAACCGGAAAATCCATCCATAAACCAAAAGACTTTGAATTTAGTTATGTTTTCTACCAACATATCAATGTGTGGCAGAGGAAAATCATATTTCAGACTAGCTTTGATCAAATCTCTATAATCAACACACATACGAACTTTTCCATCTTTCTTTAGAACATGAACAATATTGGCCACCCATTACGGGTACTCGGATGTAACAAGGAAACCAACATCAATCTGCTTCTGCACTTCCTCCTTAATCGTTATTGTCATATCAGGATGAGTTCTTCTCAACTTGTGCTTGACCGGCGGGCATTCCGGCTTCAAAGGCAATCTATGCTCCCTAATATCAGTATCAAGACCTGGCATATCTTGATAAGACCAAGCAAACACATCAGAGTATTCCCAGAGAAGATCAACCAACCTCTTCTTAACTTCTGGACAAAGCTGTGACCCAATCTTGACTTCCTTGATATCATCCTCGGAACCAGAGTTGACTAATTCAATTTGTTCTTCAAACGGATGAATGTTTCTTTCCTCGTGCTCAAGCAAACAGGACAATTCCTCATACACATCTTCATTATCATTCTCTTCCTCAGCTTCAAACACAGGGAAATCAAAGTTTGGAGAGGGAGTAGGATCATTATGTTCAATGGGTTTGAGAACCAACCTACATAATGATTTGATATTTGCATTTTAGAGAAATGGAATGCAAACAAATATTATGCAGATGTGGAAAAAATTATTATTTCTTTATGTTTTTTGTGATTACCATTTTCAAAAAAAGAAAAAAGCAAAAACAAGCATCATAAATGTGGATGAATAAAACTGTATTTTTATTGATGATAATATTGAAATGCCCAACAATGTTTCACTCCTCCCTTAGGAATATGAGAAGGATTTTCTTGAATAATAAAAGAAATTACTTTGAATGATGCATAACAATAGGTACATCAACAACAACCCAATTGTTGCAAGTCTGGTCGTGTGTCACAAAGTTGGCACAAGCTTCGTCTTCATCATCGTCTTCAGTAACTGCAGTTGAGTGTCGTTCATCTCCATGAATGAACCCTCCACTGTGGAAAACTTGTTGCATAACGTTGACACTATTGTTTAATGTCCCTTGTTGGAATCCCATCCCCACTATGTTCTTGTTCTCAATAATATCTATAACACGAGCCCACTTGTCAGTGTCGCCAGCTTGAATAACCTGAACAATCTCTACGGAGGCCCCAGTATTCTGAATCTCTTCAGAAATAGATAAAGCTAAGGAAGACGTTCCAACTTCTTCTTCATCTTCTACATAGGTGAAGGATGATATATGGATCACCGTAAGCTCTTTCTCTCCACCAACAACGACGAGCTTTCCGTTCTTAACAAATTTCAGCTTTTGATGCAGCGTCAACGTGACGACACCAACCTTATGGATCCATGGCCTTCCCAACAAGCAACTGCAGGTCAGGTGAATTACCATTACCTAAAAAGTAATTTGAAATTCACTCGGACCAATCTTAACTGGAAGGTCCACCTCTCCAATGATAGTTTTTCAGGAACCGTCAAACGCTTTTACCACCACGCCACTGTACCTCATTGGTGCGCCTTGATAAGATAGTCTTGCCAAGGTTGACTTGGGCAACACATTCAATGATGAACCAATATCAACCATTACATTGGAAAGAGCATCCTATTTGCAATTCAAAAAGATGTGGAGCGCCAAGTTGTGATTTCTACCTTCCTCGGGAAGTTCTTCATCACAAAAGCTCAGATTATCACATGAAGTGATGTTAGCGAAAATATGATCGAACTAATCGACTGTAACATCATGCTCTATGAAGGCCTGATCCAGTATTTTCTGCAAAGCCTCTCTATGCACTTCAGAGTTCGTCAATAATGATAACACAAAATCTTTGATGGCGTTTAGAGTAACTGCTCCATAATGTTTAACTCATTCTTGATTAAACGCAAAACTTCATCATCATCATTAATCTTCAACCTGCTGGATTCACCAGATTGACAAGTTGGAGCATTAACTAGATCAACTGCAGAAACATCTACCTTCTTACCTACCGTAACATCTTCCACAATTTTAGGAGATACTAGGCCAAATACACGACCACTACAGGTCACTTTGACGACATCTGCAATGCTTACCACTGAATTTGCAGCGGGAAGAGGAACCTTTTGCCCATTCTTAATCATGGTGGTATTGTACTTATAAGGCACAAATTTACCGGATGATAATGGTACGGGGCCTGCTAACCGTATAACCAATGGCGACATCGACCTGTTAACAATCTTGTTGTTTTCGAATTGAATAACTAGCCGCTAGGGGGTCTTGAATTCCAGTAGGATAACATTCACATCATTTCCCATATACCTGGATTGTTGGCTCTGAATTACACTTTCATCTATCAGTTTCTGAACATCCCTCTTGACTATGACACATCCTCGATGGTTGACGCTGTATATAATACAACCACTATAGTCATGTTCACAATCACTGATTAGGCACAAAGTTCTCTGGATCTCTACCAAAGAATGGCGAATATGACAAACATCAATAACCCTGAAAGTCCCAGGACAACCATCTACCATGTTCACAGAAGCATTTTCATGAGCAGGCAACATATTTGCTTTAACATTAGGTGCTTGGTATTCAAAGGACACCATACCACTCTTGATCAGCTTCTGGACCTCATGCTTCAAAGGTTAACCGTTTTCAATGTCATGGCCGGTGTAAGACCCCAATTTTGACCCTAAGATCCCTCATGCAATCTCATCATATGCATTAACATTAGGATCATACCTTGGCATCCTCCTTACCCCTATTTCATTGGGTTTGTTTTGGGAGAGATGACCAAGCACCATGTGATTGTATCATACTTGTATATTTATCATTTTTACTAACCAAAATACCAAAAATATGCCTTTGTATTTTCCTAACTCTTTTGTAGGTAGGGCATGGTCCCCATTGGTCTATCAAGTTCATATCTAGGGTTTAAGACCCTCATATTTAAGAGAACGACCAAGGATTGATCCACAAAGTATCTAAGCATCATATATGAGTCCCCATGATCTCTACATATTATTTTGATAAAGTTTTCTTCAAGAGTTTGGAGTTGATTTGCCTTGGAAACCCTAGTTTGTTTGGGTATCCGGAGTAACTTCTTAACCAAGCTTCCTCACCAATTGATCAAATTTCTCAAGGGACATTACAAAATTCATCATCTTATGCATATGTTATCTACCATGAGCCTAAAAAGTCAAGAGAATTGCAATCTAGCAAGTTGGTTGATGGTGGTTGGCCAGATGAATTCATCTGATCAAAACTGGGTCTCCCTAGACCCTATATCCTACAATTTTCATCATATGAAAATGATTCTAAGAGAAAAGTTACTCTAAATGACAGTCCAAACAACTTTCATGTTGAAGTCTAGAGCTAAGTTTTCATGGAAAGTCATTTTCTATGTTGAAACATTATAGGTCATTTTGTCTAAACCCTAATCTGAAAGTCAACTTCCCAAGGCCATAACTTGCTCAGTTTTCATGAGATGAAAGATTTCCAAGTTGCACAATCAAATTCAAGATGTATAATTAAACTTTTGTGTTTGGAGTGAAATCTAAATCAACTTTTATGAGCATGTGATACGAGGATTCATTATAGGTCATTTTTGACCAATACCATTGAACAAGTGATTCTCCTCAACTTCAAAAATGCATAACTCTCTCATTATAAATCTAAATGATGTCAAATTGGTTACCATTTTGAAGGTATTTGAAATAGATACAACTTTTATGAAGTCACTTTTCTCATTTGGAGCTCACATAAAAAGTTTAGTAAGGTGGAACATTGAGGTATATGGCTTGACACTTAGAAAATTTTTCAACATGTTGAAATTTCCAAATTTCCACCTTAAAATTCACCTTGGTCCAAGTTCCAAATGGAAAAGTGTTCAACATAAGAGTTTTTGCTCTTGATCTAAGCTTTCTAAAGAGTCCTAATTCATTCATTTTGGACCAAGTTTGCTAGGTCTGCACATGATTTTAACAGGCTTGCATCATTGGTGGAAATCAAAATTCAAATGATCACATAACATTGCCTTGCCATTCAAGCTTCATTCCAACCTCATTTCAGATGCATTTGGACCTAATTGGATTGCTTCATGGGCCTGTACACGTCCATGCAAGCTTGTGCATGAGATTGCCAAATTTGGAAGAAAATTCAAGTGAGCAAATAACACTTCCAAATGCTATAAATATGGACCCTCTGAGCTCATTTGAAAGGATCCTTGCGCGAAAACTTTGCCCCCTCACTTCAAACCCTCACAATTCAAAGGAAAACTTGATAATTGTCACTTGAAAATTGAGTTTGAATCTCACAGTTTGGAGATTCAAAAATTCCAGGATCCAAAGCTTCTTTCCATTCCTAATCCACTTCTGCAAGTTATTGGAGCAAGATCAAACAAGAATTGAAGCAAGGAAGAGAAAGTTCTGCACAACATTGAAGGTATTTTCTAGAAATTTTCCTCTCTTCGATTCCCACTCAATTCTCATCAATTCTCTTGGATCTTTGGTTGTCTTAAGTCCTACCAATGTAGGCAAGACGATTGAGTTGCTTTGAGGTCAAATCGAAGCAACTCAGTTGACACACCTTAAAATTCAACTCCTCATATCTTTTTATATATTTGGAGTTAGTTAAAATTAAGGCCAGATTCGTGCTCTACGCCATTTTTTCTTTCAGATCATGTCCTCCTTTTTCATTTATGTGACGGTGATGACTGAACCAGTCAGGCGAGGTTCGCCTGAGAAGGTGACCGGAGGTTTAACGCCGTTGATGTGTTGGCATGGTTTAGAGCCATTGATCCTTTTCAAATTGTTTTAATCTCGTGTGTTGCTTGTAAATACCACTTGTGTTACGCGTTGACTAGTGACTATGGTGGAAAGCACGCTTGTGAACACTTGATCTGCCACCTCAATTAATGAGGGAGATCAAGTGGTCCACGTATTTTTTTGTATTTTCTTATATTCATTTTATTCCTTTAATTTTCATTAATTCATATTAATTTTAATATTGATCCAAAAAATATGAGAGTTTCACCAAAATTTTTAAAATAAAATCCTCTTTCATGTTTTGAATTAAAATTATTTTTTTGGATCATTATTAATATTTTTCATGATTTAATTGATTTTGTGACTATTTTTAATTGTTTAAAAATACTTTTAAGTCTCTAAAAATTTTGAAATTTTTTCTCCAAGGTCCTTTGACCTTGTTTGACCTATGATAAATCTCATGGCCATTTCTTTGGTGTTTTGACGAGGTTTTAGGAATTTGACAAAGCATATTTAATTTAATGCATTATTTTTAGTATTTTTAAATTGAATAAATGCCAAATAATTGTGTTGAGCCATTTTGATTGTTTGTATAAGTTTGACTTGTGTTGTTGGGCCTTGGTCAAGGTTGATTTGACCTTGTTAAGTTAAGATCATTGGTTTTAGGGGATTGATGGAATGTATATTCCATCTCCCAAAATGAATGAATGATCTTAATTTTGTAAAAGTCCTCTTTTGTCCAATTTGAGTTTTGATCCATTCATCCCCCCTCCCCTCTTCATCTCATTTCCCTTCTTTATGCATTCATATCATGGACCTATGATATCTCCATATCCTAAGGCTAGTTGATTGCAAAATCAACAAAAGTATGGATGAGGTTAGGCCATCACTTTTGCATATTATTTTTGTGTGTGATATGTTTCAAGAGCATAGTCCATTATACTATGTCTCTAACATGCATTAACACCGAGATTCTATTGCCTGACCTCAAATAGTTGTGACTTCTACATAAGTCCAATTACGATTGATTAACATAGCGCTAAATTTTTGATACAAAAGGCATAACATTCTAGTTAGTGAGATTGTAAGTCTCCCCTCTTTCATCGTATTATGTGGAAACTTGGCCTTTTTTCCTTCCTTTGGAAGATGTCTTGGTTCAAGGATCCATGCTTGTAATAAGTGGGTTGAGTGTTCTCCAAATAATGACTTAAAATAAAAAGAAAAAGCAATACTAACTTCTAACTCGTTAACAACTAACATTTAATTTCAAGTCATTTACTTTAATGCATTTTATTTTTAAGCCTTATTCATTTGCCATTATTTATACCATTCTAATTGTTTATGTTAATGTCATTTTCACTTTGTCCATTTGGACCATATTTTGTGATATATTTTAGTTGTGTATATTGTGTTTGTTTGTGTGGTCTTTAACCATTAATGTACATAATAAAAACCAAAACCATAAAAAATATCTTGTGTGGACTGTTGGTTTGATATGAGACAATTGGACTTAGAATTTAGGCAACACTCCCTATGCAAAGGACTTGGCCAATGCTGACTTTCATGTAATCAAGTTCTTATAATCTGAAACTTCATCTGCTATATCATTGAGGATTCATTTGAGTTCATCTACAACATAATCATTGTGAAGCTGTTATTTTGAACCTGTGATTTATGGCATTGTGGAATTCATCTGCTACATGGGCAAATTTAAAAAAGACATGGAGTGGCTAAGCTTGGATGTGGCTATCTTTATTTGATGCCTTGCTCTTCAAGTTAATATTGTGTGCATTGTTTGTTGCTTGATTCTAATGTCCAAGGGAATTTGGGTTTCTATATGACATTCTTGTCTATTGGATTGCAGCCCATTGATCAGATCTTTTCAACTCTGAACTTTTAAATTTATGCTTAAGATTAGTCTCTTCATCTCCTCCCCATTTCTTTAATTTCAAAATCTCTCCCTCCTTTTAAAAACTTCTTTGTTTATATTTGTTTTTCTAAACTTAGACCATTTTGAAAACTAGAAACTTTGGCCTTATGCCATTGCATTTTAAACTTCTTTTCTTAAATAAACATGTAAATAAACTTAACTATACTTAACTTAAAGACTTCAAAATCCAAAAAGAACTAACTCATTCAAACCATTTTTTAGGCCTTTGTGCCTTTCAAACCTATTTTTTGTTAAAAGCAAAGCATCTACTTTGAAATTTGTATCATGAACTATGAGGTTTTGATCCCTCATTTTTATGTTGGTACGTAGGCACAAGTCCGAAGGTCTTGTCAAACACAAAAATATAATTAATGAATTCTTTTCTCATCCCTCCATTCTACTTACTCGCAAACATCATTTGTACAAAATACATATGCACACAAGAAAGGGCTCCCTAGGAGTACCTAGGACACTTTGGATGCTAACACCTTCCCTCTGTGTAACCAACCCCCTTACCTGTAATCTTTGGAATTTTCTTAGTTTTGATTTGAAAACTTCTTATTTTTGGGTTTTGTTCGTACTTTTCCCTTTTCCCTTGGAAACAATAAAAGCGTGGTGGCGACTCTTGTTATTTGATGTCTTGCTTATCCATAGCTTGATGATCATGGATTTACCGCTACAGAAATTAAGTGGCGACTCTGCTGAGGAGTAGTCTCCAGCGGGTTTAGCCTACTTTTTTGTGTGTATATAATTGTATGTTTTATGTATGTATATTTTTTTGTGTGATATAATCTACTTGTTGTACTTGGTGATCTCTGAGTGGTGAGATAAGTTCTAACCCAAACTTGAGTGCAATTAAGATAGGAAGATGGTATAGTCATGTTCGACTTGTGTGGAATAGGCCTTAACAAGTTGGCTTGAGATCCATCTGCTCAGTGGAGACCCTTTTGGCTTTGGAAATGTCACACAAGTATTTGTGGTTAGGCATTACCATGTCTAATTTGGGGTCCGAGAAGCTGAGGACCATAGAACATTTAACCCCACTTGGCCTATTTAGGACTTAGTGCGGAGACTGTTCAAGTGTAGACTTGATAACAGTTACGTGATACTACACTCAGACGAGTTCCTCTTGAGAATATTATGGGTCGATGAGTCAGTCATCTTAACCTGTAATATCCGATAGATGGAATTAAGACTCTGGGAACTTTTTAGAACATGATCAATAAGTTTTATCCTTAGTTCACTCCTTTGGGATGGTTCTTACCCAGACTCCATGCTCGTGATTCACAACAAACCCTTAATTCTTGGTTGATCCAATCAAGTGTTGTCAATATTAATGGAACTTGGGTGTTGATAGGGTGAAAACCAATATCCACCAAAATGGATGATTGATCTTGACAATGACTTGATTCATTTCTTGAGCTTTGTTTTTTTGCCTTGTTTGTAATCCCTTATTTGTGATTCTTGCATTCATGCATTCATGCGCATCATAACATTCATAACACGAAAATTTCAAGGAACTAAGGTGTTATTTGCAAAATATTTTAGACCATGGATTGTGGACGAAGGAACACTAAGAAGTACAGTTTTAGATGTCCAGATTTGAAAGAGTTAAGGAAGCTATCATCTTTTATATTAGATCCCTTGGATTTCAAACAACGTCATGGGAAGATTCTATCTGTGTTATCTACTGATGTGATTGAAGGACTTCTGAGTGTGTTGGTCCAGTTTTATGATCCTCTCTACCGTTGCTTCACTTTTCCTGATTATCTACTTGTGCCTACGTTAGAGGAGTATGCCTATCTCTTGGGAATACCTATTTCTAGCAAAGTGCCTTTTAGTGGATTGGAAGAGATTCCCAGATCAAATCTTATTGCTGAAGCTCTTCACTTGAAGAAGTCTGAGATAGAGGCTCATTGGGAGAAGAAAGGAGGATTGTTTGGATTTCCAGCTGATTTCCTTATCAAGGAAGCTATTGCCTTTGCTTAAGCCGGTAGTATGAATGCTTTTGAAGCTATCTTTGTGTTGCCCATCTATGGATTAGCTTTGTTCCCTAACATTGACGGTTGTGTTGATGTTAACGCCATTAGAACTTTCTTGATTAGGAATCCTGTGCCTACTCTGTTTGGGGATATGTACTTATCTTTGCATCTAAGGAATTATAAAGGTGATGGAATGATTGTGTGATGTGTTCCTCTTCTGTACAAGTGGGTTATTTCGCACTTGCCTTAGACGCCTGCTTTTGTGGAGAACAAACAATGTCTAAGGTGGTCTTAGAGACTTATGTCTCTCACTAATGATGATATAGTTTGGTATGACTCTTCATTGATTAGCTTGGATATTATTGATAGTTGTGATGAATTCTCTAATGTTCCTCTCATTGGTACACAAGGAGGAATCAACTACAACCCTGCTTTGGCTCGTCGTCAACTTGGGTTCCCCTTGAGAGACAAACCTAATAACATGTTGTTAGAAGGTCTTTTCTATCAAGAGGGTAAAGATCCCTAACATCTGAAGCAAAATATTTTGCATGCTTGGCATAATGTGCATAGGAAAGGAAGATCCGAGCTCGGTCCACACAATTGTGTAACTTTGGAAGCTTACTCTATTTGGGTGAAGAAGAGAGCTTTGGAGTTGAAGATGCCTTATCCTTGTGAAAGACCTATGTCTATGGTTGTGGTTGAGCCGTTAACTCTCCCTAACCAAGATGTAGAGGAGTTGGAAGATGTGCTCGCCAAGATGAAGAGAGAGAAGGATATGTGGGAAGAGCGTTTCCATGCTTTGAGCAAAAAACATGAGGAGTTGCAGCTTGAGTCTAAGGGAAAAGATGCACTTATTGAGATACTTGAAGACCGAGTGACGAAGAGACAAAGAGAGCTGGAGGTTTCATCTTCCTTTAGCATGCCTCAGCCTTCTGTTGCTTGGAAGAAGATTGTTGATCAGCTTGTCCTCGAGAAGACTCAGATGAAGGCTTCTTTTAAGACTGAGATTCGACGCATTCGAAGGAAGTACGCGCCTACAGCCAGATCTTCTGACGTTGTTGTTAGGGATCCTTAGGATGACTAGTCTCCTTTTCTCTTGTATTTTTCATTTGGTTTCTGAAATTGTACTCAGTGTAATCCTTCCAATTATATAAATAGAAGATATTTTTTGGTCATATCAAATTGTTGCAATTGTTGTTATATATATATATATATATATATATATATTTGCAAATAATATAGTAAGTTCCTTGAAAATAAAAACAATCAAGCAATGCATCATTTGCATAAACAGGTTTCTCTTTTTCCAGATGTCTCATTGGTGTTTCTTTTGTGCTTCAGCCAAGGTGACTCATCGGTACAATACTCACACCAATCACTCCAGAATCATGGAACATCTTGAGCAAGAGAATAGAGACCTGAAAGAGGAGATCACCCGCCTGACTGCCATGATGGAGTCAGTTCTAGCCGTGCAAAGCCAGTCTTCTTTAACACCTGCAACTCCTCCTCCTCAGAGGACTGTCATTTCAGAGGTGGCTACCTCTACTATTCCCGCAACTGCCACTCATTTCGCGCCTGCTATGCCTGCCGAATTCCCATGGGGAATGCCGCCAAACTTCATGCCTGAAGGTTTTGTACTTACATTTGCTTTTATGCCGGCATCTAGATCGGTTATGTCTGTGCCACCGCCTGTAGTGCATACCTTGCCTCGTGTGGAAGACACCATTTATCATTCCGAGCCATCTGAGGGCCCGGACGTATATGAGAAAATGGATGAAATGAAAGATCAATTTCTTGAGCTGCGCAAGAAGTTGAAAACGTTGAGAGGTAAGGACCTTTTTGGGAAGAGTGCTGCTGAATTATGTCTGGTGCCGAATATGAAGATTCTAGTGAAGTTCAAAGTCCCTGACTTTGAAAAATACAACGGGAACACATGTCTTCTCAGTCATTTGGTGATGTATGCCCATAAGATGTCTACCCAAACAGACAATGATCAGCTGTTAATCCACTACTTTCAAGACAGTCTGACCGACGCTGTGTTAAGATGGTATATGGAGTTGGATAGTGAGAGCATCCACACTTTCAACTAGTTAGGTGAAGCATTTGTTAAGCAGTATAAGTACAATGTTGATATGGCTCCCGACCGAGATCAGTTGAGATCGCTGTCACAGAAGGACAAGGAAACGTTTAAAGAGTATGCTTAAAGGTGGAGGGAACTCGCTTCTCAAATCAACCCTCCTTTAGAGGAAAAAGAGATGACCAAGATTTTCCTAAAGACCCTTAGCTCATTTTACAATGAGAAGATGATCGCCAGTGCCCCCAGTGACTTTACCGAAATGGTAAACATGGGGATGAGGCTAGAAGAAGGTGTCCGAGAAGGACGGTTGTCAAAGAAGGAGGTATCATCCAGCAAGAGATACGGCAGTAGTTTCGGTAAGAAGAAAGACGATGAAGCCAACGCAATAACCAGTGGGAGGCAGAGAAGGCCTCAGATCAGAAGAAGTCAACCACCCCGCCAACATCATGATCAAGTATCTTTAGTAATTCCCGTTTTTTCAGCTAGTTAATCAGTACTAGTTCAACATCAACATCAACAACAACAACAACCACAACAACGAACAAACACCTACAACAACAACAATACCAACAATCATCAACAACAAACTTTCAAGAGGAAGAAGGTCTCTTTCAACCCAATTCTTATGACATATGCAGAACTCTATCCATCATTGGTTCTCAAGAACCTGCTACAACCGAGAAATCCGCCGCAAATACCTAAACCACTTCCATGGTGGTACAAGCCTGACCTCCATTGTGCTTTTCATCAAGGAGCACCCGAACATGACATTGAGAACTGTTACCCTCTCAAATATGAAGTCCAGAAGCTAGTAAAAAGTGGAATGGTGTCTTTTGAGGACCACGCACCCAACGTGAAAGCTAACCCACTGCCCGCTCATAGAAATTCATTTGTCAACATGGTAGATGGCTGCCCTGGGAGTTCAAAGTGTTTGATGTCCGTTTTATTCGAAGGTCCTTGGTAACGATGCACAAGGATATTTGTTTGGTGAGCGATTGTGAGCATGACTATGATGGTTGTGCTATCTGCAGTGTTAACCCAAGAGGTTGTGAGATTGTGAAAAGAGACATCCAACGGTTGATGGATGAGGGTATGATCAAGATTGTACAATCCCGTCACGTAGATGACGATGTGAATGTGATTTTTCATGTGTTTAAGAATCCTGAGAAAGTGGTGATTCAATATGATAGCAGCAACAACAACATCATCAACCAAAGATCGATATCACCGTTGGTCATACGGTTGGCGGGTCCAGTCTCATACGCATCGGATAAGGTTGTTCCTTATCAGTATAATGCAACTATGGTGAAGGATGGTCAAGAGGTTCCATTACCTACAACCAATTCTGTCATGAGCATTGCTGATGTTACCAAGGTGACCCGCAATGGTCGAGTGTTTGGGTCGGTGTTCCCAAAAGATGTGGAAGATTCAACATTTAGTAAGAAAGTGGAAGTGCCTGCAGCAAATCCAGTTAGTGCTTAAAAGCGTCAGTCTGGTGAATCCAGCAATTTGAAGACTAATGATGATGATGGGGTACTTCGGTTAATAAAGAAAAGTAAGTTTAATGTGGTGGAGCAGCTGTTCCAAACCCCCTCAAAAATTTCAGTACTGTCTCTGCTTATGAATTCAGAAGCACACAGAGAAGCACTGCAAAAAGTTCTAGAGCAAGCGTTTGTGGAAAATGATGTTACAGTGGATCAGTTTGATCATATTGTGGCTAACATCACTTCCTGTAACAATCTCAGTTTCTATGATGAGGAACTCCCTGAGGAGGGTAGGAATCATAACTTGGCTTTGCATATCTCGATGAATTGCAAAGATGAAGCTTTATCCAATGTGCTTGTTGACACCGGATCTTCGTTGAATGTGCTTCCGAAGTCAACATTATCAAAGTTGTCATATCAAGGAGCGCCTATGAGCTATAATGACGTAATCGTTAAAGCTTTTGAAGGTTCACGCAAAACAGTGATAGGTGAAGTGGACCTTCGGTGAGGATAGGTTCGAGTGATTTCCAAATTACTTTCCAAGTAATGGATATCCACTCGGCCTACAATTGTCTTTTGGGAAGGCCATGGATCCACGAGGCGGGAGTTGTTACCTCCAAGTTGCATCAGAAACTCAAATTTGTCAAGAATGGGAAATTAGTCATTGTTGGAGGGGAAAAGGCGTTGTTGGTTAGCCACCTATCATCTTTCTCTTATGTTGAAGATGAGAATGAGGTTGGAACTTCGTTCCAAGCCTTGTCTATTGCTGTTGAAAAGAGAGTCGGGGCACCTATGTCCTCGTTGAAAGATGCAAGGAAGATTGTTGAAGAAGGAATTATTGATCAGTGGGGGCGAGTGTTAGAGGTCTCCGATAACAAAAACAGAACCAGTCTGGGTTTTCAGCAAGGATCATCGGCTGCTAGATCAGAGGATATGCAACTCAGCTTCCGTAGCGGATGGTTCATTCATGGAATTGAACAAGACTTAGCTGTTGTGCTAGAGGATGACGAAGAGGAAGGCTGCACCAATTTTGTGATGCATGGAAAGGCTTGCGACAATTGGACTGTTGTTGATATTCCTATTATTATGCATCAATCTAAGTAATTTCTTTTATTTGTTTTAAAAATCCTTCTCCTATGCCTAAGGGAGAAGTGAACATTGTTGGGCATTTTCAAATTTGATCATCAATAAAATTAATTCTATTCATCCACATATATGATGTTTTGTTTTTACTTTTTGCTTTATTCTGAAAATGGTAATCACAAAAAACATAAATAAATAAATAAACTTATCCTTCTGCATAATATTTGGTCACAAATCACTTCTCTATAATCAAAATATCAAATCATTATGCAGGTTGGTTTGTAACCCCATTGAATACAATGATCCTTCTCCTTCTCCAAATTTTGAATTCCCTGTGTTTGAGGCTGAGGAGGAAAGTGATGAAGAAGTGAGTGATGAATTGTCTCATCTTCTTGAGCATGAAGGAAAAGCCATTCATCCATTTGAAGAGCAAATTGAGTTAGTCAACTTGGGTTCCGAGGATGATGTGAAGGAAGTCAAGATTGGGTCTCGACTGTGTCTAGATGTTAAGAAGGGGTTGATTGATCTTCTCCGAGAATATTCAGATGTGTTTGCTTGGTCCTATCAAGATATGCCTGGTTTGGTTTCTGAGATTGTGGAGCATAGATTGTCGTTGAAGCCAGAGTGCCCGTCGGTCAAGCAAAAGTTGAGAAGAACACATCCTGATGTGGAAGTAAAGATTAAAGAGGAAATGCAGAAGAAGATTGATGTCGGTTTCCTTGTAACCGCCGAGTATCCGCAATGGGTGGCCAATATTGTGCCTGTTCCGAAGAAAGATGGAAAAGTCCACATGTGCGTTGATTATAGAGATTTGAATAAAGCTAGTCGATAAGATGATTTCCCTCTACCACACATTGATATGTTGGTAGACAATACTGCTAAATTCAAAGTCTTTTCGTTTATGGACGGATTTTCCGGATATAATCAGATCAAGATGGCATCTGAAGATATGGAGAAGACCACATTCATTACACCTTGGGGAACATTCTGTTATAGAGTGATACCTTTCAGTTTGAAGAATGTTGCTGCAACTTACCAAAGAGAAATGACTACCCTTTTTCATGATATGATGCATAAAGAGATTGAAGTTTATGTCGATGACATGATTGCTAAATCAATTGATAAAGAGGAACATGTTGAGCATTTGTTGAAGCTTTTCCAGTGTTTGAGGAAGTATAAACTCCGCTTGAATCCCAATAAGTGTACTTTTGGTGTTCGTTCTGGTAATTTGTTGGGCTTTATCGTCAGCGAGAAGGGTATTGAAGTTGATCCAGCCAAGGTCAAAGCAATACAAGAGATGCCTATGCCCAAAACTGAGAAGCAAGTCAGAGGTTTTCTCAGCCGCTTGAATTATATCTCAAGTTTCATTTTACACATGACTGCCACATGTGCGCTTATATTCAAGCTTCTTCGGAAAGATCAGTCTTGTGATTAGACCGGAGACTACCAGAAAGCTTTTGATCGTATCAAAGAATATCTGCTTGAACCTCCGATTTTGTCTCCATCTATTGAAGGAAGACCATTGATCATGTATTTGACTGTGCTCGAAGATAGTATGGGTTGTGTTCTTGGTCAGCAAGATGAGACTGGAAAGAAAGAATTTGCATTTTACTACCTCAGTAAGAAGTTCACCGACTGTGAGACTCGGTATTTTATGCTTGAGAAAACTTGTTGCGCATTGGCTTGGGCTGCTAAGCGACTACGTCAGTATATGTTGAATCATACCACATGGTTGATATCCAAAATGGATCCAATCAATTATATATTTGAGAAGCCTGCTTTAACTGGGAGGATTTCTCGCTGGCAGATGTTGTTATCAGAGTATGATATTGAACACCAATCTCAGAAAGCAATCAAAGGTAGTGTCTTGGCCAACCATTTAGCTCACCAACCGAATGAAGATTACCAGTCAGTACAATATGACTTTCCTGATGAAGAGATCTTATACTTAAAAATGAAAGATTGTGATGAACCATTGCTTGAAGAAGGGCCAGAACCTGGGTCCCGTTGGGGCATGGTATTTGATGGAGATGTTAATCAGTATTATAATGGCATTGGAGCAATGATTATTACTCCTTAAGGCACACATTTTCCATTTACAGCTAGATTGACTTTCAAGTGTACAAACATATGGCAGAATTTGAAGCTTGCATTATGGGGCTCGAAGAGGCCATTGATCTCAGAATTAAGCATTTAGATGTCTTTGGAGATTCAACTTTGGTTGTGAACCAGATCCAAAGGTGAATGGGAGACGAATCAACCCGGTTTGATACCATATAGAGACAATGCGAGTAGGATTTCAACTTTCTTTACAAAGGTTGAGTTTCATCATATCCCTCGAAATAAAAATCGGATGGCAGATGCTCTTGCAACATTGGCGTCAATGATTATAGTGAAGTATTGGAATGAGGTTCCCAATTTGACTGTGATGCGTCTTTGATTGGGTGATGTATTGTACAAAAGAAACTTCGATATGGTTTTGCTCAGATGCGTGGATAGACACGACGCAGACTTGTTGATGACTGAAGTCCATGAAGGTTCCTTTGGTACTCATTCCAATGGGCATGCTATGGCGAAGAAGATGTTGCGAGCAGGTTACTATTGGCTGACAATGGAATCTGACTATTGCAAGTTTGTGAAGAAATGCCACAAGTGTCAAATATATGTGGATAAGATTCATGTTCCTCCGACACTGTTGAAAGTCATTTCCTCCCCATGGCCCTTCTCCATGTGGGGAATTGATATGATTGGCATGATTGAGCCCAAAGCTTAGTACGGACATCGTTTCATTTGGTGGCAATTGACTACTTCACGAAATGGATTGAAGCGGCATCGTACATGAATGTAACCAAGCAAGTTATTGTGTGACTTATCAAGAATCAGATTATATGTCGTTATGGTGTGCCAAGCAAGATCATTACTGATAAATGATCGAACTTGAATAATAATATGGTGGAAGCTCTTTGTAAAAACTTCAAGATTGTACACCATAATTTTTCTCCCTAGACCCAAGATGAATGAGGTTGTTGTAGCTGCGAACAAGAACATTAAGAAGATTATTTAGAAGATGGTTATGACATATAAGGATTGGCATGAGATGCTCCCATTTGCTTTACACGGGTATCGAACATCCATCGACACTTCAATAGGGGAAACCCCTTTCTTTCTTGTATATGGTATGGAAGCAGTGCTCCTCGTAGAGGTTGCGATTCCTTCATTGCGTGTGCTCATGGAAGCCAAGTTGACTGGGGCTGAATGGTGTCAGACCAGCTGAATTTGATCGAAGAGAAAATATTGACTGCCATGTATCATGGTCAGTTATATCAATAGAGAATGAAGAAAGCTTTTGATAAGAAGGTCAGACCTCGTGTGTTCAGAGAAGGTGACCTTGTGCTCAAGAAGATTTTATCATTCAAACCAGACTCTAGGGGAAAATGGACTCCTAATTATGAATGCCCATATGTTATTAAGAGAGCCGTTTCAGGCGGTGTTTTGATTCTTACAACTATGGATGGTAAAGAGTTCACTCGTCTTGCGAATGCAGATGCAACCAAGAAATACAGTGGCTTAGGCAAAAATGAGCGTCTCGGTGGATTGAAAACCCGAAAGGGCGATCCAGGTAAAAGTTAGAGACATAAAATAGAAAAATTATCCCGATAAATTGAATACCCTACCTTGGGGCAATTTATTCAAAAATTAGGGATTATGGCAAGTAACTACATCCTGCTGATCTTCAGATTTTGAAGACTTTGTTGAGTACAACGGTCGACGGTGATTCATCATCCCTAGTAGCGGCCAAAAGCACAGTGGAGATCAAGAGTTGGTGGAAGGATTAATGATCATTGTATTCAATGTAACCCTTTTCCATGTAAATTACCATTTTCAACTTTGTAAAAATCTCTGGAGTCTTGTCATTTACGGACTACCATTCCATTAAATAAAGTTGAACCTTTATCCAATTGTTTTTACTCTTGTTTACTTCAGCAAATAGTTTTAAATTTTATTATGATCATTTTGAAATTAAAATTTTTAATCAAAATTATTTTTCTTAAACATATAAAAGCATGAATCTTAAAGTAATTGATTTCATTTAAAAGAAATATCATCAGTGGTTCGAAAGCAGTAAGCCCTAAGTGTGGAGCATTATTGGTCCTTGTAACACCCCAAAATTTGCCCTCCTCATTCATGCATTCATTTAGCATTTCATATTGCATTTCATCATGTCAATCAGAATTAGATCCGAAAAAAAAAAATAATAATAATAATAAAAAAAAAAAATAAAAAAAAAATTTTTGGACTTGGGTCTCTCTCATTTGAGCCCACAAAACCATGAAATTCAGTCTATAAATACCAAGGCTTCACTTGAGAAAAAGGAAGAGAAGCAAAATACTCTGAGGTTTCCTTGGAACAAAACCCTGGACAAAACCTGAAGAGAAACCTGACAGAGAATTCAGAGCAGCCTCCAAACCCTGAAGGGCCTCACGGGTGCAACTCAATTTCAATCAAGCTCTCCAATTAGGTTTGCCCTATTCCCATTATTTTACGCCTTCAATTTGAATGTTCTAAATGTGTGATGTATTATGAATGGGTGAAACCTATGCCTTGAATGTTTAATCACATGATTTCTGAAGTGTATGCCACAGGGTTTGAGGTTTCTGAAACCATACTGTTATCCATGAAAAAAATGCTTATGGTGTTTCACTAACCCTTTTGTTGAGTTTTTGTGAGGGCTCACATGACTTTTGCAGGGATAACTTGCGTGGTTTCCCACTTTATTTGTGGGATAACCCCTGGAGGTTCATTCCGATTACCTGTACTGACCCACTTTCTTTGATGATGTTAGCTTGGAAGGATCTCAGGGTTTCCCATTCCTCTAATTGCTGTTACTTCGGATCTTTATCCGCGTGGTACTTTTACATTTTCCCCGCATTTTACTGCTTTCCTAGATGGAAGACCTCGATAGGAGGCAATGTTTTTGTGTTTACTTTATGCAGGTTCCTTTGTCCAGGGTTAAGAGCTATGAGGTCTTATCCTCATTACCCTTTTGCATGCGCGTTCCTACAATGCAAACAAACCCTTCATTGATTTTTCTTCTCCATAACACACGTTTACTCATTCTACTACAGGCGAGTAAGTCTCCAAAGGTCGAGCATCCGATAGATTGGGTAGTGACGTCGTTCGTCCAAAACCCAATCCACAACCCCGTAGTTAGCCGAACTACGGCTTGCTCTGATTCTCATTCCAGATGAGATACGTAGGCATAAGACGCAATGTCTTAGCGAGCACACATCCCCCAACCCATAGGTCAGCCGAGCTACGAAGACTCTGATTCTCATATTCAGATGAGATACGTATGCAGTAGATGCGACATCCACGCGAGTCATTTTCATTTAACCCTTTTTTTTTGGTAAACAGCACAAGATAAACTCACACCCTTTAGACGAAAACTACAAAAGTGGATCCCGTAGAGTACTACGGATGCGTAGGGGTGCTAATACCTTCCCTTCGCATAACCGACTCCCGAACCCAAGATTTGGTTGCAAGACCCCGTCTTGTCCTTTCCTTTTTCAGGTTTACTTCGAGCGTTTCCTTTCCCTCCTTTGGGATGAATAACGCACGGTGGCGACTCTTCTGTCATTCTCTTTCGCCGGTTGTTTTTTTCGCGCACTGTATTTTTCAGGTTGCGACAGCTGGCGACTCTGCTGGGGACTAAGAAGTTGACCTCTTGCTGGTCCATCTTCCCTAAGCGAGTCCCTCCTAGCTTGTGTGATTTCTTGTTTATTGGGTGTTCATGCTTTTGTACATTTATTTGCTTACCTACTTGCATGCATCTGTTGTATCTATTGGATCTGTTTGTTTGTTTGTTGGGATGGGATGTTCTATGAGAGATAAGCCCATTACCCAGGCTTGAGTGTACATACAGGTTTTAGAGTGGATGATCATGAGGGTTGCATGGCATGTTGCTACGTTAAGTCGTTCGTGAAGAACCACACCCAGACGAGGTTTCTTTTGGATATATTATGTCCTACGGATGTTCCGTAACGACATGGTGTTCCTTTAGAAATCGTCGACTCTGATGACCATTTCCCGAGAACTCAGTCGAGGCCTCTCCTCCGAGACGTGATTATGTTAGCCCTGGTGGGCGCATTCTCGCTGATCAATTCGAGGACCCCGAGACTGGGAACTTGCTTTAGGATGTCCTGTTGAGGGGAGTCAGTGGAGGTCTTTTATCCCGTAATAATGCCAAACCTTCAGTGGTAAACGTATTATTCGCGACTGAAGGGCTGAAGCTGACGAACTTCTGTTCTTAGAACCTACCAGTGAGGGGTGGGCTAAATTCAGGAAACCTTAACCTCCAACCAACCCGGTTTTCTGGAGCAGAGTTTTGGTCTTGTATTATATTCCTCAGTGAATTTCTCTCCAGGAAGTGCAACCTGACAGATGTTCAAGCGGATCCATCAATTCTGATTGACATGCCTTTGCATTGCATAACATCATCTGCATATTTGCATCCAACATCTCATGCTTATTCATTTGCAGGGTATTCCCTTTCACAACGGGGGTGCCTTAAAACTGAACAAGCAGTGCATCGCATACCATGCATATTAACCCTTGTCTGTTTTGCAGGTGTCACCGCAGTGTCTAATGTTTGTTCCCTGTATCATGCAGTTATTGGTCCCAAGCGAGTTCACAGATACCCGACAAAGGAAAACCGTCCACGACTAGCAATGGAACAAGTACAGAAAGAGCTGGCTGATATGCGTGAAAGGATGGATCAGTTCATGACATTGATGACTGGTATGGCAGCAGGTCAAGAAAAGCTGAGGGAATTGGTTGGGCAACCGAGGCCTGAGGTGGAGATACTAAATGCTAAGGGAAACCCTGGTAACCCTGGGAACACTGATAACCCTGTGAACACGGGTAACACGGGTAACGTAAATGCTGATGGAAACCCGGGTAATGTTGGCAACACAGGGAATGTTGGAAATGGTATTGGCGGAATGTACAATGTGAATCAAGGAATTCGGATTAACGGGCACCCCGTTACTGAAGATTATCAGTATGATCAATTTTCTTTGCACGACGAGGCCCTCGAGACCACTCGCCGTATGGATGAGCTTGCTGAGAAGCTCAAATCTTTGGAGTCTCAAAATTCCTTAGGCTTTGATGTCACGAATCTTGGTCTGGTTCAGGGAGTAAGGATTCCTCACAAGTTCAAACCCCCTACTTTTGAGAAATACAACGGGGCTTCTTGCCCACGCACTCATCTCCAATCTTATTTGGGAAGGTTGGGAGCTCACACGGAAGATGAAAAGCTGTGGATGTACTATTTTGAAGACAGTCTAACTGGAGCTTCTCGTGAATGGTATTCTCATTTGTCTCGTACTACCATCAAGAGCTGGAAAGACTTGGCAGAGGCTTTTGTCAAGCAATATCAATACAACTTGGACATGGCTCCAAATCGGACCTTGTTGCAAGGTATTTCCCCGACTGCCAAGGAGACCTTTAGAGAATATGCTCAGCGTTGGAGACAGATTGCTGCGTCCGTCCAACCCCCTATGTCTGAAAGGGAGATGGCAGACATGTTCATGAACACTCTTCAAGGCAATTATATTGAGAGATTGCCTGCTTGCCCGTCAATCAGCTTTGCAGAGATAGTAATTGCTGGAGAAAGAATCGAGAGTCTGTTGAAGATGGCCGAATTCAAGACAATAGTGTTTCCAACCCATCAGGTCCCAAGAGACCGTTTGCTGGTAACGGTCAGCGAAGAAAAGAAGGCGAGGCAAGCGTTGTGTATGCCGGCAGAGGCAGGAGTAAAGGACGCCCTAATTATTATCAAGATCAAGTGGCCGCAGTCACTATTCCAACACCTGTTCCTCAACCGCAATATCATCCGCAATAACAACCCAGGTACAACAATCAACAACAAGGAGGTAATCCAGGTCAGCAGAGACACTATCAACAACGTCCAAGGCAGACGGACCGGGTCATCGAGCCAATCCCAATGCCTTATTCAATATTACTTCCCAAGCTGATTGACATGAATCTGGTTACATTGAGAACTCTGGCCCCACCAATCGATCCCAATAATTTGCCTAGAGGTTATGATGTCAACGCCATATGCACTTTTCACTCCAACGCACCTGGCCATACTACAGATAATTGCAAGGCTCTCCAGTTAAAGGTACAAGATTTGAGAGATGCCCAGGCTATCAATTTTACTCCGGTGCCTAATGTTATCCAGAACCCGATGCCGGCTCACGGCGGGCAGAGGATTAATGCTGTTGATAGTGGGGAAAAAACTTTGAATTTGGTTTCTGATGTGACTAAGGTGAAGACTTCGCTATCGGTGGTTAAAGACCGACTTCTGAAAGGACAGATTTTCCCGGGCTGTGGGGAAGAATGCAGAAATTGTCAAGCTGCCGAAAACGGATGTGACAGTTTGAGAAGGGGTATTCAGCAGCTGATAGATGAAGGTTGTCTTCAGTTCGATCAGGCCCGTCCGGTGAAGAATGATGTATCGACGGTGACGTTTTATTTCACTCCTGAAGAAATATATGTTCCCGAGAGACTCGCTCCGACAACAATATATTTCCCAGAAAGTACAGAACCAGTAGCGGTGAACATCGAAAGTTCAGCACCAGTCGCAATTTACTCTGACAGCCCTCAACCGACTTTGGTTGGTCCAATCACCATCACGGTACCAAGACCTGTTCCGTATGAGAAAGACAGTGCTATCCCGTGGCACTATAGGGCTGATATCTACTGCCAGGGGCAGAAAGTTAACGAAGAAGACATTGACATTGGTAGCTCCGCTGTAGACAATGTTGGAGGGGTTGGTGGCTTCACTCGCAGTGGACGCCTATTTGCACCATCAACATTACGCGCGAATACTGAAGCCGAGGCAGCTGCCAAGGCTAAAGGGAAACAGGTGTCCACCGAAGAGGTTACTACTGAGGGAGATCCTCCTAAGACCGCATTCGAGAAGGAAGTGGATGAGTTTATGAGGATTATCAAGAAAAGTGACTACAAGGTAGTCGACCAGCTAAATCAGACACCCTTAAAGATCTCCATTCTCTCACTATTGTTGTGCTCTGAGGCGCACAGAGCAGCCTTGTTGAAAGTACTGAATATGGCCTATGTTCCACCGGAGATAACTGTTAACCAGCTGGAGTCGGTAGTTTCCAATGTAAACGCTAGCCGGGGGCTAGGTTTCACCGATAATGACCTGACACCTGAGGGCAGGAATCACAAAAAAGCCTTGCATATCACAATGGAGTGCAAAGGGGTGGTGCTTTCCCATGTTTTGGTTGATACAGGCTCTTCTCTGAATGTTCTTCCAAAGAAAGCCTTAATGAAGTTGGATTGCGATGGCATCATCCTTGAGGCCAAGTAACTTAGTTGTGAGGGCTTTTGATGGCTCTAAGAGAGCTGTTTTTGGCGAAGTTGAGTTGCCAGTTAAGATTGGACCGCAGGTGTTCAAGAGCACCTTTTATGTGATGGATATCCAGCCTGCCTACAACTGTCTGCTAGGTCGGCCTTGGATTCATGCTGCCGGTGCTGTTACTTCTACCCTCCACCAGAAGCTTAAATATAAACTAGAAGGTCAGATCGTCACTGTATGTGGTGAAGAGGATATTTTTGTTAGCCACCTGTCTACATTTAAGTATGTAGAGATGGATGGCGAGGTGCATGAGATGCTGTGTCAGGGCTTCGAAACTACAAACATCAATGAGGTCGCGCCCGAAGCTGTCTTTTCACCTGAGTTTGAGAAGGTCGGGACTTCTATCTCTTCATACAAGCAAGCTGTCGAAGTGGTTAAAGCGGGTAATGCCCAAGGCTGGGGCAAATTTGTGGAGCCAGTCATCAAAGAAGACAAGTTTGGATTGGGGTATGCTCCGGGATCTCAGAAGAATGAAACCGGTACTCTCTCCAGCGGGGGTTTGGTTTCCCCCCACATCGTCAATGCTGCAGATGAAGACAAGGCTGACAACGACTGTGACTTAGATAGCTGGATTCGCCCGTGTGTCTCGGGAGAAAAGCTCGACAATTGGTCGTCTGAAAAAACCGTCCGGGTTACTTTGCTGAAAGAGTGATTTTTATTTTTTTCCTTTATTACATGCATAATAAAGTCTTACACTTTGCCCAAGGTGTAACGGCTCATTTGTAGGGCCATCCATTTAGTTACGTTTCGCAATTATTTTTATCATCAATAAAGGACGGCTTTTGCAAACAATTTTGTGTTCTCTTTCTTTCAGTTTTTTTTACTTTTTCCAAAAAAAAATGGCAATGTTTCTTTTTTCGTTTTTCCTTTCTTTCAAAAAAAAATCTCTCATTCTAAGGTAAAGCATGATCCTCCATCATGTAGAGCCGACCACTCGGATCTCACTGCTAATGACGCTGCTATGGCCAAGTATGACTTCGACAATCCTATCTATCAAGCCGAAGAAGGGGCTGAGGAAGATTGTGAATTGCCTGAAGGGTTAGCCAGATTGTTGAAACAGGAGGACCGAGCTATTACACCTTATCAGGAGGTGGTTGAGACCATCAACGTTGGTACCGAAGACGACAAGAAAGAGATCAAGATCGGGGCCAGTCTACAGGCCGAGAGGAAAGGCCGTTGATCATGTACTTGACTGTGTTAGAAAGGTCAATGGGTTGTGTGCTCGGTCAGCATGACGAGTCAGGTCGAAAAGAGCATGCAATATACTACCTTAGCAAAAGTTTACCGACTGTGAACAAAGATACTCATTGCTCGAGAAAACTTGTCGCGCTTTGGCATGGGCTGCTCGCCGACTAAGACAGTATATGTTGACTCACACGACTCTATTGATATCAAAAATGGATCCAGTCAAGTATATTTTTGAAAAGCCATCACTTACCAGAAAGGTTACTAGGTGACAAATGATACTGACAGAGTATGACATCCAATACACTTCACAAAAAGCCATCAAGGGAAGTGTCTTGTCAGACTATCTTGTAGAGCAACCGATTGATGATTACCAACCTATGAGGTTTGACTTTCCTGATGAGGACATCATGTTTCTCAAATCGAAAGATTGAGAGGAACCACTCCTGGAGGAGGGGCCTGACCCTGAATCCAAATGGGTTATGATGTTTGATGGGGCGGTCCACGTCAATGGTCGCGGAGTTGGTATAGTGTTGATCACACCGGAAGGGGGTTCATATGCCATTTGGTGCCAGAATAACTTTTCCCAGCACCAACAATGAAGCCGAATACGAAGCTTGTATCCTAAGACTTGAGGAAGCCGTCAATATACAGATTAAAACCCTGGATGTATACAGGGATTCAGCTTTGGTCATCAATCAAACCAACGGGAAATGGTATACACCTCAGCCTCATCTGGTTCCTTACAGAGACTACACGAGAAGATTGTTAATTTTCTTTTGAAGAAAACCAATTTGCTGATGCTTTGTTTACCTTGTCTTCGATGATTAAGGTGCTATGCTGGAACTACGTACCCAAAATTGACGTATCTCGGTCAGAGACGAATGAAGAAAGCATTTGGTCAGAAAGTGCGCCCTCGGGGGTATCAAGTCGGTGAATTGGTACTCAAAATATTTCTTCCTCCCAACACAGATCACAGGGGCAAATGGACACCGAACTATGAGGGTCCGTACGTGGTTAAAAGTATTTTCTATGGCGAAGCTCTGATGCTAACAACCATGGATGGCGAAGGATTCCCGTCCCCTATTAACTCAGACGCAGTTAAAAAAAAATACTTCGCATAAAATAGACCCGCTGGACGATAAAAAGAATAGTCCGGGCAAAAAAAGGGCATCCCGACGAACCAAAAAAAAAAAAAAAAAAGAGAATAAAGAGGTTCGGGCAAAAATTAGGGATATAAAAAAAGAGTACACCCGGTGAGTCGAAAACCCAAAAGGGCGGCTCAGGCAAAAATGGGTATCCCGATGGATTGAAAACCCGAAAAGGGGGCGATCCAGGCAAAAGTTAGGGAATAAGCGAATGACTGTGATCTGAGTTCATCAGTGTTATATCACCGTTTCATTCAATCCGACAATCTTCGAAGGTTAAAGATCGACTAATCATCCACTTCAGAAAGCAAGATGAGCAGAGCGTCTTGAGGACATACGAGTCATAGCAGAGTCGAAACTCAGTGGGACCCCGTATCCCCGTTGTCATTAGGATAGTTCTCTGTTTATAGCGATCACCTCTTTTCAGGGATCAGCTTCCTGATACCCTCGCCCATTCCTGGCACAAATTTTCTCCCCATTAAGAGTCGAATAATTCAGTTAAAGAGCCTCTTTATTTTTCATTTATCAGTTTGTTTGCAAAAATGTCCGAATTTTTGATAAAACATATTGCATATGAACATAATGGTGGCTTTTGCAGATGATTTGCACAGGAAAATATTTAAAATTGCTTTGAATGTGCTTAATCCCGAACGGTGAATTCAAACCGGGTAATTCCCCCGAGGCATACGTGTATTTTTGGTTGCAGGTCACAGGAACCGGATGCCAAGTCATGAATCCTCATCCCCAAGCGGTTGACAAAGTCTCTCCTCAACAGAGCATGTTCCCCAACAGAGTTGACAGTATCCAGACTGTCTATCCCCAGTAGAGTTGACAATATCCAGACTATATATCCCCAGTGGAGTTGACAGTGTCAGACTGTATCTTCCTAGCAACAGCGGAGTGGTTGCATAACCAACAGATGAGAGGGCGGCGTTCCTAGTGTTCATCTCATTCCCCATCAGATTATTTTTAACAGATTTGTTAATCCCCAACTTGAGGGCGATTAGCAAGTTCATATCCCCAGCAAAGGCCGTTTCCTACGACATTTCCCCAAGAAGTGTTTTCCCCACAGACTCTCCTCACAGAGCCTTGCCGAACAAAGTTTCCATAGTTGATACTCCCCCCGCAAGGTCAACTTTTCAAGCAGCCAATTTATTTTTTGTGGCTCATTGGTCCCGACAGACGGATTATTCCCCACAGAGCATTCAAGGATTGATACAGCGATCTGTTCCCTACCGGAGTTTGCTTCCCCAAGCAGATTTCTTTTTACACCATGCATAACATTTGCATTTGCATGCATATCATATCAAGCATACACATAAGTTGATAAACAGGTTCTTCCAAGCAGACTGAAGAATTACGTTACAACCAAGGTCATGAGATCCAGCCAGAGGATCAAGCGTGAGTGATCCAGCCTGAGGGTCGTTTTGAAGATTCAGCCTGAGAATCGTTTTCCAGTGATCCAGCCTGAGGGTCATTTTGAAGATTCAGCCTGAGAATCGTGTTCCAGTGATCCGGCCTGAGGTTCATTTTGAAGATTCAGCCTGAGAATCGTGTTCCAGTGATCCAGCCTGAGGGTCCATTTCGAAGATTCAGCCTGAGAATCGTGTTCCAATGATCCAGCCTGAGGGTCATTTCAAAGATTCAGCCTGAGAATCGTGTTCCAGTGATCCAGCCTGAGGGTCATTTCGAAGATTCAGCCTGAGAATCGTGTTCCAGTAAGCCAGCCTAAGGCTCAATTTGAAGATTCCCCAGTGAAGTCACCTACAAGCTTTATTTCCCCAGCAAGCCCAAGTCTAATTGAGGAGTCGTTACAACATGTTCTAGCCCGAAGAATATGTACGAAGCCCAAAAGTGGAATATTCTCGAAGCTGCATATCTAATATGAAGGTTGGGTGTAGATTTCAAAAGAGGGTCAACCAGCGCATGCCTCAGATGCGGGATCTTAATGACGGGAATTTATCATCAAAACAATCTAGATCTAGCCAGAAGATCGAAGTAGATTCAGCCAGAGAATCGAAACAAAGAAGATCTAGCCAGAAGATCGAAAATCGCAACAATTCAGATCTAGCCAGAAGATCGAAGTAGATTCAGCCAGAGAATCAAAGGAAATAGATTCAGCCAGAGAATCGAAACGGAGGAGATCTAGCCAGAAGATCGAAGAAGATCTAGCCAGAAGATCAAAATCGTATCCAACCAGAGGACTAAGTTGAGTATAGGTTCAGCCAGAGGATCGAAACTCCAGATTAAGCCAGAGGATCGGAAGAAAAATAAACAGCACGGTGTATTTCCGCGTTTTTGTGGTGTTCTCGGAGTGCAAATTTTCGGTCTGTTTTTGGTATTCAATCACAGCTCACCCCATTTGTCTGATAAGCTGTTCGCTTTCATCCTACTCGGTTTAGCTGATGATTGAATAGGGGCAGCTGTAACACCCCAAAATTTGCCCTCCTCATTCATGCATTCATTTAGCATTTCATATTGCATTTCATCATGTCAATCAGAATTAGATCCGAAAAAAAAATAAAAAAAAATAAAAAAATAAAAAAATTAAAAAATAAAAAATAAATAAAATATAATAAAATTTTTTGGACTTGGGTCTCTCTCATTTGAGCCCACAAAACCATGAAATTCAGTCTATAAATACCAAGGCTTCACTTGAGAAAAAGGAAGAGAAGCAAAATACTCTGAGGTTTCCTTGGAACAAAACCCTGGACAAAACCTGAAGAGAAACCTGACAGAGAATTCAGAGCAGCCTCCAAACCCTGAAGGGCCTCACGGGTGCAACTCAATTTCAATCAAGCTCTCCAATCAGGTTTGCCCTATTCCCATTATTTTACGCCTTCAATTTGAATGTTCTAAATGTGTGATGTGTTATGAATGGGTGAAACCTATGCCTTGAATGTTTAATCACATGAGTTCTGAAGTGTATGCCACAGGGTTTGAGGTTTCTGAAACCATACTGTTATCCATGAAAAAATGCTTATGTTGTTTCACTAACCCTTTTGTTGAGTTTTTGTGAGGGCTCACATGACTTTTGCAGGGATAACTTGCGTGGTTTCCCACTTTATTTGTGGGATAACCCCTGAAGGTTCATTCCGATTACCTGTACTGACCCACTTTCTTTGATGATGTTAGCTTGGAAGGATCTCAGGGTTTCCCATTCCTCTAATTGCTGTTACTTCGGATCTTTATCCGTGTGGTACTTTTACATTTTTCCCTCATTTTACTACTTTCCTAGCTGGAAGACCTCGATAGGAGGCAATGTTTTTGTGTTTACTTTATGCAGGTTCCTTTGTCCAGGGTTAAGAGCTATGAGGTCTTATCCTCATTACCCTTTTGCATGCGCGTTCCTACAATGCAAACAAACCCTTCATTGAGTTTTTCTTCTCCATAACACACGTTTACTCCTTCTACTACAGGCGAGTAAGTCTCCAAAGGTCGAGCATCCGGTAGATTGCGTAGTGACGTCGTTCGTCCAAAACCCAATCCACAACCCCGTAGTTAGCCGAACTACGGCTTGCTCTGATTCTCATTCCAGATGAGATACGTAGGCATAAGACGCGATGTCTTAGCGAGCACACATCCCACAACCCATAGGTCAGCCGAGCTACAAAGACTCTGATTCTCATATTCAGATGAGATACGTATGCAGTAGATGCGACATCCGCACAAGTCATTTTCATTTAACCCTTTTTTTTTGGTAAACAGCACAAGATAAACTCACACCCTTTAGACGAAAACTACAAAAGTGGATCCCGTAGAGTACTACGGATGCGTAGGGGTGCTAATACCTTCCCTTCGCATAACCGACTCCCGAACCCAAGATTTGGTTGCAAGACCCCGTCTTGTCCTTTCCTTTTTCAGGTTTACTTCAAGCGTTTCCTTTCCCTCCTTTGGGATGAATAACGCACGGTGGCGACTCTTCTGTCATTCTCTTTCGCCGGTTGTTTTTTTCGCGCACTGTATTTTTCAGGTTGCGACAGTCCTTCCCGAGCAGTAGGCGCAATTTCTCTTTCATCCTCAACAACATTTCTAGCATTCAACAATCGTTGTCCGCTATTCCCCAATAGGGTAGCTAGCAGAGTTGGTTGATTCAGTCCCCTGCGGAATGTTTATTCCTCAGCAGAATTTGTATTTATTCCCTAGCTGAAAACCGGTTTCCTCAGCAGTTCGCATGGTTGTGGTAGAACTTTGGTTTCCTCACCAATTGCCATCCAATTTGCTCCCAGTCAGAGTTTCCTCCTGGTTACTTAGCAGCTATTTGTGTTTATCCTCTGCATGGTTATCTCCCATTTGATATGGTGTAAACCTAAAATTCCCAGTAGGCTCGATAACGGTTTTTCTCAGCAAATATCTTCTTTCCCCGACTAAGTTTGAGCCTTTGGGATGATGATCTCTCTTTTCTCCAGCAAGTCGTCTCCCTCTTTTGTGGATCGACCGAGAATTGTATCGATGATTTAAATTTGCGACACCTTTGTATCCTTTGCGATTGTTTTGCCAGCATATACATATACATATACATATACATATACATATACATATACATATACATATACATATATATATACATATACATATACATGTACATATACATGTACATATACATGTACATATATACTCATATATTTCATCATCATTTTTTTTTATTCACTAATGAGATTCTTATTCTCCATTGTGGCGGTACTTTATCCCCATACAAGTTTGATGTATATCCTCCCTCCATTGTAGAGTGTCGGCCCCTTAAGCAGAAAGACTTTAACCTTTCTCCTCTCCCACTGAGTTATTTCCTCGTGGATAATTATTATTTCAGTTTTCTCCCCCAATTGATTATCTGGATGGAATGACTCCCCTTGAGTTATATCCTGATTGGGTTGAGTCTTGATTGTCCGTTTCTTTCTAGATCTTACCTGGATAGATGCTTTGGGTCCCCTAAGAGTTTATTACCCAGTAACTGGTAATATTCTTCTTAGTTTGCAGTTTGCTACTTCTTGCCCAATACCTGACAAAAGTACCCCTGTTTTCTCCGCAGTGGAGTCCCTAGTGGATTCATTTTTTATGATTCCCCAGGAAATATATCCTTGATATGTTCATCCTAACCGATGATAAATATTTTCTTCCCCTATTTTGAGTTTATCCTTGATATGTTCATCCTAACCAGTGATGGATATTCTCATCTTTGGTATTCTACCCAGTAAAAAGGGTAGTTATAATCCCTATTTTGATTCCCCCATAAAGTTAATCCTTGATATGTTCATCCTAACTGATGATGGGTTCCTTCTCTTTGCGGTCTTCTACCCAGTAACAGGTAGTTGTAAATCCTGCTTTTCATTCCCCTTTGCAGAGTCTATCCTTGATATGTTCATCCTAACCGATGACAGATTTTCTCCTTGATGGTATTCTATCCAGTAACTGATAGATGTAATTCCTATTCCTTCCTCACAAAGTCTATCCTTGATATGTTCATCCTAATCGATGATGGATTTTCTCCTTGATGGTATTCTATCTAGCATTCGATAGATGTAATCCCTACTTTTTTGTTCAGTGATTATATCCTTGATATGTTCATCCTAACCAATGACAGATATCCTCCTTAACATCCCCAGGCAAGTCTATCCTTGATATGTTCATCTTAACCGATGATGGATTTTCTTTCCTTTGAGTTTATCCTTGATATGTTCACTTTAACTGGTGACGGATATTCTCATCTTTGGTCTTCTTCCCAATAACTGGTAGTTGTAAATCCTATTTCTGTAGTTCTCCCCACCAAGGTTATTCCTACCCAATAACCGGTAATGAATATTCCCTCCTGGCATTTCCCAACGAGTCATCCTTGATATGTTCATCCTAACCGGTGACGGATGAACTCTCTGTCAGATTTTTATTATCTCCTTTCTCAGTAACAGGTAAGGGATACTATATTTCTGCTTCTCTTGTGTTGAAATTTATTTCTTCCCCAGTTGAGTTGAGTGCGTATTTCCTTAATGAAATCACTTTTCTTGCATGATCCAAGTATGTCAGTTTTATCCTGATCTACTCGTTTCCCCTGCAGATGTTTTTATCCTCTTAGCTGAGATTTTTTATGGAATTCCTCTAGTCCCCCAGCAGTTTTTAAGTCGTAGTCTGGCCTACGCATAACCGTTTTTATCGCCCAGAGTCTTTGTCTCCCCAGTGAGTTTTCCTTAAGGAATGCATTATACTTCTACGGATATTCAGTCTCTCTAATTTCTTTTCCTTTGTGGCAACATTTCCCCACAGAGAATTTTCTTTTACATTCATATCAAACGTGTAAGACCCCAATTTTGTCCCTAAGATCCCTCATGGCATCATATCATATCATTGCATTGCCTCAAGGATCATTGTGCACCTTGTTTCCTTCCCTGTGGGTTGGTTACTCTTTTTGAGAGTGGTTCTTGATCACCAAGCATTCCTTGCATTTGTATATCATTGCTTTTCTTTTTATCATTAACCAAAAAGTACAAAAATATGTCATCTAACCTTTGTCTTGCAGATGAAGCAATAATAGGTCAAAGCAGTTAAAGGCAGTCATTGAGCAATAGATGGTGGCCATTCTTGAGAATTTGGACCCCATAATCATTATCAAGAGTTCATATGAGCTATGATGTCATTTTGAAGCAAAATCCCAAGTGGTAGAGGCTTGAATTTCATCAGAACATTTCCCAGTCAACTGAAGGCCTAGAAAGTCAACTGCAAAGTCAACTGTAGATTTGGAGGTGGGAAGTGATTGGAAATTCTTCATTCATGTTCAAACAAGTCTCATTTGACATCTCAAACACTCACATTGAAGAATTTAAAGTCAGGTCTAGACTTTCCAAAAATAGAAAATGACCTATAATTTGATTGTTTGCCAAAAATGGAAAGGTTTTAAGCCAACTTCAACTTCAAATTACATCATCAAGAAAGCTTCAAATGAAATTTTGTTGAACATGAAAGTTGTAGATCTTTCTCTCCCATTTCCAAAAAGTCTAAGATCATCAATTTCTCATGTGTGGTTAAAGAGATATGATCAAAACATGGCAAAGTGTGTATGGAACTTCAAATGGACATAACTTCTCAATCAAAGCTCCAATTCAAGTGGTTCTTTTTGCTAAATTCTCCTCATGACCTCTAATTTCCAAACCATGCATTGCATTGCACAAATTTTATTCATTTGATTATTTGGTAATTCATTGGATTTTTGGAGGGAAATTATGAAATTCAAATTTGGTGCATTGTTATAACATTTCATCATCACCATTGGCTCCAAAATGGATTTTTAAGTGAAAATAAATCAAATTTCGTGCACTCTTCACATGCATATCATGCATAGAGGTGAAAAAAGCTAATTTGCACTTACACCTCATTTTTGGTTAATTCCATTTGCATTGGCTTAAACATGATTAAAGAGTGATTAGCATTGCATATATAAACCAAAACCCTAACTGTTTTTCAGATTAGCAATTCATTTTTCAGATCTAGATCAAAATCTCTCAAACTTTTCTCTCAAAACTTTTTGCAATTTCTTCACATCTAATCCATTTCCAGTGCTTGATTCATGCTTCTGAAGAGTTCTTGAGCAAGTTTGGACGTGGAACCAAAGGAAATCGTGGCACATTGAAGCATATTGAAGCTTGAAAGCATCCATGGCAAATTCAAATTCTGGTGGATTCGTGTGCAATTGAACCTCCTTCTCTCATCCAATCAACTCCACAAGCATCATAGAGGAGCTTTTGAGCATTGCAAGGCTTGGACAACACGAAATCCAGTTGCTGCTCTTCAAGAGGTTACAAATTGAATCTCTTATTTCTCAAAATTATTGTGATATTATTGTGGATCTTGATGTGCTGATCATGCTGAGCTTTGAATCATGATTTTTGGTGCCAAATTGAGTTAGTTATGGTAGGTTAAAGATCCATGCATGAAACTTGATTTTCTCGATTTGATCTTAACATGTGGAATTATGCTTAGTTGTTAGTTGATTCGTGATCTCCATGAGATATGCAACATGATGATGTGTTTAATTATGATTTCTGGCACATTTGTTCTTGAGCTGTGATGAACAGTTACTAATCATCTTCTTCGCGAGAAAGAAGATGATGTTTCAGCTATGGCCACGGTTTTGATTTCTATTTGCCACGAAAAAGCGTTGCTGCATGTTTATCCTAGGGTTGCATTGTGATTGGCTCATGTACATGGCCATGCTGCGTTCTGATTGGCTCTCCCATGGTTGACCGCGTGTTGACTGCCAACACATAAATGAAACGGCAGCGTTTCATGCTGCTGGCGCCAAATTTTCAAAATTAAATAAACATTTCATTTTAATTCTTATTTAATGTCACATTTTCATTTCATTTTTCTTTCAATCTTGCAAAATTCATATCAATTTGAATATTGATCCAAAAATTACCAGGTTTTTTGCATTATGATCCTGATTCTCTCTAGTTTTTTATCATCATGATTTTACAAATTGTGCTTGGCTGGATAATTTTTTGTGCTAGAATGTTTGAACATGTATGCTTATTTGACCTTGCCATGCTTATACATTTGTGAAATACTTGATTCTTATCCAATGATTCTGAAAATTTGCATGATGAAACTAGACTCATTGCTTGACATTTAGGTCTTGATTTGGTATTTTTATCAATTATCATTTCTGTTTTCTGATTGTTCTAAGTTGGTGTGACAATTTGTGTCACACCTTTTGATGTCAAACTTATGCCATGTGATTTCCTTATCAAATGATCTCCAATTGTCCTGATTTTTTGTGTGATGCATATGATGAATGTCTTGATTGAGCATGAATTTTCTTGGAATTTATTGAATCATTTCTGATTTAATTGAGATTTATCATTCTGGTTGATCACATTTGAGCTTTAAAATTGCCTTGAACTTCAATTGATCATGAAATGCTTTTGGTTAATGATATTGATGTGAGACCTTTTGGAATGTTTCAAGATGTGCTTGAAGTTGATTCATGTCAAATTTCAGCTTCTATTTTGAATTTTTTCTCCATCTTTGACCCTAGGCTTTGACCTAGTGGTTTGCCTCTCATGTTTGAGCTTTGATTTCAGGTTGAACATCCAAGTTACATGGTTAATGATGCTTCATCACTTGAGCATTGATGTTTGCCTTTGATTACTAACCTTTGTGTGTTTTATAGGTTAATGTTAACTCATTTGAGTTTGACTTTTGGCTTACACATTTTGTACATTGGGATTGTTGGTTGCTTATTGACTGTTGTTTGATTGTCTGAGTATTGTACTGATTTGTTTGATGTTTCCACAGGTACCTAAGTTGCTTTAAGTTCATTGTGAACTTTGCTTTGTTTGGTTGCTTAACCACTTAGGTATAATCTCTAATCTTCATGTAGTCTGGAAGACCTACTGTTATTGGTAGGTACCTGTCTGAAGTCCTCCTTAAGAGGCAATGCTTGTGATTGTTTACTCTTTGTGCCAAGCAGGAAAAGTCCTCTTATGAGGCAATTGGTAGATAAAAGAGATGTGTAATCCATCTCCTACTACTCAGTGTGTCATTCAATTTGCTCACACAATGTGTTGATGCATTGTGGATAATAACCCAAGATCTTATAGAGTCTATTTGTGGAGAAGAGTTCCAACTTTCTGAACTCCCACACCTTCCATTGTTTAAAGCTCTCCCTGACCAGGGATAAGAGCTATGAGGCACACCCCTCATCTCCATTTCATCTACTTCACCCTAACTCCCAATGTTAGGGTTAAGAGCACAAATTACCCCATTCCAGTTGGTTGTAAAGCCTAACCTTGCTTGAGCCTAATTGATTGTATATAGTGTGTGCTAACTGACTTGATTGTCTGCTTACTTGATTCATCTGTGCATATTTGCTTGAGTGTGCCTTTGTGCATTTATCATCATCATTTGTATATCATTTCATAAACTTTGCTTTGTAGCATTTTGCTTTGTCCATGGAGGAGACAAGCATAAGTCCATTATTTGGCAGTTGTTCCTATGATATGGTGGGAGACTAGTATAAGTCCATTAATTGGCCTCTGGTATCCTTGTGTCTTTGTTTTGTGAGACTAGTATAAGTCCATTGATTGGTGTCTGGTATCCATGTTTCATTTTGTTTTGTGAGACTAGTATAAGTCCATTGATTGGCGTCTGGTATCCATGTTTGCTTTTTGCTTTAGGAGGTTGGTATAAGTCCATTTATTGGCATCCGGTATCCATTTTTGTTTTGTGAGATTGGTATAAGTCCATTGATTGGCATCCGGTATCCATTTACTTTGCTTATTTGCTTATTTGCATTGTTGCCTATTCCAAAGGAATCACTTGAATCATCTACATATGATCTCAAGAGGTGAACATCTAAGAAGTTCTACTTCCTCACCCTCCCACCTTTTGTTTCTCTAAGCCTCCCTTTGCATATTAATCCAAACTTGAAGACTATTGTGCAAACATCTTCACTTCTTTTAAAATTAGAAACCTAGGCTTTAAGCCTTTGATTTTTCAAACTCCATTTTCATTATACTTCTTTGAATTGAATTCTAATCATACTTTGACCATCTTTTGTGAATAAATCCTAATTGGTTAATTTCACTCATTCAATTGTTTTGTGGCTTTGTCCATTCTTGATAAGTTTTCATACATTAGCCATAGGTTTGATTTATCCTAGTTGGTTGATGTTAGTCTCACCTTTTGTCCTTAGTGATTGAATTGTAAGACTTCCTTGCTTATTATAGGGTTAACCCCTCACTAGCAAGTTGAAGCTTTTCTCACATGGTGGACTTGTTGTTTGTATAAGGTTGAGTTTTCTCTCATGGATAACGAAAGACCTTAGGGCTTGTGTTTTAAAATCAATCCACTCATATTTTGGAAATCTTTTAGCCGAACTACGGCGTTTTGATCCTTACCTTCCATGGAAAGGTACGTAGGCAACGGGTTCATCCGTTCAAACACAAAAATAATAACTTGTATATTCTTTTCTCATCCCTTCCACCCATGTTTGCACAATAAATATTTCATAAACAAATAACCTTTCGTACAACAAGTGTGAAAAGGTCTCCCTAGGAGTACCTAGGACGTTTTGGGTGCCTAACACCTTCCCATTGCGTAATTAACCCCTTACCCAGATCTCTGATCTTTTCATTAGTTTTCTATGTGTAAAACTTCTTAGGCTTTTGTTCGCTTTTTAGCCATTCATTTGGATAAATAAAAGTGCGGTGGCGACTCGATTCTTTGTATGCTTTGCTTTTGATTTAGTCAATAAATCATAAAGTGACGAATACACCGCTACAGAAAAGTGGCGACTCTGCTGGGGATACAATTCTATCCTTGGTGGTTTTGCCTACTTTTCACCCTTGTTGTATGATATTTGTTTATCTGTTATTTGACATATTTTTGTACAATTTGGGATAACTGTATTGATTGTAATGTTTGAATTGCTTGATATACAATTGCTTGTTTGCTTGGTGATCTCTGTGAGATGAGTTCTATACCCGAACTCGAGTGCACTCTAGGATAGGAGAATGGCATAGTCTTGTCGACTTGTGTGGAGTATTCCTTAACAAGTTGACTTGCGAGTCCATTCACTTGGTGGAGGTCATGTTGGATTAATAATGTCACACAAGTTATTTGTGGTTAGGCATTATTCTTTCAATCATGTGCCTTAGAAGCCAAGGACCTTAGTTTACCAAGCCCATCTTGGCCTATTTTTAGGATGTAGTGCGGAGGTCGTTCAGATGTAAGATCTGATGCGATTGTTACGCGATACTACACTCATAAGAGTCTCTCTTGAGAATATTTTGTAATACGAGTATTCGTTCCTCCGATAATATTCGAAAGACGGGATGATGACTATGGGAACCTCTGGTAGAACATGTTCGGCAGGTTTAAACCCTAGTACACTCCCTTTGGGTGGTCCTTAACCGAGACTCCATGCTCGTGACTCTTAACAAACCCGTGGTTCGTGGTTGAGTCGTTCAGACATCCTTAATATCAATGGAACTTGGGTGTCGATAAGGTGTAAACCATAATCCACCAAAATGGATGATTGATATTAAGGATGATTGAGCCTGTTCATGTATTGTTAATATCAATGGAACTTGGGTGTCGATAAGGTGTAAACCATAATCCACCAAAATGGATGATTGATATTAAGGATGCTATGAGCTTTCCCGTGACCTTCGTCTGGTGTGATCTGCTTGATCCTTGAGTGTGATTGTTGCATTCATGCATTCATGTCATCAGAAAAATCAGAAAATTTTCAAGGAACTTAAAGGGTTTATTTGCAAAATTTTCAGACATGGAAAGACCAAAAAGGCATACAAAGAAGTACAGCTTTCGACAGCCCGATCTGAAAGAGTTAAGGAATCTGACATCCTATGTATTAGATCCCTTGGGTTTCAAAGCTCGTTATGGGAAGGGTTGATGAGTACTTTGGCTCAGTTCTATGATCCTCTGTATCACTGCTTCTCTTTTCCGGACTTTCAGCTGTTGCCAACGCTTGAAGAGTATGCTCATCTTGTGGGTATTCCTATTCTGGATCAGGTTCCGTTCAGTGGCTTAGAGAGTATTCCGACTTCTCGAGAGATTGCAGACTTGTTGCACATAGATGAATCCCTGATTGAAGCGCATATGACCACTAAAGGTGGAATTCGGGGTCTTCCTTCTGATTTCCTCATCGCTCAAGCTACCGTTTATGGGAAGGCCATGAGTGAGGATGCCTTTGAGGCTTTATTTGTGCTGCTCATCTACGGTTTGGTATTGTTCCCTAACATCGACAAATTTGTGGATGTGAACGCCATTAGGATCTTTTATGTTCTTAATCTCGTTCCTACTCTGTTGGGTGATGCCTATTTCTCTTTGCATCTGAGGAATACAAAGGGTGGAGGAGTTATTGTGTGTTGTTTGCCTCTGTTGTATAAGTGGTTTATTTCTCACTTACCGCAGACGGTTGCTTTCAAGGAGAACAAGGGATGTCTACGGTGGTCTACGAGACTTATGTCTCTCACTAATGACGATATCTCTTGGTATGATCGCGTGTATGATACTGTTCAGATAATTGATTATTATGGTGAATTCCCTAATGTGCCTCTTCTTGGTACATGTGGTGGGATCAGCTACAACCCTATCTTAGCACGTCGTCAGCTTGGGTTCCCCCTAAAGGATAAACCTCATAACATTCTGTTAGAAGGTGTGTTCTTTCAGGAGGGTAAAGGTCCCCAAGGTCTGAAAGCCAGGATGGTCCGCGCTTGGCGCAAGATTCACAAGAAGGGTAGAAATGAGTTGGGTCCGAAGAACTGCATTGCTTTGGAGCCATATACTTCTTGGGTCAGACAGAGAGCTTCCGAGTATCTTATGCCTTATGATTATCCGAGACCTACACCGTTGGTTGTGGTTGGGCCTTCAACCCTCCCTAACCAAGGCGTAGAGGAGTTGAGAGAAGAAGACCTTTCACGTGCCTGGATCCGTGAAAGAGAAGAGTTGCTTCAACAGCTTAAGGAGAAAGATGCTCTGATCGAATTCCTCGAGCATCAGGTGATAGATGATCCGAATGATACCTGGACTTCTCTGCTTCCTCAGTCTTCCAAATTCTGGAAGAGGAAGTATGATCGACTCGCGAAGGAGAAAGCAGATATGGAGGCAGCATATGAGAGAGAGATCAAGAAGCTTTGTGCATCTCGTCTTCCAGCATCTCGAGCTTCTAGGGATCCATAGGATGTTTATTTTCCTTTTCCCTTGTAATAATCAACAATGTTGTACTTCTTTGTCTCGAATATATTTGATGAGATATTTTCCATATGCTATTGAATGTTTAAAATTTCAAAATTGCAAATAGAACCCTAAAAGTTCCTTGAAATAAAAACAAAGCATACGCACAAGCATTGCATGCATCATTTTGCATAAGCAGGTGTTGTTCTGGTCTTCTTGTCTGTGGCCTAACTCTGTGCTCTTCATTTATTTTGAAGACAAGCTGACTCATCGGTACTACACCCGAGCCAATTCTGCAAGAGTGATGGATCAACTTGAACAAGAGAACCGAGAGCTGAAGGAAGAGGTCGCCAGACTGAGTGCTCTGATGGAGCAGTTCTTTGCTGCTCAGAATCAACCATCTCCACCTCCTGCAACTCCTCCCCAGAGGACTGTTATTTCAGAGATTGTCTCTTCGACTGTGCCAGCCGCTAGTGCTCATTTTGTGCCGCATGCCATGCCAGCCGGGTTTCCGTGGGGTATGCCTCCAGGTTTCATGCCAGATATTCCAGCTCCTACCTTTGCTTCCATGCCGGCATCTAGCCCGGTCCTTGCGATGCCTCCTCCTGTCGTGCATACCACTCCCAGGGTAGACGACACCATCTATCATTCTGAGCCGTCTGAGGGCCCAGATGTTAATGAAAAGATGGATGCTATGAATGACCAATTCCTCGAGCTCCGTAAGGAATTGAAGACCCTCCAAGGGAAAGATTTGTTCGGCAAGTCTGCTGCCGAGTTATGCTTGGTTCCCGGTGTTAAGATACCTCTCAAGTTCAAAGTCCCTGACTTTGAGAAATATAAGGGGAACACCTGCCCTCTTGCTCACCTGGTTATGTATGCCAGGAAAATATCTACTCAGACTAATAATGATCAGCTGCTGATTCATTACTTTCAGGATAGTTTGTCTGGTGCAGCTCTTCGTTGGTATATGAGCCTTGATAGCGCAAACATCCGATCCTTCAACGATCTTGGCGAAGCCTTCGTCAAGCAGTACAAATATAATATTGACATGGCTCCTGACCGTGATTAACTCAGAGCCATGTCCCAGAAGGACAAAGAGACATTTAAGGAGTACGCCCAGAGGTGGCGAGAGTTGGGAGCTCAGATTACTCCTCCGCTGGAAGAGAAGGAGAAGACTAAGATCTTTTTGAAAACTCTTAGTTCGTTTTATTATGAGCGAATGGTTGCGAGTGCTCCCTCTGATTTCACCGAGATGGTGAACATGGGGATGCGATTGGAGGAAGGTGTCCGTGAAGGACGGTTGACTAAAGATGAAGGCTCTTCTAAACGGTATGGGGCGTTTAAGAAGAAAGATGGGGAGGCACATGCTGTGCAATCCCATGCTAAACCTAGAATACTCTCTGATAAGAGGAAGCCTATGTGTCATCAGCACCAGGTGGCTAGTATAGCACCTGTCTTCAGAGACAACAATCAGCATAATCAGCAACAACCTCAGTATCAACAACAACATCGTCCACAGCAACAGGCTTACCAGCCTCGTGGCAGCACCAGTAATCAGGCCAATTTGAATTATGATAGGAAAAAGGTCAGTTTTGATCCTATTCCTATGTCATATGCTGAGTTATATCCTTCTCTACTAGAGTGAAAACTGATTACCCCGAGGGATCCTCCGGTTGTGCCTGCTAACCCGCAGTGGTGGTACAAGCCTGATCAACATTGTGTTTATCATTCCGGTGCTCCCGGTCACAATTTGAAAATTGCCATCCGTTGAAGACTAAGGTTCAAGACCTTATGAGATGCGACATTCTGAGCTTTGAGGACTCAGGCCCCAATGTTACGAAGAACCCATTCCCCGAGCATGGGAAGTCGGTTAACATGGTGCAGGGTTGCCCTGGCAAATATAAAGTCAAATATATGAGTCATATTCGACAGTTATTGGTCGAGTTGCATCGTCTGCTGTGTCAGTATAGTCATATGGAGCACGACCATGACAAATGCCGTATCTGTTCTGTTAATAGATTGGGTTGTCGCCAAGTGCGAAGAGAGATTCAAGAGCTGCTGGATGATGGTACCATTGAGATCCTTCAGAACAGAAATGTTGATGAAGACGAACCAGAAGTGAATGTGATTTCTCCTATGTTCAAATTGCCCGAGCCTGTTGTCATCCGTTATGATGGTAGCAAGCCGAAGGTCTCCCCTTCTCTGGTAATCAAGCCTGCAGGCCCTGTGCCTTATTCTTCGGATAGAGCGATTCCCTTCTGATATAATCCAGTTGCTGTGGAAGATGGGAAAGAAGTGCCTTTGCCTTCGCCTTCTGTGATTAATATTGCTGATGTGAGTGGATTGACCCGTAGTGGTCGTGTGTTTTCAGCACCTAAGCCTCAGGCTAGAGCTGATGTTGCTTCTGATTCTGCTGAGCTTCCGGTTGGGACTGCGGTGAATGTTCCGAACTCGGCACCTGTTGCCAAACCCTCCTCTGTACAAAAGACTCCTGCTTATTCTGTTGGCCCGAGTGGCATTGTGAATGAAGAATGCGATGAGATGCTGAGGCTCATCAAGAAGAGTGGGTACAATGTTGTAGACCAGCTTCTACAAACGCAGTCCAAGATCTCCGTGCTATCTTTGCTTCTGAATTCAGAACCCCATAGGAAGGCTCTGCAGAAAGTATTGGACGTGGCTTATGTCGATCATGACGTCACGATTGAACAGTTTGACAGTATAGTTGCAAACATTACTGCTTGCAACATTTTGAGTTTCTATGACGCTGATCTCCCTGAGGAGGGAAGAGACCACAACATGGCTTTACATATTTCTATGAATTGCAAGACCGACGCCATGTCCAATGTGTTGGTGGACACTGGATCATCTTTGAATGTATTGCCGAAGACCACTCTTTCGAGATTGTCATATCAGGGGCCTCCCATGAGATAGAGTGGTGTTGTTGTGAAAGCTTTTGATGGGTCGCGTAAGACTGTGATTGGGGAAGTTGATCTCCCAATCAAGATTGGACCAAGTGATTTCCAAGGTACCTTTCAGGTTATGGATATCCACCCATCTTATAGCTGTCTCCTTGGTAGACCATGGATTCACGAGGCTGGCGCCGTGACATCCACCCTACACCAGAAGCTGAAATTCGTCAAGAATAAGAAACTGGTTGTGGTAGGGGGAGAAAAGGCTCTCCTGGTTAGCCACCTGTCTTCTTTCTCATATATTGATGCTGAGGATGAAGTTGGAACTCCTTTCCAAGCTTTGTCTGTTGCTGAGTCGATTGAGAAGAAGTCTCCTTCATTTGCTTCCTATCGTGATGCGAAACTGGCCATTGAATATGGTGCAGTTGCTGGTTTAGGGAAGATGATCGAGCTTGAAGATAATAAGTCCCGGGCTGGCATTGGCTATTCTTCTGGGGAATTCAATGAGCAAGGACTGTTCCAGAGTGGAGGATTCATCCATGCTGATCAAGTTGAGGAAGCTGCTGCTATTCTGGAAGAGGATGCCGAGGATTTGAGCAACTTTGTTATCCCTGGCGGGATCTGCCATAATTGGGTCGCTATGGATGTTCCTACGGTCATTCATAAGTCAGCGTAATTTGTTCACTTTGTTCAAAACCCTTCTCCCATGCCAAAAGGAGAAGTGATGACATTGTCGGCATCATATATACAATGATATTTCATTCAATTAATGCATTGTTAAACATTTGTTTTTCCATTTGTTTTCACTTTTTGCTTTTGCATGAAATCAGTGATCACAAAAAACCCGAAAAACAAGAATAAAAGCAATCTTTTTCATCTGCATAATGATTTGCTTGTTTAAATTCTAAAGTTTTTATTATCCAAAATCATTATGCATGTTGATTTTAAAACCCATTGAACATAATGATCCAACGCCATCTCCCAATTTTGAATTCCCTGTATTTGAGGCAGAGGAAGATGATGTTGAAGGGATTCCTGATGAGATTACCCGTCTCCTTGAGCACGAGAAGAAGATCATTCAGCCACACCTTGAAGATCTGGAAACAGTCAACTTGGGGTCTGAAGATTGTGTTCGTATGGTGAAGATTGGGGCGCTCCTTGAAGAGTCTGTTAAGAAGGGGTTGATCAGTTTGCTACGAGAATATTCAGATATCTTTGCTTGGTCGTATGAAGACATGCCAGGTCTAGATAAAGATATTGTGCAACATTTCCTGCCTTTGAAGCCTGAGTGCGTGCCTGTGAAGCAGAAGCTCAGAAGAACTCATCCAGATATGGTAGTAAAGATCAAAGAGGAAGTTTAGAAGCAAATTGATGCGGGGTTTCTGGTGACTTCTACATATCCTCTATGGGTGGCCAATATTGTGCCTGTGCCTAAGAAAGACGGAAAAGTCCGTATGTGTGTTGATTACAGAGATTTGAATAAAGCTAGTCCGAAAGATGATTTTCCTCTACCACACATTGATATGTTGGTAGACAATACAGCTAAATTCAAAGTCTTTTCCTTTATGGACGGATTTTCTGGTTATAATCAAATCAAGATGGCACCCGAGGATATGGAGAAGACAACATTCATCACACCTTGGGGAACATTCTGTTATCGAGTGATGCCCTTCGGTTTGAAGAACGCCGGAGCCACGTATCAACGAGCTATGACTACCTTGTTTCATGATATGATGCACAAGGAGATAGAGGTCTATGTTGATGATATGATTGCTAAGTCCCGAACGGAAGTTGAACATGTTGAACATTTGTTGAAGCTTTTTCAGCGTCTGAGGAAGTTCAGAGTTCGCCTGAATCCGAACAAATGTACATTTGGAGTCCGTTCCGGCAAGTTGTTGGGTTTTGTAGTCAGCGAAAGAGGTATTGAGGTTGATCCTGCAAAGGTCAAAGCAATACAAGAGATGCCTGCACCCAAAACTGAGAAGCAAGTCCGAGGTTTTCTTGGCCGCTTGAACTATATTTCCAGATTTATATCCCACATGACTGCCACATGTGCGCCGATATTCAAGCTCCTTCGGAAAGATCAATCTCATGATTGGACCGAGGATTTCCAGAAAGCTTTCGACAGTATCAAGGAGTATCTGTCTAAACCTCCGATCTTGTCTCCGCCGGTAGAAGGAAGACCTCTGGTCATGTATCTGACTGTTCTTGAAGACTCAATGGGTTGTGTTCTCGGTCAGCAAGATGAATCAGGGAAGAAAGAATCTGCTATCTACTACCTCAGTAAGAAGTTTACTGATTGTGAGTCTCGATACTCTATGCTTGAGAAGACGTGTTGTGCTTTGGCTTGGGCTGCTAAGCGTTTGCGCCAGTACATGATAAATCATACAACATGGTTGATATCCATAATGGATCCAATTAAGTATATTTTCGAGAAGCCTGCTTTAACCGGGAGGATTGCCCGTTGGCAGATGTTGTTGTCTGAGTATGATATCGAGTATCGAGCTCAAAAAGCTATCAAAGGTAGTATCTTGGTTGACCATTTAGCGCATCAGCCGATTGAAGATCATCAGTCTGTTCAGTACGACTTCCCAGATGAGGAGATTCTGTATTTGAAAATGAAAGATTGTGATGAGCCTACACTTGATGAAGGTCCAGAACCTGGTTCCAGATGGACGATGGTGTTTGATGGCGCTGTAAATTAGTTTGGAAATGGTATTGGGGCAGTAATCATTACTCCTCATGGCACACATATTCCGTTTACAGCAAGGCTAACTTTCAAATGCACGAATAATATGGCTGAGTATGAAGCTTGTATTATGGGACTGGAAGAATGTATTGATTTGAGAATCAAGCATCTTGATGTGTATGGTGATTCGGCCCTGGTTGTCAATCAGATCAAGGGTGAATGGGAGACGAATCAGCCTGGTCTAATTCCGTACAGAGATTATGCGAGGAGGATTTCAACGTTCTTTACAGAAGTTGACTTTCATCATATTCCTCGAGAAGATAATCGGATGGCAGATGCGCTTGCTACGCTTGCTTCGATGATTGTGATCAAGTATTGGAATAAAGTTCCCAATATCACCATGATGCGCTTGGATAGACCAGCTCACGTGTTTGCAGTGGAAGAAGTGAATGATGACAAGCCTTGGTATTTTGATATCAAGATTTTCCTCCAGAACCAGGTCTACCCGCCTGGGGCTTCTGTGAAAGATAAGAAAACTTTGAGAAGGTTGTCAGGCAGTTTCTACCTCAGTGGTGAAGTGCTTTATAAGAGAAATTTTGATATGGTTTTGCTCAGATGCGTGGATAGACACGAAGCAAACCTGTTGATGACTGAGGTCCATGAGGGTTCATTTGGTACTCATTCCAATGGACATGCCATGGCAAGAAAGATGCTGAGAGCAGGCTACTATTGGCTGACAATGGAGTCTGACTGCTGCAAATATGTGAAGAAATGCCACAAGTGTCAGATTTATGCGGATAAGATTCATATTCCTCCGACACTTCTGAATGTGATTTCATCACCATGGCCTTTCTCTATGTGGGGAATCGACATGATAGGCATGATTGAACCGAAAGCGTCCAACGGACACAAGTTTATTCTCGTAGCAATTGATTACTTCACCAAATGGGTTGAAGCCTCATCGTATGCGAATGTGACCAGGCAGGTGGTCGTGAAGTTTATCAAGAATCAGTTGATTCGCCGTTATGGTGTGCCAGATAAGATCGTTACTGATAATGGATCTAATCTGAATAATAAGATGATGGAAGAGTTGTGCGCTGAATTCAAGATTGCACACCATAATTCCTCTCCTTACAGACCAAAGATGAATAGGGCTGTTGAAGCTGCTAATAAGAATATCAAGAAGATTATCCAGAAGATGACAGTTACGTATAAAGATTGGCATGAGATGCTGCCATTTGCTTTGCATGGTTATCGTACATCTGTCCGTACTTCAACAGGGGCAACCCCTTTTTCTCTTGTTTACGGCATGGAGGCGGTTCTCCCAGTAGAGGTGGAGATCCCATCAATGAGAGTCTTGATGGAAGCCAAGTTGACTGATGTTGAATGGATTCAGAGTCGTTATGACCAGTTGAATTTGATTGAAGAGAAGCGATTGACTGCCATGTGCCATGGTCAGTTATATCAACAGAGAATGAAGAAAGCATTCGATAAGAAGGTCAAGTCTCGTGTGTTCCGAGAAGGTGACCTCGTGCTCAAGAAAGTCTTGTCTTTCGCGCCCGATTCCAGGGGCAAGTGGACTCCAAACTATGAGGGTCCATATGTTGTTAAGAGAGCCTTTTCAGGCGGAGCTTTGATGCTTACAACAATGGATGGGGAGGATTTCACTCTTCCTGTGAATTCAGATGCAGTCAAAAGATACTTTGCCTAAAAAGTAAAATATATGCAAAAGAAAAACAGAATAGCTCGCTAAGTTGAAAACCCGAAAGGGCGGCTTAGGCAAAAATGAGCGTCTCGGTGGAAAACCCGAAAGGGCGATCCAGGCAAAAGTTAGAGACATGAAAAAATGAATTTGCATCCCGCTAGATTGAGTACCTCACCCTGGGGCAATCTAGGCAAAAATTAGGGATTTGGCAAGTAACTGCATCCTGACAAGATTTTCTGTTCCACAACTGTCTTTTCGTCAGAGATTCTTGATTCGTCGTCGACTGAAGCTTCGAATACATCGAGATTCAAATTGGTAGAGAAAGGATCATTATGTTCAATGTAGCCCTCTTCCAATATATATCACTGATTTCAAATTTGTACAGATATATGGAGTCTTGCCATTTGCAGACTACCATTCCATCAAATAAATTTGAGCTTTTATCCAATTATTTGCACTCTTATTTGTTTCAATCCAACAAATGTTTTGCATGTTTTAATTGATAAAATGTCATTGTTTTAAACAAATATATTTTTCATAAAATTGTTGTTTTAAACAAAGTGAACATTCACAATGATGAAAGGATACTCAAGAATTTCTCAGTGCTCTCCCAAGGGTGGCATGATTTCCAACAGGGTAAGATATTTGTTCATATTCCTGGCATGGTTGTATCCTCTTTCTCTAGATTGTTGTTAGGGTTGTTCCCTAAGCAGAGCTTTTGTGGAGATTTTGTTCCCCAAGCAGGGTATTTGTTGAGAACTTCATGATCCTCTCCAACAATGTTCCCTCCTCCGCATGGGTGTTCTTTCCTTTTGGGAAAATTCAGTGGTGGTTGGGTTGACATCCCGGTACTTCATCACTTTCCTCAGCACAGTCGCTAGCAGAATTGTTGATATGATACACTACATTTATGTTATATCTCCCCATCAGAGCGCTTGTTGAGGTTTTCACCTCTTATTCCTTCAGAAGAGAAGTGATCATTTTCCTTCTCAGCGGTTGTTGGTTTCCTCTTGGAAGGTTCAGCATTTGGTGGTTGATCACCAGCTCTCCTTTTCATCCCCAGTGGAGCCACCAGTAGGTTTGTGGTATGATGGATTGTATCTGTGATGTTTCCCTACGGAATCCCCGCCAGAGTTGGTATTCCCCAACGGAGTTGGTATCCTTAACATAGTTGCTTTTGTGGCAGTTTCTGCCTGTTGAAAATCTTTGTTTCCCCAGTTGGGTCGGTTGGTGATTTATCATCCATAGATTTGGTGGATTTCCTGATGCTTTTGATCCCTAGTAGAGTGGCTTGTTGCAGAATCTACTTATGTGATCTATTTTTTTCCCTCAGTGGGTTTATCCCCAACGGAGTAGCTGACAGTATTTCCAGTAGAGTTGCTTGTGCGGCTAGATTCTACTTGTATTCTGTTCTCTTCAGCAGTTCTTGCTTGTGCAGTGAACTTTTGTTTCCCAGTTGATACTGAGGATCCCCTGCTGAAATTTCGGGATTTCTCCATTTTCCCCAACAGATTTGCTTTGTGGCAGTTCCTTCCTGTTGTGAACTTCTGTTCCCTAGTTGGGTTGATTGGTGATCCATCACTCAGAGATTTCGTGACTTCTTTGATATCTCTGATCTTTTGCTTCCCTGCAGATCTTTGCCTTTTAGCATTCAGATCTCCGGCAGATTGGTTCTCCAGTTGGACTTTTTTGGTTGTTTTCCTCTGGAAGTGTAATACTGGGCGTTTGATTCCTGGGCCTGTTTGTGTTAGATATGTCTGTTTTGTCAGCATTCATCAAACATAAATTACGCATATTCATGCATACTCATAAACATTCAGATATTCATGATTTCATTTTTTTGCCATATATCTTTTGTTTGTTGTCTCCTGCTAATGGTGGTATAGATCTCAAATAGATCTCTCCGAGCAGATGTCGGGTGTTTAATCTCTCAACATAGAGTCAGCCCCATAAGCAGAAAGTGTTTGTCTTTCCTTCTGCAATTCCCCACTGAGATATGTCCTCGTGGATGACGGTTTTTTCGTTTCCTCCCAACACATATATTGGGATGGATATTCCTATTTGAGTTATATCCTCATTAGGACGAGTCTTGATTCAGTTTGCCTTTTTGGTTTGATCCTGAATTGGCATTTTTCAACTGTCTCTTGTGCTTCCCTGTGGAATAAACGAATGAATTGCCCAGTAACCGTCAATAGTTCATTTTATCCCCCAGCGGAATCTTTTGGGCCTCTACCCTTATACCGGTAGTTGTAAGTCCTATGTTCCCTCTTCTTGGCGGAATTTATGGTGATATACCTTTTATTCCTCGGCAAGAGTCGTTGGTTTTCTACCCAATAGTTGGTAGTCGTAAATCCTAGTTTTTGCTTGCTCCTCAACAGTTAGTGGTTTGTTATAAACCCTATTTTGTTTCCCATGCGGAATTGTGATTCTTTCATTCCCACGCGGACGTTGTTGGTTTTCTACCCCGTATTCGGTAGATGTAAACCCTATCTTTTTATCCTCATCAGAGTTGTTGGCTACTACCCAGTATTCGGTAGTTGTAAGTCCTATCTCTTTTCCCCTAGCAGAGGTAACCTTTGTGGTTCATTCTGGGTGATGGTGGATTTTGTGGTCTTCTACCCCGTATTCGGTAGTTGTAAATACTATGTTGTTGTGGTTTGTATCCCCAACGGAGTCTGTGCTTTCTAGTGGATAATTGCCGTATGCTAGCAATTTTATCCTCAGCCAGAGCTTGTGGTCTTCTACCCCGTATTCGGTAGTTGTAAACCCTAATTTCTCCCCTTTGCAGAGTTAACCTTGTTGTTCATCCTAACCGATGATGGTTACTCTTTGTGTTTATCTTCATTCAATATTCAATGTTGATATTCTCTCCTTGCTTCTGGGTAATTGCCGTATGCTAGAAATTGTATCCCCAGCAAGTCTTTTGGATAATTGCCGGATGCTAGCAATTTTATCCTCAGTGGGTCCTTTCACCGTATGCCAGTGATTTGTTCCCCGGATCATTGATTTATTTATCAATGCATCCCTGGCGAGTCCTCTTTCATTTACCCGTTTGCTTGGTAATAATTGTTGCTCCCTTTGATCGGTCATCTTTATATACCTAGTTTTGGTATCCCGATGCCTTTCTTTCCGGTCGATTTATCCTTCATTAACCCAATAACCGGTTGTGGATAATCTTCCATGCGAGTATGTTATCCACTTTCTGACGGTAATGGATAATATATCTCATGTACTCTTCGGTCGAAGCCTGTTGCGTCTCCCCAGTCGAGTAAGATTCGTGTCCCTTTGTGGAATCGGATATTCTTTGTTCTTTCGAGTGTGTTATTCACGTTCTGACGGTAATGAATAGTATATCTCATTCACTCTTTGGTTGGAATCCTTTGTTGATTTTCCCCAGCGGAGTAAGATTCGTATTCTTTGTAGAATCGAATATCCATCCTTTAACAAGTTTGTGTTTTGGATGATGAGTGTGTTGGCATATATACCTATTCACGTTTTCAGTAGGTCACCTATTATATACCCAGTAACCGGTATCTCTGGTGTCTCTTCCTTTTCGAGTATATTATCTACGTTCTGACGATAATAGATGATATATCTCATGCGAGTATACTATCCATGTTCTGACGGTAATGGATATTATATCTCATGCGCTCTTTGGGTTTTTTCCCAGCTGAGTAAGATTCGTTTTCCCGTTGCGGATTCGAATGTCCATCCTGTAAGTCGATTTGCTTTTTCAAGCCCTCCTTTCGGATGATGAGTGTTTTGGCATATATACCAATTCACGCTTCGGTCGGTCACCTATTATATGCCCAGTAGTCGGTATCCCTGGTGTTCCTTCCTTTCTGCTCCCTATTATGACCTCGGTCCCCTGTGGAGTCAGATTTTCCTGAGTTGATGTACCTTTTCAGGTCTTTCTCAGATGTTTGATTGATATCTCTCGCCCTTATACCGGTCTTAGATATTCATTCTTCTTGAGCTTGTTACCCTTATACCGGTAACACCTCATTTCTTTGTTGCTTCTCCAGGAGAGTCTCTTTGTTAGACATCCAGTGGAGTTTCCGTTGCGATTTTTACCCTTTTGTTGTATTGGCGTCCCCCAATATATGCAATTTTACCCGGCAGGGAGGTTCTGTGTGAATCTCTTTCCCCAGTCCGAGTCCGGATTTTCATCCGAAGTATCCTTAGTGGATAGTTTGAGTCAGCTTGAGTCTTTCCAATGGATGTGTCTTCCTTTGGAATTCATTTTCCCCAGTTTGAGTTCTTTACTCCCCAGTGAGGTCTCTAGTCCAGTCGTGTCTTGTTCACGCAATGTCAGTTTTCCCCTAACTCAGAGTTGTGTCCTGCTCACGCATTCTTTTTATATTTCTTATCCCCATGAGAGTCCTGTTAGAGTCTCTGTTCTTGGTGAGTATATTACTCCGATGGATCGTCTTTTTCTTTGTGGACCCATATTCCCCACAGAGTTTTGTTTGTTTTGCATGCATACATTTGCATCATGAGGTCTCTTAGGGACCAAAATTTGTCTCATTACTGTTATTTAAGCCCATTCTACCGTGTCGAGATGAAGATTTCTAAACTTCACTTCTCCGGCTAGAATGACCTTAAATAGGGGCATCTGTAAGACCCCAATTTTGTCCCTAAGATCCCTCATGGCATCATATCATATAATTGCATTGCCTCAAGGATCATTGTGCACCTTGCTTCCTTCCCTGCGGGTTGGTTACTCTTTTTGAGAGTGGTTCTTGATCACCAAGCATTCCTTGCATTTGTATATCATTGCTTTTCTTTTTATCATTAACCAAAAAGTAAAAAAATATGTCATCTAACCTTTGTCTTACAGATGAAGCAATAATAGGTCAAAGCAGTTAAAGGCAGTCATTGAGCAATAGATGGTGGCCATTCTTGAGAATTTGGACCCCATAATCATTATCAAGAGTTCATATGAGCTATGATGTCATTTTGAAGCAAAATCCCAAGTGGTAGAGGCTTGAATTTCATCAGAACATTTCCCAGTCAACTGAAGGCCTAGAAAGTCAACTGCAAAGTCAACTATGGATTTGGAGGTGGGAAGTGATTGGAAATACTTCATTCATGTTCAAACAAGTCTCATTTGACATCTCAAACACTCACATTGAAGAATTTAAAGTCAGGTCAAAACTGTCCAAAAATAGAAAATGACCTATAATTTGAATTTGCCAAAAATGGAAAGGTTTTAAGCCAACTTCAACTTCAAATTACATCATCAAGAAAGCTTCAAATGAAATTTTGTTGAACATGAAAGTTGTAGATCTTTCTCTCCCATTTCCAAAAAGTCTAAGATCATCAATTTCTCATGTGTGGTTAAAGAGATATGATCAAAACATGGCAAAGTGTGTATGGAACTTCAAATGGACATAACTTCTCAATCAAAGCTCCAATTCAAGTGGTTCTTTTTGCTAAATTCTCCTCATGACCTCTAATTTCCAAACCATGCATTGCATTGCACAAATTTTATTCATTTGATTATTTGGTAATTCATTGGATTTTTGGAGGGAAATTATGAAATTCAAATTTGGTGCATTGTTATAACATTTCATCATCACCATTGGCTCCAAAATGGATTTTTAAGTGAAAATAAATCAAATTTCGTGCACTGTTCACATGCATATCATGCATAGAGGTGAAAAAAGCTAATTTGCACTTACCCCTCATTTTTGGTTAATTCCATTTGCATTGGCTTAAACATGATTAAAGAGTGATTAGCATTGCATATATAAACCAAAACCCTAACTGTTTTTCAGATTAGCAATTCATTTTTCAGATCTAGATCAAAATCTCTCAAACTTTTCTCTCAAAACTTTTTGCAATTTCTTCACATCTAATCCATTTCCAGTGCTTGATTCATGCTTCTGAAGAGTTCTTGAGCAAGTTTGGACGTGGAACCAAAGGAAATCGTGGCACATTGAAGCATATTGAAGCTTGAAAGCAACCATGGCAAATTCATATTCTGGTGGATTCGTGTGCAATTGAACCTCCTTCTCACATCCAATCGACTCCACAAGCATCATAGAGGAGCTTTTGAGCATTGCAAGGCTTGGACAACACAAAATCCAGTTGCTGCTCTTCAAGAGGTTACAAATTGAATCTCTTATTACTCAAAATTATTGTGATATTATTGTGGATCTTGATCTGCTGATCATGCTGAGCTTTGAATCATGATTTTTGGTGCCAAATTGAGTTAGTTATGGTAGGTTAAAGATCCATGCATGAAACTTGATTTGCTCGATTTGATCTTAACATGTGGAATTATGCTTAGTTGTTAGTTGATTCGTGATCTCCATGAGATATGCAACATGATGATGTGTTTAGTTATGATTTCTGGCACATTTGTTCTTGAGCTGTGATGAACAGTTACTGTTCATCTTCTTCGTGAGGAAGAAGATGATGTTTCAGCTATGGCCACGGTTTTGATTTCTATTTGCCACGAAAAAGCGTTGCTGCATGTTTATCCTAGGGTTGCATTGTGATTGGCTCATGTGCATGGCCATGCTGCGTTCGGATTGGCTCTCCCATGGTTGACCGCGTGTTGACTGCCAGCACATAAATGAAACGGCAGCGTTTCATGCTGCTGGCGCCAAATTTTCAAAATTAAATAAACATTTCATTTTAATTCTTATTTAATGTCACATTTTCATTTCATTTTTCGTTCAATCTTGCAAAATTCATATCAATTTGAATATTGATCCAAAAATTACCAGGTTTTTTGCATTATGATCCTGATTCTCTCTAGTTTTTTATCATCATGATTTTACAAATTGTGCTTGGCTGGATAATATTTTGTGCTAGAATGTTTGAACATGTATGCTTATTTGACCTTGCCATGCTTATACATTTGTGAAATGCTTGATTCTTATCCAATGATTCTGAAAATTTGCATGATGAAACTAGACACATTGCTTGACATTTTGGTGTTGATTTGGTATTTTTATCAATTATCATTTCTGTTTTATGATTGTTCTAAGTTGGTGTGACAATTTGTGTCACACCTTTTGATGTCAAACTTATGCCATGTGATTTCCTTATCAAATGATCTCCAATTGTCCTGATTTTTTGTGTGATTCATATGATGAATGTCTTGATTGAGCATGAATTTTCTTGGAATTTATTGAATCATTTCTGATTTAATTGAGATTTTTCATTCTGGTTGATCACATTTGAGCTTTAAAATTGCCTTGAACTTCAATTGATCATGAAATGCTTTTGGTTAATGATATTGATGTGAGACCTTTTGGAATGTTTCAAGATGTGCTTGAAGTTGATTCATGTCAAATTTCAGCTTCTGTTTTGAATTTTTTCTCCATCTTTGACCCTAGGCTTTGACCTAGTGGTTTGCCTCTCATGTTTGAGCTTTGATTTCAGGTTGAACATCCAAGTTACATGGTTAATGATGCTTCATCACTTGAGCATTGATGTTTGCCTTTGATTACTAAACTTTGTGTGTTTTGTAGGTTAATGTTAACTCATTTGAGTTTGACTTTTGGCTTACACATTTTGTACATTGGGATTGTTGGTTGCTTATTGACTGTTGTTTGATTGTCTGAGTATTGTACTGATTTGTTTGATGTTTCCACAGGTACCTAAGTTGCTTTAAGTTCATTGTGAACTTTGCTTTGTTTGGTTGCTTAACCACTTAGGTATAATCTTTAATCTTCATGTAGTCTGGAAGACCTATTGTTATTGGTAGGCACCTGTCTGAAGTCCTCCTTAAGAGGCAATGCTTGTGATTGTTTACTCTTTGTGCCAAGCAGGAAAAGTCTTCTTATGAGGCAATTGGTAGATAAAAGAGATGTGTAATCCATCTCCTACTACTCAGTGTGTCATTCACTTTGCTCACACAATGTGTTGATGCATTGTGGATAATAACCCAAGATCTTATAGAGTCTATTTGTGGAGAAGAGTTCCAACTTTCTGAATTCCCACACCTTCCATTGTTTAAAGCTCTCCCTGACCAGGGATAAGAGCTATGAGGCACACCCCTCATCTCCATTTCATCTGCTTCACCCTAACTCCCAATGTTAGGGTTAAGAGCACAAATTACCCCATTCCAGTTGGCTGTAAAGCCTAACCTTGCTTGAGCCTAATTGATTGTATATAGTGTGTGCTAACTGACTTGATTGTCTGCTTACTTGATTCATCTGTGCATATTTGCTTGAGTGTGCCTTTGTGCATTTATCATCATCATTTGTATATCATTTCATAAACTTTGCTTTGTAGCATTTTGCTTTGCCCATGGAGGAGACAAGCATAAGTCCATTACTTGGCAGTTGTTCCTATGATATGGTGGGAGACTAGTATAAGTCCATTAATTGGCCTCTGGTATCCTTGTGTCTTTGTTTTGTGAGACTAGTATAAGTCCATTGATTGGCGTCTGGTATCCATGTTTCATTTTGTTTTGTGAGACTAGTATAAGTCCATTGATTGGCGCCTGGTATCCATGTTTGCTTTTTGCTTTAGGAGGTTGGTATAAGTCCATTGATTGACATCCGGTATCCATTTTTGTTTTGTGAGATTGGTATAAGTCCATTGATTGGCATCCGGTATCCATTTACTTTGCTTATTTGCTTATTTGCATTGTTGCCTATTCCAAAGGAATCACTTGAATCATCTACATATGATCTCAAGAGGTGAACATCTAAGAAGTTTTACTTCCTCACCCTCCCACCTTTTGTTTCTCTAAGCCTCCCTTTGCATGTTAATCCAAACTTGAAGACTATTGTGCAAACCTCTTCACTTCTTTTCAAATTAGAAACCTAGGCTTTAGGCCTTTGATTTTTCAAACTCCATTTTCATTATACTTCTTTGAATTGAATTCTAATCATACTTTGACCATCTTTTGTGAATAAATCCTAATTGGTTAATTTCACTCATTCAATTGTTTTGTGGCTTTGTCCATTCTTGATAAGTTTTCATACATTAGCCATAGGTTTGATTTATCCTAGTTGGTTGATGTTAATCTCACCTTTTGTCCTTAGTGATTGAATTGTAAGACTTCCTTGCTTATTATAGGGTTAACCCCTCACTAGCAAGTTGAAGCTTTTCTCACATGGTGGACTTGTTGTTTGTATAAGGTTGAGTTTTCTCTCGTGGATAACGAAAGACCTTAGGGCTTGTGTTTTAAAATCAATCCACTCATATTTTGGAAATCTTTTAGCCGAACTACGACGTTTTGATCCTTACCTTCCATGGAAAGGTACGTAGGCAACGAGTTCATCCGTTCAAACACAAAAATAATAACTTGTATATTCTTTTCTCATCCCTTCAACCCATGTTTGCACAATAAATATTTCATAAACAAATAACCTTTCGTACAACAAGTGTGAAAAGGGCTCCCTAGGAGTACCTAGGACGAACACAACAAGTGACGAATACACCGCTACAATATGCATCATGAGGTATCTTAGGGACCAAAATTTGTTTCTATATGTTGTTATTTATGCCTATTCTACTGAGTCGATACAAAGATTTTAACCTTCACCTCCTCATTTAGAATGTTCTTAAATAGGGGCAGCTGTAAGACCCCAATTTTGACCCTAAGATCCCTCATGAAATCTCATCATATGCATTAGAATTGGGATCATACCTTGGTATCCTCCTTACCCCTCTTTCATTGGGGTTATTTTGGGAGAGATCACCAAGCACAATGTGATTGTATCATACTTGTATATTTATCATTTTTACTAACCAAAAAACCAAAAATATGCCTTTGTATTTGCCTAACTCTTTCGTAGGTAGGGCATGGTCCCCATTGGTCTATCAAGTTCATATCTAGGGTTTAAGACACTCATGTTTAAGAGCGCAACCAAGGATTGATCCACAAAGTCTCTAAGCATCATATATGAGTCCCCATGATCTCTACATATTATTTTGATCAAGTTTTCTTCAAGAGTTTGGAGTTGATTTGCCTTGGAAACCCTAGTTTGTCTAGGTATCCTGAGTGACTTCTTCAATAAGCTTTCTCACCAATTGATCAAATTTCTCAAGGGACACTCCAAAATTCATCATTGTATGTGTATTTGATCTACCATGAGCCTAAAAAGTCAAGAGAATTGCAAGCTAGCAAGTTGGTTGATGGTGGTTGGCCAGATGAATTCATCTGATCAAAATTGGATCTCCACCCTATCTCCTAAAATTTTCATCATATGAAAATGATTCCAAGAGGAAAGTTACTCTAAATTACATTCCAAACAACTTTCATGTTGAAGTCTAGAGCTAAGTTTTCATGGAAAGTCATTTTCTATGTTGAAACATTATAGGTCATTTTGTCTAAACCCTAATTTCAAAGTCAACTTCCCAAGGCCATAACTTGCTAAATTTTTATGATATGAAAGATTTCTAAGTTGCATAATGAAATTCAAGATGTCTAATTCAACTTTTATGTTTGGAGTGAAAGCTAAATCAACTTTTATGAGCATATGATATGAGGATAGATTATATGTCATTTTGGACCAATACCATTGAATAAGTGATTCTCCTCAACTTTAAAAATTCATAACTCTCTCATTCTAAATCTAAATGATGTCAAATTGGTGACCATTTTGAAGGTCCTGGAAATAGATCCAACTTTGATGAAGACACATTTCTCATTTGGAGCTCACATAAAACGTTTAGTAAGGTGGAACATTGAGGTATATGGTTTGACACTTAGAAACTTTTACAACATGTTGAAATTTCCAAACTTTCACCTCAAAATTCACCTTGATACAAGTTCCAAATGGAAAAGTGTTCAACATAAGAATTGTTCCTATTGATCTAAGCTTTCCAATAGTCCTAATTCATTCATTTTGGACCAAGTTTGCTAGGTCTGCACATGGTTTTAACAGGCCTGCATCATTGGTGGAAATCAAAATTCAAATAATCACATAACATTGCCTTGCCATTCAAGCTTCATTCCAACCTTATTTCAGATGCATTTGGACCTAATTCGACTGCTTCATGGGCCTGTACATGCCCATGCAAGCTTGTGCATGACATTGGCAAATTTGGAAGAAAATTCAAGTGTGCAAATAACACTTCCAAATGCTATAAATATGGACCCTCTGAGCTCATTTGAAAGGATCCTTACGCGCCAGCTTTGCCCCCTCTCTTCAAACCCTCATGATTCAAAGGAAAACCTGATAATTTTCACTTGAAAATTGAGTTTGAATCTCACCGTTTGGAGATTCAAAAACTCCAGGATCCAAAGCTTCTTTCCATTCCTAATCCACTTATGCAAGTCATTAGAGCAAGATAAAACAAGAATTGAAGCAAGGAAGAGCAAGTTCTGCACAACATTGAAGGTATTTTCCAGAAATTTTCCTCTCTTTGATTCTCACTCAATTCTCATTAATTCTCTTTGATCTTTGGTTGTATGAAGTCCTACCAATGTAGAAAGAAGATTGAGTTGCTTTGAGGTCAAATCGAAGCAACTCAGTTGACACACCTCAAAATTCAACTCCTCATATCTTACTATATATTTGGAGTTAGTTAAAATTGAGGTCAGATTCGTGCTCTACGCAATTTTTTCTTTCAGATCATGTCCTCCTTTTTCATTTATGTGATGGTGATGACTGAACCAGTCAGGCGAGGTTCACCTGAGAAAGTGACCAGAGGTTTAACACCGGTGATGTGTTGGCATGGTTCAGAACCATCGATCCTTTTCAAATTGTTTTGATCTCGTGCGTTGCTTGTAAATACCACTTCTGTTACGCGTTGACTAGTGACTATGGTGGAAAGCGCGCTTGTGACCACTTGGTTTGCCACCTCAATTAATGAGGGAGATCAAGTGGTCCACGTTTTTTTGTATTTTCTGGTTTTCATTTTATTCCTTTGATTTTCATTAATTCATATTAATTTTAAAATTGATTTAAAAAATATGAGAGTTTCACCAAATTTTTTTAAATAAAATCCTCTTTCATATTTGAATTAAAATTATTTTTTGGATCATTATTAATATTTTTCATGATTTAATTGATTTTGCGATTATTTTTAATTGTTTAAAAATACTTTTAAGTCTCTAAAATTTCTGAAATTTTTTCTCCAAGGTTCTTTGACCTTGTTTGACCTATGATAAATCTCATGGCCAATTCTTTGGTGTTTTGATGAGATTTTAGGAATTTGACAAACCATATTTAATTTAATGCATTATTTTTAGTATTTTTAAATTGAATAAATGCCAAATAATTGTGTTGAGCCATTTTGATTGTTTGTATAAGTTTGACTTGTGTTGTTGGACCTTGGTCAAGGTTTATTTGACTTTGTTAAGTTAAGATCATTGGATTTAGGGGATTGATGGAATGTATATTCCATCTGCCATAATGAATGAATGATCTTAATTTGGTAAATGTCCTCTTTTGTCCAATTTGAGTTTTGATCCATTCCCCTCCATCTTCATCTCATTCCCCTTCTTTATGCATTCATATCATGGACCTATGATATCTCCAAATCCTAAGGCTAGTTGATTTCAAAATCAACATAAGTGTGGATGAGGTTAGTGTAGCGGGGTATTCGTTACCATTAGAGATATTGACTAAATCCAAGGTAAACCATACAAGTCGAGTCGCCACCGCACTTCTATTTATCCAAAGGAATGGTTAGAAAGCGAACAAAAACCTAAAAGTTTTATCAAATCAAAAACTTGTAAAAATGTCAGAGATCTGGTAAGGGGGTTGGTTATGCAATGGGAAGGTTTTAAGCACCCAAAATATCCTAGGTACTCCTAGGGAGCCCTTTTCATACTTTGTGTAAGGTTGGTATTTTGTGAAAATTTATTTGTGCAAACATGATTGAAGAGATGAGAAGAGAATATACAAGTTTATTTACATTTTGTGTTTGGATGGATAAACCCATTGCCTACGTACCATCTTAAAAAAGATTAGGATCAAAACCTCGTAGTTCGGGGTAAAAATCTCAAAAAATGAGTTGGTGAATTGATTGGTCAAAAAGCCTTAAGTTCTTTTGTTATCCAAGGGAGAAAACTCAACCTAAAACCTTAAATCCACCATGTGAGGATAGCTTCAACATGCTAGTGAGGGGTTAACCCTATAATAAGCATGGAAGACTCATGGTCCATCACTAAGGATGTAGGTGAGTATTACATTTACCTCAAGGATAACTCAAACCTAATAGCTAAAGGTTATGAAAGGTTTTTGATTAAGGAAGTGGCCATTGAAACCACAAAAATATTTGAATGAGTTATATTTACTAATGAAAAGTATTTACAAAATATGGTCAAAGTTGATTTAAAAGTTCAATTCAAAATAAGTGTTATGAAAAGAAAATTTGAAAATCAAAAGCATAAGGCTTAGGTTTCTAATGTTTGAAAACAAAGGTTAAATGTTTGCACAAAAAATTTGGCTTGGGTTAGAGTGGAGGGAAGAAGAAGAAAGGATAAAGTCCTAATCATACAAGAGATAAGGGAAAAGAAGCAAGACCACTAATGGACTTCCTCTCTTGAGATCATATTGATGACCCAAGTAGCTCACATCCTTTGGAATAAACATGTGCTCAAGTGAGCAAAAGGCAAATCGCATTAACATAAACATGTGCTCAAGTGAGCAAAGGGAAAAGCAAATCAATAATCTGTGCAAGAATAGTAAAATGCATAAAAGTAAAGAGCAAGAATTTAATGTTAATAATCAATGGTTAATGTTAGTAGTTAGTGTGCCATAAGGCAAATTTAGCGCTATGTTAAGAAATCGTAATTTGACTTATGTAGAAGTCACAACTATCTGAGGCCGGTCAATAATAATGTAGGCAACAACACAAGTTAGACGTCTTGATTAGTGAACCAAGTTCCAACAACTTGCCATGCCAAAAAGAAGAAGAAAAATGATCTTGTATTGGTTTAAGTCCTTTGCATGATTTATGAAGCAATCTATCCTTAATGCAAAGCCACTCACTTGATCATTTGATCAAGATGAATTAGATTTGAATCAAGGAAGATTAAACCTCCCTAATCAATGCTAACTTATCAACCTTTAACTCACTGATCCAAAAGAAGAGAAGTAGTAGTAGAAGAAGAAGAAGAAGAAGAAGAATGGAAATGAAAAGAATAAAGTGCATTAAATGAAACGGAATGTACCAATCAACAAGTGTTGACGAATGACATTGAGGATCATGGTCAAACAATCAAAAACAGAAGTGGGATGAAGATTGGAAGTCAAGAAATAAACGAAGTATTTTTGGCATTTTTAATATTTGAAAATAAACTTGAATTCAAATATTAAAGAAAGGTCCCTCTTCAAATTCACTTCAAATCAACTTTAAAAAGTCCAAGTGAATTATCCCAAGTTCAACATGGTCAAACAAATTTTGACAAAAAATTTCAGCATTTTTAAAAGTCAGAAACTATTTTTAATCAATTAAAAATGAATAAAAATAACCTAATTGAACTAAAATCTCAAATAAATCTCAAATCAATTAAAAAATTGATGAGAATATTTTTCATAGATCCATCATCATTCAAATAGGTTGAGAAAATATTTTTGTATTTTTTGAATATCAAAAACTATTTAAAATGAATTAAAAATAACAAGAAAAGAGAAAATTCACAAAAAAATATCAAATGATAAAATAAAAAATATTAAAAATCATTTTTAAAAACTAGAATTAAAAAGAGAAATAATGCAATTGGGCCCATATTTTTTGGACCAATAATAAAAGAGATATGAATTTTTGAAATAAAAGGAAATAAAGAAAATAAAATCAGAAATTGAAAAATATCAAAAATCAGGAAGCGTTGGATGGATCCTCATTAATTGACGTGGAGGATCTAATGGTCATGGCATGCGCGCACACCAAAGTCCTCAGTCAATGCAACCACACACTGGATTAAAATAAGTCATATCATTGGAGGGTGGAGATTAGATCTGGCAAACACATCGTGTGGCTCACAATCAATCTTGAAATGGGACGGTGGCCAGCGCCACCGTCTTCTCCGGTGAGCTCCAACGAAGCTCAAAAAATGCAGAGATGCAAATGTTCATTAAAATGGACGATCTAGGCACCGTTCGAAAGAGGAAGTGATGTACATCACTCCTATACCATTCACTTCCACTCTAGACTCCTATTAAGAGAGAAATCAGAGATGGAAGCTTGATGGTGTTCATCATGAACTTGCTCGATTTCAAAATTAAACACGCAACAATGATGCCTCGATAGAGAGGACTTCAGACAACACAATATCAAGTTCAATAGATCAAAGAAATAGGAGATTCGAAGCAAAAAACAGTTGATCAAAACCTTTGGATTGTGAAGCTTTGAGTCCCTTTCCTTGGTTCCTTTGCAAAACAGAACTTCAATGGATCAGATGATGAAGGTTTAGGAACTTTAGATCTGAAAATTCAACCAAATGCAATTGAATTTCAGATCTGAATTTTTGAAGGAAGATGAACTTAGTTCCTTTGGTATGGTTGAGGATTCACTCTTGCAGCATTTCAGGCGCCCTTAGGTTGGTTAATTATGAAGCATAGCACATGTATTTATAGCTGGAAATAGCTGAACAAGTGAGTTTACTCGTGTGCATGGCGAATGGATTTCTCCTTGCATGGGCTTATGTGATCATGTGGAAGGCCAAATGAAGATTGGAATGACTTGCTGAGCTCATGTGAATTGCAAATGAACGTGTACAAGAAGTGTAAATAGCTCATGCATGGCAATTTGAATTGAATTTCACAAAATGCATTAAATCTTCATGCCTTCGAAAATGGTGCTTCCAAACTCCAAATACTACCTCACGAGTAATGGTTAGAAAGATTCTTGCATAAGGAACAAATGATATGTTGACCAAAATTTCAATTGGGCCTTGGAAATTAATGAGTTTTGAGTTTAAAGTATAGGGTGCAAAACATGCAAAAGTGAAGTTTCCAAATTTGGCCAATGTTCAAGCCCTTTTGTCTCAACGATGAAAGCTTCAAATGGAAAAACCTCCAACATAAAAGTTGTATATCTTTTCAAGACAATGAATTTGGAGTTAAAGTTTGCATCATTTGGATTTTTTATGAAGAAGTTATGGGCACTTGAAGTTGGACTTTTTTCCATTTCAATGCATTTGGCCCAAAGTGACCTATAATGTTTTGCATTATCACTTGTATTTATTTTGAGATTTTGAAAATTTGCTCAACATAACATTTGAAGTAGACACAATAAGATTTGCAATGTATTTGGTTACACATCAAAATCATAAAAAATGAATGAGTTATGTTCTTGGGAAGTTGACCCAAAATTAGGGTTTCAGTCAAAATGACCTATAATGTCTTGGAAAGGATGATGATCTTCCAAGCTTCTAATTCAATTTTGATGAACATGAAAGTTGTTCATTTTGCCCTTAAGAACATTATTTCTCTTGGGATCATCTCCATTTGACCAACACCCAAAAAGTTAGGTCTCAGTGCACTTCAAAATAGCCAGATGAATTGACTGATCAACTTCTCAAGTCCACAACTCATATCTTGATGAATTGATGATTGAGGACACTCAAATAAATTCAAATATGCATGAAATGATGAATTAAAGAACTTCCCTTGATTGTATTTGACCATGGGTTGAGGTTGCTTCATGAGCAAGGCATTGTTGATGATCAGATGAATTAGGATTTCCTTGGGAAACAAACCTCAAACCCTTTGACTTGCTTTGATCAAAATGATGAATTGAGATGCTAGGGAGGCATATTTGATGGATGAGAGCTTTGGGAACCATTTCCATGTTTGCTTTCATCTTCTCTTGACCTTTTCATTGCACAAAGGATCCCCTAGAAGCTTTTAGATCTTGTGACTGCTCAAGCTACAAACAAGAAATGTTAGTGACATATTTTTGTGCTTTTGGTTAGTAAACAAAATGAGAAAAGCAATAATATACAATTCAAGCATGCTTGGTGATCTCAAACCACTCACAAGAGGTCCCACCCAAAGGCAAGGGGAACCAAGATGCTTATGATCCTTGAGGCTTTGCAAATGCAATGTTATAATGCCATGGAGGATCTTAGGGCCAAAATTGGGGTCTTACAGTTAGGCCACCACTTTTGCATATTCTTTTTGTGTGTGGTATGTTTCATGAGCATAGTCCATTATACTATGTCTCTAACATGCATTAACACCAAGATTCTATTTCACGACCTCAAATAGTTGTGACTTCTACATAAGTCTAATTACGATTGCTTAACATAGCGCTAAATTTTTGATACAAAAGGCATAAAATTCTAGTTAGTGAGATTGTAAGTCTCCCCTCTTTCATGGTATTGTGTGGAAACTTGGCATTTTTTTCCTTCCTTTGGAAGATGTCTTGGTTCAAGGATCCTTGCTTGTGATAAGTGGGTTGCGTGTTCTCCAAAGAATGACTTAAAATAAAAAGAAAAAGCAATACTAACTTCTAAATCATTAGCAACTAATATTTAATTTTAAGTCATTTACTTTAATGCACTTTATTTTTAAGCCTTATTCATTTGCCATTATTCATACCATTCTAATTTTTTATGTTAATGTCATTTTCACTTTGTCCATTTGGACCATATTTTGTGATATATTTTGCTTGTGTATATTGTGTTTGTTTGTGTGGTCTTTGACCATTAATGTACATAATAAAAACCAAAACCATAAAAAACATCTTGTGTGGACTGTTGGTTTGATATGAGACAATTGGACTTAGAATTTAGGCAACACTCCCTATGCAAAGGACTTGGCCAATGCCAACTTTCATGTAACCAAGTGCTTGTAATCTGAAACTTCATCCGATATATCATTGAACATCCATTGGGTTCATCTACAATATGATCATTGTGAAGCTGTTATTTTGAACCTGTGATTTATGGCATTGTGGAATTCATCTGCTACATGGGCAAATTTGAAGAAGATCATGGAATGGCTAAGCTTGTATGTGGCTATCTTTATTTGATGCCTTGCTCTTCAAGTTAATATTGTATGCATTGTTTGTTGCTTGATTCTAATGTCTAAGGGAATTTGGGTTTCTATATGACATTCTTGTCTATTGGATTGCAACCTATTGGTCAAATATTTTCAACTCTTAACTTTTAAATTTATGCTTAGGATTAGTATCTTCATCTCCTCCCCATTTCTTTAATTTCAAAATCTCTCCCTCCTTTTAAAAACTTCTTTGTTTGTACTTGTTTTTCTAAACTTAGACCATTTTGCAAACTAGAAACTTTGGCCTTATGCCATTGCATTTTAAACTTCTTTTCTTAAATAAACATGTAAATACACTTAACTATACTTGACTTAAAGACTTCAAAATCCAAAAATAACTAACTCATTCAAACCATTTTTTTAGGCCTTTGTGCCTTTCAAACTTAATTTTTGTTAAAAGCAAAGCATCCACTTTGAAATTTGTATCACGAACTACGAGGTTTTGATCCCTCATTTTTATATTGGTACGTAGGCACAAGTTCGAAGGTCTTGTCAAACAAAAAAATATAATTAATGAATTCTTTTCTCATCCCCCCATTCTACTTACTTGCAAACATCATTTGTACAAAATACACATGCACACAAGAAAGGGCACCCTAGGAGTACCTAGGACACTTTGGGTGCTAACACCTTCCCTCTGTGTAACCAACCCCCTTACTTGTAATCTCTGGCATTTTATTAGTTTTGATTTGAAAACTTTTTATTTTTGGTTTTGTTCGTACTTTTCACTTTTCCCTTAGAAAAAATAAAAGCGCGGTGGCGACTCTTGTTATTTGATGTCTTACTTATCCATAGCTTGATGATCATGGATTTACCGCTACAGTCGGGAGCTCCTTGATGAAAAGCACAGTGAAGATCTGGCTTGAACCACCATGGCAAAGGTTCAGGAGTATGTGGAGGATTTCTTGGTTGAATAAGATTTTTGACAACCAAAGAAGGATATAATTCTGCATAAGTCATTGGAATAGGGTCAAAAGTGACCTTATTCCTCTCTAAATTCTAATGATTATTGTTGTTGTAGTTGGTACATTATTGCGGCTGATGATAAACGGGAACTTATTGATTTGATGAATTATTGGTGAATACAAGAGTAACTGATGATACCTTGTGATGATGCTGATGAGATTGGAAACTCTTCCTCACAAGAGGCCTCCTCATCTTCCCCACAGACACTGCATTGGCTTCCCCTTCCTTCCTTTTGGAGAAACTACCATCGTATTTCTTTCTTGCAGAAGCCTTATCTTTAGATGATCATCCCTCTCAGACACCTTCTTCCAACCGCATCCCCATGTTCACCATTTAGGTGAAATCATTAGGAGCATTAGGAGTCATGCGTTCATAATAAAATGAACTCAGGGTCTTCAAAGAGATCTTGGTCATTTCCTTCTCCTCCAAGGGTGGGCAATTTGAGCAGCAAGCTCTCTCCATCTATGGGCGTACTCCTTGAATGTCTCCTTATCTTTCTGGGAAATTGCCCGCAATTGATCCCTATCGGGAGCCATATCAACATTATACTTGTATTACATGACAAAAGCCTCGCCCAAGTCATTAAAAGTACGGGTATCAGCATTGTCCAAGCCCATATACAATCTGAGTGCAGCAATAGTTAAACTGTCTTGGAAGTAGTGGATAAGTAGCTGATCATTGTCTGTCTGAGTAAACATCTTGCTAGCATACATTACAAGATGACTCGAAGGATAGGTATTTCCCTTACACTTCTCAAAACCTGGGACTTTAAATTTGACAGGGAACTTGACATTGGGAACCAAACACAACTCATCAACACTTTTACCAAAAAAGTCTTTCCTCTTAGGGTCTTAAATTCCTTCCCCAACTCAAGGAATTGGTCTTTGATCTCGTCCATCTTCTCATAAGCATCGGGGTCCTCCAACGACTCAGAGTGATAGATGGTTTCCTCTACACGGGGCAAGGTATGCATGATGGGGGAAGGAACATACAGGATCGGGCTAGATGCTGGCATAGAAGAAAACTTTGGAGCATACCCTTTAGGCACAAAGTTTTGCGGCATTCTCCACGGGAATCTGATCAGTCACCATTTTCATTAAGTTTTCGTTACTGATCCGACAAGAAAATGAGGATTTTGAGACACTGTGCAAGCATTTTAATACTTTTCAAGGTAATTTTACTTCCAGTATAATAATTAAGCATTTTTGTTCATTGTTATATTTTCCTTATATTTTTGTGGTTTTACACGTGGGATATCTGTATTTTTGTCCGACAGGTCCAGGTAGAAGAACCGAGGAACTCGGAGTGGGACAATACGGAATTTCGGCAAGCAAAGGAGTGGAAAAACCCCGAGACAGGAGGCATGACACGGGCCATGTCAGGTAGAAGGAGCTTGCAAAGAAAAATAGTAGCCTGAAATGGCCACCCGTGTCAGCTGACATGAGCCGTGTCAGGCAACATCCCCAGCCGTGTCAAGGAACCAGTGGGCGTGTCACAGGAAGCATTAGGCTGACACGGCCACCCATGTCAGCTGACATGGGCCATGTCAGACCAAGACCAAAATTTTCTCTTTTCATCGGGCTTTTGAGTATCGGGCTTGTAGAGAGATTTTTGGACATGTCCACCTGTTGCTTGGAATTTTCATTATAAAAGAGAACCTTCTACCTAAGAAAAGATCACCTTGGAAGAAGACAAAACACAGTATTGTCAAGCAATCAAGTATTACAAAGAGCAAGGAGTTCGGAGAGCTGAAGGTTTTCATGAGCGGAAGCGATTGAAGATCGAAGTCATCCAAATACTTATAATGTGTAATTTTTATCTTGCATTTGTTTTGAACAATATGAGTAGCTAAACCCCCCAATGCTAGGGGGGTGTCCCTGATTTAGAATTGTAACGAATTTGAGTATACTTTTGTATTTATAATATTATTCATAGGGTAACCTTTTGATGTGTTTAATACTTTCTCTTTCGGACCAATCGAGATTGTTCTGTGGTTATCAATTAAGATGGACCGCCATTGATAAGGTTTTCATAGGATTACTCTACAGTAGATATAACCTAGGACTAGGGATACCCTGTATGAACCAGAGTGTTCTTGATATGTCAGCTCTGATTTAACAAGGTGTGACTGCCATTTTGGGTATCAGGCAGTTTTACTCGAAGACACGCCAATTGTAGGTAAAAACAAAATTGACATGTCAGCTCTAATTCAACAAGGTATGATTGCCTTAACTGACACTTACTATTATGTGCTTATCCATAAATGGTTTATTATATCTTTGCAGGATCCAGACAAAGTTAGTATTACTGATTGTGCAAACTGGTTGTGTGTAAGTGTTGACCCCGACACTGAGGAAGGCCACGACACTGAGCATTTTGCTACAGGTGAGCAGTTTGTAGATGAACATGTGGATGCCACAAAGGCAGAAGAAGAGGAACCTAAGTAACCTCAGGAACAGTTTGTACCCCCACATCAGGAGCCTACCCAACAGGAGGCACGATCCTCATCCTGGTCCACTGACCAATGGACCTGGGTACAAACTGAGTTGGGTGACTTAAGGATGGAGCAACAACGACAAGGCATTGAGCAAGCCCGACAGGGGGAAATGTTGGATGAGATGAGCACCATGATGCGACAATCTGCATTTTCCATACCCACCTCCTCAGTAGGGTACTGTGAGTTTCCTCCTTCGCTCTTGTTCGCAAACATTGAGGCCAATGTTTAGTTCAAGTGTGGGGGAGATTTTATGTTATTTTCAGGTTTTATGTTATTTTCAGTATTTTGTTATTTTACTTTATTGCATTCTAGATTTGATTTTTCTATTTTAAGGTGCATTATGCTCCGAGTGTTTCAGGTCTGTGGTGATATTGTGAAATTAGTAATGATTACGACTGGGAATGGATGAAAGGATCACTCCACTTGCCATTGCTTGTTGTGAAGGATCTCCCTAGGAAGTCGACACTGCTAAAGAAGAAAGATCGGACGCAACGTATACAACTTAACCAACATAAGTGTCCTGTACATTCCGAAGTAAGGAAGAAGACGCACCATGCTAAAAGTACTGTGGACACTGTCAAAGCTTAACCTAACAGGGTGAGTCATAGAAAGCCACACACATTGATCATAATGAGCGATATTCAGGTATGTCTTTATCACTCTAAATTTGCGTAGATTCTCTAGGATTGTCACTGCATGACTACGCACACTGAGGCACGTTGTTTGAAATTAAACTTGAGCCTTTCTAGCCGTCCCAAATAAATTTATCCCTTGTAAACCCTATTTGAGCCTGTGTTCATTTGTTTGTTTAAACCCCGTAAATGTACCCCTTGGCTAAAACACTTCCTTACCTTGTTCATAGTCAAGTTGATATTATTAAATCATGTTGAAAAGCTAAGTTTGGGTTAAAAAACCCAAGAGTTCCAAAAGCCCAGTTAAGTGCGAAACCAAGAAAAAAAGATAAAATCATCGAGAGAAAAAGAAAAAAATATATATAAATAAACTTGAAGGTTCAAAAGAAGCACGACCCAAAGAAGGGCACTCAGTTGAAAATAGAAAAAAAAAGAAACCGAGGGAAAAACAAAATAAAAACAAACCAACACAGTAAACATGATGGTGACATTGACGCCAAACCAAAAACCACTTGTTTCCCATTTTTTTTGAATATCCACACCATAACCCAAGCCCCGTTACAATCCGAAAGACCTCAAAAAGTGTGTGTGTTGTGTGTAGGTGATATGAAAAGAGAGACTATTCAAACTTGCGATTTGATATTGCATATTCTGAATTATGAGTGAAAACACTTAATCCCGAGAGAATTGGTGAGTGTGATATAAGTTGACAGGTGAAACGGTGCTTCGAAGTGGAAGTGCGACTGAAATCTCACAAGGAAAAGCAGGACTTATAGAAGGAAGAAGGAAGACGTTAGCGAATGATCTCAATAGTGCTAGGAAGAATAAAGAATCATTGGGAGTGACACGCAGTGTCATATGAAACATTACTTAAGGACAAGCAATGAGGTAAGTTTGGGGTTATGATCAGTCACCATTTTCATTAAGTTTTCGTTACTGATCCGACAAGAAACCGAGGATTTTGAGACACTGTGCAAGCATTTTAGTACTTTTCAAGGCAATTTTACTTCCAATATAATAATTAAGCATTTCCATTCATTGTTATATTTTACTTATATTTTTGTGATTTTACGCGTGGGATATTTGTGTTTTTGTCCGACAGGTCCAGGTAGAAGAACCGAGGAACTCGGAGAGGGACAATGCGGAATTCCGGCAAGCAAAGGAGTTGCAAAACCCCAGTACAGGAGGCTTGACACGGCCACCCATGTCATCTGACGTGGGCCCTGTCAGGAAGAAGGAGCTTGCAAAGAAAAACAATAGCCTGACATGGCCACTCGTGTCAGTTGACACGGGCCGTGTGAGGCAATATCCCAGCCGTGTCAAGGAAGCAGTGGGCGTGTCATAGGAAGCAGTAGGCTGACACGGCCACCCGTGTCAGCCCATGACCATAATTTTCCCTTTTCATCGGGATTTTGAGTATCGGGCTTGTAGAGAGATTTTTGGACATGTCCACCTGTTGCTTGGAATTTTCATTATAAAAGAGGACCTTCTACCTAAGAAAAGATCATCTTGGAAGAAGATAAAACACAATATTATCAAGCAATCAGATATTACAGAGAGCAAGGAGTTCGGAGAGCTGAAGGTTTTCATGAGCGGAAGCGATTGAAGATCGAAGTCATCCAAATACTTGTAATGTGTAATTTTTATCTTGCATTTGTTTTAAACAATATGAGTAGCTAAACCCCCCAATGTTAGGGGTGTCCCTGATTTAGAATTGTAACGAATTTGAGTATACTTTTGCATTTATAATATTATTCTTACGGTAACCTTTTGATGTGTTTAATGCTTTCTCTTTCGGACCAATCGAGATTGTTCTGTGGTTATCAATTAGGCTGGACCTCCATTGATAAGGTTTTCATAGGGTTACTTTGCAGTAGATATCATCTAGGACTAGGGATACCCTATATGAACCAGAGTGCTCTTGATATAATAAAGCTTAACTTCACCATAATTGCCTATGGACATAGAAATTAGGGTAGATTAATTAAAGGTTTCTCACAAAGAACTTGGGAGAAAATACCCTTGAGAATTGGTAGTAATTGATATTTGTTGATGCAATAGTGACTCAGAGTTGTTACAGGGATAAATCATACACCTTCTTTGGCATTGTTCCTCTTACCTTGCAAACCCTTATTTTCATTCTTATTTGCCTTTGCCTTTATTTTTATAATTTTGAATCTAAAAACCCAAATCATACTTTTTGTTTAATTGAGTGATAATTTGAACTCGATATTGACGTCCAGTCCTTGAGATCGACATTCAGGGAATTTACTCGTTATTACTATAATAGGCAAAATAGTACACTTGCTATTTTTCCGATCAGAATCTGGCAGGCATGGCTGGCACAAACTGGCTACCAGCAACTAAGGGCACTGACGTCGAAGCAATTTTATAAATAACAGTCCTTTGAGGAGGAGGAGTTACAAGAGGCGAAGATGGTTGATTCTGAGAAGCAATCACGAACTCCATCAAAGCAGTGAGTCTGGCAATCTCATCCTTGAGTTCTCTGTTCTCTTGTTCTAGATGCTTCATTCTTCTCTGGCATTCAACTCGAGTATTGTAGTGATGAGCCGGCTTGTCTGATACACAGAAGAAGAACCATAAGTCATCTGGCTGAAGAAACCTGTTATGCAAATGATGCATGAAATGCAATGTCTTTTGATTTTGATTTCCAGGAACATACAAGGCCTTATTTCCAAATATTTTAGTTAACAATAATAACAAAAAAAATAACAATTTGACCATAAAAAATATCTTTTTTATTGATAAAATTTGGGAGAATTACATTAAGTACAATTTCAGAAACTAAAAATACAAATACAAGAGAAAAGGAAACTATCATCCTAAGGACCCCTAGCAACTGCATCAGTTGAACTGGCCAAGGGAGTGTACTTCCTTCGGATGCATCTGATCTCTGACTCAAAAGCTATCTGCATCTGAGCCTTTTCGAGGATGACCCGATCAACAATTTTCTTCCAAGCACCGAAAGGCTGAGGCATACTAGAGGATTATAAATCCTATGGCTCTCTCTGTATCTTCACTACACACTCTACAAGAACCTCAATTAGTGCATCCTTGTCTCTCGACTCAAGCTGCAACACCACATGCTTGCGGTTCAAGGCATGGAACCACTCTTCCTATAAGTCCCTATCTTGCTTCATCTTAGAGAGTGTGTCTTCCAACTCCTCTACATCTTGGTTAGGAAGAGTTGATGGCTCAACCACAACCATAGACATAGGTCTCTCACATGCGTACGACATCTTAAGCTCCAAAGCTCTCCTCTTCACCCATGTAGTGTAAGCTTCAAAAGGTACACAGTTACATGGACCAAGCTTGGCTCTTCCTTTCCTATGAACATTATGCCAAGCATGCACCATCCTACACTTCAAATTTTGTGATCTTTACCCTCGTGATAGAATATACACTCTACCTGAATGTTATTAGGTTTATCTCTCAAGGGGAACCCAAGCTGACGACGAGCCAAAGCAGGGTTGTAGTTGTTTCCTCCTTGTGTACCAATGAGAGGCACATTATAGAACTCACCATAACTGTCAATAATATTTACACCATCAAATGCAGTTTCAAACCAAACAATATCATCATCAGTGAGAGACATAAGTCTCTAAGACCACAGTAGACATCACCTGTTCTCCAAGAAGACTGGTGTTTGAGGCTAGTGCAAAACAAATCACTTGTTTAGAAGAGGAACACAACACACAATGGTTCCACCACCCTTAGAATTCCTTAAATGCAAAGAGAAATATGTGTCACCCAATAATGTCGGAACAGGATTCCCAATCAAGAATATTCTAATGGTGTTAACATCAATGAAACTGTCAATGTTAGGGAACAAAGCTATACCTTAGATGAGCAAGACAAAGATGGCTTCAAAAGCGTCCATGCTATCAGCTTGAGCAAAAGCAGTAGCTCTACCAATGAGAAATTCAGAAGTCAACCCTAGAATCCCTCCTTTCTTTATCCTGTTAGCGTCAATCTCAGATTTCTTCAAATGAAGAGCCTCAGCTATGACTAGAGACCTCAAAATCTCCTCTAATCAACTAAAAGGCCCCTTGCTAGATATAGGTATACCCAAGAGATGGGCGTCACTCTCAGATTTCTTCCAATGTGGGCATGAGCTGGTAATCAGGAAAAGTGAAGCACCGGTAAAGAGGATATTAGAATTGGACCAAGATACTGAAGAGTCCTTCCACAACCTCGGTAGACAGCACAGACAAAAGCTTCCCATGACATTGCTTGAAATCCAAGGGATCTAATACAAAGGATGGCAACTTCCTTAGCTATTTCAAGTCGGAACATCTGAAACTGTACTTTTTAGTGTTCTTTCGCCCACAATCCATGGTCTGAAAATATTTGCAAATAAGACCTTAGTTCCTTGAAAATTTATTGTTGATATGAATGTTATGATGCGTATGAATGCATGAATACAATAATCACACACAAGGAAAACACAAATAAAGGTCACAGGATGGACCAAGTCATCATTAAGATCAATCATCTATTTTGGAGAATTTAGGTTTTCCACCTTATCAACACCCAAGTTCCATTGATATTAACGAGATCGATCGAATCAACCGAGAATCAACGGGTTTGTTGTGAGTCATGAGCATGGATTCAGGTTAAGAATTATCCTAAACGAGTGTACTATGAATAAAAACCTGTAGAGCATGTTCTAAAAAGTTCCCAGGGTTGTGATCCCATCTATCGAATACTATAGGTTTAGATGAATGACTCATCAACCCATAGTATTCTCAAGAGAAACTTGTCTAAGTGTAGTATCACGTAATAACTGTTATCAAGTCTACACTTGAATAGTCTCCTGAAATTCTAGTTATCAGACTTTGGATGTCACACTGGTTGTTATGACATCCAATTCTGCACAGACAGGGATTATGCAGAACTTAATTGTAAGTGCAGTAAATAACACAAGTAATTGTTCACCCAGTTCAGTCCAACATGACCTACATCTGGGGGCTACCAAGCCAGGGAGGAAATCCACTATTAGTAGTATCAATTCAAAGCTAAACTCACCCGTTTACAACTTATCACTTAATCCCTACCCAATGCAATTTCAATCTTAATCTAAGATCAGAGTTCCTACTCACTCCCCCTCAATCACCTCAGTGATATTAAAAACACTTTGAAGTCACACTTCAAAAACAACTCTTGGTTATGCTTCACAGCTTAAACCAAGATACACAACACTCACGCTTAAAAGCTTTGAGTGACACAACACTTACAACTCAATGAACACCCTATGCCAAAGCAATCATCTATTTGATAATGACTTGGCTTACAAGATACGTCTAATTCTAGACTCACAAAAATACAGCAGTGAAGTAAGATGGACACACTAAATCTTCACGCCTCAAAATCCCTGACACTGAATGGAGGAATGCCTTCCTTTTTATATTGCAGCACCTGGGCTTTTGCACCTGTATTTTCCTGAATTTTAGGTCACATACGTTCCCTCAAATTCAATATTTAGGTTGCTAACAAATAGGCTATTTGTTAGGTTCATTGAATGTAGCTTGGTTGTTGATTTCCTGGATTTTCTCTAAGCTGTTGACTTCCTAAAGAATAGCCTGAGAAAGCTGTAACAGAAAACTGAACAACCTACAATTTAGCATATGCTGTCAGGCATGAATGTCACGACATTCAGCTTGACATCAAGGTCCATATGCTGAGTCTGTTTTCCCAGAAACCAGACTGTACAAATCTGCTGACCTGTACATGATCAATATGACCATACTACAGTACCAGCTTACATTAGTAAATGTCAAAGTGTCCAACTTAACATTTACACAATTGGCCTTAAGTTAGTTCTGCTATTCTCTTGAATAACAAACTAAGTAAAGTGCTGAAGTATAGCAGAACACCACTCTGCCCAATCTTCAGTAGCTGCTGTCAATGATGAATGTCACAACATCCAGTTTGACATTCAATCAGTAGGCCTTCTGCCAGGTCTGGTTCTTCCTTGATAACCAGACTGCAAGTGAATACTAAGTTCTAACAGAACTCCTGATGTTCTATTCCTTAGTATCTGTTGACAGGTATGAATGTCACAGCATTCAATAATTCTGTGTTAGCTAGTCCTGCAGTAACTATAATGTAGTTACATTTACATGTCATGACATCAGTCAAGACATTAGTGTTTTACCATACAATGCAGCCAATTAAACACCTACAAACTCCCCCTTTGGCAAATTTTTGGCTAAAACACTTTGATCCCCATAACAGAGTTCATGGCAGCGGAATAATACTAGCTAATACATTCAGAGTGGCAGCACACTCACACACATGGAAGTTAAATAAAAACTTCTCATAGCAGCACCTATATATTAGAAGTTGCACCTAAACTTCAACATCAGCTGCAGGGGGAATCTTCAGATCTGTCATGAGAGTCTGTTAGACCCACTCTGTTTGTCAGGGGTATTGGTGGTTATTACTCCCCCTTTTTGTCACAAATGTTGCCAAAGTCAACAACATAGGCAGAGCACAATGACAGAGTTCCAGACTTGGTTTTACTTCACAGTTTCAACCAAGTTTACATCCACTTGATCTTGCTTCACAGCTTCGATCAAGTGATCACCCACTTTTGCTTTACAGTAGGTACCACCATATCAGATGCCATGATGTTGTTTCTGACATCCAGAACCACTCCTGCATGAACAGCATCCTTGAACTCCTGCAGGTACAGAGGCCTTCTCTCTGTAGGGTGTCTCCTTACCCTCTTGTATTCACTCTTGTTGCGCGCAGCATAGCTATGATATGTTGACCAATCATAGTCTTGTACAAATCGTTTAATAGGCAGAGATATTAAACAATTTATCCCAAACATCAGTGGTTGCTATAATGTCTCAGAGAGACATATTCCCAGTTTGCTCCTTAAGTTTTCAAACTGAGTAGCATCCAGAGCCTTTGTAAATATGTCAGCCAGTTGAAGATCCGTGGCTACATGTTCCAAAGTGATCACCTTGTCTTCCACCAGATCTCTGATGAAGTGGTGCCTAATGTCAATATGTTTGGTCCTGCTGTGTTGGATGGGATTCTTGGAGATGTTGATGGCACTGAGATTATCACAGAACAATGTCATGACATTTTGATTGACATTGTACTCAGTGAGCATTTGTTTCATCCAAACCAGTTGGGAGCAACTGCTTCCAGCCGCTATGTATTCAGCCTCTGCAGTGGACAGAGAGACACAGTTCTGCTTCTTGCTGAACCACGATATGAGGTTTTCTCCTAAGAAGAAACATCCACCTGATGTGCTTTTTCTGTCATCAGCACTTCCAGCCCAATCAGCATCACAGTACCCAGATAGGACAGGCTCAGACCCATGTGAGTACAGCATCCCATAGTCACATGTCCCATTGATGTACTTGAGGATCCTTTTGACTTGATTCAAGTGACTCACCTTGGGCTCTGCTTGATATCTGGCACACACTCCAACTGCATAGGAAATGTCAGGTCTACTTGCAGTTAGATACAGCAGACTACCTATCATGCTTCTGTACAGGCATTGATCAACACTGGGTCCTCCATCATCTTTGGTTAACTTCAGATGAGTAGGAGCTGGAGTCCTCTTGTGCCTGGCATGATCCATACCAAACTTCTTAACTATGTTCTTGGCATACTTGCTTTGGGAGAGAAACATGGAGTCCTCCATTTGGTTTACTTGCATTCCAAGGAAATAGGTCAGTTCTCCCACTAGACTCATTTCAAACTCAGATTGCATCTGGTGAACAAATTTTTTAACCATTTGTTCTGACATTCCACCAAAGACTATATCATCCACATAGATTTGAGCTATCATGATTTTGCCTTCCTCATCCTTCACAAACAAGGTTTTATCTATGCCACCCTTTCTGTATCCATTTGTGGTCAGAAATTCGGTTAACCTTTCATACCAAGCTCTGGGTGCTTGCTTCAACCCATACAAGGCTTTCTTCAGCTTGTATACATGCTCAGGTTGGTTAGGATCACAAAACCCTTTGGGTTCAGCCCAAAAGTGCATAGGGAGCTTCTTTGCATGAATCATTGCTCTGGCAGATTCTTGAATAGTTCTATTTTTTCTTTCAACTATTCCATTCTGCTGAGGAGTTATAGGGGAGGAGAACTCATGGCTTATTCCTTCAGATGAGCAGAACTCATCAAACTTGGAATTCTTGAATTCAGTGCCATGATCACTTCTAATCCGGACCACACAACTGTCCTTTTCTCTTTGAAGTCTTATGCACAGATCCTTGAAGACATCAAATGTATCTGACTTCTCTCTGATGAAGTTTATCCACGTGTATCTGGAATGGTCATCAACCACCACGTAGGCATACTTCTTCCCACCAAGACTTTCAACCTGCATAGGTCCCATTAGGTCCATGTGCAGCAGTTCCAGAACTCTGGAGGTTGTGGAATGTCCCAGCTTTGGGTGTGACATCTTGGTTTGCTTGCCCACTTGGCATTCTCCACAGACTCTTCCTTCATCAATCAGAAGCTTTGGCATTCCTCTGACTGCTTCCTTGGATATGATCTTCTTCATTCCACGTAAGTGGAGATGGCCAAGTCTTCTATGCCACAGCTTCACCTCCTGTTCTTCCTTGGCTGAGGAGCAAGTTGTGGAAAAGTTAGAGAGGTCAGGTTCCCACAGATAGCAGTTGTCTTTGGACCTGGTTCCTCTCATAACTTCCTGATTGTCACCATTTGTCACAATGCACTGCTCCTTAGTAAACTGAACATGAAAACCTTGATCACACAGCTGACTTATACTGATGAGGTTTGCAGTTAGTCCTCTTACTAACAGCACATTGTTCAGTTTTGGCACTCCAGAACAGTCCAGTTTGCCCACACCTCTGATTTTTCCTTTGGCACCATCACCAAAAGTCACATAGCTGGTGGTGTGAGGTTGAATGTCTACCAGTAGATTTTCCATACCAGTCATATGTCTTGAGCATCCACTGTCAAGGTACCAATCTTGTTTGATATGTCCCCTTGAAGAAGTGTGAGCAAGGTTAGCAACACACTGTTGATTCTCAGGAGAGAAGTGCATCTTAGATGCCAGCTGCTTAGGATTGGCCTGAGGTGTCTGCTTAGCCGCCCATATTGGTTTCTTAATGGGAGCATTATGAGTAGACATCTTTTTCTTGGGCCTACCTTGAGGGGTCTGGTTTGGGTAACCATGCAGCCTGTAGCAGAATGGTTTTATGTGACCGAATCTACCACAGTAATGACATTTCCATCTCTTGAATTTCTTCTTCTGATGGTTGTTCATTCTGGTTCCTCGATGTTGTGACTTTGAATGAGACATCCCTTTGGACTTCTGAACTTTAGCCTTTGGGCGTTTGCGTTCAGTTGAGGATCTTTTCCCAAAGCCTAGACCAGATGTGTTTCCAGACTTCTGTCCCGTCTTCAGGATTTCTTCCAAGGTGTCAGATCCCTTATTCAACATTTTGATGGATTTGGTCATATGGTCTAGCTTAGAGATTAGCAACGAAATCTCACTCTTCAGACCCTCTATGACTTTCAGCTGCTCTAGTTTCTCAGCTTCTAGTTCTTTGATGAGTTTCTTATGCTTTTCTCCTTGGATGCAAACTTCTGCACTTTTAACACATAATTCTTTATATGAAACAGCAAGCTCATCCAATGTGAGTTCATCTCCACTTGAGTTATCCTCTGAGGCACAAACACTAGTCAGAGCATTGACTTGTTTGCCCGAATCTCCTTCAGATTCACTCTCAGTGTCTTCTTCTGACCAGGTGACAGATAACCCTTTCCTTTGCCTCATGAGAAGGGTAGGGCAGTCAGCCTTACTATGACCACATCCTTCACATCCATGGCACTGGATTCCCTTGCCTTGGTTGGCCTTTTCTTTATGAGTTGATCGTTTCTTTATGTCAGATGGGATGTTCTTGACATTAGATTTACCATGTTGATCAACTTTCTTTATGAGCTTGTTGAACTGTCTCCCAAGCATGGCTAAGGCTTCTGATATACTTTCATCACCTCCAGTATATCCTTCTCCTATAAGGACTATGCTTTTCTTCTTCTCAGCATACTCACCTAAGCCCATTTCAAAGGTTTGGAGAGAACCAATGAGCTCATCTACCTTCATATTGCTGATGTCCTGAGCCTCCTCTATGGCAGTGACCTTCATAGCAAACCTCTTAGGCAAGGACCTGAGAATCTTTCTTACAAGTTTCTCTTCGGTCATTTTCTCACCTAGTCCACCAGAGGTGTTTGCAATTTCAAGAATATTCATGTGGAAGTCATGAATAGTCTCATCCTCTTTCATCCTCAGATTTTCAAACTTGGTAGTCAGCATCTGAAGTTTTGACATCTTCACCTTGGAAGTACCTTCATGAGTTACCTTGAGGGTATCCCACACTTCCTTAGCTAGTTCACAATGGTGCACCAGCTTGAAGATGTTTTTAGTGATTCCATTGAACAGTGCATTCAAGGCTTTGGAATTTCCAAGAGCTAATGCCTCTTGTTCCTTGTCCCAATCTTCTTCAGGAATCTGCACACTGACTCCATCTTCATCAGTCCTCGTTGGATGTTCCCATCCCTTGTTGACAGCTCTCCATACTTTGCTGTCTAGAGACCTTAAGAAGGCTATCATGCGAGGCTTCCAGTCATCATAATTAGATCCATCCAACATGGGTGGTCTGTTTGAGTGTCCTAAATCCTTGTCCATGGTACTAGAAAGTAACTTCCCTAGATCTCACCCAGAACTTCACAGGCAGGGTGCCTGCTCTGATACCAATTGAAATTCTAGTTATCAGACTTTGGATGTCACACTGGTTGTTATGACATCCAATTCTGCACAGACAGGGATTATGCAGAACTTAATTGTAAGTGCAGTAAATAACACAAGTAATTGTTCACCCAGTTCAGTCCAACATGACCTACATCTGGGGGCTACCAAGCCAGGGAGGAAATCCACTATTAGTAGTATCAATTCAAAGCTAAACTCACCCGTTTACAACTTATCACTTAATCCCTACCCAATGCAATTTCAATCTTAATCTAAGATCAGAGTTCCTACTCACTCCCCCTCAATCACCTCAGTGATATTAAAAACACTTTGAAGTCACACTTCAAAAACAACTCTTGGTTATGCTTCACAGCTTAAACCAAGATACACAGCACTCACGCTTAAAAGCTTTGAGTGACACAACACTTACAACTCAATGAACACCCTATGCCAAAGCAATCATCTATTTGATAATGACTTGGCTTACAAGATACGTCTAATTCTAGACTCACAAAAATACAGCAGTGAAGTAAGATGGACACACTAAATCTTCACGCCTCAAAATCCCTGACACTGAATGGAGGAATGCCTTCCTTTTTATATTGCAGCACCTGGGCTTTTGCACCTGTATTTTCCTGAATTTTAGGTCACATACGTTCCCTCAAATTCAATATTTAGGTTGCTAACAAATAGGCTATTTGTTAGGTTCATTGAATGTAGCTTGGTTGTTGATTTCCTGGACTTTCTCTAAGCTGTTGACTTCCTAAAGAATAGCCTGAGAAAGCTGTAATAGAAAACTGAACAACCTACAATTTAGCATATGCTGTCAGGCATGAATGTCACGACATTCAGCTTGACATCAAGGTCCATATGCTGAGTCTGTTTTCCCAGAAACCAGACTGTACAAATCTGCTGACCTGTACATGATCAATATGACCATACTACAGTACCAACTTACATTAGTAAATGTCAAAGTGTCCAACTTAACATTTACACAATTGGCCTTAAGTTAGTTCTGCTATTCTCTTGAATAACAAACTAAGTAAAGTGCTGAAGTATAGCAGAACACCACTCTGCCCAATCTTCAGTAGCTGCTGTCAATGATGAATGTCACAACATCCAGTTTGACATTCAATCAGTAGGCCTTCTGCCAGGTCTGGTTCTTCCTTGATAACCAGACTGCAAGTGAATACTAAGTTCTAACAGAACTCCTGATGTTCTATTCCTTAGTATCTGTTGACAGGTATGAATGTCACAGCATTCAATAATCCTGTGTTAGCTAGTCCTGCAGTAACTATAATGTAGTTACATTTACATGTCATGACATCAGTCAAGACATTAGTGTTTTACCATACAATGCAGCCAATTAAACACCTACATCTCCGCACTACATCCTAAATAGGCCAAGTTGGGTTACATGTTCTACGGTCCTCAGCTTCTCGGACTCCCAGGTCGGAAAAATTAATGTCTATCCACGACTTACTCGTGTGACATCAGTAATCCCAAGGGGGTCTCCACTGAGTAGAGGGGTCTCAAGCCAACTCGTTAAGGACTACTCCACACAAGTCGAATATGACTATACCATCCTCCTATCTTAATTGCACTCAAGTTCGGGTTAGAAATTATCTCACCACTTAGAGATCACCAAGCACAACAAACAACGTATCACACAATCGGTATATATACAAACATCAAATATCAACAAAATATTACACACAAAAAAGTAGGCTAAACCCACTGAGAACTACTCCCCAACAGAGTCTCCACTTTCTTTATGTAGCAGTGTATTCGTGACCATAGAGCTATTGATCAACCTAATGTCAATAAACCCAGAGTCGCCACCACGCTTTTATTGTTTCCAAAGGAAAAGGGAAAAGCACGAACAAAACCCAAAGATAAGAAGTTTTCAAATCAAAACTAATAAAATGTCAGAATTTACAGATAAGGGGGTTGGTTATACAGAGGGAGGGTATTAGCACCCAAACTGTCCCAGGTACTCTTACGAAACCCTTTTTTTTTTGTGCAAGTGTTTTAGTTGAAAAGATGTTTGCTAAAATGTAGATCGGGGGGATGAGAAAAAAATTCAATTATTATATTTTTGTGTTTGACAAGACCTTCGGTCTTATGCTTACGTACCAACATAAAAATGAGGGATAAAACCCCCGTAGTTTATGGTAAAAATTTCAAAGAAATTGGTGGATTGATTTTAACAAAAGTTTAAAAGAGGTTGTTAGTTATTTTTGTCTTTTTGAAAGTTAAGTCAATATGATTAGTTTTATTTACAAGTTTGATTAAAAAATGTTTTGAAAATCAATGGCATAAGACCAAAGTTTCTACTCATTAAAACAGGTCTAAGTTGGAAACACAAACAAAGAAGTTTTGAAATGAGGGACAGATTTTTGAAATTTAAGAAGAAAATGAGGAGATGAAGAGATTATCCTAGACAGAAATTTAAAAGTTTAGAGTTGAAAAGATCTGACTAATGGGAAGAAATCCACAAGACAAGAATGTCAGATACAAACCCATTTCCTTTGGACTCTTGAGCAAGCAATAAGCATAAGCAACATCCAATCAATAAGTATGAAGATCAAAGACATCAAATAAAGATAGCCAAAATCCAAGCAAGCATTCCAAAAGCAAGCAGTCTTCAATGTCTTCAAATGTATTAGATGAAATATTCCTTGTGGAAAACTCAAAGAAACAATCATCAGACATAAACAACTATAACATGACAACAAATTAAGCACAAAGACCAAGTAGAAGATAAGCCAATAGAGCTCAATGCTTATCTTAGATGAATGGAATTGGCCAAGATAACTCAGTTTTAAATAATGGCATTGGCTAAGTCCTTCAAAGCATAGGAATGTTGCCTACTCTAAGTCCAAAAGTTCATATCAAGTCAAGGGTTGAGGTCCAATAGTCCACCAACATATTTTTTATGGTTGTTGTTGTTGTTAGGTATTTTAAGTTCCTAAGACCACGAACAGAACAAAATCATAAGCACATAATATACAATCACAATATATGGCTCAAGTGAGCAAAGTGAAAAGGACTGAAACATAAACATCTTGCATGAAATATAAATGGAAATGAATGATAAAGGTACTAAAATTTAAATTGCATTAAGTAAATGAAATTAAAGATAAAACAATAATAGAGTAATGTTAGTGGAGAATTCAATTGTTTAAGTCATTCTTTGGAGAACACTCAACCATCCATTCACAAGTATGAAGACATGAACCCAAACATAATCTATGAGAAAGGCTCCAACTTGGATGAATCTACAAGTATGCCACTAGCTCTCATAAATGGAAAAAGGTCAATTCTTCACACAATTCCATGAAGAATGGGAGACTTACAATCTCACTTACTTGAATGATATGCCTTTGGGTCAAAATTTAGCTCCATGTTAAGCAATCATAATTGGACTTATGTAGAAGCCACAACTATCTGAGGCCGAGCAATAAATATTTTGGTGCTAATGTATGCTAGAGATATGGTACAAAGAACCAACTCCTAAAGAATACCACACATAAAAACACAAGGGAGGGACCTATATCAACCAAGCTCATATTGATTCATCAGACACACAGTCATTGGTGAATCAACTAGCATTTTGGATTATAGAGAAATCATTGGTCAATGATGGATTGGGGAAGAAGAGGGATGAAGATGAAGAGGGAAAGGGAATTTATCCTTGGTCAAATAAGGTCAAAGGACCTAAGACAGAAAAATTGGGAATATTTGGAAAGTTAGAAGTATTTAAAAATATTTAAAAACAAGTCAAAAAAACATTTAATTCACAAAAAATATCAAAATTAATCCAAAATATGGAAGAGGAAAATATTTACAGATTTTTTGTGAAAGTCCCATGTTTTTTGGATTATAAATGAATTTATTATGAATTAAACAAAATAAGGCTAATTAAAAATAAAATCAGAAATTAAAATAAATGAGATAAAAACAAGGGCCATCAGACCTCCCTCACTAATTGAGGTGGCCGATCTGATGGTCGCGCGTGTGGTGTCCACCAGGCACTCAAGTCAAACGTGCTGCAAACGTGGTAATCCAAATCAAGGGCCGAGATTATAACGTGAGACAAGGATCAGATGGCCTGGGATGTTCCAACGCAGCACCCGAGCCCTAGCTCCGGTCACCTTCTCCGGTAGACCTCGCCAGACTGGTCCACCTCCAAAATTGACCAAAATCGAAAATCCATATACCAAATTAAAGAGAAAATGATGGAGAGCACGAATCTGGCCTCCATTTTTTCCAATTGTCACTATATAGAGAGATATGTGGAATTGAAAAATGAGGTGGATGAACTGAGTTGCTTCAATTTGACCTCAAAGCAACTCAATCTTGTTGCCTACATTGGTAGGACTTCAGCCAACCAATAATCAAGTAAAATGATGGAGAATAAAAGAAGGAAAGTTTCTCAATTTGCAGTAATGGAGCTCAATCTCTCTTCCAATTTTCTTTGCCTTGATTCTACCAACTTGCATGAGATGATTTGGATGCAAAAAAAGCTTGAACCCTTGGAGTTTCAATCCCAAAACAGAAGGGGAATTGAGATTCGGTTTTAAGAGAAATCTACATGGTGTTATATCAATGTAAGGTGGGAGTGATTGCAGATAAAAGCTTGGGCAAAAGTTCCTTCATTCTGAGGCAAATGAGTTGTATTTATAGGCTTGCAAATTGATTTCCACACACTTTCAAAAAAATGTCGAACATAGTAACTCTTATGCATGGTTACATGGGCATGCAACAAGGCCCAAAGAATGATTGAAATGAGTCCAAAATCATGCACATATGATTCTAAAAGCAATTCATGAGGCCATGCAATGTTGGTTAAAAATTGATCACAAATGTTTTCGAATAGGGCCATGCATTGCACCCATGTGCAAGTCCCTAAAAACTAATCCAAATTCCATAATCTTGGAGTTTTTTGAAACCTAGCATGAAGGGGAACAACTTTTATGTTTAAACGTTTTCCATTTGGAGATTGGATCATGATGAATTTTGGTGTGGAAGTTGGAGGAATCAAACATAGTTGAAAATTTTCTAAGTTAAAAGTCAAATGACCACTTTTTCCACCTTGAATAACTTTTTCTACGAGCTTCAAATGACTTTGATTCCTTTTTTAAAGTTGTACATATTTCAATCCTATTTAATTTGGTCACAAATTTGACACTATTTGAGTCTTGCATGAGGGAGTTATGGATTTTAGAAGTTGAGAAAAATTTCTTGTTCTATGATGATGGCCCAAAATGACCTATAATGTTTCCTCTTGGTACATGCCCTTGCAAGTGAAATTTTAAATTTCTAAAATAATAAAAGTTGGATAAGACATCTTAAAATTTATCATGAAACTTGGGAGGTCTCCATATCATAAAAATTGAGCAAGTTATGGTTCTTGGAAGTTGACCTTCTATCTAGGATACAGACAAAATGACCTATAATCTTTCACCTTAAAAATTACTTTCAAAGAAAACTTAGCTCTTGATGCCAACATGAAAGTTGTTTGCAATGTAATAAGGATGAAATTTTATCTTGGAATCATTTTCATATGACAAAAATTATAGGAGATAGGGTGTAGGGAACCCTAGATTTGACCAATTTACTTTCTCTGGTCAACCTCTTTGAACCAATTTGCAAACTTGAAGCTCTTTTTCTCTTTGGGGCTCAGGGTGAATCATATATGATTAATATGAAGTAAAATGGAGTGTCCCTTTATATATTTGACCAAATTTTGAAGAAACTTGTTGAGGAAGACACACAAAATACCTAGATGAATTAGGGCTTCCAAGGCAAACAAACTTCAAACTCTTGATGAACTCTTGATCAAAATGACAATTAAAGAACATGGGGATCCATATATTATGCTTAGAACCATTGTGAACCTTTGATAACTTGATTCCCTTGCATTAAGGGTCTCAAACCCTAGATATGAGCTTGATAAGGCACAAGTGGATGCACACACTACCTACAAAAGAAATAACACCATACTAAACATACTTTTGGTATTTTGGTTAGTGAAAAAAGAAAAATAAAGTATGATACAATCAAATATGCTTGGTGATCTCTCCCAATGCAAACCTAGTGAATGAGGGGTGAGGAGGATACCAAGGTGTGATCCCAAAGCCAATACAAATGATGAGATGGCATGAGGGATATTAGGGTCAAAATTGGGGTCTTACAGTGGGGAGTTCTCTAATGCGCCTCTTCTTGGTACACAAGGAGGAATCAACTATAATCTAGCTTTAGCAAGACGACAACTTGGGTTTGTTATGCAGGGCAAACCTAATAACACTTTGTTAGAAGGTTTATTTTTCCAAGAGGGGAAGGACACTCAAGGATTGATAGTAGGTATGGTGCATGCTTGGCATAATATTCATAGGAAAGGAAAGAGTGTCCTTGGGTTGAATAATTGTGTAGCTTTGAAGCCTTACACTACTTGGGTGAAGAGGAAAGCAAAATAATTTAAGATGCCTTACGCTTATGAGAGACCTATGTCTTTAGTAGTGGTCAAATCAGCCACAATTCATATTGAATACATAGAGGAGTTGCAAGAAGATTTGGATAGAATGAAGCAAGAGAAGGATGCTTGGAAAGACAAGTTCCATGCTTCAAACCTCGAGAAGATAGAATTGCAGAAACAGTTGAAGGAAAAGGATGACTTGATAGAGTTGCTTGAGAAACATGCTATGAATAGGTTAAGGGACCAAGATGATTTATTTTCCTCTAACAATTCACCATCTACTTATCTTCCTACTTCCGGTGTTTGGAAAAGCATTGTAGATCAGCTCGTAGTGGAGATGGATGCCATGTTGAGTAACTATGAGAGAGAGATCAAAAGACTTCGCCAGAAGTATCAGCTTGGAGTTGGGTCATCATAGGATATGATTCCATAAACTTATTTATTTTATCTTATGTTTTAGGATTATTGATTTTTGTATTCCGGATTGTAATCCTTTCCATTATTAATAAGATGAGATGTTCAATATTTCAAAATGTGTTAATTCCTTTTATGGTGTTTGCAATTGGCTTTAGATATTGAAGTTCCTTGAAAACTTTGCATTTTAATTTGCATACCATGCATCATGTTGCATCTTGGTCTTGCTTTTTGTAAGTTTTTCAGGTGTCTCGTTGCTTCTTTTTCTTGGTCTTTGTTCAGACAAGTTGTCTCACCAGTATAACACTCATGCTAATCAACAAAATAAGATGGATCGTCTAGAGCAAGAGAGCCATGAACTTCGGAAAGAAGTAAATACTTTAAGGGAAATATTTGAAAGGCTCACTGCTATGATGGAAGTTCTGATGGCTGCTCAGAGGTAATCTTCCACCTCCTCCCTAGACTCCACTTCAGAGGACTATGATTTCCAAAATCATCTCTACTCCAATTCCTGTGGCTCCATTCAATGCTTTGCAACATCAAATGCCTCCTGGTTTACCTTGGGGTATGCCTTATCACTTTGTGCTAGAAGGTTATAAACCAGCTGTTAAAGTTCCTATTGCTCAACCGGTTGTGTCTGTACCATCTCCCGTGGTCCATGTTGCACCCTATGTGGAAGAACCTATTTTCGATGCTGATTAGAGTGAAAGTGATAGTGTCTCTGAAAGGATGGATGGATTTCAAAATCAGTTTCAAGCAATGCAGAATGAAATTCAAGATATGAGAGGAAAATAATTGTTTGGGAAGAATGCTCAGGATTTGTGTGTAATTTCTAATGTGAAAATTCTGCATAAGTTCAAAGCTCCAGATTTCAAGAAATATATGGGTAACTCTTGTCCTTTGAGTCATTTGGTGATGCATGCTCATAATATGTCGACTCAGACTGATAACCATCAACTATTGATTCATTAATTTCAAGATAGTTTGACTGGTGCTATTTTGAAGTGGTACATGGGACTTGATAGCACCCAAATCCGTACTTTAAACGATCTAGGTGAAACTTTTGTTCTTTAGTATAAGTATAATGTTGACATGGCGCCAGATCGAGATAAACTTCGTGCTATGTCACAAAAGGATAAGGAAACTTTCAAAGAGTACACTTAGAGATGGCGTGAGTTTTTCGCACAAGTCAATCCTCTGCTAGAAGAGAAAGAGATGACAAAGCTGTTTTTGAAGACATTGAGTCCATTTTACTTTGACTGAATGGGTGCAAGCGCTCCCAGTGATTTTATCGAGATGGTGAACATGGGAATGAGACAAGAAGAAGGTATTCTTGAGGGACGATTGATAGAAAGTGGTTCATTTGACAATTCTAGAAGGTATGGGAATGGTTTTCCCAATAAGAAGGAACATAATATTAACTCTATTTCACAAGAAAAACGTAGAAGATCTCTGAGAAATAGTCAACGTCATCAGCATGTGGCGTCAGTTACCCCGACAATTAATCTTAATCCAGGTATTCAAGTAACACTGAATTATCAACCACGTTTTCAACAACATAATCACCAACAAAATTAACAGAACCATGTCCAGAGACCAACACAATTTGATCCAATTCCAATATCCTATGCGGAATTATTTTCTGCTTTGATACAGAAGAACTTGGTACAGACGAGAACTCCGCCTGCTATTCCTAAAGAACTTCCATGGTGGTATAAACCTGACCATCATTGTGCATCCCATCAAGGTGCACCCGATCATGATATTGGGAACTCTTTTACTTTGAAAGCTGAGGTGAGAAGACTAGTGCAAATTGGTATTTTGTCTTTTAAATACGCCAGTCCTAATGTGAAAGTCAATCAGTTGCCTAAACAAGGTGGTGCAACTGTGAATATGGTCGAGGGATGTTCTGGAAAGGACTGTGTCTTTGATGCCAACATGATTAAAAGATCATTGGTTGAGATGCATGGAATTTTTTGTGAGTTTAGTTATTATGAGAACAATCATGCTTCTTGCCATATATGTTCAACAAACCCTCGAGTATGCGATGTGGTAAAGAGATTTTCTAAGAGATGTTAAACCAAAATTTTATTCACATTACAAGAGATAAGGATGAAGATGAACACGAGGTGAATGTAATAGTTCCACATTTCAATATCCAAAAACCTGTTGTGATTTCCTACAATAGTCAAAAGCCTGCCATCTCTTCTTTGGTTATTTGTCTGGAGGGGCCTACACCCTATAAATCTGATAAAGTTGTTCCTTACAAGTACGATTCTACCATGTCGGAAGATGGAAAGTAAGTCCCTATTCCTTCCTTCTCTTCTGTTGTGAACATTTTTTATGTAAGTGGTGTGATCCAAAATAGTCGAGTATTTACTTTTGCGGCTCCTAAAAGAATTGAAGGTGCTTCGGTGGGTAAGTAAACTTAGGTGGAAATTGTTGTTATGCAGTCCGGTCAGTCCAGCAATTTGAACCAGAAGTCTGATTAGGATGAAGTGCTGAGTTGATTAAGAAAAGTGAATTCAATGTTGTGGATCAGTTATTACATACCCCATCCAAAATATTTGTCTTATCTTTGCTGATGAATTCAGAAGCTCACATAGAGGATTTGCAGAAGGCCTTGGAGCAAGCCTATGTGGATCATGATATAGTAATTGGTCAGTTTGATGGCATTATAACCAACATTACTACGTGTAACAATCTAAGCTTCAGTGATGAAGAATCGGCCGAGTAAGGGAGGAACCAGAATTTGGCTTTGCACATTTCTATGAATTGTCAAGAAGATGCTTTGTCTAATGTGTTTGTTAACACTGGATCTTCGCTGAATGTTATGTCAAAGTCTACTTTGTCCAAGCTCTCCTATCAAGGTTCTCCGATGAGGTTTTGTAGGGTTGTTATGAAAGCCTTTGATGGCTCGAAGAAGACTGTGATTCGAGAGGTTAATCTCCCAATGAAGATATGTTTGTTCATATTTCAGATTACGTTTTAAGTGATGGATATCCATCCCGCCTATAGTTTTCTCCTAGGTCGTCCATGGATTCATTAAGTTGAGGAAGTGACGTTAACTCTCCATCATAAGTTAAAGTTCGTGAAGAATGGAAAGTTAGTTATTATGGGTGGCGAGCAAGCCATGTTGGTGAGTCATCTCTCTTCATTTTCGTATATTGATGCCGACAAAGTTGTGGGAACTCCGTTTAAAGATTTTTCTATTGATGATAATTTTTTTAAGAAGAATGGGGTATCCATGACTTCTTTAAAAGATGCCCAACAAGTTATGGAGAATGGTCAATCTGTGGGATGGGATCAAGTGATTAATCTTGTTGAGAACAAGAACATAGTTGGTTAGGGCTTCTCGCCTGGTACAACCTGAATAGATTTGAAGTGTATCCAAGAAGTTTTTCATAGTGTTGATTTCATCCACTCCAAAGATCAGTCTATTGTTGCAATATGGGAAGATGATCAAGAGCGAGAAGCGCCAAACTTTGTGACACACGAATTGATGTGCCAAAATTGAACTGCTATTGATGTTTCCTCTATTATAAACTTATCAAAGTAATATATTCTTGTATTTTCAAAAAATCCTTTCACTATGTCCAAGGTGAAACTAAATTTATGTGGGCTTTATTTCAAATTTTATCATCATTAATAAAATGTGATTTCGTTTATCCATATTATGTTTTTGCTCTTTGCTTTTTGCCTTTTTATGAAAAAATGGTAACATGAAAAACCAAGATAAGAATAATCACTTTTTATATTTTCATCATAATTATGCGTTTATTTGTTCATATTCTAAAATCAAGCATAAAATCATTGGGTAGATTAATTGTTAAACCCTTTGAAAACAATGACTTTATGCCCTCTCCCAACTTTGAATTCCCTGTGTTTGAAATGGAAGAAAAGGATATTGAAGAGATTCTTGACAAGATTTCCCGTTTGCTTGAGCACGAGGAGAATACCATTCAGCCTCACAAAGAGTTGTTGGAAGTAATTAATTTGGGTTCTGAAGAGAACAAGAAAGAAGTCAAGATTGGGGCACTGCTTTGCTTAGATGTTAAGAAAAGGATGGTAGAGCTTCTTAAAGAATATATGGATGTATTTTTTTGGTCTTATCTAGATATGTCGGGTCTTCATACTGATATTGTGGAGCATAAATTACCATTGAAGCCAGAGTGTCCTCCAGTTAAACAGAAGTTGAGAAGAACTCATTCTGATATGGCTGCTAAGATCAAAGAGGACGTTAAGAAGCAGATTGATGTTGGTTTTCTTGTTACTTCTGAGTATCCTCAATGGGTGGCCAATATTGTGCATGTTCCGAAGGAGGATGGAAAAGGTCAAATGTGTGTTGATTATAGAGACTTAAACAAAGCTAGCCCAAAAGATGATTTTCCTCTGCCACACATTGACATGTTGGTTGATAATACAGCTAAGTTCAATGTCTTCTCCTTTATGGATGGTTTCTCCAATTATAATCAGATCAAGATGGCACCCGAGGACATGAAAAGACAACAATTATTACACCCCGAGGAACATTCTTCTACAGAGTGATGCCTTCCAGTTTAAAGAATGCTGGTGCAACGTACCAGAGAGCCATGACTACTCTTTTCCATGACATGATGCACAAATAGATATAAGTCTGTGTCGATGATATGATTGCTAAGTCGAAGACTGAGAATGATCATGTTGAGTATTTTTTGAAGTTGTTTCAGATTGTCCTTGGGAAAAAATCCTCGAGCCCTTTGGATTATCTTGATCAGATTGTCAAAATTGAGATACTTGGGAGACATATATGATGATTAGGAGCTTTGTGGACCATTGCCATGCTTTTTCCATCTTCATCTAGCCATTGCATTGGGCTTAGGAGCCTCCTAGGAGCATTGGAGCACATGATCACTTGAGCTTCAAAACAAAAAGAGTTAGTGACATATTTTTGTGCTTTTGGTTAGTAATCAAGATAATAAAAACAATAATATATAATACAAGCAAGCTTGGTGGTCTCAAAACACTCACACAAGTCCCAACCCTAGGGTTAAGGAACCAAACATGTTATGATCCTCGAGGCAATGCATGTGTGCAATGATATGATGCCGTGAGGGATCTTAGGGTCAAAATTAGGATCTTACAATACCGTACTCAGAAGGAGATTAAAGAAAGTATTCTTGCATATTATTTGGCTAACCATCCAATTGATGATTATCAATCCATCAACTTTGACTTCCCTGATGAAGATGATGTACTTAAAAGATAAAGATTGTGATGAACCATTTCCTGAAGAAGGACCAGAGCCTAGATCTCGATGGGGTTTAGTGTTTGATGGAGATGTGAATGCTTATGGTAATGGAATTTGGGAAATCATCATTACTCCTAAGGGTTCTGATATCCCTTTCACTGCAAGATTGATGTTTGATTGTATGAACAACATGATGGAATATGAAGCTTGTATCATGGGTCTTGAGGAAGCCATTGACTTGAGAGTTAATATCCTTTATGTATATGGATATTCAACCTTGGTGGTTAATCAAATAAAAGGAGAATGGGACACTTGTCATCCTGACTTGATTCCTTACAAATATTATGCAAGGATGTTGTTGACTTTCTTCAACAAATTTGAGTTTCATCATATACCTCAAATAAAGTAAATCCTTAGAATGACTCACTCAATATCAGAATTATGTGCCTTTATATGCCTTCTCATGTGTTTGCAGTAGAAGAAGTCACAAATTATAAGCCTTGGTATTATGATATTAAGTGTTTCCTCCAAAGTTAATAGTACCCGCTTGGGGCATCCAACAAAGATAAGAAGAATTTAAGAAGACTGACTGGTAATTTATTTCTGAATAAAGATGTGTTATATAAGAGAAACTCTGACATATTCTTGCTCAGGTGCGTGGATAGACACAAAGCAGACATGTTAATGCGGGAAGTTCATGAAGGGTCCTTCGGCACTCATGCCAATGGACATGCAATGGCTAAAAAGATGTTAAGGACATGTTACTATTGGCGTACAATAGAATATGATTGTTATAAATATGTGAAGAAGTTTCATAAATTTCAGATTTATGCTGATAAGATTCATGTGCCTCTAACTTTGCTCAATGTTATTTCATCCCCATGGCCTTTCTCTATGTGGGGAATTAACATGATTGGTATGATTGAACCCAAAGCTTCGAAAGAACATCGTTTTATTCTGGAGGCTATTGATTAATTCACCAAATAGGTTGAAGCATCATCTTATGTGTAGCGGTAAATTCGTGACCATTAAGTTATGGATAAGCTTAACATCAATAAAACCAGAGTCGCCACCGTGCTTTTATTGTTTCCAAAGGAAAAGGGAAAAGTACGAACAAATGCCAAAGATAAGAAGTTTTCAAATCAAAACTAATAAAATACCAGAGATTATAGGTAAGGGGGTTGGTTACACAGAGGTAAGATGTTAGCACCCAAAGTGTCCTAGGTACTCCTAGAAAGCCCTTTTTATGTGCGTATGAGTTTTAAGTATAAAAGATGTTTGAGAAAAATAGAGTGTGGAGATGAGAAAAGAATTCATTAATTATATTTTTTAGTTTGACAAGACCTTCAGACTTGTGCCTACGTACCAACATAAAAAGGAGGGATCAAAACCTCATAGTTCGTGGTAACAATTTAAAAGTTGGTGAATTGCTTTTAACAAACGTTTAAATGAAAAGGGCACAAAGGGCCAAAAAATTGAATGAAGTTGTTAGTTCTTTTTGTCTTTTGAAATTTTAAGTCAATATGATTAAGTTTATTTACAAATTTGATTTAAGAAAAAGTTTGAAAATCCATTGGCATAAGGCAAAAGTTTCTATTTGAAATAAGGTCTAAGTTTGAAATCACAAGCAAAGAAAGTGTTTTAAAAGGGGGAGATATTTTGAAATTTAAGAAGTGGGATAAGATGAAGAGGCTACCCTAAGCATACAATTAAAAGTTAAGAGTTGAAAAGATTTGACTAATGGGATACAATCCAACAGACAAGAATGTCATATAGAAAACCCCTTTTTCCCTTTGGACTTTTAATCAAGCAATAATCAACAAGAAATTAGCAATATCCATACATCATGAAGATCAAGGCATCAAATAAAGATAGCCACATACAAGCAAGAAAATCCCATAACTAGCAGTCTTCTTTATCTTCTCATGTATCAGATGATATATTCCTTGATCAACTCAGAACAAAACATCATACACAAGATCAAAATAACAATTAGCACTAAGACAAAGTAACAGATTAATTCAAATAGAGTCCAAGGCTTGCATCAGATGAAGGCTTAGTTCACAATAACTTGGTCTCAAAATGTTGGCATTGGCCAAGTACTTTTTGCACAGGGAATGTTGCCTAATCCTAAGTCCAAAAGTTCAAATCAAGATCAACAGTCCACCAAATATTTTTTAGGATTTTTGTTGTTTATTAAGTGTTTTAAGGTTTTAAGACCACAAACAAAATCAAAACACACAAACAATATATACAATCATAATATATGGCTCAAATGAGCAAAGTGAAACTACTAGTCAAATATTAGTCAAAGGTTAGTCAAGTGTTAGTCAAGTGTTAGTGGTGTTTTTTAATTGATTAAGTCATTTTTTGGAGAACACTCAACCATCAATTCACAAGCATGGATCCTTAAACCAAGACATCTTCCATTAGAAGGGATCCAACTTGGATAATTCAACAAGTATGCCACTAGCTCTCATGAAAGGTAAAAAGGTCAAGTTTCCACACAATACCATGAGAGATGGGAGACTTACGATCTCACTTACTAGAATGCTATGCTTTTAGGGTCAAATTTATCTCTATGTTAAGCAATCGTAATTAGACTTATGTAGAAGTCACAACTATTTGAGGTCGGGCAATAAAAATTTAGGTGTTAATGCATGTTAGAGATTTGGTATAATGAACCAAACTCCTAAAACATACCACACACTAAAATAAAAGATCAATAGGGATGAACATATCTTAGTCATACTTGTATTGGTTCGTCTGACACAAGGTCAATGATGAACCAATTAGCCTTAAGACATTAGAGATTTCATTGATCCAATGAGGGAATGGAAAAGAATATGGATAAAGATGAAGAGGGAGGGGAATGAGAGAAACACAAATTGGTCATAGGAGGAATTTTCTCAAATTAAAACCATTTATTCATTTTGGGAGATGAAATGTACATTTCATCGATCCCCTAAACTCAATGGTTTTAATCCAACAAAAGTCAAATCAACCTTGACCAAGGCCCAAACAAATAGTCAAACATCACAAGACCATAAAAATGGCTCAACATAATTTTTACACATATAATCAATTAAAAATCAAATTAAAAATGCATTAAAATACAATTTAATTTGGTCAAAACCTAAAATCTCTTCAAAACACGAAATAAATGGCCAAGAGATTTATCTAGATCAAGCAAGGTCAAAGTACCTTAGACAAAAAATTTCATGATTTTTGAAAAGTCAGAAGTATTTTTAAACAAATAAAAATATGAACAAAAATATTTAATTCATGAAAAATATCAAAATTAATTCAAAAAATAATTTTAATTCAGAATATGAAAGAGAAAAATATTTAAAGATTTTTGGTGAAAGTCCCATATTTTTTGGATTAAAAATGAAATTTCTATGAATTAAATAAAATAAGTGGATTAAATGGAAATTCAGAGAATACAAAAAAAACAAGGGCCATCAGATCTCCCTCATTAATTGAGGTGGCAAATCTGATGTCCAAGCGCGCGCGTTCCACCAAAGACCTGAGTCAATGCGCCACACAAATGGTAATCGGAACCAAGGGTCAAGATTAAAACATTTTAAAAGGATCAGATGGTTTAGAAGGTGCCAACGCACCACCAGAGCTAGGGCTCCGGTCTTCTTCTCTAGTGGACCTCACCGTACTGGTCCACCACAAACCACCATAGAAGTGAAAAACAAAGACATGGATTTAAAGGAAAAATGCTCAGGAGCTCGAATCTGGCCTCAATTTTCTCCAATTTCAAGTATATAAAAAGATACAGGGATTTGAATTTTGAGGATCATGAACTGAGTTGCTTCGATTTAACCTCAAAGCAACTCAATCTTGTTGCCTACATTGGTAGGACTTTAGCAAACCAAAAATCACAAAGAATAGTGAAGAATTGAGAGAGAATCGAAGAGATGAAAATTTGTGAAAATCACCTTCGAGTGAGCTTGAAACTTGCTTGATCTTGCTTTCAATTGACCTTGGCTTAACTTCAGAAGCTTGTAGGAGATGAATTGGATCAAAGAAAATCTTGGACTCTTGAAGTTCCAATCTCAAAATAGAATGAGATTTAAAGCTCGATTTTAAAATGAAAACCTTCAAGATTATCCTTTAATGGTGAGGGTTTGGATTGCAGGTTCAAAGCTTGGGCATGAGGTCCTTAATTCTCAGCCAAGAGGGTTGTATTTATAGGCCTTGCATTTGATTTTGACACACTTCCAAAATTTGCCAAATTTAGCAATTTCCTTTCATGAAATGATGCTATCACTTCAAAAATCACCAATGTACAATTTTGAAATCATGTCATGTACTCATGCAATGGAGATTGAAAAGTGAATGTGAAATCCATCTAAATGATCCTTTGAAAAGAACGCATGCGCAAGTCCTTTCATGTTGAACACTTTTCTATTTGAATCTTGGATCATGATTAATTTTGAGGTGGAAGTTTGGAAAATCAAACATATTTGAAAATATTTCTAAGTACCACGTCAAATGTTCACTTCTTCCACTTTGAATAACTTTTGCTATGGGCTTCAAATGGAAAAAGTTCCTTCACCAAAGTTGTATCTATTTCAAACCTCTTAAATTTAGTCAGAAATGTGACCTCATTTGGATTTGGCATGAAGCAGTTATGAATTTTAGAAGTTGAGGAAAATCACTTGTTCAATGGTAATGACCCAAAATGACCTATAATGTTTCCTTCTGGCACATGCATTTTCAAGTTGAATTTGAACTTCATTTAAGAATAAAAGTCGGGGAGGACATCTTTAATTTGATCATAGAACTTTAATGACTTTCATATCATAAAAATTGAGCAAGTTATGGTCTTTCGAAGTTGACCTCCTAACTAGGGTTCAGACAAAATGACCTATAATCTCTCACAAAAAAAAATGACTTCCCAAGCAAAAATAGCTCTTGACTTAAACATGAAAGTTATTTGGAATGTCATAAGGAGTAAATTTTATATTAGAATCATTTTATTATGATAAAAATTGTAGGAGATAGGGTATAGGGAACCCCAGTTTTGACCAGTTGACTTTCTCTGGTCAACCACCATGAACCATCTTGCAAACTTGACATTCTCTTGATATTTGGGACTCATGGAGGATTATATATGTGTAAGATGATGTAAGATGAAGTATACCTTGAAATATTTGATTAAAAGATGAAGAAACTTGTTGAGGAAGTCACACAAGATACCCAGACGAATTAGGGCTTCCAAGGCAAACAAGCTTCAAACTCTTGATGAAATCTTGATCAAAATGATATGTGAAGGCAATGGGGATCCATATATGATGTTTAGAACCAATGTGAACTATCTCTTTATTGATATCTTAGTATTGAAGGTCCTAAACCCTAGATATGAGCTTGATGAGGCATTGGTGAACACACACACTACCTACAAAAGTAACAAACTACACATTGACGTATTTTTGGTATTTTGGTTTGTAAATAATGAAAAAAAAAGTATGATACAATCAAATGTACTTGGTGAGCTCTCCCAATGCAAACCCAATAAATGAGGGGTAAGGAGGATGCCAAGGTGTGATCTTAAAGCCAATGCATATGATGAGATGGCATGAGGGATCTTAGGGTCAAAATTAGGGTCTTACAACTGCCCCTATTTAAGGACATACTAACCGAGGATGTGAAGGTTAAAATCTTCGTATCAACTCAGTAGAATGGACTTAAATAACAACATATAGAAACAAATTTTGGTCCCTAAGAGACCTCATTATGCATATGATATGAATGTTAAAAGTAATCTTTGTGGGGAAAATATTGCCACAAAAGAAAAGAATCCTGAGAGACTGAAAGTCCACAGGAGCATAATACATTCCATAAGGAAAACTCACTGGGGAGACAGAGACTCTGAGTATAAAAGGTTATGCATAGGTCAAGCTATGTCTTAAAAACTGCTGGAGACACGAGGGGGATTTCCATGAAAATAAATCAATGGAAGGACTCAGTTTGGGGAATTAAGGAAAAACTGCAGGGGAAACGGGTAAATTAGAACAAAACTGAAATACTCGAACCAAACAGAGGATTGGCGACTTCCCTAGGGAAATACGCACTCAAACTCAACTAGGGAAGAATGAACTTCAACATAGGAGTACCAGAAGTATATTATCCATTACCGGTTACTGGATAGGAAGATAATGTACTCTGATAGAGGGACATTCGATACCAATTAGGGTAAATATATCAAGGATGACTCGCTGAGGAAAAAGTGGTGTATTCGTTACCAGATACTGGGTATGAACAACCTGTTGGGAAGAAGGTCAAATAGGATTTGCAACTATCGGTTACTGGGCAGAAGACCAAATAGAGGAGAAAACCCATCATCGATTAAGATGAACATATTAAGGATATACTCAAAGGAAGAATATCTGTTATCAGTTAGGATGAACATATCAAGGATAAATTGCCAGGGAGAAAAAAGGAATTATATCTATCAGTTACTAGATAGAATACAAAAGAGAATATCCATCATCGGTTAGGATGAAAATATCAAGGATAGACTCAGAAAAGGGAAAGCAGGATTTATAACTACCTTTTACTGGGCAGAAGACCGAAAAGAGGAGAAAATCTGTCACCGGTTAAGATGAACATATCAAGGATTAACTCCCTGGGGAATAAAAGTAGGGATTACAACTACCTTTTTACTGGGTAGAAAACCAACAAAGGAAGAATATCCGTCATCGGTTAGGATGAACATATCAAGGATAAACTTCCTGGGGAAACGTGAAAACGAATCTGCTGGGGAAAGTAAAGGTAGTAGATTACATTTTACCGGGTATTGGGGAAAAGTAATGTACTAAAAAATCGAGAAGAATATTACCAGTTACTGGGAAATAAACTTTCGAGGGACCAAAAAATATCCATCTAGGTAGTAACTAGAAAGAAACGGTCAAACAATGACTCAATCAAATAAGGATATAACTCAAGGGGAGTGGTTCCATCTAGATAGTTAACTAGGGAGGAAACTGAAATAATAATCATCCACGAGGAAATAACTCAGTGGGGAATGAGAAAGGTTAAACTCTTTCTGCCAAAGGGGGGCTGACACTCTATAATTGAAGGAGGACAGACGCACCAAACCTGTATGGGGAAATAATATCACCGTAGGAGGGGATCAGAAATAAGGAATCAAATGCAATAAAATGCATAATCAAAAATATATGATGTTGTGTTTTATGCATGAATATGTATGTATATGATTATAATTATGTTGACAAAACAATCACAAAGGATACAAATATCACAGGTTTGAGTCATCGCTGCAACACTCGGCTAATTTCCACAAGATGGAAACACCAACTAGAGAAAAATGCTGAGGATGAACATAAATCATCTGGATATGCATAACTCAACCTTGGCTGGGGAGAGAGAGATAGAGAGAGAAGATCTTTTGAGGATCCAAACTGTCAGCTTTGTGGGGAATTTTAGGTCAACACCATATCAAGTGGGAGACAACCTCGCAGGGGACCAAACGTTGCTCATAACCAAATATTATCGGGAACAAGAGATCTTTGATATCTGAAGATGAATTCCGCCAAGGAATACAAGAGATAAAATTCTACACGGGGGTCTGAGCCAATTGTTAGGGATGTGAACCTATAACTTAGTTGGGGAATGACTGACGAATTGTTGGGAAAAACACTAAACCAGCTACTCGGAGAATCCCAACAAGGCATCGCATTTCAAGGCTTACCTGTTCTCAGACTGTTGTTAATATTCCTTGTTGAAATCTATTGTTCTTAAAGTAAATGCTTTTATATTCTTAAGAAAAATGATCTTTATTTATTAATTTATTTCAAAACTATCATCATAAAAATTCAATTTTATTTAGCTGGAATAAATAAGAGTAGAAACAATTGGATAAAAAGCTCAATTTTACTTAATAGGATGGTAGTCTATAAATGACAAGACTCCATAGATCTTTATAAAAGTTGAAAATGGTAATTTACATGGAAAAGGGCTACATTGAATACAATGATCATTACTCCTCCTACCAACTTCAATATCCGCTGTACTCTTGGCTTTGGTTGAGAATAATGAATCAGAACCAAATGACCTGCTCAAAACTGTATAAAGGAATAGGACCAACCAAATGCAGTTACTTGCCATAATCCCTAATTTATGCCTAGATTTCCCTAAGGTGGGGTGCTCAATCTACCCGGATAAATTTATGTTTTATGTCTCTAACTTTTTCCTAGATCTCCCTTTCGGGTTTTCAACTTAGCGAGTTGTTTTTTTCTTTTTAGGCAACATATTTTTTGACTGCATCGGCATTCACAGGACGAGTGAACTCTTCACCATCCATAATGGTAAGAATCAAAGCACCACCTGAAAAGGCTCTATTAACAACATATGAGCCTTCATAGTTAGGAGTCTATTTGACCCTAGCATCAGGTTTGAAAGATAAAATCTTCTTGAGCACAAGGTGACCTTCTCTGAACACACGAGGCCCGACCTTCTTATCAAAAGCTTTCTTTATTCTTTACTGATATAACTGACCATGACACATGGCAGTCAACTTCTTCTCTTCATTTAAATTGAGCTGGTCATATCTGGTCTGGCACTATTTAGCTTCTGTAAACTTGAATTCCATCAAGACACGCAATGATGAGATCTCAACCTCTACTCGGAGCACAACTTCCATGCCATAAACAAGAGAGAAATGGGTTTCCCCTATTGAAGTGCGGATGGATGTAAGGTATCCATGAAAAGCAAATGGGAGCATCTCATGCCAATCCTTATATGTCGCAACCATCTTCTGAATGATCTTCTTGATGTTTTTATTTGCAGCTTCAATAGCCCCATTCATCTTAGGCCTGTAAGGAGAAGAATTATGATGTGCAATCTTGAAGTCTTTACAAAGAGCTTCCACTATATTATTGTTCAAGTTTGATATATTATCAGTAATGATCTTACTTGGCACATCATAACGGCATATAATTTGATTCTTGATAAACCTTACAACAACTTGCTTGGTTACATTTGCATATGATGTCGCTTCAACCCATTATGCGAAGTAATCAATAGCCACCCGAATGAAACGATGTTCGTTCGACGCTTTGGGCTCGATCATGCCAATCATATCAATTCCCCACATGGAGAAATGCCATGGAGAGGAAATGAAATTCAACAGTGTCGGAGGAACATGAATTTTACCTGCATATATTTGACACTTATGGCATTTGTTTACAAACTTGCAATAGTCAGATTTCATTGTCAGCCAATAGTAAACTGCTCTTAACATCTTCCTTATCATAGCATGTCCATTGGAACGAGTACCAAAGGAACCTTCATAGACTTCAGTCATTAACAGCTCTGCTTCATGTCTATCCATGCATCTAAGTAGAACCATATCGAAATTTCTCTTGTAGAGCACATCACCATTCAGGTAGAAGTTGTCAGCTAATCTTCTCAAAGTTTTCTTATCTTTCAAAGATGCCCCGGGCGGGTAAATCTCACATTGGAGGAAGCACTTGATATCAAAATACCATGGCTTCTCATCTTTTCTTCAACATCAAATACATGAGCTGGCCTATCAAGACACATCACAGTCAAATTGGGAACTTCATTCCAAAATTTCACCAGAATCATTGAAGCCAATGTTGCAAGAGCATCTGCCATCCGGTTTTCATCTCGAGGGATATGATGAAACTCAACCTTTGTAAAGAAATTTGAAATCCTCCTTGCATAGTCTCTATATGGTATCAAACCAGGTTGATTCGTCTCCCATTCACCTTTGATCTGATTCACAACCAAAGTTGAATCTCCATAGACGTCAAGATATTTAATTATGAGATCAATGGCCTCTTTAATCCCCATAATGCAAGCTTCATACTCAGCCATGTTGTTTGTGCACTTGAAAGTTAATCTAGCTATGAATGGAAAATGAGTGCCTTGAGGAGTAATAAATACTGCCCCAGTGCCATTACCATATGAATTAACAGCTCCATCAAATACCATGCCCCAACGGGAACCAGGTTCTGCCCTTTCTTCAAGAAATGGTTCATCACAATCTTTCATCTTCAAGTACAAAATCTCTTCGTCAGGAAAATCATACTACAACGACTGGTAATCTTCAATTGATTGGTGAGCCAAATGGTCATCCAAGACACTACCTTTAATAGCTTTCTGAGATCGGTATTCAATATCATACTCGGATAATAACATCTGCCAACGGGCGATCCTCCCAATTAAAGCAGGCTTCTAAAAAATGTACTTGATTGGATCCATTTTGGATATCATCCAAGTGGTATGATTCAACATATTCTGGTGCAGACGCTTAGCAGCCCAAGCCAATATGCAACAAGTCTTTTCCAGCATAGAATACCGAGTCTCATAGTCGGTGAATTCCTTACTGAGGTAGTAAATTGCATATTCTTTCTTTCCAGATTCATCTTGCTGACCAAGAACACATCCCATACTCTCATCAAGCACAGTCAAATACATGATCAAGGGTCTTCCTTCAACAGGCGGAGACAAAATCGAGGGCTCAAGCAGATAATCTTTGATATTGTCAAAAGCTCTCTGGCAATCTTCGGTCCAATCACAAGACTGATCTTTCCGAAGAAGCTTGAAAATAGGCGCACATGTGGCAGTCATATGCGATATAAATCTCGAGATATAATTCAAGCGTCCGAGAAAACCTCTGACTTGCTTCTCAGTTTTGGGCGCAAGGATCTCTTGTATTGCATTGACCTTGGCGGGATCAACTTCAATACCCTTCTCACTGATAGTAAAGCCCAACAACTTACCAGAACAAACACCGAAAGTACATTTATTGGGATTCAAGCGGAGTTTGTACTACCTCAAATGCTGGAATAACTTCAACAAATGCTCAACATGTTCTTCTTCATCGCTTGATTTGGAAATCATATCATCAACATATACTTCAATCTCTTTATGCATCATATCATGAAATAAGAATCGTCATAGCTTCCTAGTATGTTGCACCAACATTCTTCAAACCGAAAGGCATCACTCTATAACAGAATGTTCCCTAGGGTGTAATGAATGTGGTTTTCTCCATATCTTCAGGTGCCATCTTGATTTGATTATAACCGAAAAATTTGTCCATAAACGAAAAGACTTTGAATTTAGCTGTATTGTCTACCAACATATCAATGTGTGGCACAGGAAAATCATCTTTTGGACTAGCCTTATTCAAATCTCTATAATCAACACACATGTGTACTTTTCCATCTTTCTTTGGAACAAGCACAATATTGGCCACCCACTGCGGATACTCAGAGGTAACAAGGAAACTAGCATCAATATGCTTTTGCACTTCCTCTTTGATTTTAACTGCCATATCAGGATGAGTTCTCCTCAACTTTTTCTTGACCGGCGGGCATTCTGGATTCAATGGCAATCTATGCTCCACAATCTCAAAATCCAAACCGGGCATGTATTGATAGGACCAAGCAAACACATTTGAATATTCTCGAAGAAGATCAATCAACCCCTTCTTAGCCTCTGGACACATTTGAGACCCAATCTTGACTTCCTTCACATTATCTTCGGAACCCAAGTTGACTAGTTCAATCTTCTCTTCAAACGACTGAATGACTTTTCCCTCATGCTCAAGTAAACGAGATAATTCATCAGATACTTCTTCATCATCAGTCTCTTCCTCAACTTCAAACATAGGGAAATCAAAGTTTGAAGATGGAGTTGGATCATTGTATTCAATGGATTTGAGAACCAACCTGCATAATGATTTGATATTTTGACTTTAGAGAAGTGAATTGTGACCAAATATTATGCAGATGGAAGATTATTATTTATTCATGTTTTTTATGATTACCATTTTCAGAAAGGCAAAAAGTAAAAATAAAACATCATAGATGTGGATGAATAAAATTGTCTTTCATTGATGATAATAATAATAGAAATGACCAATAATGTTCACTTCTCCCTTAGGCATAGGCGAAGGGTTTTTTCTAAAAATGAAAAACAAATTACGTAGAGCGATGAATAACAGTAGGAACATCAACAGAAACCCAATTGTTGCAAGTCTGGCCATGCGTCACAAAGTTGGCGCAGTCTTCGTCTTCATCATTTCTGTCTTCAATCATAACAGTTGAGTGTTGATCATTCCCATGAATGAACCTTCCACTGCGGAAAATTGGTTTCATACCTTCAGTTCTAACGTTGAACGACCCTAGTTGAAATCCCAATCCAACCCTATTCTTGTTCTCAGCAATCTCTATCATACGGCCCCACTGATCAATGTTGCCAGCCTCAATAGCCTTTTGTGCATCTTTTAAAGAAGAAATAGGTGCCCCAGTTTTCTTCTCTTCAGAAATAGACAAGGTTTGGAACAGAGTTCCAACCTCCTCCTCAGCTTCAATATATGAAAAAATGACAAATGGCTTACCAATACTTCCTTCTCTCCACCACCAACAACAAGCTTGCCGTTCTTTACAAATTTTAGCTTTTGGTGTAGCGTAGACGTCACAACTTCTGCTTCATGAATTTGTGGCCTTCCCAATAGAAAACTATAGGCCAGGTGGATATCCATTACCTGGAAAGTAATATGTAAATCACTCGGACCTATCTTCACTAGAAGGTCCACTTCACCAATGACAGTTTTAAGAGAACCGTCGAACGCTTTAACAATTATGCCACTGTATCTCATTGGGGCACCTTGATAAGAAAGTCTTGACATAGTTGATTTTGGAAGCACATTCAATGATGAACCAATATCAACCAAAACGTTGGACAAAGCGTCCTCCTTGTAGTTTATTAAAATGTGAAGCTCCAAATTGTGATTTCTGCCTTCCTCGGGAAGCTCTTCATCACAAAAACTCAAGTTGTTACAAGAAGTAATGTTGGCAACTATGTGGTCAAATTGATCCACAGTCACATCATGTTCAACATAAGGCTGCTCAAGAACTTTCTTTTTTTCCTCCCTATGTGCCTCAGAGTTCATTAATAGTGACATCACAGAGATCTTTGACGGAGTCTGGAGTAGCTGTTCTACAACATTAAACTTGCTTCTTTTGATCAATTTCAAAACTTCAATATCAACATTAGCCTTCAGTTTGTGGATTCACCCGACTAACACACTGAAGTACTAACCGGATTCACTAATGGAATATATGCCTTCTTGCTTGCTACAACATCTTTTACCTATTTCAGAAAAACCGAACCAAGCACACGACCACTACAGGTCACCTTTGCAATATTAACAATATTCACCACATAATCTACAACTGGAAGAGGAACCTTTTGACCATTTTCTATCATTGTGGCATTATATTGATAAGGCACAACTTTATCGGATGTATATGGAACAGGGCCCACTAACCGTATACCCAATGGCGATACTGATCTGTTGACATTGTTGTTGTTGCTGCTATCAAACTGGATAACTACCCGCTCAAGGGTCTTGAACACAGGCACGATTACATTCCCATCATATATATCTCTTGACTGGCAAATTTGAATAAGTCCTTTATCCATCAACCTCTGAATATCCTTCTTGATAATAACACATCCACGAGGATTCACACTACATATCACACAACCATCATGGTCATGCTCACAAGCACTGACCAAACATATATCTTTATGAATTGCCACCAAAGATTGTTTGATATGGCAAACATCGTAAACCTTGTACTCACTAGGACAACCATCTACCATATTGACAGAAGCATTACCATGAGCAGGCAACAAATTAGCTTTCACATTAAGCGCTTTGTCCTCAAAGGACACCATCCCACTCTTTACAAGCTTTTGCACTTCATACTTCAATAAATAGCAGTTTTCTATGTCGTGGCCAGGGGCTCCCTAGTGAAAAGCATAGCGAAGTTCAGGTTTGAACCACCATGGAAGTGGCTCAGGAATTTGATGAGCATTTCTGGGTTGAATCAGGTTCTTGAGAACCAAGCATGGGTATAATTCTGCATACGACATAGGAACAGGGTCAAAGGAGACCTTCTTCCTCTCAAATATTTGTCGATTATTATTGTTGTTGTTGTAGTTGGTTCTTTGTTGTGGTTATTGTTGACGTTGTTGTTGCTGAATCAGAACTGATTGATTGTTGGAATTGTTGGAAAATACAAGAATCACTGGTGAAACTTGATATTGATGTTGACGAGGTTGAGAACTCTTTCTGACATGAGGCCTCCTCTGCCTCCCCACTGACACTGGATTAGTTTCTCCCTCCTTCCTTTTGGAGAAACTCCCACCAAATTTCTTCCTAGACGATGTTTCTTCTTTAGACAGACGTCCTTAACAGACTCCTTCCTCTAGCCTCATCCCCATATTTACCATTTCGGTAAAGTCATTGGGGGCACTTGCGATCATACGTTCGTAGTAAAACGAACTCAACGTCTTTAGGAAGATCTTCATCATCTTTTTCTCTTCCAATGGTGGACTTATTTGGGCAGCCAACTCCTTCCATCTCTGGGCATACTATTTGAATGTCTCTTTATCTTTCTCAGACATAGACCTCAGCTGGTCTCTATCAGGCGTCATATACACGTTGTAAATATGCTACTTAATAAAGGCCTCACTTAAGTCATTGAAAGTATGGATTCTTGCATTGTCTAAGGTCATATATCATCTCAAAGCAGCAGTAGTTAAACTGTCTTGGAAATAGTGAATCCGCAACTGATCATTATCAGTTTGAGTAGACATTTTTCTGGCATACATCACAAGGTGGATTAGCGGACAAGTGTTCCCTTTATACTTTTCAAAGTCAGGGACTTTGAACTTCATCGGGATTTTCACATTAGGGACCAGGAAGAGCTCAACAACACTTTTCCCAAATAAGTCCTTTCCTCTTAAAGTCTTAAACTCTTTATGCAGTTCGAGGAACTAATCCTTCATCTCGTCCATTTTCTCATACACATTTGGGCCTTCATATGGCTCAGAATGGTAGATAGTGTCCTCAACACGTGGCAGAGTGTGAACAACCGGAGACGGAACTGACATGACCGGGCTAGATGCCAACATAGAAACAAAAGTGGGTGCATACCCTTCAGCCATAAAGTTGGATGACATTCCTCAAGGGAATCCAGCAGGCATAGAAGGACTGGATTGGCTGGCAGCAACAGGAACGGTTGAGGTAGCAACCTCAGAAATAATAGTCCTCTGGGGAGGAGTTGCAGGAGTTGGTGAAGATTGGTTCTGCGCAGCAATGACAGATTCCATCAATGTTGTTAACCTGGAAATTTCGTCCTTCAGTTATCTGTTCTCTTCCTCTAGATGCTCCATTATCCTTGGTTGATTAGCGCGAGTGTTGTATCGGTGAATAAGCTTGGCTGAAGCACATAAGAATAAATGATAAGACATCTGGCGGAAGAAAACCTGTTATGCAAATGATGCATGAAATGCAATGTTTTTGTTTTGTTTTTAATTTCAAGGAATATATGAAATCCTATTTGCAAATATACATATTTAAGTAATAACAATAGTAACAATTTGATTGACCATAAAAATCTCTTTTTATTCATAAAATTTGGATGGATTACACTGAGTACAATTTCAGAAACCAAAATAAAAATACAAGAGAAAAGGAAACTAATCATCCTAAGGATCCCTTAGCAACAATATTAGATGATCTGGCTACGGGCACGTACTTCCTTCGGATGTGTCGAATCTCAGACTCAAAAGATGTCTTCATCTGAGCCTTCTCAAGGACAATTTGATCAATAATCTTCTTCCTTCTCAAGGTTGAGGCATACTAGAGGAAGATAGACCCTCTGACTCTCTCTATCTCTTCACTGTTCGGTCTTCAAGAATCTCAATAAGTGCATCTTTATCTTTCGACTCAAGCTGCAACTCTTCATGCTTTCAGCTCAAAGCATGGAACTTCTCTTCCCACATATCTTTCTCCTCTACATCTTGGTTAGGGAGATTTGGTGGCTCAGCCATAACCAAAGACATAAGTCTTTCACAAGCGTACGACGTCTTCAGCTCCAAAGCTCTCTTCTCCACCCAAATAGTGTAAGCTTCCAAATTACATAGTTGCACGGACCAAGCTCGGATCTTACTTTCCTATGCACATTATGCCAAGCTGTAGCACCTCAAATTTGCACCTATCATTATACATACATTTTCATATTAGGTCATAGCATAACATGGTCCACTGCATAGCATTGCATTGTCCCATTTGCCTCAAGTGCAAGCCAATCAAGGAATTAGGTCAAACTGATCAGGAGATCAGTCAGTCAAGCAAGCAAGCAAGTACAAATTCCATTGAGCCAAAACCCTAGGGTTGGTCCAACATGTTCACATGACTTGGGGATCCATTTGAAGTGTTTTGGTCAAGGATTGGATGTTCAGAAGTCATCAATCAATGCACAATCAGTCAGAAACCCTAGAAAGTCAAACTTGGTCAACTGTAGTTGATTTTATGGTTTTGATGGTTGGATTTGGTTTGAGAGAGCTTATTCATGTCCAAATAGTCTTCATATATCATGTCAAACACCATCATGGAAGAATTTGAAGCCAGATCAGAAATTTCCAAAAATGGAAACTGGACCTGTAACTGAAACTTACCAAAAATGGAAAGTCTTGATCCTCAAACTTACATCATGATACAAGCTTCAAATGAATTTTGGCCCAACATGAAAGTTGAAGATCTTGTTCTCCCATTTCCAAAAAGTCCAAGAACTCTCAATTCCCATGTGTGGTTGGCAAGTTATGATCAAATCGATTTCAGAAATTCTTGAACTTCAAAAGGCCATATCTCTCAAACCATTTGGCCAATTTGGGTGGGGTTTTTTCCTACAAACCACATTTGATCCCCTCTTTCCAAAAATGTAACTTTCATGTGCCAAAACTTTACCAATCAAAATGGCATTTTTGAACTTGCCTTAATTAATTTCAAGTGAGTAGAATTTTGACTTTTCAAAATAATCATTTTCTAACCATTTGGCCAATTGAAATAGCTCAGAAATTTGGTTTTGGTCATGTTACAAAGTCAAATTTATGCAGTACACATAGCCCATGCCAACTTGCTTGAAATTTGGAGAGAAAGTACAATTTTCACCAAACCAATCCCACATATCCATGGACCATGCTTTGTACCAAAAACAGCAGACATACTTCTCATTTTCTGTCACATGAAATCAGGAGAAGCCACACAACACAACAGAACTCACTCATGCTAAAATCCTCATTCTCTCTCATTTGGCATTTTCACAAAAATTGCAAATTCTATTCAAAACAACAAGCAACACAAAACAGAAGATAAAAACATCATTTCCTGTCAAAAATGAAACCAGAAGCAGCCACCAAACACATCTAACACAGAAAATCATCCACTCACTAAAAAAACTTCATTTTGGCATTTTTCCAAAACCAGTCAGAAAACTCCAAAGAACCAAGCCTGGCTAACATTGTTTCACCATCCAAGCATCATTGTGAAACTGTTTTTACCACCATTCTCCAACTGGAACCACAGCACACGACTGTTTTCACCAAGGACTCATCAATGGCAGTTCAAGTTCTGGGCCATTTCGAGGGTTGCTGAACCAAGCCAACTTCAGCATCCATCATGTGGAGGACCATAGAGCATCTGTTTCACCATTAAAGCACCAAACAACAACTGTTTTTCCATTTGCTTCAAAAATAAGTAAGATTTCGACCCTCTCTATTTCCAAAATCATGAGATGTTTCTGGTAGGTCTCTCCATGCTGAGTCTCGTGGTGTGTTTGTTTTTGAAAATGATTGACTGTTGCTCGAGTTATGCTGAAAACAAGTTTGATGTTAAAATTTGTTTTTGTTCGATCCATGAGCATGGCTGTGTTCTATTGAAAACTATTGATGGATTCGTGTTAGTGGTCGTTAGATGATCATGTCTGTATATTTAATTTAAATTTCTGGGAAAATTCTTTGAATTGAATTGGAAGGGATGAAGAGGATTCACTGTAGACATAAACCCTAAAGCCAATTTTCCAGATTTTCTTCTGTTTCACGCGTGCATGGCCAACAATCAATAGAAACATTTCATTTTCTGGACCAAAACGACCGCGTTTGGATAAGTGGCGCAAGTAATTACAAAAATGCCATTCAGCGTGGCATGTGTCCCATTGGAATATGTTGTTTTGCAATTTTTATTTCATTTGGTCACCAATCTTGTAAAAATCATAACTCCACCAATTTTTATCCAAATTTCATGGGATATTTTGTGTTGTGTTCATCATGATCTCTACTTTTTTATCATAATTTTTCCAGAATTTTGTGATCAATGGATTTTAATTGTTATTAGGGTTTGTGACATGTATGCACATTTTGTACACTTTGCCAAAACATTTGTGAAATGATGATGCTTTATCTAATGGCCCTCAAATTTTTTGTGCTTAAACTAGACACACTCATGGTGATTTTGGTGTAGAGTTTGTGAATTTATCATTGCTGGTTTGTGAGTTATGATTTTTTGAATTAGGGTGTGACAATTTGTGTCACACCATTGATGTGCAACTTCATGATTTTTGATACCATGCTTCTTGACCTCCAATTGATCTGATTTTTTGCATGAACCTACTATTGTATGTCTAGTTTACACGTGAATTTGCTTGGAATTATTTGTGGCATTTCCTAATTGTTTGAGATTTTCTCCCCTGTTTAGTCATATGTTGACTTTTGGTGACACATGTTCCCATTTCATTTGTGAAATTCTCATACTTTATTAGATGGACATGAAATTTTACATGAGATAACTAGACATCCTCATCTTTGCCATGGTTTTAGTCCCATTCATTTATCATACACCATCTCTGACTTATGATTTTTCTAAGTTGATGCATGTTTGGTTGACTTCTTTGAGCATGTTCAAAATTGCTTTGACTTTCTGATTTTCATTGACTGCCTTCCACTTGTCCAAATGAGATGAAATTTGACATGCTTACTTTGCTGTGGGTTGTGATTGATCATGATTTATTTGGTGATTTTTGGAAATGTTTGAGATTGGTTTTGATGCAAGTCTTTCTGTTGACTTCTATGAGCTTCTGTTTGCTATACCTTGACCTAATTTGTTCATGAAATGATGATAGTGATTGATATGAGTGTGAACCCAATTGGGTTTGTTTCTTGAATGTTTGAACTTGATTTTGATTGGGCATTGCTTGCTGTTTTACTTTTTCATTCTCCTTTGACCCTAGGCTTGTCCTAGTGGTCCTGTTACTCACTTTTGAGCTTGTGTTTTCAGGTTGACCAACAAATGACCAATGAGACCAATTCTTTTTGATTGAGCTTGCTTGAATATCATTGTCTAACTTGTTTGTTTTGTAGGTGGCTTGGCTCACATGCCTTAAGCCTTGTGCCTTGCACATTCATTTGCTTCTGATTAACTGTTAATGTCTGTTTCCTTCTGCTTTGTTTTGAAGTTGCATACTAACATCTGCTTGACTGTTTCAGGTGCTTTTAGTTGCTTAGTTCCTTGTGAACTTTTGCTTTGCTTTGCTTGTATAAGCAATTTGCATTGAGGTATACTTCTATCTTCATGTAGTCTGGAAGACCTGGCCTGTTACTTGGCCAGGCAACTGTCTGAAGTCCTCCTTAAGAGGCAATGTTTGTGACTGTTTAATTTTGTCCTTGCATAGAGTCAAAGTCCTCCTAAGTGAAGAGGCAATTGGCAGAACCCAAGGGATAAGCAATCTATCCCCTGCTATTCAGTGTGTCTTCTGTTTTGCTCACACCACTGTGTTGATGCATTACAGATAAAAACCCAAGATCTTGTGCAATTGCACAGTTGAGTCAGTTTTAAATGTGTAGAAGGGTTCCCACTTTCTGAACCCACACATTCTTGTCTTAAGCTCTCCCAGGCCAGGGATAAGAGCTGTGAAGTCTTATCTTCACTCACCTTTCATCTGCTTCACCTTAGCCCCTCAATGGCAAGGTTAAGAGCACATTCACCCAGTTCCAGAGGTTTGTTTGTTGAGGTTGATATGACCCCTCGACTAAAACCTAACCCTTGTTTGAGCCACTTGCTTGTGTATAGTGTGTGCTATCTGTGCTTGTATGTTTGTTTGACTTGCTTCCTGTGCAAGTTAGGGTTAGTTTAGACTTGCTTCCTGTGCAAGTTAGGTTTTGCTTGGCTTGCTTCCTGTGCAAGTTAAGTGTGTGTGTGGCTTGTTCCCTGTGCAAGTCATGACTAGGATAGGCTGGCTCCCTGTGCCAGTTAGCTAGAAACCTTAACTTAGGGATGAATTTGCATGATGACATCTAGGCTCGAGTCGTAGTCTCCCTAGTTGTGTCTCCCTCTGTTATCTGGTTAGGCTAGTCCTTTATCCCTCTATAGGGGAACTACGTCGCCCTGATCCTCATACCAGATGAGGTACGTAGGCAGGAGATGAGCTGATCTCTCCGGGCGCCTGTGTCTTTGTTTTGTCTTGTTGTGTGCTTGGAAGCTGATGTAAGTCCATCGAGTGGCAGTTAGGTTCCAGTGTGCATGTGTTTGGTTCGGATGCTGATGTAAGTCCAATAATTGGCATTCGGGCTCCACGTTTGCCTTTGCCTATGTTTGTTTGTGTGCGCGTCAGCCGAGCTACGAATGCTCTGATTCTTCTTCGTCCAAGGAGATACGTATGCATAGGATGCGACATCCTAGCGAGCATGTGTCATTTCCCCCAGTCCGAACTACTTCGACTCTGATGTCTATGCCTGATAGACTAAGTAGGCCCAGGATACAATGTCCTGCCGTGTCAGTTTCAGTCAGTTTCTTTTGTCTCTTTCAGCCAGTGTGTGTGTGTGTGAGCAGTGTTTTAACAACCGTTTTCTTTCCTTTTGTGCGTGGATCCCGTAGAGTACTACGGATGCGTAGGGGTGCTAATACCTTCCCTTCGCATAACCGACTCCCGAACCCATTCTCTTTGGTCGCGAGACCACGTTCTTTCCCAGGTTTACTTCGAGCGTTTCCTTTCCCTCTTTTGGGATAAATAACGCACGGTGGCGGCTCTGTTGTTCTTTCTTTCCCGCCGGTTTTTCGCGTGATGCGACACAAGCATGTATCATCCTCTCCTTCAAATGTTAGGGATCTTTACCCTCTTGATAGAAAAGACCTTCTAACTGAGTGTTATTAGGTTTATCTCTCAAGGGGAACCCAAGTTGACGACGGGACAAAGTAGGGTTGTAGTTGATTCCTCCTTGTGTACCAATGAGAGGCACATTAGAGAATTCACCTTAACTATTAATAATATCTAAACTATTCAATGCAAAATCATACTAAACATCATCATCATTAGTGAGTGACATGAGTCTCTGAGACCACCATAGACATTATTTGTTCTCCAAGAAAGCAAGCGTCTGAGGCAAGTGCGAAATAAACCACTTGTACAAAAGAGGCACACAACAAATAATAGTTCCACCACTTTTAGAATTCCTCAAATGCAAAGAGAAATACATGTCACCCAACAGAGTAGGAACATGATTCCCAATCAAGAAGATTCTAATGGCGTTAACATCAACAAAACCGTCAATGTTAGGGAACAAAGCTAAACCATAGATGAGCAATACAAAGATGGCTTCAAAAGCATCCATATTACCGACTTGAGCAAAGACATTAGCTTTTCCAATGAGGAACTCAGAAGTCAACCCAAGAATACCTTATTTCTTCACCAAATGAGCATCAATCTCATATTTCTTCAAATGAAGAGCTTCAGCTATGATATGAGATCTGGAAATCTCCTCCAATCCACTAAAAGGTACCTTGTCAGATACGGGCATACCCAAGAGATGGGAATACTCCTCTAAGGTAGGTACAATCTGATAATTAGGAAAAGTGAAACAATGGTAAAGAGGGTCATAGAACTGAACCAAAACCCTCAGAAGTCCTTCAATAACATCAGTAGATAATACAGATAAGAGCTTCCATGACGTTGCTTGAAGTCCATGGGATCTAATACAAAAGATGACAACTTCCTTAGCACTTTCAAATTAGCACATTTGAAACCATACTTCTTAATGTTCCTTCGTCCATAATCCATGGTATAAAAATACTTGCAAATAAGACCTCAGTTCCTTGAAGTTTATTTTTCTGTGATGAATGTTATGATGCTCATGTATGCATGAATGCAACAATCACAAACAAGGCAAACACAAACAAAGGTCAAGGGATGGATTAAATCAGTGTCAATATCAATCATCTGTTTTTGTGGATTATGGTTTTCAACTTATCAACACCCAAGTTCCATTGATATCGGCAATACTTGATCGGATCAACCAAGAATCAAAGGGTGTGTTGTGAGTCACGAGCATGGAGTCATGTTAAGTACAATCCTGAAGGAGTGTAATAAGGATAAAAACATGTAGATCATGTTCTAAAAAGTTCCTAGAGTCTTAATCCCATCTATAAGAGATTATAGGTTAGGATGACTGACTCACCAACCCATAATAGGCCAAGTTGGGTTAAATGTTATACAGTCCACAGCTTCTCGGACCCCAAAACAGAGAAAGTAATGCCTAACCACAAATGACTTGTGTGACATTAATAACTCCAAAAGGGTGTCCATTGAGTAGATGGGTCTCAAGACAACTTGTTAAGGACTACTCCACACAAGTTGAACATAATTATACCAACCTCCTATCTTAATTACACTCAAGTTCGGGTTAGAACTTATCTCACCACTCAGAGATCACCAAGCACAACAGACAAATTATATCATACAAGCAAATATACAAACATCAAATATACAAATATATACACATAAAAAATTAGCTAAACCCATTGAGGACTACTCCCCAGCAAAGTCTCCACTTTATTTATGTAGCGGTAAATTCGTGACCATTAAGCTATGGATAAGCTTAACGTCAATAAAACCAGAGTCGACACCGTGCTTTTATTGTTTCCAAAGGAAAAGGGAAAAGTATGAACAAAACCCAAAGGTAATAAGTTTCCAAATCAAAACTAATAAAATGCCAGAGATTACAGGTAAGGGGGTTGGTTACATAGAGGGAAAGTGTTAGCACCCAATGTGTCCCAGGTACTCCTAGGGAGCCCTTTTTATGTGAGTACTTTTGCATAGTGAATGTTGCCTAATTCTAAGTCCAAGTCTCAGATCAAATCCAATAGTCCACACAAACACATTTTTTAAGAGTTTTTGTTGTTATTATGTACATTAAGGTCCTAAGACCACAAACATAAACAAAATACACAAACAAGTCTATACAATCACAATATATTCACAATACATGGCTCAAGTGATCAAAGTAAAAATGGAATTAAATCAAACAAGTTAAATGATATGAATAATGACAAATGATAAAAGGTCTTGAACTTAAAGTGCATAAGGTAAATATCTTGAAATTAAAATTTAGTCAAATGTTAGTTGATTAGATGTTAGTATTGTTTTTGCTTCTCAATTGTTTAAGTCATTCTTTGGAGAACACTCAACCCTCCATTTCACAAGCATGGATCCTTGAACCAAGACATCTTCCAAAGGAAGGAAAAAAGGCCAAATTCCCACACATTACCATGAAAGGGGGGAGACTTACAATCTCACTTACTAGAATGCTATGCTTTTGGGTCAAAATTTAGCGCTATGTTAAGCAATCGTAATTGGGCTTATGTAGAAGTCACAACTATCTAAGGTCGGGAAATAGAAATTTTAGTGTTAATGCATGTTAGAGATATGGTATAATGAACCACAATCCTAAAACATACCAAACTTTAAAAGAAAATGGCAAATAGATGAACCTAATCTCATCCATACTTGTGTTGTTTTATGAACCAACTAGCCTTAGGATATAGAGATATCATTGGCCAATGGAATGGATGAGATAGAACGGGATTGAAGATGAAGAGGGAGGGGATATGAGACAAACACAAATTGATCATGGGAGGAATTCTATCAAATTAAAATCATTCATTCATTTTGGGAGATGAATGTACATTTAATCAATCCCTTAAATCCAATGATTTTAATCCAACAAAGTCAAATCAACCTTGACCAAGGCCCAAGCAAAATAGTCAAACTTCACAAGTCAATAAAAATGGCTCAACACAATTTATTCACAATTAAATAATTAAAAATCAATTAAAAATGCATTAAATTAAATTATATTTGATCAAAAACATAAAACCTCTTCAAAACACCAAATAAATGGCCAAGAGATTTATCATAGGTCAAACAAGGTCAAAGGACCTTGGAGAAAAAATTTCATTATTTTTGGAAAATCAAAAGTATTTTTAAACAATTAAAAATATGCAGAAAAATAATTAAATGATGAAAAATATTAATTTTGATCCAAAAACTAATTTTAATTCTTAAAATCAAAGAGAAAAATATTTGAATATTTTTGGTGAATGTTCCATATTTTTTGGATCAATATTAAAATTAATATGAATTAATGAAAATAAAACAATGAAAATGAAAATGAAAATTCAGAAAATCAAAAATACGTGGACCATCTGATATCCCTCATTAATTGAGGTGGCAAATCAAATAATCCAAAGCGCGCGTTCCATGTGGTCATCATTCAACTGCGCAGCACGTGTGGTAATCACAACCAACGCTCAAGATTAAAATGTTTTAAATGGATCATGTGTTTCAGAGACTTGCCAACACATCGCCGGAGCCAGAGCTCCGGTCTTCTTCTCCGGTGGACCTCACCAGACTGGTGCACCTTCAACCATCACCAAAATGAAAAATAAAGACATGGATTTAAAGAAAAATGCCCAGGAGCTCGAATTTGGCCTCAATTTTGTCTAACTCCAAGTATACAGGAAGATACAGGGAGTTGAATTTTGAGGATCATGATCTGAGTTACTTCGTCTAAGCAACTCAACTTGTTTCCTACATTGGTAGGACTTCAGACAACCAAAAATCAACAAGAATAGTGGAGAAATAAGAGAGAATCGAAGAGTGGAAAAATCTAGAAAATCACATTCAATGGAGCTTTAGATTGGCACGATCTTGCTCTCAATTATGTTGGGCCTTGCTTCTGATGCTTGATGGAGTGGAAATGGATCAAGGAAAGGGATGGACTCTTGGAGTTTTAATCTCAAAATAGTTGGAGATTTGAAACTCGGTTTTCAAAGAAAATCTTCACGCTTATCCTTTAATGGTGAGGATTTACGGTTGCTGAATCAAAGCTTGCGCGCCAGGTCCTTACTCCTGAGCAAGAATGCTTCTATTTATAGGCCAATTGGACTGATATTTGCACACTTCTATTTTTGGCAAAACATGAAAATCTCTCTTGCATGCTTGCATGAGCGTGTGATAGGCCCATCAAGTGATGCACTTAGGTCCAAAATTGAGTGTAAGCCATGCTGAAATCATGTTGTCAAGCCATGCATTCGGGTATGAAAAGTGGAACTTGAAATTATCCAAATGGTCCTTCAACTTTAACCCATGCGCAAGTTATTCATCCTTTGTCCAAATGAGATGATTTTGGAGTTTTTGGAAATTTTAGATCAAGAGGAACAACTTTCATGTTTAACACTTTTTCATTTGAAGCTAGGATTATGATAAATTTTGAGGTGGAAGTTTGGAAAATCAAACATATAAAAAAATTCTAAGTACCAAGCCATATGTTCATTTAGAGTAACATTTCTCTTGGAATCATTTTCATATGATACAAATTGTAGAAGATAGGGTCTAGGGAACCCCAGTTTTGACTAGTTGAATTCCTCTAGTCAACCACCATGAACCAATTTGCTAGCTTAATATTCTCTTGAATTTTGGGACTCATGGAGGATCATTATGCATAAGATTATTAAATGTGAAGTATCCCTTGAAATATTTGACCAATTGGTGAAGAAACCTGTTGAAGACGTCACACAAGATACCCAGATGAATTAGGGCTTCCAAGGCAAACAAGCTTCAAACTCTTGATGATTTCTTTATCAAAATAACATGTGAAGATCATGGGGATCCATATATGATACTTAGAGCCATAGTAAAAAAATTCTTGATTGAGTTCCTTGCATTGAGGGTCTCAAACCCTAGATAGGAGCTTGAAAGATCAAAGGTGAACATACCTACTACCTACAAAAGCAGTTTAACTATAGAATGACATGTTTTTGGTATTTTGGTTAGTAAATAAAGAAAAATGAAGTATGATACAATCAAATTATGCTTGGTGATCTCTCCCAATGCAAACCCAAATGAATGAGGGGTAAGGAGGATGCCAAGGTGTGATCCCAATGTCAATGCATGTGATGAGATATCATGACGGATCTTAGGGTCAAATTTTGGGTGTTACAGTTGCCCCTATTTAAGGATGTTCTAGATGAAGAGATGAAGGTTAAAATCTTCGCATCGACTCAATAGAATGGACTTAAATAACAACATATATAAACAAATTTTGGTCCCTAAGAGACCTCATGATGCATATGATATGAATGTTAAAATAATCTTTGTGGGGAAAATGTTGCCACAAAGGAAAAGAATCTGGAGAGACAGAAAGTCGAAAGGAGCACACTGCATTCCCTAAGGAAAACTCACTAGGGAGACAGAGAATCTAGGGGATAAAGAGTTGTGCGTAGTCCAGGCTACGACTTAAAACAACTGGGGGACTCGAGGGACTCCTCGAAAATAAATCAATGGAAAGACTCAGTCGGGGAATAAAAAGTACATCTGCAGGGGAAACAGGTAGATCAGATTAAAGTTGAAAGACTTGAACCAAATAGGAAATGGCGATCTCACTAAGGAAATACGCACTCAGACTCAACTGGGGAAGAAATAATCATCAACATAATAGTAACAGAAGTATATTATCCACTACCGGTTACTGGGTAAAGGGATAACATAATATGTCAGAGAGGACATCCGTTACGGGTTAGGGTAAACATATCAAGGATGACCCCCTGAGGAAAGAACCAAATAGGATTTACAACTACTGGTTATTGGGTAGGAGACCACAAAGAAAGAGAATAACCGTCACTGGTTAAAGTGAACATATTAAGGATAGACTCAAAGGGAAGAATATTCATCATCAGTTAAGATGAACATATCAAGGATAGACTCACCTCGGGACATTAGGAAGAATATCCGTTACCGGTTAGGGTAAACATATCAAGGATAAACTACCTGAAAAAGTAGGAATTATATCTATCGGCTACTGGATAGAATACTGGAAAGAGGATATTCGTCATTGGTTAAGATGAACATATCAAGGATAGACTCCGAGGGGAGAAATAGGAATTACATCTATCAGTTACTGGATAAAATACTAGAAAGAGAATATTCGTCATCGTTAAGATGAACATATCAAGGATAGACTCCACAAAAGGGGAAGCAGGATTTACGACTACCAATTACTAGGCATAAGACCACAAAGAAATGGAAATCCGTCACCGGTTAGGATGAACATATCAAGGATTAACCTTTTAGGGAATAAAATAGAGTTTACAACCACCTATTTACTGGGTAGAATACCAAAACGAGAATATCCGTCATCGGTTAAGATGAACATATCAAGGATAAAATCAGAAGGGAAAGACTACCCGTCATTGGTTAAGATGAACATATCAAGGATAAAATCAGAAGGGAAAGACTACCCGTCATTGGTTAAGATGAACATATCAAGGATAAACTTCCTGGGAGACGTGAAAATGAATCCCCTGGGGAGAAAAAGGTTACTTTTGTCGGGTATTGGGGAAGAAGTGAAATACTTGCAAAATGAGAAGAATATTACCAGTTATTGGATAATAGACTCTCATGGGACCAAAAGCATCTATCTAGGTAAGATCTAGAAAGAAACGGTCAATCAAAGACTCAACCCAATGAGGATATAACTCAGGGGGAGTGATTTCATCCAGACGATCAACTGGGGAGGAAACTGAAATAATGATCATCCACGAGGAAGTAACTTAGTGGGGAATGAGAAAGGTTAAATTCTTTCTGCTTAAGGGGCTGACACTCTATAATTGAAAGAGGATAGACACACCAAATTTATGTGGGGTGGGGGAAGGATACCATAGTAGTAGAGGATCAGAGTAATGAATCACAAAGTGCATTATTAATGCAATGATGAAATCTATGAATGTATATGTATATGTATATGTATATATGATAATTATTCTGACAAAACGATCACAAAGGATACAAATGTCACTGGTCTGCATCACCAATATAATACTCATCCAATCCTCATATGAGGGAAGCATCTGCTGGAGAGAAAGGGTTGCGAAGGATGAACGAGAATCATCTATCTCAAAGGCTCAACCTTGGCTGGGGAAAAGGAAAAGGTTTGCCAAAAATCTGCACCATCAACTCTACGGGGAATTTTAGGTCAATATCATATCAAATGGGAGACAACCTTGTAGAGGATCGAAAATACTGCTCAAGGATCAGGGCTAACCGGAGTCAGGGACAACTACGCTGGCGACTTGAGGGGAAACAAAATTTGCTGAATCTATGCAACCTGCTGCGATAATGTGCCTACAACTCGAGGGAGGCAATTACGAACTCAGTTGGGGAAATAATCTAAACTCGGCTGGAGATTGAAAAGTTGTCGGAGAAGAAACAGAGATCACACCAACTGCTTGGGGATAAAACCAACAATGCTTTGCTTTTTAGAGCTTACCTATCCTCAGAGCACTGTGGATATTCCTTAAATGAAATTGATTTCTCTTTAAAACGTAATTGCTTTTATTATTTAAGAAAACATGATTTTTTATTTTAAAACTTTAATTTTAAAATGATCACAATAAAATTTAATTCCATTTAGCTGAATAAATAAGAGTAGAAACAATTGGATAAAAACTCAACTTTATTTAATAGGATGGTAGTCTGTAAATGACAAGACTCCATAGATCTTTACAAAAGTTAGAAAATGGTAATTTATATGGAAAAGGGATACATTTAATACAATGATCATTAGTCCTTCTACCGCCTTCAATATCCATTGTGCTCTTAGCTTTGGCTGAAGATGAATCAAAACCAATCATTATGCTCAAGAAAGTCTTCAAGAATGGAGATCGGCAGCTTGCAGTTACTTGCCATAATCCCTAATTTTTGCATAAATTTCCCCCAGGTGGGGTACTCAAGATATCGGGATAATTTTTCTGTTTTATGTCTCTAATTTTTGCCTGGATCGCCCTTTCGGGTTTTTAATCCACCGAGATGCTCATTTTTTCCTAAGCCGCCCTTTCGGGTTTTCAACTTAGCGAGTTGTTCTTTTCTTTTTAGGCAAAGTATTTCTTGACTGCATCGGCGTTCATAAGACACGTGAACTCTTCACCATCCATAGTTGTAATAATCAAAGCACCGCCTGAAAAGACTCTCTTAACAACATATAGGCCTTCATAATTAGGAGTCCATTTGCCCCTAGAATCTGGTTTGAAAGATAGAATCTTATTGAGCACAAGGTCACCTTCTCTGAACACACGAGGTTTGAACTTCTTATCAAAAGCTTTCTTCATTCTCTGCTGATATAACTGACCATGACACATGGCAGTCAACCTCTTCTCTTCAATCAAACTCAACTGGTCAAATCTGGTCTGACACCATTCAGCTTCAGTCAACTTGGCTTCCATTAGCACACACAATGATGGGATCTCAACCTCTACCGGGAGCACAACTTCCATGCCATAAATAAGTGAGAAATGGGTTTCCCCTGTTGAAGTATGGATGGATGTACGATACCCATGCAAAGAAAATAGGAGCATCTCATGCCAATCTCTGAACATCATAACCATCTTCTAGATGATCTTCTTGATGTTCTTGTTTGTAGCTTCAACAACCCCATTCATCTTAGGTCTGTAGGAAGAAGAATTATGGTGTGCAATCTTGAAGTCTTTGCAAAGAGCTTCCACCATATTATTATTCAAGTTAGATCCATTATCAGTAATGATCTTACTTGGCACACCATACCGGCATATAACCTGATTCTTGATAAACCTTACAACAACTTGCTTGGTAACATTCGCATATGATGCCGCTTCAACCCACTTTGTGAAGTAGTCAATAGCCACCAAAATGAAATAATGCATGTTCGAAGCTTTGGGCTCAATCATGCCAATCATATCAATTCACCACACGGAGAAGGGCCATGGAGAGGAAATGACGGTCAACAGTGTCGGAGGAACATGAATCTTATCTACATAGATTTGACACTTGTGACATTTTTTCACAAACTTGCAACAGTCAGATTCCATTGTCAGCCAATAGTAACCTGCTCTCAACATCTTCTTAGTCATAGTGTATCCATTGGAATGAGTACCAAAGGAACCTTCATGGACTTCTGTCAGCAATATCTCTGCTTCGTGTCTATCCACGCATCTGAGTAGAACCATATCGAAATTTCTCTTATAAAGCACCTCACCATTCAGGTAGAAGTTGCCGGATAATCTCCTCAAAGTCTTCTTATCTTTCAAAGATGCCCCAGACGGGTAAATCTCACTTTGTAGAAAACACTTGATATCAAAATGCCACGGCTTCTCATCCTTGATCTCTTCAACAGCAAACACATGAGTTGGCCTATCAAGACGCATCATAGTCAAATTGGGAACTTCATTCAAATACTTCACTACAATCATTGAAGCCAACGTTGCAAGAGCATCTGCCATCCGGTTTTCATCTCGAGGGATATGATGAAATTCAACCTTTATAAAGAAATTTGAAATCCTCCTTGCATAGTCTCTATATGGTATCAAACCAGGTTGATTCATCTCTCATTCACCTTTGATCTGATTCACAACCAAAGTTGAATCTCCATAGACGTCTAAATACTTGATTCTGAAATCAATGGCCTCCTCAAGCCCCATAATGCAAGCTTTATACTCAGCCATATTGTTTGTACACTTGAAAGTCAATCTAGATGTAAATGGAAAATGAGTGCCTTGAGGAGTAATAATCACTTCCCGAATGCTATTACCATATTGATTAATAGCTCCATCAAATACCATGCCCCAACGGGAACCAGGTTCTGGCCCTTCTTCAAGCAATGGTTCATCACAATCTTTAATTTTCAAGTACAAGATCTCTTTGTCAGGAAAATCATATTGCACTAACTAGTAATCTTCAATTGGTTGGTGAGCCAAGACACTACCTTTGATCTCTTTTTGAGATCGGTATTCAACATCAAACTCAGATAACAACATATGCCAATGGCCAATCCTCCCGGTTAAAGCAGGATTCTCAAAAATATACTTGATTGGATCCATTCTGGATATCAACCAAGTGGTATGATTCAACATATATTGACGCAGACGCTTAGCAGCCCAAGCCAATGCGCAATAAGTCTTCTCAAGCATAGAATACTGAGTCTCACAGTCGGAGAACTTCTTACTCAGGTAGTAAGTAGCATATTCTTTCTTTCCAGTTTCTTCTTGCTGACCAAGAACACAACCCATACTTTCCTCAAGTACAAACAGATACATGATCAACGGTCTTCCTTCCACAGATGGTGACAGAACGGAGGCTCAAGCAGATACTTTTTGATATTGTCAAAAGTTTTTTAGAAGTCTTCGGTTCAATCACAAGACTGATCTTTCCGGAGAAGCTTGAATATAGGCGCACACGTGGCAGTCATGTGCGAAATGAATCTTGAGATATAGTTCAAGCGACCGAGAAAACCTCTGACTTTCTTCTCAGTTTTGGGCGCAAGCATCTCTTGTATTGCTTTGACCTTGGTAGGATCAACTTCAATACCCTTTTCGCTGACAATAAAGCCCAACAACTTACCAGAATGAACACCAAAAAGTACACTTATTGGGATTCAAACGGAGTTTATACTTCCTCAAATGCTGGAATAACTTCAACAAATGCTTGACATGCTCTTCCTCATCACTGGATTTAGCAATCATATCATCAACATAGACTTCGATCTCTTTATGCATCCTATCATGAAAAAGAGTGGTCATTTCGCTCTGGTAAGTTGCACCAACATTCTTTAGACCAAAAGGCATCACTCTATAACAGAATGTTCCCTAGGGTGTAATGAATGTGGTCTTCTCCATATCCTTAGCTGCCATTTTAATCTGATTATAACCGGAAAATCCGTCCATAAATGAAAATAATTTAAATTTAGATGTATTGTTGTTAGACCCCAATTTTGACCCTAAGATCCCTCATACAATTTCATCAGATGCATCAGCATTGGGATCACACCTTGGCATCCTCCTTACCCCTTTTTCATTGGGTTTATTTTGGGAGAGATAACCAAGCACCATGTGATTGTATCATACTTTTATATTATCATTTTACTAACCAAAATACCAAAAATATGTCTTTGTATTTGCCTAACTCTTTTGTAGGTAGGGCATGATCACCATTGATCTATCAAGTTCACATATAGGCTTTGAGACCCTCATGGCTAAGAGCACAACCAAGGATTGATCCACAATGTCTCTAAGCATCATATATGAGTTCCAATGATCTTTACATATTATTTTGATCAAGTTTTCTTCAAGGGTTTGGAGTTGATTTGCCTTGGAAACCTTAGTTTGTCTAGGTATCTTGAGTAACTTCTTCAACAAGCTTCCTTATCAATCGATCAAATTTCTCAAGGGACACTCAAATTTCATAATATCATGCATATTTGATCTACCATGAGCCTAAGAAGTCAAGAGAATTGCAAGTTAGCAAGATGGTTGATGGTGGTTGGCCTTATGAATTCATCTGATCAAAACTGGGTCTCCCTAGACCCTATATCCTACAATGTTCACCATATGAAAATAATTCCAGGAGCAAATGTACTCTAAATTACATTCCAAACAACTTTCATGTTGAGGTCTAGAGCTAATTTTGTATGGAAAGTCACTTTCTATGTTGAAACATTATAGGTCATTTTGTCTAAACCCTAATTTGAAAGTCAACTTCCCAAGGCCATGAGATGAAAGATTTCCAAGTTTCACAATCAAATTCAAGGTGTCTACTTCAACTTTTATGTTTCGAGTTAAATCTAAATCAACTTTATGAGCATGTGATATGAGGATACAATATAGGTCATTTTGGACCAATACCATTGAACAAGTGATTTTCCTCAACTTCAAAAATGTATAACTCTCTCATTCTAAATCCAAATGATGTCAAATTTGTGACCAATTTGAAGGCATTTGAAATAGATACAACTTTTATGAAGACACTTTTCTCATTTTGAGCTCACATAAAAAGTTTAGTAAGGTGGAACATTGAGGTATATGACTTGACACTTAGAAAAAATTTCAACATGTTGAAATTTCCAAACTTCCACCCCAAAATTAACCTTAATCCAAGTTCCAAATGGAAAGGTATTCAACATAATAGTTGTTTCTCTTGATATAAGCTTTCCAAATTGTCCTAATTCATTCATTTTGGATCAAGTTTGCTAGGGCTGCTCATGGTTTTGACAGGCCTGCATCATTGGTGGAAATAAAAGTTCAAATGATCACATAACATTGCCTTGCCATTCAAGCTTCATTCGAACCTCATTTCAGAAGCATTTGGACCTAATTGGATTGCTTCATGGGCATGTACACGCCCATGCAAGCTTGTGCATGACATTGCCAAATTTGGAAGAAAATTCAAGTGTGCAAATAACACTTCCAAATGCTATAAATATGGACCCTCTGAGCTCATTTGAAAGGATCCTTGCACGCCAGCTTTGCCCCCTCTCTTCAAACCCTCACAATTCAAAGGAAAACCTGATAATTTTCACTTGAAAATTGAGTTTGAATCTCACTGTTTGGAGATTCAAAAACTCCAGGATCCAAAGCTTCTTTCCATTCCTAATCCACTTCTGCAAGTCATTGGAGCAAGATCAAACAAGAATTGAAGCAAGGAAGAGCAAGTTCTGCACAGCATTGAAGGTATTTTCCAGAAATTTTCTTATCTTCGATTCTCACTTAATTCTCATCAATTCTCTTGGATCTTTGGTTGTCTGAAGTCCTACCAATGTAGGCAAGAAGATTGAGTTGCTTTGAGGTAAAATCGAAGCAACTCAGTTGACATACCTCAAATTTCAACTCCTCATATCTTTCTATATATTTGGAGTTAGTTAAAATTGAGGTCAGATTCATGCTCTACGACATTTTTTCTTTCAGATCATGACCTCCTTTTTCATTTATGTGATGGTGATGACTGAACCAGTCCGGCGAGGTTCGCCTGAGAAGGTGACCGGAGGTTTAGCGCCGGTGATGTGTTGCCATGGTTCAGAGCCATTGATCCTTTTCAAATTGTTTTAATCTCGTGCGTTGCTTGTAAATACCACTTGTGTTACGCGTTGACTAGTGACTATGGTGGAAAGCGCGCTTGTGGCCACTTGATCTGCCACCTCAATTAATGAGGGAGATCAAGTGGTCCACATTTTTTTTTGTATTTTCTGATTTTCATTTTACTCCTTTGATTTTCATTTATTCATATTAATTTTAATATTGATCCAAAAAATATGAGAGTTTCGCCAAAAAAATTTAAATAAAATCCTTTTTCATATTTTGAATTAAAATTAATTTTTGGATCATTATTAATATTTTTCATGATTTAATTGATTTTGTGGATATTTTTAATTATTCAAAAGTACTTTTAAGTCTCTAAAAATTCTGAAATTTTTCCTCCAAGGTCCCCTGACCTTGTTTGACCTATGATAAATCTCATGGTCATTTCTTTGGTGTTTTGATGAGGTTTTAGGAATTTGACAAACCATATTTAATTTAATGCATAATTTTTAGTATTTTTAAATTGAATAAATGCCAAATAATTGTGTTGAGCCATTTTGATTGTTTGTATAAGTTTAACTTGTGTTATTGGGCCTTGGTCAAGGTTGATTTAACTTTGTTAAGTTAAGATCATTGGATTTTGGGGATTGATGGAATGTACATTCCATCTCCCAAAATGAATGAATGATCTTAATTTGGTAAAAGTCCTCCTTTGTCCAACTTGAGTTTTGATCCATTCCTTCCCCTCTTCATCTCATTCCCCTTATTTATGCATTCATATCATAAACCTATGATTTCTCCATATCCTAAGGCTAGTTGATTGCAAAATCAGCATAATTATGGATGAGATTAGGCCACCTCTTTTTCATATTCTTTTTGTGTGTGGTATGTTTCATGAGCGTAGTCCATTATACTATGTCTCTAACATGCATTAACACCAAAATTCTATTGCCCCGCCTCAAATAGTTGTGACTTCTACATAAGTCCAATTACGATCGCTTAACATAGCGCTAAATTTTTGACATAAAAGGCATAACATTCTAGTTAGTGAGATTGTAAGTCTCCCCTCTTTCATGGTATTGTGTGGAAACTTAGCCTTTTTTCCTTCCTTTGGAAGATGTCTTGGTTCAAGGATTCATGCTTGTGATAAGTGGGTTGAGTGTTCTCCAAAGAATAACTTAAACAAAAAGCAAAAGCAATACTACTTCTAACTTATTAACAACTAACATTTAATTTCAAGTCCTTTACTTTCAATTCAATTTAATTTTAAGCCTTATTCATTTGCCATTGTTCATACCATTCTAATTGTTTATGTTAATGTCATTTTCACTTTGTCCACTTAGACCATACTTTGTGATATATTTTGCTTGTGTATATTGTGTTTGATTGTGTGGTCTTTGACCATTAATGTACATATTAAGAACAAAAAACCCTAAAAAAGATCTTGTGTGGACTGTTGGTTTGATCTGAGACTTTTGGACTTAGAATTTAGGCAACACTCCCTATGCAAAGGACTTGGCCAATGCCAACTTTTATTAAACCAAGTGCTTGAAATCTGAAACTTCATCTGATACATCATAAAAGATCCATTCGAGTTCATATATAACATGATTATTGTGAAGCTGTTATTTTGAACCTGTGACTTATGGCATTGTGGAATTCAACTGCTACATGGGAAAATTTGAAGAACATCATGGAGTTGTTAAGCTTGGATGTGGCTATCTTTATTTGATGCCTTTCTCTTCAAAAGATGTTGTATGCATTATTTGTTGCTTGATTCTAATATCCAAGGGAATTTGGGTTTCTATATGACATTCTTGTCTATTTTATTGCAGCCCATTGGTTAGATCTTTTCAACTCTTAACTTTTAAATTTATGCTTAGGATTAGTCTCTCCATCTCCTTCCCATCTCTTTAATTTCAAAATCTCTCCCTCCTTTTAAAAACTTCTTTGTTTGTACTTGTTTTCCTAAACTTAGACCATTTTGCAAACTAGAAACTTTGGCCTTATACCATTTCCTTTTCAAACTTCTTTTCTTAAATAAACATGTAAATAAACTTAACTATACTTGACTTAATATTTTCAAAAGCCAAAAAGAACTAACTCATTCAAACCATTTTTAGGCCTTTGTGCCTTTCAAACCCAATTTTTGTTAAAAGCAAAGCATCCACTTTGAAATTTGTATCACGAACTACAAGGTTTTGATCCCTCATTTTATGTTAGTACATAGACACAAGTTAGAAGGTCTTGTCAAACTAAAAAATATAATTAATGAATTCTTTTCTCATCCCCCCATTCTATTTTTTTGTAAACATCGTTTGTACAAAATACATATGCACACAAGAAAGGGCTCCCTAGGAGTACCTATGACACTTTGGGTGCTAACACCTTCCCTCTGTGTAACCAACCCCCTTACCTGTAATCTCTGGCATTTTATTAGTTTTGATTTGAAAACTTCTTATTTTTGGGTTTTGTTCGTACTTTACCCTTTTCCCTTGGAAACAATAAAAGCTTATCCCTAGCTTGATGTCTTGCTTATCCCTAGCTTGATGATCATGAATTTACCGCTACAATTGTCTACCAACATATCAATATGTGGCAGCGGAAAATAATCTTTCAGACAAGCTTTGTTCAAATCTCTATAATCAACACACATACAGACTTTTCCATCTTTCTTCGGAACGGGCACAATATTGGCCACCCATTGCGGATACTCGGTAGTAACAAGGAAACCAATATCAATCTTCTTATGCAATTCTTCTTTGATCTTCACTGCCATATCAAGATGAGTCCTCATCAACTTCTTCTTGACTGGCGGGCATTCTGGCTTCAACGGCAATCTATGCTCCATAATCTCATAATCCAAACCAGGCATGTCTTGATAGGACCAAGTAAACACATCTGAATAGTCTCGAAGAAGATCAATCAACCCCTTCTTAACCTCTGGACTTAGTTGCGACCCAATCTTGACTTCCTTCACATCATCTTTAGAACCCAAGTTGACTAACTCAATCTTCTCTTCGAACGGCTGAATGGCTTTTTCCTCGTGCTCAAGTAGACGAGACAATTCATCAAACATTACTTAATTACTTTCTTCCTTAGCCTCAAACACGGGGGAGTTTAACTCTGAATTAATACTACTGATAGTGGATCTTCTTCCTGGCTTGGTATGCCCCCAGACGTAGGTGAGTTGCACCGAACTGGGTTAACAATTGCTTGTGTTTTTACCTTCTGCACACTATATTTTGTCTGTTATAACTCAGTCTGGTTTTAGTTTGTTTATGAAGGGAATAACAGACATGACACATAGCCTGCAGTCTGAATGTCAAACAGAATGTTATGACATTCATCATTGACTGCTGATATTGATGGACTGGTTGATCTGTTACAGTTCACTCATCTGTAATGTTGGGACAGGTGATGTCCAAACCAATGTTGAGACATCATGCTGATAACTGGGCAGGATAAATAAACATAAGGGCTATGTTTGATCTCTACTGTGTGTTTGCACTAGATGGACAGAACTGGATGTTCTTCTTTCCTGTGTTTGCATTAGCAAATGTTGTAACATCTGTGAATGTGTGCATGAGTACTGGATCATAATTTATATAACTATCTTGTTGTATTTGCAATAATGTTAGATCAAATGTCATGATATGGAGTAGAACATCTGAACTCTGACTACACCAAAATTTCACTTTCAAATCCGGACATCTGAAATTGTACTTCTTAGTCTTCCTTCGTCCATAATCCATGGTCTGAAAATATTTGCAAATAAAACCTCAGTTCCTTGAAGCTATTTTTCGTGTGATGAATGTTATGATGCGAATGAATGCATGAATAAAACAATCACAAGTAAGGGATCACACAGAACGCAAACAAACAAAGGTCACGGGATGAATCAAGTCATTGTCAAGATCAATCATCCATTTTGGTGGATTATGGATTTTACCTTATCAACACCCAAGTTCTATTGATATTGATAAGACTTGATTGGATCAACCAAGAATCAAGCGTTTGTTGTGAGTCACGAGCATGGAGTCAGGTTAAGAACCATCCCAAAGGAGTGTACTAAGGATAAAACCTGTAGATCATGTTCTAAAAAGTTCCCTGAGTCTTAATTCCGTCTATCGGATATTATAGGTTAGGATGACTAACTCATCAATCCTTAATATTCTCAAGAGAAACTCGTCTGGGTGTAGCATCGCATAACAACTGTTATCAACTCTGCACCTGAATGGTCTCCACACTGCGTCCTAAATAGGCCAAGTTGGGTTAAATGCTCTACGGTCCTCAGCTTCTCGGACCCCAAATCAAAGAAAGTAATGCCTAACCACAAATAACTTGTGTGACATCAATAGCTCCAAAAGGGTCTCCACTTAGTAGATGGGTCTTAAGCCAAATTGTTAAGGACTACTCCACACAAGTCGAACATGACTATACCGTCCTCCTATCTTAATTGCACTCAAGTTCGGGTTAGAACTTATCTCACCACTCAGAGATCACCAATCACAACAAGCAGATTATATCATACAAACAAATATATAAATATCAAATACACAAATATATACACATGAAAAAGTAGGCTAAACTCACTAAAGACTTCTCCCCAGCAGAGTCGCCACTTAATTTTTGTAGCAGTAAATTCATGACCATTAAGCTATGGATAAACTTAACATCAATTAAACCAGAGTCACCACAACACTTTTATTGTTTCCAAAGGAAAAGGTAAAAGTATGAACAAAACCCAAAGATAAGAAGTTTTCAAATTAAAACTAATAAAATGTCAGAGATTACCGGTAAGGGGGTTGGTTACACGGAGGGAAGGTGTTAGCACCCAAAGTATCCTAGGTACTCCTAGGGAGCCCTTTTTATGTGTGTATGTGTTTTGGCATAAAATATGTTAACAATAAATAGAGTGTGGGGATGATAAAAGAATTCATTAATTATATTTTTGTGTTTGACAAGACCTTCGGACTTGTGCTTACGTACCAACATAAAATGAGGGATCAAAACCTCGTAGTTTGTGGTATCATATTCAAAATGAGTGAATTGCTTTTTAAAAAAAATAAGTTTAAAAGAGGCACAAAAGGCCTAAAAGAGTTTGAATGAGTGTTAGTTCTTTTTGTCTTTTGAAATTTTAAGTCAAGTATGGTAAAGTTGATTTACAAGTTTGATTAAGAAAAATAATTTTAAGAAATGCAACGGCATAAGTCCAAAGTTTCTAATTCGTAATAAAGTCTAAATTTAAAAATCACAAGCAAAGAATATTTTGAAAGAGGGGAGAGATTTGAAATTCAAGAAATAGGAGAAGATGAAGAGACTAATCCTAAGCAAAAATTTAAAAGTTAAGAGTTGAAAAGATCTGACCAATGGGATGTAATCCAATGGACAAGAATGTCATATAGATACCCACTTTTCCTTTAGACTTTGAAATCAAGCAATATCAATACACAAGTAGCAAGATGAAGAGCAAGGTATCATATAAAAATAGCCACATCCAAGTTAGAAACTCCATAGTCTTCTTCATAATCTCCCATGTATCAGATGACATACTCCTTGAGTGGCTTAGAAATAGGCATTAAACACAGGTTCAAAGTAACATTTGCATCAAGACCATGTAGCAGATGAACTCAAAAGGGATCTCAATACTTGCACCAGATGAAAGTTCAATTCAAAATGACTTAGCTTCAGAAAAGTTGGCATTGGCCAAGTCCTTTTGCATAGGGAGTGTTGCCTAATTCTAAGTCCAAGTCTCAGATCAAATCCAACAGTCCATGCAAACACATTTTTTTAAGATATTTTGTTATTATTATCTACATTAAGGTCCTAAGACCAGAAACACAAACAAAATAAACAAACACGTATATACAATCACAATATATTCACAATACACGACTCAAGTGAGCAAAGTAAAAATGGCATTAAAATAAACAATTTAAATGATATGAGTAATTGCAAATGATAAAAGGGCTTGAATTTAAAGTGCATAAGGTAAATAACTTGAAATTAAAAGTTAGTCAAATGTTAATTGATTAGATGTTAGTATTGTTTTTGCTTTTCAATTGTTTAAGTCATTCTTTGGAGAAGACTCAACCCTCTATTCACAAGCATGGATCCTTGAACCAAGACATATTCCAAAGGAAGGGAAAAGGCCAAGTTTCCACACAATACCATGAAAGGGGGGAGACGTACAATCTCACTTACTAGAATGCTATGCTTTTGGGTCAAAATTTAGCGTTATGTTAAGCAATCGTAATTGGACTTTGGAGAAGTCACAACTATCTGAGGCCGGGAAATAGAAATTTTAGTGTTAATGCATGTTAGAGATATGGTATAATGAACCACACTCCTAAAACATACCACACTTAAAAAGAAAATGGCAAACGGATGAACCTAATCTCATCCATACTTGTGTTGGTTTAAAAAACCAACTAGCCTTGGGATATAGAGATATCATTGGTCAATGGAATGAATGGGATAAAATGGGATTGAAGATGAAGAGGGAGGGGAAATGAGAAAAACACAAATTGGTCATGGGACGAATTTTATCAAATTAAAATCATTCATTCCTTTTGGGAGATGAAATGTACATTTCATCAATGCCCTAAATCCAATAATTTTAATCCAACAAAGTCAAATCAACCTTGACCAAGGCCCAAACACAATAGACAAACTACACAAGTCAATAAAAATGGCTCAACACAAATTTTTCACAATTAAACAATTAAAAATCAATTAAAAATGCATTAAATTAAATTATATTTGATCAAAAACCTAAAACCTCTTCAAAACACCAAATAAATGGCCAAGAGATTTATCATAGGTCAAACAAGGTCAAAGAACCTTGGAGAAAAAATTTCATTATTTTTGGACATTCAAAAGTATTTTTAAATAATTAAAAATATGCAGAAAAACAATTAAATGATGAAAAATATTAATTTTGATCAAAAAAATAATTTTAAATCTTAAAATGAAAGAGTAAAATATTTGAATTTTTTTGGTGAAAGTCCCATATTTTTTGGATCAATATTAAAATTAATATGAATTAATGAAAAAAAAACAATTAAAATGAAAATTCAGAAAATCAAAAATACGTGGACCATCTGATCTTCCTCATTAATTGAGGTGGTAGATCAAATGGTCCAAAGTGCGCGTTCCATGTGGTCATCAGTCAACTGCGTATCACGTGTGGTAATCACAACCAACGCTCAAGATTAAAACGTTTTAAATGGATCATGTGGTTCAGAGACTTGCGAACACATCGCCGGAGCCAGAGCTACGGTCTTCTTCTCCGGTGGATCTCACCAGACTGGTCCATCTTCAACCATCACCAAAATGAAAAATCAAGACATGGATTTAAAGAAAAAATGCTCAGGAGCTCGAATCTGGCCTCAATTTTGTATAACTCCAAGTGTATAGGAAGATACAAGGAGTTGAATTTTGAGGATCATGATCTGAGTTGCTTTCATTTGACCTCTAAGCAACTCAATCTTGTTGCCTACATTGGTAGGACTTCAGACAACCAAAAATCAACAAGAATAGTGGAGAAATAAGAGAGAATCGAAGAGTGGAAAAATCTGGAAAATTACCTTCAATGGAGCTTCAGATTGACACGATCTCGCTCTCAATTATGCTTGGCCTTGCTTCAGATGCTTGATGTAGTAGAAATGGATCAAGGAAAGGGATGGACTCTTGGAGTTTCAATCTCAAAATAGTTGAAGATTTGAAACTAGATTTTCAAAGAAAATCTTCAAGCTTATCCTTTAATGGTGAGGGTTTAGGGTTTCTATATCAAAGTTTGCACGCCAGGTCCTTATTTTTAAGCAAGAGAGCTTATATTTATAGGCCAATGGGACTGATATTTGCACACTTCCTTTTTTGGCAAAACTTGGAAATCTCTCTTGCTTGCTGGCATGGGCGTGTGATAGCCCCATCAAGTGATGCACTTAGGTCCAAAATTGAGTGTAAGCCATGCTGAAATCATGTTGTCAAGCCATGCATTCGTGTATGAAAAGTGGAACTTGAAATTATCCAAATGGTCCTTCAACTTTAACCCATGTGCAAGTAATTCATCCTTTGTCCAAATGAGATAATTTTGGACTTTTTGGAAAGGCTAGATCAAGCGGAACAACTTTCATGTTGAACACTTTATAATTTGAAGCTTGGATCATGATGAATTTTGAGATGGATGTTTGGAAAATCAAACCTATCAAAAAAAATTCTAAGTACCAAGCCATATGCTCACTTCTTCCACCTTGAATAACGTTTTCTATGGGCTTCAAATGAGAAACGTTCCTTCAAAAAAGTTGTAGCTCTTCCAAATCCATTAAAATGGGTCACCAATTTGACCTCATTTGGATTTGGGATGAAGGAGTTATGCATTTTAGAAGTTGAGGAAAATCACTTGTTCAATGGTATTGGCCCAAAATGACCTATAATATTTCCTCTTGGAACATGCATTTGCAAGTTGAGTTTCACTTCCTCTAAACATAAAAGTTGAAGTATACATCTTGAATTTAATCGTGAAATTTGAATTGCTTTCATCTCATACAAAATGATCAAGTTATGATCTTGGGAAGTTGACCTCCAAATTAGGGTTTAGACAAAATGACCTATAATCTTTCACCATAAAAAATAACTTTCCAAGCAAAACTAGATCTTGACCTTAACATCAAAGTTGTTTGGAATGTCATTTAGAGTAACTTTTATATTGGAATTATTTTCATATGATAAACATTGTAGGAGATAGGGTCTAGGGAACTCCAGTTTTGACCAATTGAATTCCTCTGATCAACCACCATGAACCAACTCTCTAGCTTGATATTATCATGACTTCTGGGACTCATGGAGGATCATATATGCATACGATGATGAAATTTTAAGTATCCCTTGAAGTATTTGACCAATTGGTGAATAAACTTGTTGAAGAAGTCACACAAGATACCCAGATGAATTAGGGCTTCCAAGGCAAACAAGCTTCAAACTCTTGATGATTCCTTTATCAAAATAACATGTGAAGATCATGAGGATCCATATATGATACTTAGATCCATAGTAAACCATTTCTTGATTGAGCTTCTTGCGTTGAGGGTCTCAAATCCTAGATATGAGCTTGATAGATCAAAGGTGAGCATACATACTAGCTACAAAAGCAGATAAACTATACAATGACATATATTTTGGTATTTTGGTTAGTAAATAAAGAAAAAATAAGTATGATACAATCAAATTGTGCTTGGTGATCTCTCCCATTGCAAACCTAAATGAATTAGGGGTAAGGAGGATGCCAAGGTGTGATCCCAATGTCAATGCATATGATGAGATAGCATGAGGGATCTTCTGGTTAAAATTGGGGTCTTACACGTACTAAAATAAAAATGAGTGATCAAAACCTCGTAGTTCGTGGTAATAATTTCAAAGTTGGTGAATTGCTTTTGACAAAAGTTTAAATGAAAAGGGCACAAAGGGCCAAAAGTTTGAATGAAGTTGTTAGTTCTTTTTGTCTTTTGAAATTTTAAGTCAATATGATTAAGTTTATTTAGAAATTTGATTTAAGAAAAAGTTTGAAAATCCATTGACATAAGGCCAAAGTTTCTATTTGAAATAAGGTCTAAGTTTGAAATCACAAGCAAAGAAAGTTTTTGAAAAGGGGGAGAGATTTTGAAATTTAACAAGTGGGAGAAGATGAAGAGGCTACCCTAAGCATAAAATTAAAAGTTAAAAGTTGAAAAGATTTGACCAATGAGATGCAATCCAACAGACAAGAATGTCATATAGAAAACCCCATTTCCCTTTGGACTTTGAATCAAGCTATAATCAACAAGTAATTAGAAATATCCAGACATCATGAAGATCAAGGAATCAATTAAAGATAGCCACATCCAAGATGGAAAATCCCATAGCTAGCAGTCTTCTTTGTCTTCTCATGTATCAGATGAAATATTCCTTGATCAACTCAGAACAAAGCATCAGACACGAGATCAAAATGACAATTAGTACTAAGACAAAGTAACAGATGAATTTAAACAGAGTCCAAGGCTTGCATCAGATGAAGGCTTGGTTCACAATAACTTGGTCTCAGAATGTTGGCATTGGCCAAGTCCTTTTTGAATAGGGAATGTTGCCTAATCCTAAGTCCAAAAGTTCAGATCAAGATCAACAGTCCACCAAATATTTTTTAGGGTTTTTGTTGTTTAATGAGGGTTTTAAGGTCCTAAGACCACAAACAAAATCAAAATGCACAAATAATATATACAATCATAAGATATGGCTCAAATGAGAAAAGTGAAAATGGCATAAACATAAACAAGCTAAATGAAATGCAAATGATAACAAATGGTAAATGACAGAAATTTAAATTTCGTAAAGTAAATGACTTGATAGTAAAGTAATATTAACAAGAGTTAGTCAAATATTAGTCAAAGGTTAGTCAAAGGTTAGTCAAGTGTTAGTGGTGTTTTTTAATTGATTAAGTAATTCTTTGGAGAACACTCAACCATCCATTCACAAGCATGGATCCTTAAACCAAGACATCTTCCATGAGGAGGGCTCCAACTTGGATAATTCAACAACTATGTAGAAGTCACAACTATCTCAGGTCGGGAAATAAAAATTTAGGTGTTAATTCATGTTAGAGATTTGGTATAATGAACCAAACTCCTAAAACATACCACACACTAAACGAAAAGATCAAGAGGGATGGACCTGTCTCAGTCATACTTGTATTGGTTCATCTGACACAAGGTCATTGATGAACCAATTAGCCTTAAGACATTAGAGATTTCATTGGTCAAATGAGGGAATGGAAAATAATAGGGATAAAGATGAAGAGAGAAGGGAATGAGAGAAACACAAATTGGTCATGGGAGGAATTTTATCAAATTAAAACCATTCATTCATTTTGGGAGATGAAATGTACATTTCATCATTCCCCTAAATCCATTGATTTTAATCCAACAAAAGTCAAATCAACCTTGACGAAAGCCCAAACAAATAGTCAGACATCACTAGACCATAAAAATGGCTCAACATCGTTTTTACACATTTAATCAGTTAAAAATCAAATTAAAAATGCATTAAAATACAATTTAATTTTCTCTAAACCTAAAACCTCTTCAAAACACCAAATAAATGGCCAAAGATTTATCCTAGGTCAAAGGACCTTAAACAAAAAATTTCATGATTTTTGAAAAATCAGAAGTATTTTTAATTCATGAAAAATATCAAAATTAATCCAAAAAATATTTTTAATTCAGAATATGAAATAGAAAAATATTTAAAGATTTTTGGTGAAAGTCCCATATTTTTTGGATTAAAAATAATTTCTATAAATAAAATAAAATAAGTGGATTAAATGGAAATTCATAAAATACAAAAAAATAAGGCCCATCAGATCTCCCTTATTAATTGAGGTGGCAGATCTGATGGCCAAGCGTGTGCGTTCCACCAAAGACCTGAGTCAATGCGCCACACCAATGGTAATCAGAACCAAGGGCCAGGATTAAAACATTTTGGAAGGTGCCAACGCACCACCGGAGCTAGGGCTCCGATCTTCTTCTCCAGAGGACCTCACCAGACTGGTCCACCACAAACCACCAAAGAAATGAAAAACAAAGACATGGATTTAAAGGAAAAATGCTCAGGAGCTGGAATCTGGCCTCAAATTTCTCCAATTCCAAGTATATAAAAATATACAGGGATTTGAATTTTGAGAATCATGAACTGAGTTGCTTCGATTTGACCTCAAAGCTACTCAAACTTGTTGCCTACATTGGTAAGACTTCAGCCAACCAAAAATCACAAAGAATAATGAAGAATTGAGAGAGAATCGAAGAGATGAAAATTCTGGAAAATCACCTTCGAGTGAGCTTCAAACTTGCTTGATCTTGCTTCCAATTGACCTTGACTTAGCTTAAGAAGCTTGTAACAGATGAATTGGATCAAAGAAAAGCTTGGACTCTTGGAGTTTCAATCTCAAAACAGAATGAGATTTGAAGCTCGATTTTTAAATGAAAACCTTCAAGATTATCCTTTAATGGTGAGGGTTTGGATTGCAGGTTCAAAGCTTAGGCATGAGGTCCTTAATTATGAGCCAAGAGGGTTGTATTTATAGGCCTTGCATTTGATTTTCACACATTTCCAAAATTTGCCAAATTTAGCAATTTCCTTGCATGCTTGCATGGGCGTGTGATAGGCCCATCAAATGATGCTATCAGGTCCAAAATCACCAATGTGCAATTCTGAAATCATGTCATGTACTCATGCAATGGAGATTGAAAAGTGAATGTGAAATCCATCCAAATGATCCTTTGAAAAGAACCCATGCACAAGTCCTTATTGGCCAAATGAGATGCTCTTTGACTTTTTGAAAAGGTGAGATCAAGGGGAAAAACTTTCATGTTAAATACTTTTCCATTTGAACCTTGTATCATGATGAGTTTTCAGGTGGAAGTTTGAAAAATTAAACATATTTGAAAATTTTCTAAGTACCAAGTCAAATGTTCACTTCTTCCACCTTGAATAACTTTTGCTATGGGCTTAAAATGGAAAATGTTCCTTAATAAAAGTTGTAGATATTTCAAACCTATTCAATTTTATCACTAATTTGACGTCATTTGGGTTTGGCATGAAAGAATTATGCATTTTAGAAGTTGAGGAAAATCACTTGTTCAATGGTAATGGCCCAAAATGACCTATAATGTTTACTCTTGGCACATGCATTTTCAAGTTTAATTTTAACTTCTTCCAAGAATCAAAGTTATGAAGGACATCTTGAATTTGATCATGGAACTTGAATGGATTTCATATTATAAAAATTGAGTAAGTTATGATCTTTGGAAGTTGACCTCCTAACTAGGGTTCAGACAAAATGACCTATAATCTCTCACCATAAACAATGACTTTAAAATAAAAACTGGCTCTTGACTTCAACATAAAAGTTGTTTGTAATGTCATAAGGAGTAACGCTTATGTTGGAATAATTTTCATATGATAAAAATTGTAGGAGATAGGGTCTAGGGAACCCCAGTTTTGACCTGTTGACTTTCTCTGATCAACCACCATGAACCATCTTGCAAACTTGACATTATCTTGATATTTGGGACTCATGGAGGATCAGATATGTGTAATATGAAGTATCCCTTGAAATATTTTATCAAATGATGAAGAAACTTGTTGAGGAAGTCACACAAGATGCTCAGATGAATTAGGGCTTCCAAGGCAAACAAGCTTCAAACTCTTGATGAATTCTTGATCAAAATGATATGTGAAGGCCATGGGGATCCATATATGATGTCTAGAACCAATTTTAACCATCTCTTTATTGATCTCTTAGTATTGAGGGTCTCAAACCCTAGATATGAGCTTGATGAGGCATTGGTGAAGACACACACTACCTACAAAAGTAACAAACTATACATTGACATATTTTTGGCATTTTGGTTAGTAAATAATGAAAAACAAAGTATGATACAATCCAATGTGCTTGGTGACCTCTCCCAATGCAAACCCAGTGAATGAGGGGTAAGGAGGATGCCAAGGTGTGATCCCAAAGCCAATGCATATGATGAGATGGCATGAGGGATCTTAGGGTTAAAATTGGGGTCTTACATTATGCTAATATGAACAAGTAGGTTTTGGTCAAATTTATCAAGAATCAGATTATTTGTTGATACGACGTTCCAAGTAAGATCATCACTGATAATGGATCAAACTTGAATAGTAAGATGATGAAAGAGCTTTATGAAGACTTCAAGATTGAACATCATAACTCTTTTCCTTACATACCTAATATGAATGAGGCTGTTGAAGTTGCAAATAAGAATATTAAGAAGATTATCCAGAAAATGGTTGTGACATATAAGGATTGGCATGAGATGCTCCCTTTTTCTTTGCATGGGTATCGTGCATTCGTCCACACTTCAACATGGCAGACCCCTTTCTCTCTTATGTATGGCATGGAAGTAGTGCTCCCCGTAGAGGTTGAGATCCCATCAGTGCGAGTCTTGATGGAAGCCAAACTGTCTGAGGCTGAATGGCGTCAAATCAGATATGATCAATTGAATTTAATTGAAGAGGAAAGGGTGACAACTTTTTGTCATGGCTAATTATATCAAAAGAGAATGAAGAAAGCATTTGACAAGAAGGTTCGACCTTGCATGTTCAGAGAAGGACACCTCGTGCTTAAGAAGATCCTATCTTTCAACACTGATTCTAGGGGTAAGTGGACTCCTAATTATGAAGGCCTATATGTTGTTAAGAGAGCCTTCTTTGGCAGTGCAATGACTCTACGACTATGGATGGTGAGGAGCTCTCTAGTTCTGTGAATGGTGATGCAGTCAAGAAATACTTTGCCTATAAAAATAAAAAAATAGCTTGCTAAGTTGAAAACCCAAAAGGGAGACTTAGGCAAAAATGAGCGTCTCAGTGGATTGAAAACCCGAAAGGGCGGTCTAGGAAAAAATTAGAGACATAAACAGAAGATAATCATCCCGGTAGATTGAACACCCGAAAGGGCAATCTAACAAAAAGTTAGGGATTATGGAAAGTAACTGCATCAGAACAAACTTGATCATTTGAAGCAATAGTGCCTATAAAAGATTCTTATTCAGTCATCCTCGACAGAAGTTTTGAGCATAGTAGAATTCAAAGTTGTTAGGGAGAATAATGGTCATTATATTTCAATGTATCCTTTTCCATGTACTTACCATTTTTACAACTTTGTAATGATCTGTGGAGTCACGTCATTTGCAGACTACCATTCTATTAATAAATTTTGAGCCTTTTTCCCATTTTCTTGGTGTTTTTATCTTGTTTCAGTTTACGAAATTTCATTTATTTTTTATAATAATTTTTGAAACAAAAGATATATAAACAATCAAGTTTTGAAATTTACAAAAATATTTTCCTCGATTTGTGAATATAAAAATTGGAATGTCAACCGTGATCTCAAGGATGGTAAGATCTTGAAGATCGGAGTTCAGTGTTCTGCCAAGACAGGTTTTCCTTATGGAAGTATCCATGATCATCAGTTTCTCCAACATGAGATTTGCGGGAATGGTAGAATCTCCAGTGAAGTCACCAACAGGTCTTTATAGTAGAGTTTGTTCGGATGTTTCTTATCCTCGACAAACCTTTCCTTGGAATGGAGTACATGCTTTTAGAAGACTATGTTTGAGGTCTCCAATCAGTTTTTTCTTTCTTTCTCTAGAAGGATTTAAGCCTTGTATCAGAATTTAGCTCCTTTGATGGCTTATGATCATTCCTCGCAGGTTTTTTTCCAGCTAAATCCCTAGCGAGATCTCAAGTAGCATCTCCATCTTGTTAAGATTAGTCGAGTATCAGGTTGTACTGTGCTATCGATCTAACCCTTTTGTGCCTATTTTGTCAGCATATTCATGCACATATTCATACGCATATTCATAGCATCATGATGTTTATTTATGTATCTTGCATTTCTTCGTGCATTCCTCGATCTTTGGTGGTTTTCCTCCCCGCTAAGTGTGTTCGTCCTCTCTCCAATAAAGCGTCGACCTTAGGCATAAATAACTCATCCTTTCTAACTCCCCACAGATTTTTATCCTCATGGAAGGTGTTATTTAAGTCTTCCTTTCCAGTTCATTATCTGGATGGAAGTAATCCCCAGTTGAGTTTATTTCCTCATCGGGTTGAGTCTTCTATGACCATTTCTCTCCAGTTCATTTTTGGGCTAAACTATTGGTCCTTAGAGGTTATTATCTTTGTTAAGCTATCACTCTGCTGATAGTAGGTAATATTCCTCTTACCTTTGATTGGTTACCTTTGTTAAGTTATCACATGGCTGGTAGTTGGTAATCATTCTTTTGGTTGGTTACCTTTGTGAAGATATCACTTGGCTGGTAGTTGGTAATCATTCCTTTGAGTTGGTTACCTTTGTTAAGCTATCACTTGGCTGATAAATGGTAATCATTTCTTTTGAGCTTATTATCTTTGTTAAGATATCACACGGCTAATAGTAGGTAATAATTTCTCTTGTCTTTGGTTGGTTACCTTGATTAATATATCACTTTGTTGGTAGTTAGTAACCATTCCTTTGAGCTGGTTACCTTTGTTAAGTTATGACTTAGATGGGAGTTGGTAATCACTCCTTTTAGCTTATTACATTTGTTAAGCTATCACTTGGCTAATAATTAGGTAATATTTCTTTCCCCTGACAGAGTCTTTCTTTGATAATCCTTCCCCTGTTGGGTCGTTGGTTCGTTTGTTTTCTAACTATGCATTGGTTTCTTTCCAATACAATAGTTACTCTCGAGCCAAGTCATTCCCCTATGGAAATTTTTTTGCCCCCAGTTGGGTTTTCCCCCTTTGGAAATTGTTTTTCCCCTGTGAAATTTCAGTCCCCTCTTTTCTCCAGCAATTCTTTGTCTTGTGGCGCTATATTCCCCACTGAGATCCTCGTCTGCATTCATATTTATCATATCATAAGCATTTTTACAATATCTTAGGGCCAAAAATTGGGTTTCCTGTATTTAAGTCTCCTTAATCTCATCGAGACAAAGATCTCAATCTTCATATATCCGAATCGAAGAAACTTAAATAGGGGCATCTGTCACACCCTAATTTTTAACCCTAATACCCCACATACCATTTGCATCCTTGCATACAAGCAAGACCACATCTTAGTCCCTCTCCCTCTTATCTTTAGGTTTGCCTTTTGTTGGGATCATCAAGCACCTCTTTGTTGGTGTTTTAGCTTTGTGTTTATATGTTTATTACTTATCTAACCACTAATCAAAATAGAAAAAATATGTTTTGTTTTCTTTAAGTTTATTGTGCAAGGTAGGACTTTTGCATCAAGAGCATCAAGCATGTCTCCTCAACTAGGGTTTGTTTTTATTCCTCAGCAAAGTATGCTCAACCATTTATTCTAAAGAGGCTTATCTCTCAAGCATGATATGTAACATTATCAAGCACCTTTCAATCTCATTTGGATCAAGAGCATCTCAAAGTCCTGTGGCTTACTTCTCAAGAAAAGTCAAAGGTTCATGTGTTTATTTCCATGCCTTCTTCAATAAGTTTCATCAAACTTTGAGAAATTTAATCAAGAGATATTCAAGTAAATCTTGTTTTGAGTTCATATGATCATCCATGTTCTTTGAAATACAATAAAAGTCCAAGTGCACAAGTTTATTCCAAGAGGTTTAACCAAAAAGTCAACATTTAAAGTCAAAGTTCCAAGAATCATAACTCCTTCAATTCTCAACATTTTTCAATGCTTCTTTTTTAATATGACTCTTATTAATATCCTCTACAAATTCTATTTACATGACAAGAGACAATTATGTTTGGAGGATCATCAAAAGTTTGGAGACATATAGGTCATTTGTGGACTTAGTGAAATTTGACCTATTTTCAAGTGACTTTTTCTCAACTTTCAAGGTTTACAACTTCTTCAATTATTAAAATTTGAGGCTTATTCTTTTTGAATAATATCATTTGTGATGCACTCAATAAGTTTTCTTCAAGGATCAAAATCAAAATATGCTTGGAAGGCCATGGAATTCATTGAGACATCACAAGTCATTTTCAGCCATTTGATACTTAGAATTATCTAGGTTATATGACAAGTTTTTCGTGCCAACTTTAACATGCCATAACTTTGTGCTCAAGTATCCAAATGCAACCTTTCTTATCACATTTTAATCTTTGTTATAATGTCAACACATTGCAAAAATAATGGGATCAAAATGCCTCATAAGCAAGATGCCCCCATTAAGTTGAACATGGTGACTTGAAACTGAAGGAATCACCATGGTCCAATTTTGAACTTCACTAATTCTTAATTACAAGCCAAATTACCATATGCTTTGGACCTAAACATGTTAACCGAGTCTCCAGAAGTTAATTCACACATTAAACGCATCATTTGGCAGAGTTTTGATGGGTTGCAAGTTACACTTTTCTCACTTCATGATCAAATTTGTTTTGCACGAATTAAGCTTGATTCCACACGTATTTGGATCCAAACACATTCCCTATAAATAGAGGAAGCTACAAGATTCATTTTCAAGCTTTTGAGAGCCAAGAAATCACTTCTTCACTCTAAATTTTTTCCTAAAAATTGACTATCATGTTTTGAATTCAAACTTGTTTCACTCCAATTTCTTGATTCCATTAGCATCTCCGGTCTTCTCTGAAGCTTTTGCAACAATTCCTAAGCTCCAAGACCTCCTGAATCATTCTAGCCAGATCGAGCCTTATCAACTTTTGATTACCACTTGGACAAGGTAGTTTTGAGCATCATTTGAACTCAAACAAGTTACCACAATGTAGTCATTCATCCTCTGAAGCTTTCCCCTAAATTATCTGGTGTTGATTGATCCTGTTCATCATTTAATTTTATTTTTCGTGGATTACTTACTTCTGAAACTTCTCATAAATTCCCCATGCTTAATTTAGATAAATGAATTTGGAGCATGGGGTTGAATTCCTAATGAGGAGGCGATCACATTAGTGATGGTCTCATGTTCTGAATTTACCAAATGATGACACTCCGGTGAGAGATCATTGGGGAAGATGACTGGAGTTTACCTCAGGTCCTCTGAGTTTGGAAACACACTGGACATTTAAAATGTTTTGATCATAGGTCTCATGAAACTCAATGGATCTTGGGTGTTGATGGGGTGAAAACCCTAATCCACCAAAATGGATGATTGATTTTGATGATGACTTGATCAAACCTTTGATCCAATTTGGCTGTGATCTCTCTTGTCCCCTTTTTCTTCGTGTTTTTCTTTTTTTCTTGATCAATTGGATGGTTTGTCTTCATGATGTGTGGATTAGTGCTTGATGAACTTTCATCATTTCAAATTTACCTCTTAATTGGTCATGGATAATTTAAGGTACTTTGGATTGATGCATAAGTTTGTCTTAAGTACTATGAAGTATGAAATGATTGTAATAGACCACTCTCCTAGCCTCTGTGCTTGATCAATTCTCTCTTCTTTTTTGTGTAGCATAGCTTTAGGAGAATGATTTACATATCATTTCTCTAGCATCTATTAATAAAAACATTATTTTTGACGGGTCTTAAATAGTTGTGACTTCTACATAAGTCCAATTACGATTGCTTAACATAGTGCTAAATTTGTCCCGAAAGTAAGTGATTTTCATAAGTGAGATTGTAAGTCTCCTACTCCTCATGGTATTGTGTGAAAAATATTGTCTCTCTTTCACTTATGAGAGCTAGTGACATACTTGTTGATTTTATCTAAGTTGGAGCCCTTCTCATAGGTGATGTAAAGATCCATATTTTCATGTTTAAGGGTGAATAGTTGAGTGTTCTCCAAAAATGACAAAATTGTCTTTTCTTTTTTAATTACTAACTTCATTTACTAACATTATTTTGTATTAACTCTTATTTTTAATGTCATTTATCTTATTCCCTTTATTCTTTTGACATTTACTTTGTGCTTTTTATTTTAGCATCCCATATCATATTTTTTTATGCTTATATTATTTGTTCTTTGTCCATTTGGATTGCTCTTTATTTCAAAGACATTAATAAAGGAAAACCCCCCATAAAAAAATTTGGTTCCCTGGATTCATGGACTTACTATCCTTAGCATTGTTGTGGAGTTATGGACTTAGAATTAGGACCTTGACCCTTGCTTTGGAAGCTTGTAATTTGAGACTTTGGGATTCATCCAGTACCTTTGACTTCAGATTTATTTTGAAGACTTGGCTTGGTTACTTTGGTTTCATCTCATACATGGATTATTCTTTGCTTATTTGGCTTGCTTGAGGTTAAATCAAATGAGTGAATTCTTGATTGACTTATGTCATAAAGCTTGTTATCTCTTGGTTAGATCTTTTCTCCCAAGCTTTTACTTTATGCTTTAGGATAGTCTTTTCTTCTCCTCTCCTTCTTTAATTTTCAACATCTCCTCTCTCTTTTCAAAGCTTTCTTGTTTTTACACCTGAACCACTTTCTCAATAAACCTTAACTTTTGTAAAGTGATTTTCAAAATATTTTCTTAAAATAAATGCTAACATATCTTAAGTATATTCAGACTAATTTCAAAAAGACTAAAAAATGCATAACTCATTTAATCATTTTTGTGCCCTTTGTGCACTTTTCCCTTTTTAAAACTTTTCTCAAAGTTTAGAAATGAGTCATTTTCATAGTTGCGAGGTAATTCTCCTATCTCCATAGTATCGACGATAATCTTTTTCAACCCAAGAGAGCTAGTGGCATACTTGTTGATCTTTATCCAAGTTGGGTCCCTTCACTATGGTGATGTAAAGTTCTCATACTCGTGGGTGACTAGTTGAGTGGTCTCCTAAAAATGACAAAATGTATTTTCATTAAAAATGAATCAAAACAAATATCTTTGTTATTTTTACCATGAACTATGAGGTTTTGATCCTCCATTGCACTTTGTTGGTACGTAGGCATGAGACTTAGAAAGTCTTGGCAAACACAAAAATCATAAAAAAAAAAATTCTCTGCTCATCTCTCCAATCATTTGCAAACAACACCACTTCTAATCCAAAATGCACAGATTTTCAAAGAGGTTCCCATGGAGTACCATGGATGTTTAGGGTACTAATATATTCCCTTTGCATAACTAACACCCGGATCCTTATCTCTTTTATTAGTTTTTTTTTTGTTTTAAAAACTTCTTTGGATTTTGTTCGTACTTTTCCCCTTTCCTTTGGAAATAATAAAAGCATGGTGGTGACTCTTGCTTTGAGAGTTAAGTTAATCAATAGCTTAATCTCAAACATTTCACTGCTACATAAGGTATCATTGTGGTGGTATCGATCCTAATCGGGTAGATAAACATGATTTCAACATTTAGTCTTTAAAACTCACTTAAATAAAACTTCTCCAACAACAAGACTTATTAACTCAACTCTTAAACATTTTAACATAAGCCAATGAACTATTAAACTTTAACAAAATAATTAAATTAAATGCTCCCAATGTTAATGTTACAAGATCAGAGCAAGACTTCTAAAACAATGAAAATAAATAAGTAACTCCTTGAGCTAACTTCACTTACTACAACAATTACTCTTGAGTATCTCCAAGATACCCATGGTGGACAAGATTTAAACAAAGGGGGTGAGAAATACATTCAAATAATAAACGGGGCATAAACAATCAGAGTAGATTAATAATAATACATTTCAAACATAATTTATTATGCACCACAATACATGTATTCAAATTTCACGCACTTCACCATAATACACAATCAATATGCAATGTGACTCTCAACAACATTATAGACTCATGTGCATGCGGTACCGTTTTGAACAATGATTCACATTATGAACCAGGTTTCATCTGTTGAACCTATGAGCCTCACATAGGGATCCAAGCCTCAATATCAAGCTTTGGACCATTACCAATCACCAACATCGAAACCTGTAATCGCCTATTTCACAACAACAACAACTCATGATGCATGATGAATGAATGCATCATTACAAAACTTAACAACATAAGCAGTATCATATTGAACCGCGTAATTTCCAGTACAACATCAACATGATATTTCACATTGAAACTATGCATCTCAACTCAACATGTCGTCAAAACATGACAAGCAAATAACCTACAATTTTTTTAGCAATTCACCACAACAAATTATCATCAATGGAAACTCAACATTTTGCTAAACGATTCATAACCTCATCATGAAAACCATAATAATACACATACAATCATAGTTCAGTCATTCTAACACTCACCACCACTGTGTAGTTCATCATGTTATCTTTCCTAAGCTTCAAAGAACATCTAAGTCGGGCTTATGGAATGAAAGTTATTGCGTAAATCGTTGGATAATTGCACATGTAATTTTCGTCAATTATTTAGGTCATATCCTCACATTTAGCTACTAGAAATATTACCATTTGATAGTATTTCGCGTTATCTTTCCAACATTTTGAACATGGTCTCATTTGGACTTACAGAACAAAAGTTACGGTCTTTTTAGTTTTACCTTAAAAACTTTCCCTACCAGCCTACGGTAATCGATTACCAATACGTGGTAATCGATTGACCCAGAAAATCCCAAAAAAAACTTAATTTTTAAAATGGTAATCGATTACCATTAAGTGGTAATCATTACCATAGAATTCATGATGAAAATACTCAGTTTTTGGCATCTAAATCCCTTCCAAATTCCATCAAAACATGCCCTAGCATACCCAAACAACTTATTCCAAATTTCTAACATTATAGATCAAATTCCTACTGTAATCTCATAATACTTTCATCCATTAGCATCTAATTTCATCAATTAAATACTACCAATGATGCATCAATTAAATGACATATTTCATAACCTTATCAGTTCCATAAACTTTCAAAACTCTCAAAAATGGTGAATTTATGCTAACTCATCAAAACAAAATTTATGCACATATAATTGCAACAAAATTCACACCAAATTCATCATACAACAACAATTATAACAATAAATTCAGAATCAAGCATTAGAACACCTAACTTTTATCAAAGCTCAAGAGCACACCAATATAACAATAACACACCATTGTAATTCAATTCAATCATATGAAAACAAAATTATCAACATACAGTTCATCAGTAATTAGTTAATATTCAACAACATCCATTAAAGTTCATCAAAACATCAATTTGAGAGTAAACCCTATGGGAGGTTAATGAAACCTCTCTACTCTTTCATGATTTATCATCCATAGAGGAATAGTTTCTCCCCCTTATATTAGAATTCAGAACTTTTAGTAAAAAACAAGGTGAATTAGTGTTCCTCCCTCAAGCCCTAGCACTCCTCTTCAAGTTTTCTCTTCATTTTTTTTCTATTTCACGTACTGATAGAATGAGAGTTATTTCTCTCTTTAGGTGTTTAATTGGCTGCATTATATGGTAAAACACTAGATGGGTACTAATGTCTTGACTGATGTCATGACATGTACGTGTAACTACATTGTAGTTACTGCAGGACTAGCTAACACAGGATTTATTGAATGTCAAACTGGATGCTGTGACATTCATACCTGTCAACAGATACTAAGGAATAGAACAGCAGGAGTTCTGTTAGAACTTAGTATTTAAGTGCAGTCTGGTTATCAAGGAAGAACCAGATCTGGCATAAGGTCTACTGACTGAATGTCAAACTGGATGTTATGACATTCATCATTGAAAGCAGCTGCTGAAGATTAGACAGAGTGGTGTTCTGTTATACTTCAGCATGTAACTTAGGTTGTTCTTCAAGAGAATAACAGAACTAACTTAAGGCCAAATGTGTAAATGTTAAGTTGGACACTTTTGACATTTATTAATGTAAGCTGTTACTGTAGTATGGTCATTTTGATCATGTACAGGCCAGCAAAATTGTACAGTCTGTTTTCTGGAAAAACAGACTCAGCATATGGACCTTGATGTCAAGCTGAATGTCGTGACATTCATGCCTGACAGCATATGCTAAATTGTAGGTTGTTCAGTTTTCTGTTTCAGCTTTTTCTCAGGCTATTCTTTAGGGATTCAACAGCTGAGAGAAAATCCAGGAAATCAACAACCAAGCTACATTCAATGAACCTAACAAATATCCTATTTGTTAGTAACCTAAATGTTGAATTTATGGGAACTTGTGTGACCTTAAATTCAGGAGAATACAGGTGCAAAAGCCCAGGACACTGCAATATAAAAGGAAGGCGTTCCTTCATTCAGTTTCAGGGATTTTGAGGCGTGAAGATTAAGTGTGTCCATCATACTTCACTGCTGTATTTTTGTGAGTCTTGTATTAGACGTATCTTGTAAGCCAAGTCATTATCAAGTAGATGATAGCTTTGGCATAGGGTGTTCATTGAGTTGTAAGTGTTGTGTCACTCAAAGCTTTTAAGCGTGAGTGCTGTGTATCTTGATTTAAGCTGTGAAGCATAATCAAGAGTTGTTTTTAAAGTGTGACTTCAAAGTGTCTTTAATATCACTGAGGTGATTGAGGGGGAGTGAGTAGGAACTCTGATCTTAGTGTAAGATTGAAATTGCATTGGGTAGGGATTAAGTGATAAGTTGTAAACGGGTGAGTTTAGCTTTGAATTGATACTACTAATAGTGGATTTCCTCCCTGGCTTGGTAGCCCCCAGACGTAGGTCATGTTGGACTGAACTGGGTGAACAATTACTTGTGTTATTTACTGCACTTACTGTTAAGTTCTGCATCATCCCTGTTTGTGCAGAATTGGATGTCATAACAACCAGTGTGACATCCAAAGTCTGATAACTAGAATTTCACTCTCTAATTTTTTATTTTTAGAAAATAATGAATTATCTCTCTCTAATTACCTCTTTGTCCCAATTAACTAAATCTCTTACTCCTTGCTCCCATTTATTTCTATTAATTCACACTTTCACCTCATTTTTACTAATTCTCTATTTCTATTATTTTAATTTAATTATTTTTAGCCAACCAACTAAATAATTCGCATAATTCACACAAAATAATTATTTAATTAATTTCACACCAATTAAATTAAATTAAATTAATAAAATAATTAATAATTTTAAATCGGGGTGTTACAACATACATTACTGGTTTTTGACTTTTTCTCCTTTCTTTTGTTGTTCACATTATTTTTGTTTTTGTACTTTTTAAATGTTCCGCATATCACTATAGTATTGATTTGTAAAATGGACCTTGCATGTACATATAAAGAATTTTGTTGTTGATGTTGTATTTTTTATCTTTGTTTTATTTTATTTTATTTTATGTTTTGAAGTCTTTGGTTGACAAGTCAAACCTTTATTTGTTTTTTTTCTTAGATTTTATCTGCATATTATGGTCATTATATGTATTATTAATATCAATATATTTAGATTTTATAAAAAAAGTCTTGTATTTGGACCATTTGGATGTGAGATGTTAGGCCCATTAACCTTTTTTTGCACCTCCCATATGTTGTAAAAAAAATTGTAAATATTGTAAATAAATTTATGTTGTTGTTATTTCATTATGATAAATCGGACTTTTGAATAGCAAATTTGACAATCTTATGTCATTATGCCGCTGAAATTTTTGATATATTGAAAGGATATTTCTCCGTGTTATGATCCTTGCGTACGACATTCCACTCATGTTGTCATTACGCACAAACCGACTTTGAGCACATCGGGGTTAACTTTGCATTTTTTACCATTTTGCTCATGACTTAATTATGCATTGTTTATTATATTTCCTAAGTAATAGGACGAATTAAAATGAACCTTTTCAATAAGAAACAACTTTGGTTCAACGCCAAGTGAATTTTTCGCAAACCTTAGTCCAATGCCAAGTGACATTTTCAAACTCGATTAAATCATTCTCAATTTCATAAAATCCTTTTCTTGATTATAACACAATGCTAAACTCTTTTCATAAACAAACACGAAAGAAGAGGATCCTTGGTCTCTCGCATTCCTTAAATCCTCGAATGATCGGTCTTAACGCATACGTTTTGGGAGAGTTGTTTGTTCTTCCTTTCGTTTCTAAAATACTTAACATAAACTTGGACAAAAAAAGGGACCGTTGGAGTCTAGCACTCCGATAGAATCTTTGAACAATCAATTATGAGGCATACATCTCCTTATTGAATGATCATTATCCATCAAACATAATTTCATAAATATATTGAATGAAAAGTATCTTTGGAGTCTACCATTCCAGTAATCCCTGAATAATGGCCTCGAGGCTCACGTCTCATTCTTATCAAACATTCTTCATTCACTTAAAAAATACTCAACACATCAATCTTAATTCCTCTCCCCCGTAGGATCAACAGACTCTTTTTCAAAAGAACATTGTTTAATCCTTTCTAATATGCATACAAACTAGCGTTTAAGTCTCCACCACGAGCAGGCAAGCCCATGTGTAACCATTAGAATGTGATCTAAGAATGTGTTCATTAAAACAATCCAACCAATTAAACATATCTTTTTCTTGCCCACGTGCGATCGAAACCTTTTCACAAACAGACATTGTTTAGTCCATTCTAACACGTATGCAAACAAGAGCTTAAGCCTCCTATGTGCAAGCATACAACTAAATGTTTAAACTGCTAGAACGTGATCAAACATGATCCCTTCTACCACACAAAAAAAAAATTCTAAGCCTCCCATTCGCGAGCATATAAGCCAATGTTTAACCGTTGGGATGCGACCTAAACATTCATTCTCTAAAATCAATCAACCAACACTCATTCGCTATCAAAAACTACGTAGCTTTGATTTCTCCATTGCACCTGGAGATACGTATAAGTGAGATTCACGTATCGTCAAGCACTATAACCAAAAACACCAAAGATATCTTTTATCTTGCATATAACTATGTCACTTTGAATTCCTCATTGTACACGAGGATACGTAGGAGCGAGATACGCAATCTCATTAAGCACCATAATAAAAACCTTTTTGCGACCCCTTTTGTCTTCCTTTTGCACTTTTGATCACTTGAAGAAAAAAATTAATATAAGCAAACATTCAATCACAAATCTAACTAAAAGATTCATGTTGAGTGCAACGGACATGAGGGGTGCTAATATATTCCCCTTGCATAATCGACTCCTGAACTTGAATATTGTTGCGATGATCATTTTCATTTTCTTTTAAGGGTTTTATCACTATTTTCCCTTTCCTTATTTGGAATAAATAAAGTTCAATGGTGAATCTGTTCGAATCATTTTTTTTGCAACTTCGCGAAGGATCGTATTTTTCGAGATGTGACACTAAGGTCAATTAAGTTATCCAGAACATCAATTGGAATAGTTCTCATGGATTATCCATTTTTCCTCCTCAAATTACTGAAGACATTTTGAAGATCAACTTGTCATTTGATAATACTAATACTGATGAACTCATTTTGACAAGATATATAAATGGTGATCTATCTTTTAAAGAAGCCTACAAATATATCATTAGGGATTACATTGAGCCTTCTTGAACAAAAATTATTTGGCATCTCTACATACATTCTGCTAAGTCATTTGTGACTTAGAAGATGATGCATAATGTTATTGCAACATGAGACAACTTGATTCGAAAGGAAATGCATATAGTTTCAAGGTGCTCTCTTTGTAATCATGATGTGGAAACTAGAGACAACTTACTTCTTAGATAGTGCGCCTTAATTTTTTGGCAATGGGGGAGCGATTGTTTGACATGAAAATTGATATAACTAGTTATAAAAGCTTATTCAAACTTGCTGGTAAAAGTTGGAGCTCTCAAATTTACAATCTGATCATGAATATCATTATAATAATTATTTGGAAAACTTGGCACACAAGAAAAAATGTCCAATTTTAAATGATAATATTGACTTTGGTAAACAAAACATTATTTAAGTTAAATATTTTGGTTTATATGACATCTACTTCTTTCGAGGGGAACTTGTATTCTTCAATTCATGAGTTTATAATTATGAAATTCCTTGACATCAAATGTTGATAATTGAATTAAGTGCAACATATATAGAATTTCAAGAGAAAATATTATAATATCAAGTTATGATAGCATACTCAGGGGTAATTTAGAATTATTATTGGAAGCTTTCTCATATAATATTGGAGTTTGCACATCCTTTCAGGTTGAATCACATGAAATCGTGTTTGCTATTGAATATGCTAACATGAGAAATTTGGGAAATTTTTTACTTGAAATTGACTCAATGATGACCATTCATGCATTTTTTAATGTGAATATTATTCATTGGCATCTTTTAATTAAATGGAAGAATATTTTACATATTATTCATTCCTTTATATCTTACAGTTTCAGATAGAAAAATGTATGTGTAAATAGATTAGTCAATGCATTTTTTTTGTTAATTATGACACTTGGTATGATTCACTTTCTTTTTAGACTTTTGAAAGTGTTTTGAGAATGTTGAGCATGTCCAAGTATCGTTTTTTATAACTATTTGATGTGTTTGGTTTATGCCCTCATCCTTTTTGTTTTTTCTTTTTTATTCAATAATCTATTTTTATTAAAAAATATATAAAATCAAATACCTTTTTAAAATACGCGTAACAATAAAAAACCATTTCGAATGTGTTCTATATTGTGAGACTAATATAACAATTTACTCTATTAGATAATATTATTATTCTTATTTTATTATATAACATTAATAAGGGTAGTTTAGTCTTTTTCTATTATTTAGTATTATACTCTTTTGTAATTCTTATTCTATAAACTTTTGTTATTCTAATGGAAACCCTAAAATCACTTCTCTTTTATTAAATTAGTATCAAAGAGCTTGGTTGAATCAATAGGATATTTGCAACAATAAAAAAAATTATGACTTTGTTGTTATGGTTTGTTTCCTTACTCATTCAATTGATTAGTCTTGCCAATTTCATGTTTATCATTTTACTTCTTTTCTTCCCACAAAGTTTTTTTGATAGAAGTTCATTCGGGTTTTGAGTTTGAATTTGTTTGAACTTAAAATTTTTAGAAAAGTAGTATTGGCAGGTGAAAAATATGATTCTCTTCAATCTATTATTGTTCAACTCAGTGGATAAAATTATGATTATTGGAGTTATGTAATGAAAAAAATCAAAGGAAAAAGGATGTTGAGTTATGTTGATGAAAATTATGCTGAGCCCACAGATAAAAAAGATGAAGCAGCTTATGTAAAAAAATTGAAACATGGGATGTTAGTAATTCGAAGATCCTCACTTAGATTAATAATTTTGTTTCTCAGTCAATAGATGTGCAACTAGTAAAATATGATATTGCCAAGGAGATTTTTGATCATTTGAAATGTTTGTATAGTCAATCTAGTTTTGCAAAATGGTACGAGTTAGAAAGTGATATTAGGGCTCTTAAACAAACCAAAATGACCACTCAAGAATTTTATTTAGCCAAGACTGATTTATGGGATCAATTTACTCTAATGGAATCAGCAGAATCAAGAATTGTCAAAGAATACATTGAGCAAAGAGAAAGTAGTATCTCGTTCAATTTTTTTTGGCCCTTTGGGATGATTTTCAAAGTCTTCATGGAAGTATTCTACATCATAATCTTCTTTCTAATGTTAATTCAAATGTTAATGAGTTATTGGCATAAGAAGCCAAACTTAAGACTCACTATAATATGATTCAAAATAAAGGAATTCTCTACACTCCTCCATCTGGTTTTGCTTCTCATATTCACAAAGGAATATATCAAGGTAAAATTGGACTTGGTTTTGATGAATGTACTCTTTATAAGAAGAAATTTCATCGGAAATCTTAGTTTCTCGAATTGTTAAGAGAGAATAAAAAGAATTTTGAAAATCCATCATCTAATGTTGTTATTGGTTCTCCTACTAACTTTGGTTTTGGTTCTGATTGTGTATGTCCATCTGAGACCACTTCTCATATAGATGATATTGTGGAGCAACTCTGAAAGATTCTTTCTACTAAGTCATGTGGCATTCCTGCCTCCTCGATTAAAGGTTCAAATTATTTTAGCCTATCAGGTATGTCTCCCTTCATATAGATCATTGATTCTTGAGCAGCACATCATATGTCATATAATGATAAAACATTTGTGTCTTTAAAACCTTCTTCATTTATGTCACTCATGACTGTTGATGGTACACATGCATATACCATTAGCATGCATTGGTTATGTCTATTAAACTAATATGTCACTTTCTAATGTTTATTATATTCCTAGTCTTACCTTGAGTCTTGATTTTGTTAGTCAATTGTGTAATTTTGGTTATTTTATTTCATTTTCTTCCACTTCTTATTATGTACATGAACCACATTCTGAGAGGCTGATTGAGATATGTTGTAGACGGGGGGCGGCTTTATATTAGTTTTTTTTTTGAATTATTTTTATTCTAGTTTTTATTTATGGAATTCCCTGTCTATGACATATATATGCTTATAGATACTATGTTTAGTTTATTGATGACTATACTCGTTACTTTTGGGTTTACCTTATGAAAAATCCTTTTGAATCTTTTGATATTTATCATATGTTTCGTGCAATGGTTAAAATGAAACATAATGTTGTTATGAAGTGCTTTCATTGTGATTAAGGTGGTGAAACTATTAACCAAACATATTGTATTAATACTCCTCTTCTAGATAGAGTTGCTGAAAAGAAAACACTTGTTGAGACTACCCATTTCTTTTTATTGTCTGTTTTAGTTCCTATTTAGTTTTGGGATGAAGCAGTTCTTACAGATGTTCATGCTACTAATAGAATCCCCAAATCCATCACATCAGGTTTGTGTCCTTTTGAAATTTTTATGATTCTAGCTCTGATTATTCTTCTTTGAAAGTCTTTGGCTCTACTTGCTTTGACCTTCGTACACAAGTAGAACATAGTAAGTTATCTTCTCGTTTTTCCATATGTTTTTTTTGTTATGGGGATGGTCAAAAGGGTTATCGTTGTTATGATCATCAATCAAGAAAACTATATGTTTTTGGTCATATTGTATTTTTGAACACATTCGTTTTTTCTCTATTTCTTTTGATTCTCATATTACTAGTAGTTCGGAACTCACCCATGTTGATCCTTTTGTTCTTGATGATAATATTTCTAGTGATTGTAATTTTTAGAATTGTGTAACACCCCGATAATAATATGGTAATTATTTAAATTAAGTTAATAATATATTTATTAATTTAATTAGATAATTGGATTATTATTATTATTATTTTGGAATTATTGAATTATTATTATTATTGGAATAATAATATAATTTGGAAAATATATAAGTTGGAATAAGTAAAAAGAGTTTCATTTGGAAAATAAGGTTTCACGTGAAACTCAGAGAAGCGATTGAGAAAGTGGAGAAAGGGCAAAGAGGCAGAGCAAGAGGAAGAAGGTTGGAGAAGAGAAGAGCTTGGAGCTTGAGATTCGCCGGATTAACTTAGGTAAGGGGGTTTATCGTCGTTTAATGGGTATTATGGGTTAGCATGTAATGGGTAGTGATAAACCGTTGAATTGACCCTAATTGGGATTTGTTGAATGCTGAAAATTGTGATGGATATGTTGTGTAAAAACTGAAATTGAACCTGTAATTGAGTGTGTTGTAATTTCCCTGACGTATAGCTTTTTACGGAATTGGAATCGGAGGTCCGGAAGTCCTCCAACGGCAGAAAATGCGGGGAATTCTGCATTCTGCCTTGTGTTAGCGCAGGAACAGCTTCTGTCTTGCGTTAACCGGTTAACCCAGGGTGTTAACCGGTTAACACTGTGTTGAACTGTGAAATTATTGCTGTTTGTGCTGCGTTAACCGGTTAACCCAGGGCGTTAACCGGTTAACACTGTTAAGTTTTGGGACAGGAAGCGTGTTTGTGCTGCGTTAACCGGTTAACCCAGGGCGTTAACCGGTTAACGCTGTTGCATAGTGGAAAAAGTGTTAATTAAAATGTTGTATGCCTAATTGATGGTTGCCTATATCGGTGTGTGATATAGTAGGGATTAATTCCCGCTATTTTGAGCAGTATAGGTGTTAGTAGAGTGTGCTAATACTGTGGTTAATTATTTGACATGATATGATGTTTTGATACATGTGTTGATGATGTTGATAGTATGCATAATGTTGTGAATGTATATGTTATGTATGCAATTGTGAATGGACTGTTGTATGGCTTAGAGTGTGAGCATATGTCCATTGTGGATTTTGTTGTTGATGTTGCATTGCTAGATGATTAGCATGCATATTATGGCCTTTAGGGTGGTAGCTAATTCCCATGGTGAGGAATTAGTGAGTTAGTCATTTTGGACTGTTGTTGATGTTTGCATGCTAGGTGATTAGCGTGCATAGCATGACCCATTGGGGTGGTAGCTAATTCCCATGGTGAGGAATTAGTGAGTGAGTCACTAGGTCTCAAATGAGTGGGACTAGTGGGCTTGGTAGCCGTGCCTGGATTTGGACGGTGAGGTGAACTATATGTTCACAAAGAGTCGGTACCGCATGCATGGAGTCTCATTGCATAATTGATGTATGGCGTATAATATGAATGGATGTATTCCAGTATTATACGTGTGTTGTGTGTGGTGTTGATGTTGAGTATGATTGAGTTGACATTGCTGTTACTGAATGTGTAATCTGATTTGGGTGATAAAACTGTTATTTACTTAGCATTACATGATGTTTTATAATGCTTATTATATCGATTGAGGAACTCACCCTTACAACTATTTTTCAGGTAACGAGCAATAAGTTGAGTAGAAGTTAATGCTTGGAGTCTAGTGTAGTCTCCTTAGTGGGTCGTGCTCTGATAGATGTAATATCGGGATGGGATGTTTTAACTTGTTTTAAAGGTTTTATTGTTGGTTGTGAACCATTTTACATGTAATATTTTACATGATTGATGAGATTTCTATCCGCTGTGTTTATGCAAATGCTTATGTTTTGAATTAATAAAAGAGCATGACCGTTATATTGGTGAATGGTGTGGAATATTGTGTGACACCCTTAAAGGGCATATTTACTCTGATTTATATTTGTTGTTTTAATTAAACATTTGGGGTATTTTAGAAGGGTGTTACATTAGTGGTATCAGAGCATAGTCGGTCGAGTCGAGTCGTAATTATTCTGTTTCCCCTGTACGGGATAGGTGTTGTGTAACCCTATCAGTACTTATTGTTTTAGTTTGTTTGGGTTTTCAGAATAGAGATGGCTGGAAGAGGTAGAGATGATGCTGCGATTGCTGAGGCTCTGGGTATGCTAGCTGGAGTACTTGGAGGGAATCCGAATGTGGTGGGAATGGGAGCTGCTCGTCAACTGAGTGAGTTCCAGAAGAACAATCCTCCAATGTTCAAGGGAGCATACGATCCAGATGGTGCTCAGAAGTGGTTGAAGGAGATCGAGAGGATCTTCCGAGTGACTGAGTGTGCCGATAACCAGAAGGTCAGGTTCGGTACGCATATGCTGTCAGAGGAAGCAGATGATTGGTGGGTTGCTACCCGCACTGAGTTGGAAACTGCTGGGAATGCTGAAATCACTTGGGCTGTGTTCAGAGAGAGATTCCTGAGGAAGTACTTTCCAGAGGATGTCAGAGGAAAGAAAGAGATAGAGTTCTTGGAATTGAAGCAGGGTAACAAGTCTGTTACTGAGTATGCTGCTAAGTTCACAGAGCTGTCAAAGTATTATACTCCCTATAACGAGGCTGCTGGAGAATTTTCAAAATGTGTGAAGTTTGAGAACGGGTTGCGTCCCGAGATCAAACAGGCTATTGGATATCAGCGGATCAGAGTGTTTTCTGACTTGGTTGACTGTTGCAGGATTTTTGAACAGGATTCCAAAGCCAGAGCAGAGAGCTATCAGCAAAGGGTTGATAGGAAAAGCAAGCATCAGAATGATCGTGGGAAACCGTATGCAGCTGGCAGAGGTTTCCAGAGTCAGAGTGGGATGAAGAGGCCCAGTGGGGGAGACTCTAGTGCTCCTGCTAAGTGTTACAGATGTGGTCAGGCTGGACATCGTGTCCATGAGTGTACCAGTGCTGAGAAGAAATGTTTCAAGTGTGGCAAAGGTGGTCATTTGGCTGCAGAGTGTCGGTCGAAGACTGTGACTTGCTTCAACTGTGGAGAGGTGGGTCATATTAGTCCACAGTGTCCTAAGCCAAAGAGAGAATCAGTCGGGAGGCAAGGTCTTTGCTTTATCGGGTTCTGAGACTTCTGCAGATGATCGTTTGATCCGAGGTACGTGTTATATTAATGGCTTTCCTCTTGTAGCTATTATTGACACAGGTGCTACTCATTCCTTTATATCTTTGGATTGTGCTGTGAAACTTAAGTTAGAGATATCTGAGATGTTGGGTAGTATGGTGATTGATACTCTTGCAAAGGGTTCATTGACTACTACTTCAGTTTGTTTGAATTGTCCTTTGAGTATTTTTGGTAGAGACTTTGGGATAGACCTCGTGTGTCTTCCACTAGTGCAGATTGATGTTATTCTGGGTATGAACTGGTTGGTGTTTAACCGAGTTTCTATCAACTGTTTTGATAAGACTGTGATCTTTCCTGAGATTGAGGAAGGGAAGAGTTTGTTTCTATCTGCAAGGCAGGTGAATGAGGCAGTGGCAGATGGGGCAGAGTTGTTTATGCTGTTAGCGACTTTGGAGGCTAAAGATAAACTAGTGATTTGTGATCTGGCTGTGGTGTGTGATTTTCCTGATGTGTTTCCAGAAGAAGTGAATGAATTACCGCCAGAGCGTGAAGTTGAGTTCTCGATTGATTTGGTACCTGGTACTAGGCCGATATCGATGGCTCCGTACCGTATGTCTGCTGTTGAGTTAACTGAATTGAAGAGTCAGTTGGAAGATCTGTTGGATAAGAAATTTATTCGTCCGAGTGTGTCACCGTGGGGTGCACCAGTGTTATTGGTTAAGAAGAAAGAAGGTACTATGAGGTTGTGTGTGGACTACAGGCAACTGAATAAAGTAACGATCAAGAATCGGTATCCTTTGCCGAGGATTGATGATTTGATGGATCAATTGGTTGGTGCGAGTGTGTTCAGCAAGATAGATTTGAGATCTGGGTATCATCAGATACGTGTGAAAACTGAGGATATTCAGAAGACTGCTTTCAGAACAAGGTATGGACATTATGAGTATTCTGTAATGCCTTTTGGTGTGACTAATGCGCCTGGAGTATTTATGGAGTATATGAATAGGATTTTCCATCCGTATCTAGATAAGTTTGTTGTGGTGTTTATTGATGACATTTTGGTGTATTCGAAATCTGAAGAAGAGCATACTGAGCATTTGAGAGTGGTTTTAGAAGTTCTCCGAGAAAAGAAGTTATTTGCTAAACTCTCTAAATGTGAATTTTGGTTAGAAGAGGTTAGTTTTCTTGGTCATGTAATTTCAAGAGGTGGTGTTGCTGTTGATCCTTCTAAGATAGAAGCGGTGTCTAAGTGGGAAGCTCCGAAGTCTGTTGCGGAGATTCGAAGTTTCCTTGGATTGGCTGGTTATTATAGGAAGTTCATTGAGGGATTTTCGAAGTTGGCGTTACCGTTGACGATGTTGACTAGAAAGGGGCAAGCGTTTGTTTGGGACTCAAAATGTGAAGAAGGTTTCCAAGAGTTAAAGAGAAGGTTAACTACTGCTCCTATTCTGATATTACCGAGTCCGTCGGAACCATTTGAGGTTTACTGTGATGCTTCATTGTTGGGTTTGGGTGGTGTGTTGATGCAGAATAAGCAGGTTATAGCTTATGCTTCGAGACAACTGAGAGTTCATGAGAGGAACTACCCGACACATGATTTAGAGTTGGCAGCTGTGGTATTTGTTCTGAAGTTATGGAGGCATTACTTGTACGGGTCAAGATTTGAGGTTTTCAGTGACCATAAGAGTTTAAAGTATTTGTTTGATCAGAAAGAACTGAATATGAGACAGAGGAGATGGTTAGAATTTCTGAAGGATTATGACTTTGGGTTGAATTACCATCCGGGTAAAGCAAACGTAGTGGCTGATGCATTGAGTCGGAAATCATTGCATATGTCTATGTTAATGGTTAAAGAATTGGATTTAATTGAGCAGTTTAGAGACTTGAGTTTGGTGTGTGAGAGTACTCACAATAGTGTTAAATTGGGAATGTTGAAGTTAACGAGTGGCATTCTGGATGAGATTAGAGAGGGTCAGAAATCCGATATGCTTTTGGTTGATAAGTTGACTTTAGTGAATCAAGGCCAAGGTGGTGAATTCAGAGTGGATGAGGATGGTGTTTTGAAATTTGGTAATCGGGTGTGTATTCCGGATGTTACCGAACTTAAGAAGAGTATTCTTGAAGAAGGACATCGTAGTGGCTTGAGTATTCATCCTGGAGCTACGAAGATGTATCATGATTTGAAGAAGTTATTTTGGTGGCCGGGAATGAAAAGAGAAATTGCGAGTTTTGTTTATTCCTGTTTGACTTGTCAGAAGTCAAAGATTGAGCATCAGAAGCCGTCTGGGCTAATGCAACCGTTGGCTATTCCAGAGTGGAAGTGGGATAGTATCAGTATGGATTTTGTTTCTGGTTTACCGAGGACAAGTAAGAATTTTGAAGCTATTTGGGTGATTGTTGATAGATTGACGAAATCGGCTCATTTCATTCCGATCAGAATGGATTATCCGTTAGAGAGATTGGCTGAGTTGTATATTGAGAAGATTGTAAGTTTGCATGGTATTCCGTCTAGTATTGTTTCAGACAGAGATCCTAGATTTACATCGAAGTTCTGGGAAGGTTTGCAGAGGGCTTTGGGAACTAAGCTGAGATTGAGTTCTGCATATCATCCGCAGACTGATGGTCAGACTGAGAGGACGATTCAGTCACTAGAGGATCTTTTGAGGGCTTGTGTTTTGGAAAAAGGAGGTGCTTGGGATTGTTATTTGCCTTTGATTGAGTTTACCTACAACAATAGTTTTCATTCGAGCATTGGTATGGCACCGTTTGAAGCTTTGTATGGTAGGAGATGTCGGACACCTTTATGTTGGTATGAGTCCGGTGAGAGTGCTGTGGTTGGACCAGAGATTGTTCAACAAACTACGGAAAAGATTAAGATGATTCAGGAGAAGATGAGAATTGCTCAGAGTCGTCAGAAGAGTTATCATGACAAGAGGAGGAAGTCACTTGAGTTCCAAGAGGGAGATCATGTGTTTCTTCGTGTTACTCCGATAACTGGTGTTGGTCGAGCTTTGAAGTCGAAGAAGTTGACACCTCGATTTATTGGTCCTTATCAGATTTTGGAGAGGATAGGGGAGGTAGCCTATCGTATCGCTTTACCGCCGTCGCTTGCGAATTTGCATGAGGTTTTTCATGTGTCTCAGTTGAGGAGGTACATTCATGATCCGTCGCATGTAGTCCAAGTAGATGATGTACAGGTGAGAGATAACCTGACTGTTGAAACATCGCCTATGACGATCGAGGATCGAGAGTTGAAGCAGTTGCGGGGTAAAGAGATTGCCTTGGTAAAGGTAGCTTGGGGAGGACCAGCAGGTGGCAATGTGACTTGGGAACTGGAGAGTCAGATGAAAGAGTCTTATCCGGAGTTATTCGCTTGAGGTATGTTTTCGAGGACGAAAACTCTTTTAGTGGGGGAGAGTTGTAACACCCCGATAATAATATGGTAATTATTTAAATTAAGTTAATAATATATTTATTAATTTAATTAGATAATTGGATTATTATTATTATTATTTTGGAATTATTGAATTATTATTATTATTGGAATAATAATATAATTTGGAAAATATATAAGTTGGAATAAGTAAAAAGAGTTTCATTTGGAAAATAAGGTTTCACGTGAAACTCAGAGAAGCGATTGAGAAAGTGGAGAAAGGGCAAAGAGGCAGAGCAAGAGGAAGAAGGTTGGAGAAGAGAAGAGCTTGGAGCTTGAGATTCGCCGGATTAACTCAGGTAAGGGGGTTTATCGTCGTTTAATGGGTATTATGGGTTAGCATGTAATGGGTAGTGATAAACCGTTGAATTGACCCTAATTGGGATTTGTTGAATGCTGAAAATTGTGATGGATATGTTGTGTAAAAACTGAAATTGAACCTGTAATTGAGTGTGTTGTAATTTCCCTAACGTATAGCTTTTTACGGAATTGGAATCGGAGGTCCGGAAGTCCTCCAACGGCGGAAAATGCGGGGAATTCTGCATTCTGCCTTGTGTTAGCGCAGGAACAGCTTCTGTCTTACGTTAACCGGTTAACCCAGGGTGTTAACCGGTTAACACTGTGTTGAACTGTGAAATTATTGCTGTTTGTGCTGCGTTAACCGGTTAACCCAGGGCGTTAACCGGTTAACACTGTTAAGTTTTGGGACAGGAAGCGTGTTTGTGCTGCGTTAACCGGTTAACCCAGGGCGTTAACCGGTTAACGCTGTTGCAGAGTGGAAAAAGTGTTAATTAAAATGTTGTATGCCTAATTGATGGTTGCCTATATCGGTGTGTGATATAGTAGGGATTAATTCCCGCTATTTTGAGCAGTATAGGTGTTAGTAGAGTGTGCTAATACTGTGGTTAATTATTTGACATGATATGATGTTTTGATACATGTGTTGATGATGTTGATAGTATGCATAATATTGTGAATGTATATGTTATGTATGCAATTGTGAATGGACTGTTGTATGGCTTAGAGTGTGAGCATATGTCCATTGTGGATTTTGTTGTTGATGTTGCATTGCTAGATGATTAGCATGCATATTGTGGCCTTTAGGGTGGTAGCTAATTCCCATGGTGAGGAATTAGTGAGTTAGTCATTTTGGACTGTTGTTGATGTTTGCATGCTAGGTGATTAGCGTGCATAGCATGGCCCATTGGGGTGGTAGCTAATTCCCATGGTGAGGAATTAGTGAGTGAGTCACTAGGTCTCAAATGAGTGGGACTAGTGGGCTTGGTAGCCGTGCCTGGATTTGGACGGTGAGGTGAACTATATGTTCACAAAGAGTCGGTACCGCATGCATGGAGTCTCATTGCATAATTTATGTATGGCGTATAATATGAATGGATGTATTCCAGTATTATACGTGTGTTGTGTGTGGTGTTGATGTTGAGTATGATTGAGTTGACATTGCTGTTACTGAATGTGTAATCTGATTTGGGTGATAAAACTGTTATTTACTTAGCATTACATGATGTTTTATAATGCTTATTATATCGATTGAGGAACTCACCCTTACAACTATTTTTCAGGTAACGAGCAATAAGTTGAGTAGAAGTTAATGCTTGGAGTCTAGTGTAGTCTCCTTAGTGGGTCGTGCTCTGATAGATGTAACATCGGGATGGGATGTTTTAACTTGTTTTAAAGGTTTTATTGTTGGTTGTGAACCATTTTACATGTAATATTTTACATGATTGATGAGATTTCTATCCGCTGTGTTTATGCAAATGCTTATGTTTTGAATTAATAAAAGAGCATGACCGTTATATTGGTGAATGGTGTGGAATATTGTGTGACACCCTTAAAGGGCATATTTACTCTGATTTATATTTGTTGTTTTAATTAAACATTTGGGGTATTTTAGAAGGGTGTTACAAATTGCATGTTTGATACTATTGTTAATCCTTATATTAACATCCCTCTTGTTCCCACGGATACCCAACAACTTCCCGCCATTTTTGTTCCTCCTTTTCATCCTCCTCATTATCCGTCTCGTGATCGTAAATATACTCAATTTTCTGATTTTGTCTATTCCACTTACTCTACTTCTTCTTCTTATTTCCTAACCTTTATTCGCAGTTTTTCTGATCCATCCTCTTATAAAGAGTTTATATTTGACACTCTTTGGAAGCTGGATATGACAGAAGAACTCTTTACTCCCCACAAGAGAAATACTTAGGAGTTAGTAAGTCCTCCTCTTGGAAAACATGTTATTGGATCTCAGTGGGTATACAAGATAAAAACTAGGTTTGATAAGTCAGATGAGCACTACAAAGTACATCTTATTGCTAAGGTATTCTCTCAAAAATATGGTATTAGTGGCCATGATGGAAGGTCAGGAATTCGAGTCGAAGCTTGACCGCCAAAGAGGAGAAGGATGAATCCGCTTCTTGAGAAAAGCAACCCAGATCCTCAAGAAACCAAGATAGCTTAGCAAAAAAACTCAAACCAACCCTCTCAATATTAGTTATGAGAAAACATGGTGTTGAATATATTGTTGAACCTTGTTAGTGATAGTTAACTCACTTAGTGGTGTATAACTTAACATCTTGTTTGTGATGATTATCAATATGAAGTATATTACACACACAAAAAAAGTAATTATGCTTTATGTCTTCTTTTTTGTTGAGAATAACAAGTGTGAGTAGTGTGGGGAAGTCCCATATGGATTAAAAATGTCGAGACTTTAGCATTTATAAGTGGGAGAATCCACACACCTATCTCCTTAAGGTTTTGGGTGAGTATATGTTGTATCTCTCATAAAGGTGTGTTTCTCATAAATAAAGTCCCTAAAGTAAAAATGTTCCTCGTGTTGACCCTCCAAATTGACCCCAACAGTGGTATCATAAGCCTTTGGTTCGAATGAAGGGACTGGCTCACTTGTATCAAAAGTATCCCCATATGGTCGTAGGTAGAGTGTCTCGTTAAAGAGTGCCAATGGTGGTACAAATGTATGTGATAAAAAAAATGTGAGGAGTTTGAGGAAGTTTTACATTGATTAGAAATATGGGGACTTGAGCATTTATAAGTAGGAGAATCCACACACCTATCACCTTAAGGTTTTAGGTGAGTATGTGGTGTCTCTCACAAATGTGTGTTGTTCATAAACAAAGTCACTAAAGTAAAAATGCTTCATTGTGTTGACCCTCCGAATTGGCCCTGACATTTTTTATGTGTATTATATGTTACTTTTAAATTTAATTTTTATTTTATTATATACTTTTGTAAATAAAATAAAATAATTTTTTTAACAAAAATATCAAAAGTTAATTTTTTTAAAATAATTATTTTAATAAACTAATTATCTAAATGAAAACATTATTTAAATATTAAAAAAATACTTATATAAAAAAAATACTTACATGGTTCGACAACAGTCAAAGATGTGCATGCCATAATCGAAGTTTGTTTTTGCATGCAAATATTTATGTTAGTTTGTTGTTTAAGTTAGCATGATAAATTGGGTCAGGTTGTTTATTATGTTAGTTGAAAGATATGGTTTAGTTTTCTTATAAATAGTATACTTGTTATGACTTTTCCCATAATCCCTGATAATCCTAATCAGAGTGAGAAAGTGGTGTGGTTGAGATTCAATTGTAAACATTGTTCATTAATATGTAATTAAATCCAAAATCAAGTTTTTTAACCACTTTGGTTGTTCTTTCTCTTCTATTCTCCCTTTTATTTTCCTTTGTCATTTTCTTGTTCATCAAGAAACTAATCATACTCTATTTTTTGGGCATCGATTTCACAACAAATTGATGCACTGATCATGGAGGAGAAGATGTCATCAGCAAAGTATGAGAATGAGAAATTCATCAGTGTGAATTATTTCTATTTGTGGCGCTTGAAGATGCAAGCCCTATTGGCTCAGTAGGGTTTGTTAGAAGTGTTTAAAGGAATGAAGAAGATGGATGTTACCCTAATTGAGAAGGAGAAGACGACGATGATCGAGAAAGCCCACGGTGCCATTATAATGAGCCTTGGTGATAAGGTTCTCCGACGAGTCTCGAAGGAGAAGACGGTAACGGGTGTATGGAGCAAACTCGAGGGTTTGTTAATGACCCAATCCTTGGTCAACCATCTCTACCTGAAGCACGCTTTATATTCATTCAAGTTGAGTAAAGATAAAGTCTTGGATATGCAGCTCGATATATTCAACAATTTGGTTCTTGATCTTGAAAATATTGAGGTCAAGATTGATGATGAAGATCAAGTGTTGCCTTTGTTATGTGATTTACCAAGATCACATGCTCATTTCAAAGAAACTCTCTTGTATGGAAGAGATTCATTTACCTTTGAAGAAGTTCAATCAGCCTTGAACTCTAAGGATTTGAACAAACGAAAGTAGTACAAGCCACCTTCTGTTGGTGAGGTTTGTCCGTTAAAGGGAAATTCGTGAAGAAAGATGGTAGGTTTGAGAAGAAGAATGGTAAAGTCCTACAAAATTCTTATGGTGGTAATGCTCTTGCAATTAGGTGTTTTCATCGTAAGAAGGAGGGCCACACAAGAAAGATGTGCCTTGGTCAACTGAATAATCATGGTGGAAAGGATAATGGTAATGCAACTATTGTGCAAGACGATTATGAATCATATGATATCCTGGTGGTTTCAAGAAGCGACTCTTGCAAGGAGAGGATTATGGATTCATGTTGTACTTGACACATGACTCCAAACAAAGACGTTTTTGAGGAACTATGTGATCAAGATGGTGGATCAGTGTTGTTGCGAAAACTTAAATCCTGCAAGATTGGATGAATTTGATCTGTGAGATTCAAGCTCCATGATGAGTAAATAAGGCTATTGACTGATGTCAGGTATGTACCTGAACATAAGAGGAATTTGATTTTTCTTGGTGAACTCGACAAGAAAGGATATGTTTTCAAAATAGAGAAGATTATCGTAAGGGTAATGAAGGGGTTGAATGATGTCTTGAGAGGCATTAAGAGGAAAGTCATGTATACCTTAGATGCTAAGGTTGTAAGTGGTCCACCAGATGTGGAATCCATAAAATATGTGTCGAAGACTGAGCTATGGCACAAGAGACTTGGCCATGTCTATGAAAGTGGTCAGGTCAAATTTTTAAAACAAAATCTGTTATGTGGTGACAAGGTCGAAAAACTAGAGTTTTGTTAACCTTGTGTATTTGGTAAATCCTGTTGGGTGAAGTTTAACAAAGGTAAATAAAGAACACATGAATCCCTTTATTATATCCATGTTGATCTTTGGGGGCCTGTAAGAAATATTTCACACTCAGGTGCAAGATATTTTCTATCTATAGTTGATGATTACTCACGAAAGTTGTGGCTATTCATTCAAAAAGATAAGGATGAAAATTTTGAAAATTTCAAAAGTTAGAAGACTATGGTCGAAAACCAGAACGATAGGAAGGTCAAAACGTTGAGGACCGATAATGGTCTTGAATTTTGCAATGACTCTTTCAACAACTATTGTGTTGCACCTGGTATTGCAAGGCACATAACTACTGCAGGAAATCCTCTACAAAATGGTTTGTATGAAAGGTTTAATTGAACCATTTTGGAAAAGGTTAGATGCATGCTGGTTAGTGTTGGATTGAAGAAGGTGTTATATGACGAGGCTATTGTGACCACATCATACCTGATAAATAGGTATCCTTCGAATTCCTTGGGGATGAAGACAGTTGAAGAAGTTTGGTCAGGTTATCCATGTTGGTGTAAGCCCTAGAGGACAATACTTTTGGTACTTGTATTGAATTATTTGTTTAAAATAAAAGGCGTTTTCTTTATTATGTTTGTTTAATAAAGTCCCTAGAATAGCTAGTTTTTTTAATGTATCAAATGTGACTTAATCATGAGATACCATTAAACATAAGGACATTATTCTTAAAGTATCCGTAGTCGAGCTTTGTTGTGAAGTGGGATAACATTAAACCATTAAGACAATTATGTATATAGACTGATGATCATATCTCATGGATCATGGATAAGGAATTATCAAGTTTTAAACATAAGTATGAATATTAGAAGTAATATTTTTACTAGATTGACCCGCTATGAGAATACTACATAGAATGTTATGCAAAGTGTCATAAGTTATTCTCATGGTGATAGTAGTGTATACCACCCTTCGACCTGAAACCATTATGGACCCTAGATGTAGAGTCGAGTGCTTTATTGTTGATCAAACATTATCTGTAATTGGATGACCATAAAGACAGTTGATGGGTACTCCACGAAGCATGATGAGGGAGATGAGTGACCTAGATGGAATTTGCCCATCCTACGTAACAGGATAAATGTCTAAGGGCCCAATATTGAACTAGACAAGGATGACACGGTCTATGTCTTATGTTCAATATAAACATAAGGGCAAAAAGGGTAATTGTAAACACAAGTATTATTACAAAAAGGGATTTGTCATATCACATGACATTTTCGTCTCTTGGTAGCAGTGATGTGTTGCTAGATATTGCTCACTGTTTATTATGTTAAATACGTGATTTAATATAACTGCCAATATTGCGAAAACCTACAGGGTCACACACAAAAGGACGGAGTGATGAGAGACAGAGTAAATAAGGAACATCGTAAGGTACGGTGCACTTAAGTGAATTGTAGAACATCGTAAGGCAAGTTGCACTTAAGTAGAACACAAAATTTGGTAAAGTACCATGCGCTTAAGTTATGGGCCACATACACTTAAGTGGGCTTTTTAGCTTGTAGCCCACACAAGTGGTTCTATAAATAGAACCCTTGTGCAGAAGCATTTAACTTGATGAAATATCGTTTTTGTCTCTCTCTCTCTCACTCAAACCCTTCATTCGTAGAAGCTAGCACTGAGACTGAAGGAATCTGTTCGTGTTGGACTGAGTAGAGACGTTGTCACCATTCAACGCTCATGATCACTCCTTGGATCTGCATCAAAGGTTTCAATCACCACAAGAGGTAACGGTTTATATCACTGATCATGCCCATTCGTAAGGATCACTAAAGGAAAAATTTAATTTCCGCTGTGTTTAGGATCGTAATTTTCCTTCAGTGGTATCAGAGACACTTATGAAACCATGCATCTGATAGCTGTTTATTTTCTGTATTTTCTGTATTAATACGATTAAAAGACAAAATGAATTAAATAATAAACAAGTAATTAAATTTGACATCATGTGTGTATGATTTGGATGATTGATGTTGACTATGCTTCAGAATATGACATTAGTATGGTGAAGTAGCGATACATCAATCGTTTATAGGTTACACAAATGAGATTGATCAACTTATATATATATATGATATAAGTAATTTTGATGCAAAATATGGTATATATGATATATTGTTTCTATTTTGTTCTTTCAAACACTTAATGATTGATATTCCTTTGAGTGATCAATGGTCATTTGCTTCGGAATCCGACATTAGTATGGTGAAGCAATGATATGTTGATCAATCATACCGAATTATCAATCGAGGTGTGTTTGACGGTATGAAATTGTTGCATGAGGGTTCGTGACAGTACAAGGGTTGTGTTTTCAAAGAGTTATGCAATTAGGATTGTGACTGCACAAGAGTTGTGCTTTAAAGTAGCAAGTGTTGATGCAAAAAACGACGTCGGTTTCAAATGAATTGTTTATTAAAATTTTGCGTCGGAGTGCTGCGCCTAACAACCCTATACGGGGCGCTTCCCCCTTGACCCCCGTCGCTTACCGGGCAGCGGAACCCCCAGCTAACTCTGCGTAGTATGATCAATCGCCGAAATTTAATTTGGTTTATTTAATTAACAGAATTTAAATTAATAATGATAATGTGTTGATTATTATTGTCTTATAGTGATTAGTTATGGCCTTAGTTATCCTTTATTTTGTTTTTCGAATTTTAAAATACGGCTTGTGTGTCATGCCTCTCTTTTAATCTCTTAATGTAACGTGTTTTTTATCTCACTCCCTCGTATGTAAAACGAGTTTCTTTCATGTAATGTAATGTTATGAAGAAAGAGAAGAATATAATATAAAAGGAGGACAACCTTGAAGATCTTGCTTGGAGAAGCTTAGATAGTTATTGGGTTAACTTAGGTTCTCTCATTAGCTTGGAAGAACAATTTCGTTAGAGGTCATAACTGTTTCATTTTGTATGTATGTGTAAGACCCCAATTTTGACCCTAAGATCCCTCATGTTATCTCATCATATGCATTGGCATTGGATTCACACCTTGGCATCCTCCTTACCCCTCATTCATTGGGTTTGCATTAGGAGAGATCACCAAGCACATTTTGATTGTATCATACTTGATTTTTCTTTTATTTACTAACCAAAATACCAAAAATATGTCAATATATAGTTTTTTGCTTTTGTAGGTAGTGTACATGCTCACCTATGCTCTATCAAGCTCATATCTAGGGTTTGAAACCCTTAATGCAAGGATCCCAATCAAGAATTGGTTTACATTGGATCTAAGTATCATATATGGATCCCCATGATCTTCACATGTTATTTTGATCAATAAATCATTAAGAGTTAGGAGTTGGTTTGCCTTGGAAACCCTAATTCATCTAGGTATCTTGTGTGACTTCCTTAACAAGTTTCTTCAACAATTGATCAAATATTTCAAGGGATACTTCAGATTAAATCATCTCATGCATATATTATCCTCCATGAGTCCCAAAAGTCAAGAAAATGTCAAGCTAGAAAGTTGGTTCACGTTGGTTGACTAGAGAAAGTCAACTGGTCAAATCCGGGGTTCCCTAGACCCTATCTCCTACAATTTTTGTCATATGAAAATGATTCTAAGAGAAACATTACTCTAAATGACATAAAAAACAACTTTCATGTTTAAGTCAAGTGATAATTATTCTTGGAAAGTCATTTTTTATGGTGAAGGATTATAGGTCATTTTGTCTGAACCCTAGTTTGGAGGTCAATTTCCCAAGACCATAACTTGCTCAATTTTTACGATATGAAATCCATTAAAATTGTATGATCAAATTCAAGATGTCTACTTCAACTTTTATGTTTAGAGTAAGTGCAAATTCAACTTGAAAATGCATGTTCCAAGAGGAAACATTATAAGTCATTTTGGACCAATACCATTGAACAAGTGATTTTCCTCAATTTCTAAAATGCATAACTCCCTCATTCCAAATCTAAATGAGGTCAAATTAGTGACTAAATTGAATAGGTTTAAAAGAGATACAACTTTGATGAATGAACGTTTTTCATTTTAAGTCCATAGAAAAATTTGTTCAAGGTGGAAGAAGTGAACATTTGACTTGGGACTTAATATGTTTGATTTCCCAAACTTCCACCTCAAAATTCATTATGATCCAAACTTCAAATGAAAAAGTGTTCAACATGAAAGTTGTTCCCCTTGATCCCGCCTTTCCAAAAAGTCCAAAATCATCTCCTTTGGATAATTTCAAGTTCCAATTTTTACACACATTTGCATGAGCTTCTAACATGATTTCAGCATATTGTACATTGGATTTTTGATCAAAACACATCATCTTATGGGCCTAGTGCACGCCCATGCATCCATGCAAGGGAAAATTTGAAATTTTCCCAAAATTGCAAGTGTGCAAATATCAATCACATTGGCTATAAATAAGACCTTTCATGCTCAAAATTATGGACCTCATGCCCAAGCTTTGAACCTGCAACAATAAACCCTCACCATTGAAGGATAAACCTGAGGATTTTCTTTGAAAGTCGAGTTTCAATTCTCCATATGTTTTGAGATTGAAATTCCAAGAGTCCATCCTTTTCCTTGATCTATTTCTCTTCCATCAATCATTTGAAGCAAGGCCAAGCATAATTGGAAGCAAGATCGAGCCAATCTGAAGCACCATTGAAGGTGAATTTTCATATTTTTCATCTCTTCAATTCTCCCTCAATTCTCCATCATTCTTGTTGATTTTTGGTTGTTTGAAGTCCTACTAATGTAGGCAAGAAGATTGAGTTGCTTTGAACTCAAATCGAAGCAAATTAGTTCATGATTCTCAAAACTCAAATCCCTATATCTTTTTATATACTTGGAATTAGACAAAATTGAGGCTAGATTCGTGCTCCTGAGCATTTTTTCTTCAAAATAATGTACTCATTTTCCATTTTTCTTTGAGTTGAGCTTGGACCAGTCCGGTGGTCCTCACCGGAGAAGATGACCGGAGTTAGGGCTCCGATGGTGTGTTTGCAAGGTTTCAACCATCTGATCTGGTTCACAGCTTCTAATCTCATCCATCCAAAGTAATTACCACACGTGTGGGACAGTTGACTCGTGTACACATGGAGCGCGCTTTTTCACCCATCTGATCTGCCACCTCAATTAATGAGGGAGATCAGATGGTTCTCATTTTTTGAATTTCTGATTATTTCATTTAATTGATTATTTTTAATTAATTCATATTAATTTCATTATTAATCCAAAAAATATGGGACTTTCACCAAAAAATTCAAATATTTTTCTCTTTCATTTTCTGAATTAAAATTATTTTTTGGATTAATATTGATATTTTTCATGATTTAACTTTTTGTGTGCATATTTTTAATTGTTTAAAAATACTTATGACTTTTCAAAAATAATGAAATTTTTTCTCCAAGGTCCTTTGACCTTGTTTGACCTATGATAAATCTCTTGACCATTTATTTGGTGATTTGAAGAGATTTTAGGTTTTTGATAAAACATAATTAAACTTAAATGCGTTTTAATTTGATTTTTAATTGATTAATTGTGAATAATTTGTGTTGAGCCATTTTTATTGGTCAAGGTTGATTAGACTTTTGTTGGATTAAAATCATTGGATTTAGGGGATTGATGAAATGTACATTTCATCTCCCAAAATGAATGAATGATTTTAATTTAATAAAATTCCTCCCATGATCAATTTGTGTTTGTCTCATTTCCCCTCCCTCTTCATCTTCAATCCCATTCTACCCCATACCTCTCATTGACCAATGATATCTCAATATCATAAGGCTAATTGGTTCATCAATAACTTATGTTAAATGAACCAATACAAGATGATATTAGGTCCATCCTTTGATCATTTTCTTTTTATGTGTGGTATGTTTTAGGAGTACGGTTCATTGCACCATACCTCTAACATGCATTAACACCAAAAATTCTATTGCTCGACCTCAGATAGTTGTGACTTCTACATAAGTCCAATTACGATTGCTTAACATAGCGCTAAATTTTGATCCAAAAGGCATAGAATTCTAGTTAGTGGGATTGTAAGTCTCCCCCCTTTCATGGTATTGTGTGGAAACTTGGCCGTTTTTCCTTACTTTGGAAGATGTCTTGGTTCAAGGATCCATGCTTGTGAATAGAGGGTTAAGTGTTCTCCAAAGAATGACTTAATAAATTGAAATGCAAAATAATCCTAACATCTAATCAACTAACATTTGACTAACTTTTATTCTTATTGCGTTTAATTTCAAGTCATTTACTTTATGTCATTTATATTCAAGTCATTTACCATTTGCCATTGACATATCATTTAATTTGTTTATGTTTATGCCATTTTTCCTTTTGCTCATTTGAGCCATATATTGTGATTGTATATATATGTTTGTGTATCTTGTTTGTGTATCTTGTTTGTGTTTATGGTCTTAGGACCTTAAAGTACATAATAAACCACAAAAACCCCTAAAAAATGTTTGTGTGGACTATTGGATGTGATCTGAGCTTTGGACTTAGAATTAGGCAGCATTCCCTATGCAAAAGGACTTAGCCAATGCCAACATTTCTGAAACCAAGTTATCATCATTTTAGCTTTCATCTGATGCAAGTATTTGGGATCCACTTGAGTTCATCTGCTACATGGTCTTGATGCAAATGTTACTTTAAACCTGTGTCTAATGCCTTATTCTTAGCCATTCAAGGAGTATGTCATCTGATACATGGGAAGATTATGAAGAAGACTATGAAGTTTCTAGTTTGCATTTGGCTATCTTTATTTGATGCCTTGCTCTTCACTTTTTGACTTGCTTATTAATATTTCTTGATTTAAAGTCCAGAGGAAAAGTGGGTTTCTATATGACATTCTTATCTATTGGATTTCATCCCATTGGTCAGATCTTTTCCACTCTCAACTTTTAAATTTTTGCTTAGGATTAGTCTCTTCATCTTCTCCCACTTATTAAATTTCAAATCTCTCCCTCCTTTTTAAAATCTTCTTTGCTTGTGATTTCTAAACTTAGACCTTATTGCAAATTAGAAACTTTGGCCTTATGCCATTGCATTTTTAAAAATATTTCCTAAATCAAACTTTTAAATGAATCTAACCATATTGACTTACAATTTCATAAAAGACAAAAAGAACTAACATTCATCCAAACTCTTTTAGGCCATTTGTCCCTCTCTTAAATTTAAATTTTTGTTATAAGCAATTCACTCACTTTGAAATTGATACCACGAACTACGAGGTTTTGATCCCTCATTTTTATGTTGGTACGTACGCACAAGTCTGAAGGTCTTATCAAACACAAAAATATAATCAATGAATTCTTTTCTCATCCCCACACTCTATTTGTTACAAACATCATTTTACACCAAAACACATGCACACATAAAAAAAATGGCTCCCTAGGAGTACCTAGGACACTTTGGGTGCTAACACCTTCCCTCTGTGTAACCAACCCCCTTACCTATAATCTCTGGCCTTTTATTAGTTTTGATTTGAAAACTTCTTATCTTTGGGTTTTGTTCGTACTTTTCCTTTTTCCTTTGGAAACAATAAAAGCGCGGTGGCGGCTCTGGTTTTATTGACGTTAAGTTTGTCCATAGCTTGATGGTCATGAATTTATTGCTACATAAATTAAGTGGTGACTCTGCTGGGAAGTAGTCCTCAATGGGTTTAGCCTACTTTTAATGTGTATATAACGGTATATCTGATGTTTTTATATTTGTTTGTATGATATAATCTTCTTGTTGTGCTTGGTGATATTTGAGTGGTGAGATAAGTTCTAACCCTAACTTAAGTGCAATTAAGATAGGATGATGGTATAATCATGTTCAACTTGTGTGGAGTAGTCCTTAATAAGTTGGCTTGAGACCCGTCTACTCAATGGAGACCCTTTTGGAGCTATTGATGTCACACAAGTTATTTGTGGTTAGGCATTACTTTCTCTGATTTGGGGTCCGAGAAGGTGAGGACCGTAGAACATTTAACCCAACTTGGCCTATTTAGGACGTAGTGAGGAGACTGTTCAAGTGTAGACTTCATAACAGTTGTTACGCGATACTACACTCAGACGAGTTTCTCTTGAGAATATTATGGGTTGATGAGTCAGTCATCCTAACCTGTAATATCCGATAGGTGGAATTAAGACTCTGGGATCTTTTTAGAACCTGATCTACAGGTTTTTATCCTTAGTACACTCCTTTGGGATGGTTCTTAACCCGACTCCATGCTCGTGACTCACAAAATACCCTTGATTCTTGGTCGATCCAATCAAGTCTTGTCTATGTAAATGGAACTTGGGTGTCTATAAGGTGAAAACCATAATCCACCAAAATGGATGATTGATCTTGACAATGACTTGATTCATCCCTTGACCTTTGTTTGTTTGCCTTGTGTGTGATCCCTTACTTGTGATTGTTGCATTCATGCATTCATGTGCATCATAACATTCATCACACGAAAAATAACTTCAAGGAACTGAGGTTTTATTTGTAAATATTCAGACCATGGATTGTAGACAAAGGAACACTAAGAAGTACAATTTCAGATATCCCGACTTGAAAGAGCTAAGGAAGCTATCATCTTTTGTATTAGATCCCTTGGAGTTCAAGCAACATCATGGAAAGCTCATATTTGTACTGTCTACTGATGTGGTTGAAGGACTCTTGAGTGTGTTGGTTCAGTTTTATGACCCTCTTTATCGTTGCTTCACTTTTCCCGATTATCAGCGTGTGCCTACTTTGGAGGAGTATGCCCATCTCTTGGGAATACCCGTTTCTGATAAGGTGCCTTTTAGTGGATTTGAGGAGATTCTCAGATCTCATATTATAGCTGAAGCTCTTCACCTGAAGAAGTCTGAGATTGAGGCTCATTGGGTGAAGAAAGGAGGAATGTTTGGGTTGACTTCTGAGTTTCTCATTGGGAAAGCTACTGAATTTGCTCAATCCGATAGTGTGGATGCTTTTAAATCCATCTTTGTGTTGCTCATCTATGGTTTGGCTTTGTTCCCTAACATTGACGGTTTTGTTGATGTTAACGCCATTAGAATCTTATTGATTGGGAATCTTATGCCTACTTTGTTGGGTGATATGTACTTCTCTTTGCATTTGAGGAATTCTAAGAGTGGTGGAACTATCGTGTATTATGTTCCTCTTCTGTATAAGTGGTTTATTTCGAACTTGCCTCAGACGCCTGCTTTTGTGGAGAATAAGCAATGTCTACAGTGGTCTCAGAGACTTATGTCTCTCACCAATGATGATATAGTTTGGTATAACTCCGTATTGAGTAGCTTGGATATTATTTATAGTTGTGGTGAATTCTATAATGTGCCTCTCATTGGTACACAAGGAGGAATCAACTACAACCCTGTTTTGGCTCGTCGTCAACTTGGGTTCCCCTTGAGAGACAAACCTAATAATACTCAGTTCGAAGGTATTTTCTATGAAGAGGGTAAAGATTCCCAACATTTGAAGCAGAAGATGATACATGCTTGGCATAATGTGCATAGGAAAGGAAGATCCGAGCTCGGTCGGCACAGCTGTGTAGCCTTGGGAGCTTACACTACTTGGGTGAAAAAGAGAGCTTTGGATTTGAAGATGTCATATTCTTGTGAAAGACCTATGTCTTGGGTTATGGCTGAGCCATCAACTCTCCCTAACCAGGATGTAGAGGAGCTGGAAGACGCACTCGCCAAGATGAAGCAAGAGAAGGATATGTGGGAAGAGCGGTTCCATGCTTTGAGCCAAAAGCATGAGGAGTTGCAGCTTGAGTTTAAGGATAAAAACGCGCTTATTGAACTTATTGAAGACTGAGCAGTGAAGAGACAAAGAGAGCCAGAGGGTCCATCTCCTTCTAGTATGCCTCATCCTTCCGGTGCTTGGAAGAAGGTTGTTGATCAGCTTGTCCTCGAGAAGGCTCAGATGAAGACTTTTTTTGAGTCCGACATTCGACGCATCCGAAGGAAGTACGCGCCTGCAGCCAGATCATCTGACATTGTTGTTAGGGGATCCTTAGGATGATTAGTTTCCTTTTCTCTTGTACTTGTATTTTATTTTTTGAAATTGTACTCAGTGTAATCCTTCCAAAGTTATATGAATAAAAGATAATTTTATGGTCAATCAAATTCTTATTGTTATTATATACTTACAAATGAAATAGTATGTTCCTTGAAACAAGAGACTCATGGAACATTTGGAACAATAGAACCAGGAGTTGAAAGATGAGATTGCTCATTTAACAGCTATGATGGAGTCTGTTCTCGCTGCTCAGAATCAGTTTTCTCCAACACCTGCAACTCCTCCTCCTCAGAGGACTATCATTTCAAACGTTGCTACCTCAACTGTGCCTGCCATTCAGTTTGCTACGACTATGCCTACCGGATTCCCGTGGGGAATGCCACCGAACTTTGTGCCTAAAGGGTTTGCGCCTACCTTTACTTCTATGCCGATATCTAGCCCGGTCATGTCTGTTCCACCCCCAATTGTTCACACTCTACCTCGTGTCGAGGACACCATCTACCATTCCGAGCCGTCTGAGGGTCCGGATGTTTATGAGAAGATGGATGAGATGAAAGATCAGTTCCTTGAGTTGCGAAAGGAATTGAAGACATTGAGAGGAAAAGACTTGTTCGGTAAGAGTGTTGCTGAACTTTTCTTAGTGCCGAATGTCAAGATCTCGATGAAGTTCAAAGTCCCTTACTTTGAAAAGTATAAGGGAAATACTTGTCCACTTAGCCATCTTGTCATGTACACCAGGAAAATGTCAACACAAACTGATAATGATCAGTTATTAATTCACTCCTTCCAAGACAGTCTGACTGGTTCCGCTTTGAGGTGGTACATGGGGCTAGATAGTGTAAGTGTTCGCACATTTAATGATTTGGGTGAAGCTTTTGTGAAACAGTATAAGTACAACGTGGACATGACGCCAGATAGAGACCAGTTGAGGTCTATGTCTCAGAAGGACAGAGAGACATTCAAAGAGTACACCCGGAGGTGGAGAGAGATTGCTGCTCAGATTAATACTCTGTTGGAAGAGAAGGAGATGACCAAGATTTTCCTTAAGACCCTGAGTTTGTTTTATTAAGAACGAATGATTGCTAATGCCCCCAGTGACATTATCGAGATGGTAAACATGGGGATGAGATTAGAGGAAGGAGTCTGAGAGGGATGTTTGTCTAAGGAAGAGGTGTCATCAAGCAAGAAATATGGAAGTAGTTTCTCCAGAAAGAAGAAAGGATAAACCAATGAAGTGTCAGTAGGGACGCAGATGTGGCCTCATGTCAAAAGAAATCTGCAACCGCATCAGCATCATCAACGAGTTTCATCAGTTATTCGAGTATTTTCAAACAATTCAAATAGTCAATCAATGCTAGTTCAACAACAACGTCAACAACAGCCGCAACAAAGAACAAACAACTACAACAACAATAATCAACAACAACAAAGCTTCAAGAGGAAGAAGTTCTCCTTTGACCCTATTCCTATGTTATACGCCGAACTTTATTCGTCTCTGGTTCTCAAGAACCTACTCCAACTAAGAAATCCGCCACAAATTCCAGAACCACTTCCATGGTGGTATAAGCCAGAACTCCGTTGCGCCTTTCTTCAAGGATCTCCTGGCCATGATATTGAAAACTGCTACCTATTGAAGTATGAGGTCCAGAAGCTAGTGAATAGTGGGATGGTGTCCTTTGAGGACCGTGCACTGAATGTGAAAGCCAATCCTTTGCCCGCTCATGGTAATTCCTCTATTAATATGGTAGATGGTTGTCCGGAAAGTTTCTGAGTATTTGATGTGCGACGTATTCGTCGGTCCTTGGTAGAGATGCATAAGACCCTATGTACCATCAGTGATTATGAGCACGGCCATGAGGGTTGTGCAATTTGCAGTGTAAACCCTCGTGGGTGTTCAATCGTCAAGAGAGATATCCAGAAATTGATGGATGATAATGTAATCCAAATTCAACAGTCGAGGGATATAGATGATGTGAATGGGATAGTACCAGTGTTTAGTACCAGTGATACGGTTAGGGAGCCCCGTCCTATATGCATCCGATAAAGCTGTTCGGTACCAATATAATGCAACAATGTTAGAGAAAGGTCAAGAGGTTCCATTACCTACGACCAATTCTGTCGTGAACATTGTTGATGTTACGAAGGTGACCCATAGTGGTCGTGTTTTTGGACTTGTCTTTCCGAGAGAGGTGGTGGAAGATGTGTCTGTTGGTAAGAAAGTTGATGTGCCTATGATGAATCCGGCTAGTGCTCCAAAGTGTTAGTCTAGTGAATCCAACAATTTGAATCCTAACGATGATGACGTGGTACTGAGATTCATAAAGGTGAGTTTAATATGTTGGAGCAGCTGCTCCAAGCTCCGTCGAAGATTTCAGTGTTGTCTCTGCTTATGAATTCTGAAGCGCACAGAGAAGCATTGCAAAGAGTGTTGGAGTAAGCATACGTAGAGCGTGATGTAACTGTGGGTCAATTTGACCACCTCGTGGCTAACACACTTCCTGCAATAACTTGAGCTTTTGTGATGAAGAACTTCCTGAGGAAGGCAGAAATCACAATCTAGCACTGCATATATCGATGAATTGCAAGAAGGATGCATTGTTTTATGTGCTAGTAGATACCGGTTCTTCATTGAATGTACTCCCCGAGTCAACTCTATTAAGGTTATCATATCAAGGCGCTCCTATGAGGTACATTGGCATGATCGTCAAAGCTTTTGATGGTTCTCGCAAGACTGTTATAGGAGAAGTGGACCTCCCAGTGAAGATAGGTCTGAGTGATTTCCAAATTTCTTTTCAAGTAATGGACATCCACCCGGCCTATAGCTGCTTGTTGGGAAGGTCGTGGATACATGAGGCTGGAGTTGTGACGTCCACTCTACATCAAAAGTTGAAATTTGTGAAGAATGGCAAGCTTGTCATTGTGGGTGGGAAGAAAGCGCTGTTGGTGAGCCATTTGTCGTCTTTTTCATACGTGGAAGCTAAGGAGGAGGTTGGAACTCCGTTCCAAGCTCTATCTATTGCTGGAGTGAAGAAAACCGGGGCACTCATGTTCTCTTTCAAAGATGCGCAAAAGATTATTGAAGATGGCAGTTCAGATCAGTGGGGTTGTATGGTAGAGGTCGCCGAGAACAAGAACAGAGCCGGATTGGGATTTCAGCGAGGGTCGTCTTATGTCAAAAATGAAGATATGCAACCTAGTTACCGTAGCGGAGGGTTCATCCATGGTAATGAACAACACTCACCTATTGTGATCGAGGGTGATGAAGATGAAGACTGCGCAAATTTCGTGACACTTGGAAAGGCTTGCAACAATTGGATTGCTATTGATGTTCCTATTATTGTCCATTTCTCAAAGTAATTTGTTTTTAATATTTTCAAAAAATCCTTCTCCTATGCCTGAGGGAGAAGTGAATATTGTTGGGCATATTTCAAATTAATCATCAATAAAATGCAATTCTCTTCATCCACATCTATGATGTTTTTATTTTTACTTTTTGTTTTTCTGAAAATGGTAATCACAAAAAAAAACATAAATAAATAAATAATAATTGTCCATCTGCATAATATTTGGTCATAATTCACTTATCTAAAATCAAAATATCAAATCATTATGCAAGTTGGTTTCTAAACCCATTGAATACAACGATCCTACTCCTTCTCCAAACTTTGAATTCCCTATACTTGATGCTGAGGAAGAAAGTGATGAAGCAGCGTCTGATGAATTGTCTCGTCTACTTGAGCATGAGGGAAAAGTCATTCATCCATTCGAAGAGCAGAGTGAGTTAGTCAACTTAGGTTCCGAAGACTAGGTGAAGGAAGTCAAGATTGGGTGTCAACTGTGTCCAGAGGTTAAGAAGGGGTTGGCTGATCTTCTTTGAGAGTATTCAGATGTGTTTGCTTGGTCCTATCATGACATGCCTGTTTTGGATTTTGAGATTGTGGAGCATAGATTTTCGTTGAAGCCAGAATGCCCGCCAGTCAAGCAGACGTTGAGAAGAACTCATCCTGATATGACAGTGAAAATCAAAGAAGAAGTGAAAAAGCAGATCGATGTCGGTTTCCTTGTTACTGCTGAGTATCCGCAATGGGTGGCCAATATTGTGCTTGTTCCTAAGAAGGAAGGAAAAGTCCGTATGTGTGTCGATTATAGAGATTTGAACAAAGCTAGTCCGAAAGATGATTTCCCTCTGCCACACATTGACATGTTGGTAGACAATACAGCTAAATTCAAAGTCTTTTCGTTTATGGACGGATTTTTCGGATATAATTAGATTAAGATGGCACCCGAAGATATGGAGAAGACCACATTCATTACACCCTGGGGAACATTCTATTATAGAGTGATGTCTTTCGGTTTAAAGAATGTTGGCGCAACGTACCAGAGAGTTATGACCACTCTTTTTCATGATATGATGCATAAAGAGATCGAAGTCTATGTTGATGACATGATTGCCAAATCAAGTGATGAAGAAGAACATGTTGAGCATTTGTTGAAGTTATTCCATCGTTTGAGGAAGTACAAACCCCGCTTGAATCCCAATAAGTGTACATTTGGTGTTCGTTCTGGTAAGTTGTTGGGCTTTATTGTCAGTGAGAATGGTATTGATGTTGATCCTGCCAAGGTCAAAGTAATACAAGAGATGCCTGCGCCAAAAACTGAGAAACAAGTTAGAGGCTTTCTTGGCCGCTTGAATTACATTTCAAGATTCATTTCGCACATGACTGCCAGATGTGCACCTATATTCAAGCCTCTTCAGAAAGATCAGTCTTGTGATTGGACTGAAAATTTCCAAAAAGATTTCGACAGTATCAAAGAGTATCTCCTTGAGCCTTCGATTCTGTCTCCACCTATTGAAGGAAGACCTTTGATCATGTATTTGGTTGCACTTGATGAGAGTATGTGTTATGTTCTTGGTTAGCAAGGTGAAACTGGAAAGAAAGAACATGCAATCTACTACCTAATTAAGAAATTCACCGACTATGAGACTCGGCATTTTATGCTTGAAAAGACTTGTTGCACATTGGCTTGGGCTGCTAAGCATCTGCGCCAGTATATGTTGAATCATACTACTTGATTGATATCCAAAATGGATCCAATCAAGTATATTTTTGAGAATCCTGCTTTAACTGGGAGGATTTCCCGTTGGCAGATGTTGTTATGAGAGTATGATATTGAATAATGATCTCAAAAAGCAATTAAAGGTAGTGTATTGGCTGATCATTTGGCTCACCAACCGATTGAAGACTATCAGTCAGTGCAGTATGATTTTCCTAATGAAGAGATTTTATACTTGAAAATGAAAGATTGTGATGAACCATTGCTTGAAGAAGGGGCAGAACCTGGTTCACGTTGGGGCATGGTATTTGATGGAGCTGTTAATCAATATGGTAATGGCATTGGGGAAGTGATTATTACTCCTCAAGGCATGCATTTTTCGTTTACAGCTAGATTGACTTTCAAGTTTACAAATAATATGGCTGAGTATGAAGCTTGCATTATGGGGCTTGAAGAGGCCATTGATCTCATAATCAAGTATTTGAACGTCTATGGAGATTCAGCTTTGGTTGTGAATCAGATCAAAGGTGAATGGAAGACGAATCAACCCGGTTTGATACCATATAGAGATTATGTGAGGTGGATTTCAACTTTCTTTACAAAGGTTGAGTTTCATCATATCCCTCGAGATAAAAACCGGATGGTGGATGCTCTTGCAACGTCAGCTTCAATGATTGGGGTGGAATTTTGGAATGAAGATCCCAATCTTACTGTGATGCGTCTTGATAGGCCAGCTCATGTATTTGCTGTTGAAGAGGTCAGAGATGAAAAACCGTGGTATTTTGATATTAAATGTTTTCTCCAAAGTCAGGTTTACCCACCTGGGGCGTCTTTGAAAGATAAGAGGACTTTGAGAAGATTAGCTGGAAACTTCTACCTGAATGGTGAGGTACTTTACAAGAGAAACTTCGATATGGTTCTGCTCAGATATGTGGATAGACACGAAGCAGACTTATTGATGATTGAAGTCCATGAAGGTTCCTTTGGTACTCATTCCAATGGACATGCTATGGCAAAGAAGATGTTGAGAGCAGGTTACTATTGGTTGACAATGGAATCTGACTATTTAAGTTTGTGAAGAAATGCCACAAGTGTCAAATATATGCAGATAAAATTCATGTTCCTCTAACCTTGTTGAATTTTATTTCCTCTCCATAGCCTCTATCCATGTGGGGAATTGATATGATTGGCATGATTGAGCCCAATGCTTCGAACGGACATCGTTTCATTCTGGTGGCTATTGACTACTTCACAAAGTGGGTTGAAGCGGCATTGTATGCAAATGTAACCAAGCAAGTTATTGTGAGGTTTATCAAGAATCAGATTATATGCTGGTATGGTGTGCCAAGTAAGATCATTACTGATAATGGATCTAACTTGAACAACAATATGGTGGAAGCTCTTTACAAAGACTTCAAGATTGCACTTCATAATTCTTCTCCTTTCAGACCCGGGATGAATGGGGTTGTTGAAGCTGCAAACAAGAACAATAAGAAGATCATCCAGAAGATGGTTGTGACCTACAAGGATTGGCATTAAATTCTCCCATTTGCTTTGCATGGGTACCGTGCATCCATTTACACTTCAACAGGGGCAATCCATTTCTCGCTTGTTTATGGTATGGAAGTTGTGCTCCCAGTAGAGGTTGAGATCCCATCATTGTGTATTTTGGTGGAAGCCAAGTTGACCGAGGCTGGATGGTGTCAGACCAGGTATGATCAGTTGAATTTAATTAATGAAAAGAGGTTGATTGCCATGTGTCATGGTCCGTTATACCAGCAGAGAATGAAGAAGGCATTTGATAAGAAGGTCAGGCCTCTTGTATCCAGAGAAGGTGACCTTGTGCTCAAGAAGATTTCATCTTTCAAACCAGATGCTAGGGGAAAATGGACTCCTAATTATGAAGGCCCATATGTTGTTAAGAGAGCATTTTTAGGAGGTGCTTTGACTCATACAACAATGGATGGTGAAGAGTTCACACGTCTCGTGAATGCTGATGCAGTCAAGAAATACTTCACCTGAAAAGAAAATAACAGCTTGCTAAGTTGAAAACCCGAAAGGGCGACTTAGGCAAAAATGAGCGTCTCGATGGATTGAAAACCCGAAAGGGAGATCCAGGCAAAAATTAGAGACATAAAACAAAAAAATAATTATCCCGATAAATTGAGTACCCTACCTTGGGGAAATTTATGCAAAAATTAGGGATCATGGCAAGTAACTACATCCTGTTGATCTTCAGTCTTGAAGACATTCTTGAGCACGTCATGGGTTCTGATTCATCTTCAACCAAAGCGAAGAGCACAATGGATATTGAAGTCGATAGAAGGATTAGTGATTATTGTATTCAATGTAGCCCTTTTCCATGTAAATTACCATTTTTCAACTTTTGTAAAGATCTATGGAGTCTTGTCATTTACAGACTACCATTCAATTAAATGAAGTTGGGCTTTTTATCCAATTGTTTCTACTCTTATTTATCTTTCATCCAAATAGAATTAAATTTTTATGATGATCATTTTGAAGTTGAATTTTAAAAATCAAAATCATGTTTTCTTAAATAATAAAAGAAGTTACTTTTTAAGAGCAATCGATTTCATTTAAGGAATATCAACAGCGGTCTGAGAACAGGTGAGCCCTAAAATGAGACGCATTGTTGGTTTTCCCCAAGCAGTTGACGTGATCTTTGTTTCCTCCCCAGCAGCATTTCAGCATCTCCAGCCGAGTTTTGTGATCGCGACTTTATGAGTCGAATTTGGGGTACAAACTGCAAGTGTACAGTTCTATCGCGTAGTTTTAAAAGATATCGATCCCACAGGGACTTATGAATCGATATACCGTTATCTAAGGTTACTTCGTAAAGCTAAGGCAGGTAATACTTTGATTGTTTGAGGGAAAAACTAAAACTAAAATAAGATCTAAAATAAATATCTAATAAGTGGATATCGGTATGTAATTCGTCGTAATTAGGGAATCAATTCTTTATTGGTTTCTTGGTTTTAAAATAAATCTTTTCAGTTGACTCTATTGATTAAAAGTTTTATCTCAAACTCTCGCTCTGTTGAATAAACTATGATTTTATGTTAACGTAGCTGTCACTTATAGTTAAGTCAAAAACCACTTTTTGAAAACAATAGAATCCGTAGAAACTCTTTTTAAGAAAACACTAATCGTTTAAACACCCTTATCTCAAACTCTCGCTCTGTTGACTTAGGTTATATAATTAAATTCAAATGCTTAACTCTTGTCCTCACATTCAATCTTTAAAAATAATTTTTGAAAAAGATTAGAATTTAATTAACTCTAAAAATTGCTCTCGCCCTGATCTAGAATTAATGTCCAATTTACACTGTCCAGTCAAAACCTCAAACTCTCGCTCTATTGATTTTAACTTCTTTATGTCTTTTACTTTCGTACAAAAACTTTGTTATTAAACCTGTAAATTGAGACCGTAAAAAGAGTGATATTAATTTTAAACTTAATTAAACCAACTTAGTTTTGATTCCTTCATTCCGCTTACTTTACATACCGATACCTAAATAATTTAGCCAGACATACTAAACAGATCTAAAAAATCAGCATGCATAAACAAATTCATCTCAAGCAAATAATATAAATAAACAATAAAACAAAGCATATATAAATTCAAACAATAATTAAAGAACCTGAGAAATTAAATAGCAGTCTTGAACACTCCACCACAGGTCGGTTGGATCAGTTCTTGAATTCTTCAATCAGGCAGGAAAATAAAAGCGAAGAAATAAAAAACTAGATTCTAACGTAAGGTTAGATCCGGTAAAAGGTACACAATAGTTTCCGGTGCAGAAACTATTGTGCGAAAAATTAATTAAGTGCTAGAAAAGAAAATAGAATTGCAAAAGAAATAATATAAAAATTGTAAAAGTAGTACTGTAAAGAATATGCTTAAGCTGCTGGAAAAAGAAAAATGCGGAAAAGGAAAAACGGCAAAGAAATCTGGAAAAAGCGTGGGGCTCTTGCAGGGTTTGCAAAGCTGATATTTATACTGGTACTTTCTGTAATGGTTTCCAAAAGTAGTCCGCTTCAAAGGTCTTCACGTAGCAGCGAATGGTTAGGCGTGCAAATAGGACTCAACGTCACTGAAGGCAAAAATATAGGGGAGTGGTGTGACGTCCGTCACACCATGTGTGACGCTCGTCACAGGAGTGTGCATAGCGTGACGCTCGTCACAGGCACAGCGCCTGTGCTTTGGCTTTTGATATTTGTTTCCAAAAACTTCTTTCTGCACCTCCTTTTCTTCCCTTTTTTTACTTGTGCTTCAAATAGACTACCTGAGATAAATAGAAAGGAAATACCGAGTAATATCGAGTAAAATGAAATAAATTGAAGCAAATAATAATATAATTTAATTGAATAAAGTCCTAGAATGTGATACTATTTCATGTTATCAAACTCCCCCATACTTAGACCTTTGCTTGTCCTCAAGCAAAATACAGTATATAGAACTTGTTTTAAAAATTTTAGCCAGATGAAATTTCAAAACACACATCAATTCGTACTAGGTTGCATGTAAACCTTGTTTAGAAGTAACTTGAGTTTTGTCTTGACATCAACAACCACTGTCACAACCTCAGATAACCTCACCTTATACAAACCAGTTCGAGTAATGCCATTATAGCTATCCTAGTTCCTTTACTCTTATTTCACCCGTTTTCATTCTAGCGAAATCACATTAAGCCCTTTATCTTTTCGTGCACATAGTGGAGTAACCGGTTAGTGATTTTGATCCCTTTTTAGCTAGAAGTTCTGGTACATAAGTCGGATAACTTCGTTATTCAGTCCATTGCAAATTGCGGGGGATCGGACCGTAGTCCGCCCTACCAAGTTCAGTACCAGATACCTGCTGAACCAACTCATAATGGATCTCTCATATTATGATTTTGTATGATCTGCAACCTTTAGATTAAATGATCTGGTAAGGATCACCTAACTTAATTAGTGCATTTGCTGATATATATATTTTTTATGTTACTTTGGGAATCATTCACTTATATTCATCGGCTCTCCACGTAGTTTGCTATTAAGATGGTGTTGACTTCTCGTATAAACTACTCGGGGTTACTATAAAACTAAAAGTTCAAGGGATTGGTATAATAGGTACTTATCCTGATCTAACATGTTGAGGTTCTTAGAGCGTTGTTATGGTAATAATTTTTGTCTTAATTTGTCTCAAGTTCGATAAAATGAGCAACCTTTATACTTACTGGGTGTGATGAATTTTTGTTATGTCTCATGAAAATTGAGGGGAATAGATAATATAAGGTTTTCACATTTGGGACTTAACTTAAAATAAATCTATATTATAAGAAATATTTTTTATTATATATATATTTTTTTTATATAAGAAAGGGAATAACAATGAAAAGAAAGATACATACTTGAAAAGGAGAAAGGAGGATAGAAAGAACATGGTTTTCCCCCCCATACTTGAATGAAACATTGTCCCCAATGTTTTAAGAAAAAGAAATGAAATACAAAAAGAAAGGAAAAAGAAAACTAAAGTTAATGCTGCCTTCCGCCTCTTGTTCTTGGGCCTGGTGATCGCTGACGTAAGTCTAAGTCGTCAAACCTGCTGAACAGCGCAGTGAACCGCTGATCGGTTACGGCATTCCTCTCTTCCTGTTGTTGTTGCATTTGGCGCATCATGTGCATCATTTCGAGATTCTGTGCTTGCATACCATCAATAGCATCCATGATGTCGTCATTGGTTGCAGGCCTTCTTCGTCGACGACGTCGGGAGGATGGGCCAGCTGCAGTGTCGGAAGGGTTGAGCGGGACTGATTGTTGTTCAGGAGCATGATCAACTTGCTCCATTTCTTCGAACTCGTCTGTAGACGGGTTTGTATGTGAAGGCTCGGTGGCTTCGGGAGCATTCAGATCATAGAGGTGGCGGTTGGGATTGGTGACATCTGTTAGGGAAATGTTGGGGAGAACAACGCTTGGGACGGCCTGGTTATTCACCATAAGGTAATATTTTCCGCCTACTCGGTTCTTTATTAGGCGGCTGGACCGACAGTAGCCTATATCCATAAATAGGGGAGGTAAAGATTCTAAAGTTTGGAGTCGGTCCCCTAGGTTTAAGCCAAGTGCTATGGTGGTGATTAATCCACCAATTACAAAAGGTTGACGGCCTCTAGCACATAAGGTGCGGATATGATGAAATAAGAAGGAGGCGGCGTTTACCTTAGCATTCGGTTCGAAGATGCATTCGAGGAAGAAGAGTTCCTTTGCGTTGACCTTGCTGTTGTTCGGTCATTCAAAAACGGTGTTTTGTAGGATGCGGATAAAGTACCGGATAGTTGGGTTATGTATATGGGAAACAAGGAGCTCTTCCCAGTTGTTGGCATCTACACCGGATATTTTCTTAAAGAGGTCGAAAGCGGCAACTGTGCTCCAGTTTAGGTTTGGAGGGATTCTGGGGTAGACTTGACCTTCTGTGGGGAATTGTAGCATGGTACTCAATTGGTTTTGGGTTAAGGAGTACTCGGTGTTGAACAAACAGAAGGTTGCGGTACCGGTTAAGAATTCGTCTTCACCGGCGGGAGTGTTGTACGCGTATGAACTTAAGAATTCTAAGGTTAGGGAGGGGTAGGTGGGTTGATTATGCGTGCATAGAAAGGTTAGATCGGCAAGGCGGAGCATCCACTCGATACCTTGAAGTAATCCTAATTGTTGTAAACAAGTTGAATCGGGATACCTGGTAGAGACGACGCCTCGCTGTTGGAAACGCTCGAATTGCTCCCTTTGATAGTTTTCATCTCCGGATCGGAAGATGACATTTCCGAAATTCTGATTTCCCGCCATACTGATGAATGAATTTAAAGGAGTAATAAAGAAAAGAAATGTATTTGATATTAGAGAGTGGTTTGTGGTGAATGAAGGAAGGTTTGGTGGGTATTTATAGGAAAAAATTTGGAAGTTGGAAAAGATGTGGTTGAAAAGTGAATAAATGTGGGTTAATGTGAATAAATGGGGAAGGTAAAAAGGTGTAGGGGTGTAACGTTCGTCTCCAACGGCTATGTAACGTTCACCTAGTCTGGAGGTGTTACGTTCGTCACAGGGGCGTGACGGGCGTAACAAGTACTTGGCATGCCGTCCGTCATAGATTGTGTGACGCTCGTCACACAGTCTTTTTGGCAAGGTTCAGCTAGCGTTCTTCATAATGATTTTGGTAATTTATTTTTTTACTATTTCGTTTTGCTTTAGATTATTTTATTCTGCTATTTAATTTTCCTGCATGCTATTCTACTTTGTATAATAGTGCATAAATGTATTATATTGTTAATAATTTATGTAGGCAGCAACAGTAGAGAGCATAATAGATATTACATAATAAAATAAATAAATATCTTCAATAAAATAATCATAATGTAACATTGGAAGAAGAAAACAAAAATTGCGAAAGAGAAACAAATACGAGCATAATTTGAAATAACATTAAATAATAAAACTAACTAAAACTAGATAACTAAGAAAAATAAATTCTATCCATCTGCACGATCTTTGGCCGGAGGAGCAAAGGAGTTAACACGGTTTAGCAACTCGTGAAACTGATTTGTCATACCGTTCATGTATCCTTGAATTTCGTGTCTCATGTTAGCGAACTCTTCTCTGAGGGCTTCTTGTTCTGACATCAAAGCTTCAATGGCAGTGTTATAATCAGTTCCGGGCATATGATGTCTAAGGTCGGGTATTGCCGATTCTTCGGTCTGAACAGGTTGAGGAGGAGGATCAATATCATAATAGCCAGAGGGTGTCTGAGGGTCAGATTCGGCATAAGGAATCTGGTCATCACAAATCTCATAGTCCTGGATGGATTCAGTGGATCTAGCAGGAGAGGGGGTTTCGTTCGGATTGTAGAGCCAGTTACTGCGGTTGTGAACACTAGTCCTAGGATCGGGCATGGTGAATAGGCAAAGGACTTGGTTATTAATTATAAGCTCAAACTCATCAGACCCTAGGTTTGCTATAAACATAGTGTTGAAGAGGAAGGGTATACTCATAGTAGTAATGCCACAAAAAGGGCTTAAGTCAAGCATAGGCTAACGTAATCCAATAGCATTACCTATCATAGTTATCAAACCGCCTATTCGAATTGGTGCTCGCTCATCTTGGATAAGGTGGTCCAAATTTGCTAACATAAAAGTGGCACCGTTCACTGAACGGTTCTGGGAAGCACAAAATATGATGAAGAGTTCATCACGTGAAACTGTGGTACTGTTTGGCTTCTTCCCAAATAAGGTGTGGGTCAGGATCTTATGGAAATAACGGAAGGTCGGGTTATGTATGTTTCCAGACAGAAACTCATGTTCCTCGGGATCGTCATTTCCAGTCAAGTTACCCCAAAAGTGTTCAAGTTCTCTATATTCAAAAAGTTCTTCCTGGCTCACTGTGAATGTGTCAAAGGATGTAGGGAAACCTAAAAGGTTGGTAAAATCTTGAATATTAAATTGGTACTCCATATTAAACATTCTGAACTGGATAAAACCTCTGCTTATTCCTTTTCCATGACTGGGTAGATAGATCAGAGAACTAAGGAATTCTAGGGTCAGTCTCCGGTATGTGACAAATTGTCTACCGATAGGGGAGGTTTCCCACCCAATCTGATTCAGCAAATACAGGACACTTTGTCTAAGGTCCGAGGGCAGTCATTGCCCAGTCATCAGCATACAGGCTAGGTAGCATCTCTCTCGTGGCTAGTTCCTCAAACTTTTGTTTCTGAGCTGTTCCTCTGAATTTGATACCCATACGATCAATTTGTCCCATCAGGTAAATGTTAGCTAGAGAAAAGAAAAACAAGAGTTTTAGTCAGGATTTGGCCAAATGCCGAAAGAAGAAGTGAAAAGTTTTTAATAGATAAAAATAAGAATGAATACCAAATAAAAGTTAAAAGAATAATTAAGGAAGAAAATAAAAAAATATAAATATGATAATAGAAGAAAATAATAAAATATTTGTGGGTTGTCTCCCACTAAGCGCTTTGTTTAATGTCGCAAGCTCGACATAAAAACAATCAATTATAATCTATAATTTCTGGAGGCATTTCGTCTAAGTGCAAGACTTGCGAATCTTCATTGTTTTCTGCATAGTGATAATGTTTTAGACGTTGCCCGTTTACGGTAAATGGTTCCATAGATTTGCCTTTAATTTCTACTGCTCCACTGGGAAAAACATTGGTGATTTGAAAAGGACCCGACCATCTAGATCGTAGTTTTCCCGGAAATAACTTTAGTCTGGAGTTAAATAAAAGGACTGTATCGCCTTGTTTGAAGATTTTCCTTGATATGCGCTTGTCATGCCATTGTTTTGTTCTTTCTTTGTAGATTCTGGCATTTTCGTAAGCGTCTCTTCTGAGTTCCTCTAATTCGCTTATATCAAGGATTCTCTTTTCACCGGCGGCTTTATAGTTTAAATTTAGATTTTTAATAGCCCAATAGGCTTTATGTTCTAATTCTACCGGGAGGTGACAGGATTTTCCATAAATTAGCTTAAATGGGGTTGTCCCTATGGGAGTTTTGTAAGCAGTTCGGTAAGCCCATAAAGCTTCTGGTAATTTTAATGACCAGTCTTTCCTTGAAGTGGCGACTGTTTTTTCTAATATTTGTTTAATCTCTATGTTAGACACTTCTACTTGCCCACTGGTTTGAGGGTGGTAAGGTGTCGCTACTCTATATCTTACGCCATACTTAAGCAGTAGTTTTTCGAGTACTTTGGATATGAAATCCGATCCACCATCACTGACTACTATTCTTGGGACACCAAATCTTGGAAATATTATATTCTTAAAGAGTCTAGTTACTACTCGTGTGTCGTTAGTTGGAGAAGTTATAGCTTCAATCCATTTTGATACGTAGTCAACTGCCACGAGTATGTATTTGTTACCGAAAGAGGATGGAAAAGGTCCCATGAAGTCTATTCCCCACACGTCGAAAATCTCTACTTCCAAAACGCCCTTTTGTGGCATCTCGTCACGTCTAGATATGTTTCCTGTGCATTGACATATATCACATCTCTTAATAGCTGCATGTACATCTTTCCATATACTTGGCCAATAGAAACTGGCTTGTAGGATTTTAGAGCAGGTCTTGGATGTACTTGCGTGTCCACCATAAGGAACGGAGTGACAGTGTTGGATTATATTTTCTACCTCTTCTTCGGGTATACACCGACGGAAAATACCATCGGGGCCTCTTTTAAAAAGTAAGGGGTCATCCCAGTAATAATGTTTTATGTCATAGAAGAACCGTTTCTTCTGCTGGTAGGATAAAGTAGGTGGAACTATTCCGGCAGCTAAATAATTGACGAGGTCAGCGTACCACGGTGTAACAGATATAGCTAAGGTGGTTTCTACCTGTTTATCAGCGTTATTTTCTTCCAAAGTAGCTATAAGTTTATCGTACGAGAAATCATCGTTAATTGATGTTCTTTCCAGTTCAAGGTTCTCAAGTCTAGAGAGGTGATCTGCTACTACGTTTTCAGTTCCTTTCTTGTCTTTGATTTCCAAATCGAACTCTTGTAGCAACAGGATCCACCTTAGGAGTCTAGGTTTAGCAGCCTTTTTAGTTAAGAGGTATTTGATAGCAGCGTGGTCAGTGTAGATGATTATTTTGGCTCCGACCAAGTAGGAACGAAATTTATCTAGCGCAATTACTACTGCTAGAAGTTCTTTCTCGGTTGTGGCGTAATTCATTTGTGCTTCATCTAGAGTTCTACTTGCGTAATATATAACGTGAAGCTTTTTATCTTTTCGTTGTCCTAAAACAACACCTACAGCGTAATCACTAGCATCACACATTATTTCGAATGGTTCGTTCCAATCTGGTGTCTGCATTATAGGTGCGGAGATCAGTGCTTGTTTAAGCGTTTGGAATGCTTCTAAACATTTATTGTCGAATATGAATTCAGCATCCTTCATTAACAACCTAGTTAAAGGTTTAGTTATTTTAGAGAAGTCTTTAATGAATCGTCGGTAAAAACCGGCATGTCCTAAGAAGCTTCGTACTTCTCTCACAGTTTTCGGGGGTTGAAGATTTTCGGTTACCTCTATTTTGGCTTTGTCTACTTCAATTCCTCTGTTCGAGATGATGTGTCCTAAAACAATTCCTTCTTGTACCATAAAGTGACATTTTTCCCCATTAAGTACTAGGTTTACTTTTACACATCGTTCTAGAACTCTCTCTAGGTTTTCAAGGCATTCTTCAAAGCTTTGTCCGCATACGGAAAAGTCATCCATAAATACTTCCATGATGTTTTCTAGAAAATCGGCGAATATTGCCATCATGCACCTTTGGAAAGTTGCAGGGGCATTACACAAGCCAAACGGCATTCGTCTATAAGCGAAGGTACCAAAAGGGCACGTGAACGTTGTCTTTTCTTGGTCATCAGGGTGAATTGGTGTTTGAAAGAAACCTGAGTAACCGTCTAGATAGCAGAAATGTGAATGTTTTGCTAATCGTTCTAACATCTGGTCAATGAATGGTAAAGGGAAATGATCTTTTCGGGTTGCTTTGTTTAGTTTCCTATAGTCAATGCACATTCTCCATCCCGATTCGATTCGTTTGGTTATAGTTTCTTCTTTTTCATTATCAATGATTGTTACACCTCCTTTCTTTGGTACTACGTGTACAGGACTAACCCATTTGCTATCAGATATAGGATATATGATACCTGCCTCTAATAACTTGGTTATTTCCTTCTTCACTACCTCACTCAGGATCGGGTTTAGTCTCCTTTGGTGTTCCCTGGAAGTTTTACAGTCTTCTTCTAGCATGATGCGGTGCATACAAATAGAGGGACTTATTCCTTTAAGATCGGTGATGTTGTAACCTAGTGCGGTTGGATACTTTCTTAAGATATGCAGGAGTTTTTTTGTTTCGAGTCTTCCTAGGTCAGCATTAACTATCACTGGTCGTTCAAGTTCTAAGTCTAGGAATTCATATCTCAGATTCTTGGGAAGTGTTTTCAAGTCTAAGGTTGGTTTCTTAAGGCATTGCGTAGGATCCGGTGTTATTGCTAAACATTGGTCAAGTTTGTCTTCTACAAGATAGTCAGATGATTTGTCTTTTTCTAACTCCGTTTCTTTTATGCATTCATCGATGATATCCATGAAGTAACATGTATCTTCTATTGCAGGTGCTTTCAAAAATTGGGAAAGAATGAACTCAATTTTCTCTTCTCCCACTTCAAAAGTGAGTCGTCCTCGTTTTACGTCTATGATTGCACCGGAAGTTGCTAAGAACGGTCTTCCCAGTATAATTGGTGTAACTTCATATTCTCTAATATCCATAATTATAAAATCAGTTGGAATGTAGAATTGACCTATGCGCACTGGAACGTTTTGAAGAATTCCTACAGGATATTTGACGGAACGATCTGCTAGTTGCACAGACATTTTAGTTGGTCTTAATTCTCCCATTTCACGTCTCTTGCATATGGATAAAGGCATAACACTAATACCGGCTCCTAAATCGCATAAGGCTTTGTCAATGACAAATTTTCCTATGTGACAGGGTATAGAGAAACTACCTGGGTCTTTAAGTTTAGGAGGCATATTTTGGATTATAGCGCTACATTCAGCGGTGAGTGTAACGGTTTCGCTATCTTCAAGTTTCCTTTTATTAGAAAGAATTTCTTTGAAAAACTTGGCATATGAGGGCATCTGTGTAATAGCTTTTGTAGACGGAATCGTGACGTTTAATTGTTTTAGTAGGTCAACAAATTTTTTAAATTGGCCCGCATCTTTGGTTTTAATAAGCCTTTGAGGGTAAGGGATAGGTGGTTTATAAGGTGGTGGAGGTACATAAGGTTCCTTCTTTTCTACGGTTTCCTTATTACTCTCTTCCTTTTCCTTAGGTTCACTTTCCTTCTCAGTTGACCTTTTAGAGTTTTGGTTTTCTATCCTTGGGTCAGACGGTCCTTCCACTTCTCAGTATGATTGCATGAGCGTGGCTTCTTGGGTTAGGTTGGGGTTGGCCAGGAAATGTACCAGTTGGGGCAGCAGTAGGCGCTTGTTGTTGAGCTACTTGTGAAATTTGCGTTTCCAGCATTTTGTTATGAGTAGCCAGGGCATCTACTTTACTTGCTAGTTGTTTAATTTGTTCGCCAGTGTGTACATTTTGGTTTAAGAAATCTTTATTGGTTTGCTGTTGAGAAGCTATAAAGTTTTCCATCATGATTTCCAAGTTGGATTTCCTAGGGGCGTTATTGTTAGGTGTAGATGGGGTCGGCTTCTGATATCCCGGAGGTATAGCTGGGGCTTGATTTTGAGATTGTCCAGGTGCGTATAAAGCATTATTACTCTTATATGAAAAATTGGGATGATTCTTCCAATTTGAGTTATAGGTGTGCGAGTAGGGGCTTCCTTGAGCATAGTTTACTTGCTCCGCTTGGATTCCTGTTAGAAGTTGACAATCTGCAGGAGTGTGACCTTGGATTCCACAGACTTCGCAATTCTGAGTTATAGCAACCACGGTGGCTGGAGGTGATACATTTAAACTTTCTATTTTCTGGACCAGAGCATCCACTTTTGCATTAACATGATCAAGGTTACTTATCTCGTACATGCCAGTTTTCGTTTGAGGTTTTTCCACCATTGTTCGTTCGGTTCCCCACTGATAGTGGTTTTGAGCCATGCTTTCGATAAGTTGGTAGGCATCAGCATAAGGTTTGTTCATTAGTGCACCACCTGCGGCGGCATCTATTGTTAACCTCGTGTTGTATAAGAGAGCATTATAGAATGTATGAATTACTAACCAGTCTTCTAAACCATGGTGTGGACAAAGTCTCATCATGTCTTTGTATCTTTCCCATGCTTCGAAAAGAGATTCGTTATCTTTCTGTTTAAATCCATTTATCTGGGCTCTTAACCTAGCTGTTTTGCTTGGCGGAAAGTATCGGGCAAGAAAAACTTTCTTTAACTCGTTCCATGTGGTGACTGAGTTGGAAGGAAGAGATTGAAGCCATCTTCTAGCGCTATCTCTTAATGAGAAAGGAAAAAGACGAAGTCGAATTGCCTCTGAAGTGACACCATTAGCTTTAACAGTATCAGCGTATTGGACAAATACAGATAAATGAAGGTTAGGATCCTCGGTAGGATTTCCAGAGAATTGGTTCTGTTGCACTGCCTGCAACAGTGAAGGTTTGAGTTCAAAGTTGTTTGCTTCGATTGCGGGTGGAGCAATACTTGAATGCGGTTCATCTTGCGATGGAGCGGATAAATCTCGAAGAGCACGAGTTGGTTCTGCCATCTCGGGTATAGAAGGGAAAATATTTTTGAAATCAGGGAGTACTACAGGAGGTAGATTGTTTGCAGCACGATATTCTCGAATTCATCGTAAGACTCGGAGATATAGTTCGATATCGTTGATTCGCAAGTAGAACGGCTCGCCTTGTGAGCGAGTGCGTGGCATACAAATCAACGAAAGGAAGAAGAGAGAAAAGAAAAGCCTTAGTCTCTACAGCGTAACAGAAGAGTTACGATATCGACTAAATAAAAGTCCCCGGCAACGGCGCCAAAAACTTGATCGCGACTTTATGAGTCAAATTTGGGGTACAAACTGCAAGTGCACAGTTCTATCGCGTAGTTCTAAAAGATATCGATCCCACAGGGACTTATGAATCGATATACCGTTATCTAAGGTTACTTCGTAAAGCTAAGGCAGGTAATACTTTGATTGTTTGGGGGAAAAACTAAAACTAAAATAAGATCTAAAATAAATATCTAATAAGCGGATATCAATATGTAATTCGTCGTAATTAGGGAATCAATTCTTTATTGGTTTCTTGGTTTTAAAATAAATCTTTTCAGTTGACTCTATTGATTAAAAGTTTTATCTCAAACTCTCGCTCTGTTGAATAAACTATGATTTTATGTTAACGTAGTTGTCACTTATAGTTAAGTCAAAAACCACTTTTTGAAAACAATAGAATCCGTAGAAACACTTTTTAAGAAAACACTAATCGTTTAAACACCCTTATCTCAAACTCTCGCTCTGTTTACTTAGGTTATATAATTAAATTCAAATGCTTAACTCTCGTCCTCACATTCAATCTTTAAAAATACTTTTTGAAAAAGATTAGAATTTAATTAACTCTAAAAATTGCTCTCTCCCTGATCTAGAATTAATGTCCAATTTACACTGTCCAGTCAAAACCTCAAACTCTCGCTCTATTGATTTTAACTTCTTTATGTCTTTTACTTTCGTACAAAAACTTTGTTATTAAACCTGTAAATTGAGACCGTAAAAAGAGTGATTTTAATTTTAAACTTAATTAAACCAACTTAGTTTTGATTCCTTCATTCCGCTTACTTTACATACCGATACCTAAATAATTTAGCCAGACATACTAAACAGATCTAAAAAATCAGCATGCATAAACAAATTCATCTCAAGCAAATAATATAAATAAACAATAAAACAAAGCATATATAAATTCAAACAATAATTAAATAGCAGTCTTGAACACTCCACCACAGGTCGGTTGGATCTGTTCTTGAATTCTTCAATCAGGCAGGAAAATAAAAGCGAAGGAATAAAAAACTAGATTCTAACGTAAGGTTAGATCCGGTAAAAGGTACACAATAGTTTCCGGTGTAGAAACTATTGTGCGAAAAATTAATTAAGTGCTAGAAAAGAAAATAGAATTGCAAAAGAAACAATATAAAAATTGTAAAAGTAGTACTGTAAAGAATATGCTTAAGCTGCTGGAAAAAGAAAAATGCGGAAAAGCAAAAACGGCAAAGAAATCTGGAAAAAGCGTGGGGCTCTTGCAGGGTTTGCAAAGCTGATATTTATACTGGTACTTTCTGTAACGGTTTCCAAAAGTAGTCCGCTTCAAAGGTCTTCACGTAGCAGCGAATGGTTAGGCGTGCAAATAGGACTCAACGTCTCTGAAGGCAAAAATATAGGGGAGTGGTGTGACGCTCGTCACAGGAGTGTGCATAGCGTGACGCTCGTCACAGCCTCTGTGACGCTCTTCACAGGCACAACGCCTGTGCTTTTTGGGATGGGCTTTGGCTTTTGATATTTGTTTCCAAAAACTTCTTTCTGCACCTCCTTTTCTTCCCTTTTTTTACTTGTGCTTCAAATAGACTACCTGAGATAAATAGAAAGGAAATACCGAGTAATATCGAGTAAAATGAAATAAATTGAAGCAAATAATAATATAATTTAATTGAATTAAGTCCTAGAATGTGATACTATTTCATGTTATCATTTTGTTGGTTCCCCCAGCTGAGTTTGTAATTGCCTCCCTTGGTTTGTAGGTGCATTTTCTCAGCAGTTTGCATCGATCCAACACAAGATTGTGTTTCCCCACAAGTCTCCAAAGGATTTCATTCAGCACTGATTCTATAGCAGTATGTCTGACCCTCTATAAGGTTGTCTCCCATTTGATATGGTGTTGACCTAAAATTTCTCGCAGAGTTGATGGTGCAGATCCTCGGCAGATATTTTCCTTTCCCCTAGATAGGTTTGAGCCTTTGCGATGGATAATTCGCGTTCATCCTTTACCTCTCTTTCTCCAGTTGATTCCCTCCTATTGGGATTGGCTGAGTGTTGTATTGATGATTCAGATCGGTGACGTTTGTACCCTTTGTGTTCGTTTTGTCAACATAATCATCATATATACATATACATATACATTCATAGATTTCATTATTACATTATTACACTTTGTGATTCATTATTTATCTGATCCTCTTCTATGGTGGTATCCTTTCCCCTGCACAGATTTGGTGCGTCTGTCCTCTTTCAATTGTAGAGTGTCATCCCCTTAAGCATAAAGAATTTAACCTTTCTCATTCCCCACTGAGTTATTTCCTCGTGGATGATTATTATTTCAGCTTCCTCCCAGTTGATTATCTGGATGGAACCATTCCCCCTAAGTTATATCCTCATTGGGTTGAGTCTTTGATTGACCTTTTCTTTCTAGATCTTGCCTAGATAAATGCTTTTGGGTCCCCTGAGAGTTTATTACCCAGTAACTGGTAATATTCTTCTCGATTTATGAGTATTTTACTATTTTCCAATACCCGGTAAAAGTAATCTATTTCCTTTATTCTTCCGAACGGATCCGTTTTCATGTTTCCCCAAAAAGTCTATCCTTGATATGTTCATCTTAATTGATGATGGATTTTCTTTCATTTTTGAGTTTATCCTTGATATGTTCTTCTTAACCGATGACAGATATTCTCGTTTTGGTTTTCTACCCAGTAAAAAGGTAGTTGTAATCCCTATTTCCTTCCCCAAAGGGTTAATCCTTGATATGTTCATCCTAATTTATGACAGGTTTCCTCCTCTTTGCGGTCTTCTTCCCAGTTCCCGGTAGTTGTAAATCATATTTCCCCTTGCGAAGTATATCCTTAATATGTTCATCCTGACCGGTGACGGATATTCTCTCTTTTGGTATTCTATCCAGTAACTGATAGATATAATTCCTATTTTCTCCCCTCGGAGTCTATCCTTGATATGTTCATCCTAACCGGTGACAAATATTCTCTTTTTGGTGATTTACCTAGTGATAGATAGATGTAATTCCTACTTTTTCCGGCAGTCTATCCTTGATATGTTCATCTTAACCGATGGCGGATATTCTTCCTTTTGAGTCTATCCTTGATATGTTCACTTTAATCAGTGACAAATATTCTCTTTCTTTGGTCTTCTTCCCAGTAACCGGTAGTTGTAAATCCTATTTTGGCTTTTCCCCAATAGATTATTCTTACCCAGTAACTTGTAATGAATACACCTCCTGGTTGCCCTTAGCGAGTCATCCTTGATATGTTTACCCTAATCGGTAACGGATGTCCTCTCTGACAGATATTGTTATCTCCTTACCCAATAACCGGTAGTAGATAATATACTTCTGATACTCTTGTGTTGAAGTTCATTTTTTCCCCAGTCGAGTTCGAGTGCATATTTCCTCAGTGAAATCACTGTCCCCACAGAGATTATTTTTTAACATTTCATATATGGGTCATGAGGTCTCTTAGGGACCAAAATTTGTTTCTATTACTGTTATTTAAGTCCATTTTACTGTGTCGATATGAAGATTTTTTAACCTTCATCTCCTTAGCTAGAACGTCCTTAAATAGGGGCAGCTGTAAGACCCCATTTTTTACCCTAAGATCCCTCATGCTATCTCATCATATGCATTGGCATTGGAATCACACCTTGGCATCCTCCTTACCCCTTATTCTTTGGGTTTGCATCGGGAGAGATCACCAAGCACATTTTGATTGTATCATACTTAATTTTTCTTTTATTTACTAACCAAAATACCAAAAATACGTCAATATATAGTTTGTTGCTTTTGTAGGTAGTGTACATGCTCACCTATGCTCTATCAAGCTCATATCTAGGGTTTAAAACCCTCAATGCAAGGAGCCCAATAAAGAATTGGTTTACATTGGCCCTAAGTATCATATATGGATCCCGATGATCTTCATATGTTATTTTGATCAAGAAATCATCAAGAGTTAGGAGTTGGTTTGCCTTGGAAACCCTAATTATTCTGGGTATCTTGTGTGACTTCCTCAACAAGTTTCTTCAACAATTGATCAAATATTTCAAGGGATACTTCACATTACATCATATTATGCATATATGATCCTCCATGAGTCCCAAAAATCAAGATAATGTCAAGCTAGCAAGTTGGTTCATGTTGGTTGACCAGAGAAAGTCAACTGGTCAAAATTGGGGTTCCCTAGACCCTATCTCCTACAATTTTTGTCATGTGAAAATGATTCCAAGCGCAATGTTACTTTAAATACATTCCAAACAACTTTCATGTTGAAGTCAAGAGCTACTTTTGCTTGGAAAGTCACTTTTTATGGTGAAGGATTATAGGTCATTTTGTCTGAACCCTAGTTTGGAGGTCAACTTCCCAAGACCATAACTTGCTCAATTTTTATGAGATTAAATCCATTCAAATTTCATGATCCAACTCAAGAAGTCTAATTCGACTTTTATGTTTGGAGTAATTTCAAATTCAACATTAAAATGCATGTGCCAAGAGGAAACATTATAGGTCATTTTGGACCAATACCATTGAACAAGTGATTTTCCTCAACTTCTAAAATGCATAACTCCTTCATGCCAAATCCAAATGAGGTCAAATTTGTGACCAAATTCAATATGTTTGAAAGAGATACAACTTTTATGAAGGAAATGTTTTCATTTGAAGTCCATAGAAAAAGTTATTCAAGATGGAAGAAATGAACATTTGACTTGGGACTTAGAAAATTTTCAAATATGTTTGATTTCCCAAACTTACACCTCAATATTCATCATGATCCAAGCTTCAAATGAAAAGGTGTTCAATATGAAAGTTATTCTCCTTGATTCCATCTTTCCAAAAAGTCCAAAATCATCTCATTTGGACAAAGTATGAGGGACTTGCACATAGGTGTAAGTTAAAGCACCATTTGGATAATTTCAAGTTCCAATTTTCACACACATTTGCATGAGCTTCTAACATGAATTCAGCATATTGTACATTAGATTTTGGATCATAACATATCATCTCATGAGCCTAATGCACGCCCATGCATCCATGCAAGGGAGAATTTGAAATTTTCCCAAAATTGGAAGTGTGCAAATATCAATCACATTGGCTATAAATAAGACCCTTCATGCTCATAATTATGGACCTCGTGCCCAAGATTTGAACCTGCAACCATAAACCCTCACCATTGAAGGACAAACTTGAGAATTTTCTTTGAAAATCGAGTTTCATTTCTCCATCTGTTTTGAGATTGAAACTCCAAGAGTCCATCCATTTCCTTGATCTATTTCTCTTCCCTCAAGCATCTGAAGCAAGGCCAAGCATAATTAGAAGTAAGATCGAGCCAATTTGAAGCTCCATTGAAGGTGAATTTTTAGATTTTTCATCTCTTCGATTCTCCCTTAATTCTCCACCATTCTTGTTGATATTTGGTTGTCTGAAGTCCTACCAATGTAGGCAAAAAGATTGAGTTGCTTTGAGGTCAAATCGAAGCAACTCAGTTCATGATCCTCAAAATTCAAATCCCCGTATCTTTTTATATACTTGGAATTGGACAAAATTGATGCCAGATTCGTGCTCCTGAGCATTTTTCCTTCAAAATAGTGTACTCGTTTTTCATTTTTCTTTAAGTTTAGCTTGGACCAGTCCGGTGGTCCTCACCGGAGAAGAGGACAGGAGCTAGGGCACTTGTGGTGTGTTGGCAAGGTTTTAACCATCTGATCTAGTTCACGGCTTCTAATCTCATCCATCCAAAGTAATTACCACGTGTGTGGGATAGTTGACTCGTGTACACATTGAGCGCGCGTTTTCACCCATCTGATATGCCACCTCAATTAATGAGGGAGATCAGATGGTTCTCATTTTATTGAATTTCTGATTATTTCATTTAATTGCTTATTTTTAATTAATTCATATTAATTTCATTATTAATCCAAAAAATATGGGACTTTCACAAAAAAAATCAAATATTTTTCTATTTCATTTTCTGAATTAAAATTATTTTTTGGATTAATATTGATATTTTTAATGATTTAATTGTTTTTGTGCATATTTCTAATTGTTTAAAAATACTTCTGACTTTTCAAAAATAATGAAGTTTTTTCTCCAAGGTCCTTTGACCTTGTTTGACCTTTGATAAATTTGTTGGCCATTTATTTGGTATTTTGAAGGGGTTTCAGGTTTTTGATAAAACATATTTTAACTTAAATGCATTTTAATTTGATTTTTAATTGATTAATTATGAATAATTTGAGTTGACCCATTTTTATTGACTTGTGAAGTTTGACTATGTGTTTGGGCCTTGGTCAAGGTTGATTTGACTTTTGTTGGATTAAAATCATTGGATTTAGGGGATTGATGAAATGTACATTTTATCCCCCAAAATGAATGAATGATTTTAATTTGATAAAATTCCTCCCATGACCAATTTGTGTTTGTCTCATTTCCCCTCCCTCTTCCTCTTCAATCCCATTCTACCTCATCCCTCTCATTGACCAATGATATCTTAATATCCTAAGGCTAATTGGTTCATCAATAACTTATGTTAGATGAACCAATACAAGTATGGATGAGATTAGGTCCATCATTTGATCATTTTCTTTTTGGGTGTGGTATGTTTTAGGAGCATGGTTCATTGTACCATATCTCTAACATGCATTAACACAAAAATTTCTATTTCCCGATCTCAGATAGTTATGACTTCTACATAAGTCCAATTATGATTGCTTAACATAGCGCTAAATTTTGACCCAAAAGGCATAGCACTGTAGTAAGTGGGATTGTAAGTCCCCCCCCTTTCATGGTATTGTGTGGAAACTTGACATTTTTTCCTTCCTTTGGAAGATGTCTTGGTTCAAGGATCCATGCTTGTGAATAAAGGGTTGAGTGTTCTCCAAAGAATGACTTAATCAATTGGAAAGCAAAATAGTCCTAACATCTAATCAACTAAGATTTGACTAACTTTTATTCTTATTGCTTTTAATTTCAAGTCATTTACTTTATTTCATTTAAATTCAAGTCATTTACCATCGACATATCATTTAACTTGTTTATGTTTATGCCATTTTCCCTTTTGCTCATTTGAGCCATATATTGTGATTGTGTATGTATATATATATATATATATATATATATATATATATATATATATATATATATATATATATATATATTATATATATATATATATATATATATATGTTTGTGTATCTTGTTTGTGTTTGTGGTCTTAGGACCTTAAAATACATAATAAACAACAAAACCCCTAAAAAATGATTGTGTAGACTGTTGGATGTGATCTTAGCTCTGGACTTAGAATTAGGCAACATTCCCTATGCAAAAGGACTTGGCCAATGCCAACATTTCTGAAACCAAGTTATCATGGTTTGAGCTTTCATCTGATGCAAGTATTTGGGATCCACTTGAGTTCATCTGCTACATGGTCTTGATGCAAATGTTACTTTAAACCCATGTCTAATGCCTTATTTTGAGCCATTCAAGGAGTATGTCATCTGATACATGGGAAGATTATGAAAAAGACTATGAAGTTGCTAGCTTGGATGTGGCTATCTTTATTTGATGCCTTGCTCTTCACTTTGTTACTTGCTTATTGATATTGGTTGATTTAAAGTCCAGAGGAAAAGTGAGTTTCTATATGACATTCTTGTCTATTGGATTGCATCCCATTGGTTAGATCTTTTCAACTCTCAAGTTTTAAAGTTTTGCTTAGGATTAGTCTCTTCATCTTCTCCCACTTCTTAAATTTCAAATTTCTCCCCCCCCCCCTTTTTAAAATCTTCTTTGCTTATGATTTCTAAACTTAGACCTTATTGCAAATTAGAAACTTTGGCCTTATGCCATTGCAATTTTTTAAAATCTTTCCTAAATTAAACTTGTAAATGAATCTAATCATATTAACTTAAAATGAAATTCTGGTATCAGATGTGAGATGTCGAAGGTAATGTCACGACACTAATATCTGAACATCAAGTGAAATATAAAAAGGATAAAAACAGAGTAACAATTGAACAAACGACACAAACAATTGTTAACCCAGTTCGGTGCAAACTCATTTACGTCTGGAGGCTACCAAGCCAGAAAGGAAATCCACTAAACATAATTAGTTCAAAGACTCTCAGTAAATAACTTCAAGTTACAATCTTTTCACCTAATCTCTACCTGTGTGACTTCTATCTAAGAACTCTTAGATATGAGACCCTACTCACTCCCCCTCAATCACAGTAGTGATATAAGAACAAATACAAAAAGAAGGAAGACACACTTCAAGGACACATACTTGATCTTGCTTAAAAGGTTTAATCAAGTAAACAAATACACTCGTACTTCAAAGCTTAGAGTGAACAAATTACAACACAAAACTCAGTCCAATTCATACATCAACAAGATGAATGAATGGATCACAATACACAATCTCACACAAGAATAAAACCCTAAAACTCTCTCACTTCATCGTTCGTATCTTGTGTGTCTAAAACAGGTTTTACATGGCCTTTAAATAGAAGCTTTTTGAATGGGCCTGGGCAGCATGAAACCCTAATTCTATTTTAATTGCGTATCTCCTAAGAAACAGCAGCTAATCATTCCTTTTTGGAAAATAGAGCATTCTGGTTTTAACTAGAATTACTCCTTGAATAGCGCATGCAATCTTCACATAACCACACAAATATTTGCATGAAAAGCGCAACAACAAAACACATAACATTCAGACTGAATGTTCTGTATGCACATGTCTTAACATCGGGTCTGACATCTTGGCTAAATCCTGCACAACCCTATTTAAACAACCTGCAAGAAGCTGATATCAGATGTCAAGACAACACGCGTGACATCTTGTGATAACACTAAGTTTTACCAAAATTGATACCAACACATAGAACCAACAAACTCCCCCTTTGGTAAATTTTGGCTAAAATATACATCAGATCATACGTTCACAAGAAATCAATCAAAGTATCAGTTCAACAACAGAAGTAAACATACACACATGACTAGCAGAAAAAGCAACTAGTAAACACACATGCGCTTGTGCTCAGAACACACCACCTCCCTCTTCAGCAACAACCTGCTTTACACAGACATAACACAGAAAGCTCTCCCCCTGTGCCAAAAAACTACACACCAGACAGTTCTCCCTCTTTGTATCAGACAAACATCATCTATAGCTATAGCTACTTCTCACCCTTTTTATCCAAAAGAGACGAAAGAGACAAAATAAATGTTTATTTAGTCATTAAACGAAATGTCAAAAGTTAAAGGGTTACAAAACCAAGAACATAATCAACTGTAAGCAAGCTGAGAAACAGATCAACAAAGTAATACCCAAAAATAAGTAAATCCATCAAAACAGCAACAAAAACCATCAAGTCAATAGGGACCAAAGTCAAAGGAGCTAATCAGTAGAGCTTGAGCTTGCAGCTTCATCAGCACCAGAAACAGAATTGCCACTTGTCTCATCATTGTTTGCAGACCTCTCACTAGAGGTGTGGGCTTCAGCTTCCTTAGCATGTTCAATGTTTTCACCTTCAGCATGCTCCAAGCTTGCATTCAAGGCTTCCAACGATTGTTTCCTAGTTGTTGCTACCCTTATCCCTTCACCCACCTCTTTACAAGTCTCCTTAAGCTCAGCAATTGTTCCAACTTTTGAAGATGGCTTTTTCATGGCAGATGTCATGACAATATCTTCAACATGACTGCCTTCAAACAGTTTATAGTGCACAGACAGAGCAGGTTTTCTTCTACTAGGTATGTTATTAGAACTCAGAATACTAGGGTGTTGACTCAGGATAATCCCACAAATCATAGAGGAAAGGCAATAGGCAGCTTAACTGCATTAGTAGATACATGCTTGATGATTTGTTCAAACATAAATCTACCATAGTCAAAATTCACTTTGGTTCCAACCGCAAAAATAAACCTTCCAAGGGTATTAGCAACGGTGGAAATATGGTTGGTAGGCACCCAATTTGCAGCTCCTATTTTATGCAATATAGCATACTTGACAGTCAACTTCCCAGCAGGAATATGCTTTCTAATAGGCCAACCTTTCACTTGCCTAGCTGTAATCTCTCTACGGACCTCATTGTCTGTAGCTTCCAATTCACCTGCACCCTTAATTTGTCTTCCCAAAAAATTGTTAATAACAGTCGGAGAGAATGTGATACACTTACCCCTCACAAACACCTTGCAAAATTCCTTGTTGTTCTTATCAGCAATATCCTCAGGAATGTTGACAATGAATTCCTTAACTAAACCCTCATCGCATTGAGAGAAACCAGCCACAGTCTTCAACAACCCAGCAACCTTTATCAGGTCCATGACCTCCTTGACTTCAGCAGCATCTTTTCCCAACTCCCTTTCCACAGCCACCCTTCTTTGAATCATAAATTTCCACTTGGCAGCTCCATCCTCAAGATGGAAAGAGATGTTATCCAAATGCACAGCAACAACTTTAACAGGAGACTTCCTCACAGTGGTTTTCTTCACATGAGAGATGTCAAGGACATCTTCCTCAACATCCTCTTCAGACTCAGAATCTTCTCTAACCTTCCTCCTCTCCAGACTCAGAGTCTTCTTAGTTTTTCTAGTTGACATAAGTTCAATCACAGATCTTCCTTTTCGAGTCTTCATGCGTTTAGCCACACTTGGCTTTAAGTGATGAAGTAAACTATCCTTTTGATCATCAGACCTATCATCCTCTAGGTCAATCACATTGTTTGCCTCATCATGCTTCTCAGAGTGGGAAGCATTGGCAGTTTTAGATGCCACAGCTTTTCCTTTATCAGACACAGTTTGCCCTAGAGAGCACAACCCTTCAGCAGCCATGTCCTTCTCAGAACTGGAGGAATCGTCATCCTTCTCACTATGTTGTTCAACCTCAGGAGATGGGTACATTTTAGACAGGGGAGTAGAGACTCCCTTCACAGAATGTCCTTCATTAAGGATTCTAGTGACTAGGTTTCTTATAACACGATCAGTGTAGTGTATATCTTCCTTAGAATTAGTGGCAGAAGTTGAGCCAGAAGGGATACTATAGATGTTACCTAGATTGGGGCATGCAGAAGCTGAGGCATCCATGGGATGGTTCAAATCAAGGGCCTCACAGGGAATAACTGTTAGAGGAACCACATCCAGAATGTCATCATCTGGAATGTCCATGGAAGGAGCGCTAACCTTTTGAGTAGACTTAGCAGTTTTTGAAGCAGAAGTATTTTGATGTTGTGACATTTTGGAGATTTTATGGAAAAAATGCAGTTACCCTAGCAGAGGAGTGTGAGGAAGGAGTAGGAAGATGGAAGAGTTGGAGTAGGTAGTGAGGTTGTGGGGGGTAGCGTGTGAAGACGTAATAGATGGTGTTTCCAAAACTAGGTGATGATTTACCATTAATTAGTTCTTTTCTCATCCCCTTTTTCTATTTGTTTGTAAACATCATTTTTGTACCAAATGCATATGTACACAAAAAGGGCTCCCTAGGAGTACCTAGGACACTTTCTGTGCTAACACCTTCCCTCTGTGTAACAAACCCCCTTACCTGTAATCTTTGGCCTTTTATTAGTTTTGATTTGAAAACTTCTTATCTTTGGGTTTTGTTCGTACTTTTCCCTTTTCCTTTGGAAACAATAAAAGCGCGGTGGCGACTCTGGTTTTATTGACGTTAATTTTATCCATAGCTTGATGGTCATGAATTTACCGCTATAGTATGTTGATGCATGTGAATGTATGTTGATGCATGTGAGAGACGATGAAATCAAAATAATTGCAAAGTCCCTTAAATTAAATATTAAGTTTATGCTTTCCAAGTTTTAGCACTCATCAAGACTAGTATCGAATAATGTAGGTTTCACCTACGCGAGGTGCATGTTCTATATTAGTAAGGTACGATGGGATAATTGTAATATCCAATTGCTAAAACAATGGTTCAAACTTAACTAAACAAATTATAATAATATTATATACGTTTAGAAGCAAGAGATGGAAATGATCCATATGTTGAATTGGAATAAGGAGTTATTCACCTAACTAAAATATTCGAGAGTTGTATTACATACAACTGGAAGAAGTTCCTACCTAAATAACTTGGTTTTGTGTAATCCTCCTACGCGAACTTAAAACAAAGTGAAATGTGGATCTCGACCCACTAGAAAATCTTCCAACGGAATTTTTGTGAATCAAATGGTGAGGGTCATTTGTTTTGAGTAAAATAGTGGGAGCATATTTAATTTAAGGCCTAATTGAATATGTTATTTTAATGATACTTATATTTTCATATTTTTTATGTAGATTACCATGACAACAAACACCTCTAACAACATTTTAGGATCAATTCTTGATAAGGAAATATTGTCTGGGATAAATTTTCTGGATTGGCACCGAAATTTTAGGATTGTCCTCAAGCATGATAAAAAGTTGTATGTCTTGGAGGAACCTGTTCCTGAAGAGGAACCTCCTAGTTTTGCACCTAAGGCAGAAAGAGATGCTTATAAGAAGCATGTCGATAATGCCAATGAAGATGCTTTCCTCATGCGAGCTACCATGAACTTGGAGTTGCAAAAGAAACATGAGAATATGGCAGCGTTTGATATGATCGGCCACCTGAAGATGCTCTATCAAGAGCAGGAAAGGCATGAAAGGTTTGAAGTTTCAAAAGCCCATTTTTAAGGAAAGTTAACTGAGGGAGCCCATGTAGGTTCCCATATGCTCAAGATTATTAGCTATGTGAAGAACCTTGAGAGGTTGGATATTCCCCTCGAAAAGGAACTTGCGACTGATTTGATCTCGCAATCGTTGCCAGAGAGCTTTAGTCAATTTGTCCTTAATTTCAACAAGAATGATATGGACAAAACTCTTCCTGAACTGCTAGGCGAGTTAAGAACTGTTGAGCAGAATCTGAAGTCAAAAGGGAAGTCCATTATGATGATCGGAAATGGAAAGAAACAAAACAAAAGGCCTATCAAGCAGGGTGGTAAAGGGAAAGGCAAGGAAGTTGCCAAACCCAAACCCATTGCTCTTGCTTTGAAGCCTAGTGGAGGCATAACAAAGGATGTCACCTGCTTCCATTGTGGTAAGACCAGAAACTGGAAGAAAAACTGCCCAAAGTATCTGGAAGATAAGAAGAATGAAGTAGAGACTTTAACTTCAGGTATTTTTGTTATTGAAATTAATATATCTACTTCTGCATCATGGGTATTAGATATTGGATGCGGTTCTCACATTTGTACCAATGTGCAGGGGCTAAAAAGGAGTAGAGATTTGGAAAAAGGTGAAGTTGACCTACGAGTTGGTAATGGAGCAAAGGTTGATGCTTTAGCCGTAGGAACTTATGTATTGACTTTACCTAGTAGTTTAATAATTCAGTTAGAGAACTGTTACTATGTACCTACAATTAGTAGGAATATTATTTTCGTTTCTTGTTTGGACAAGTTTGGTTTTTCATTCATAATAAAGAATAATTGTTGCTCCATTTATTTGAATGATACATTCTATGCTACTACACAAATGAATAATGGACTATATGTCCTTGATCTTGAATATCCTATTTATAACATTAATACTAAAAGGATGAAACCTAATGAGTTAAATCTAACTTACCTTTGGTAATGTCGATTAGGCCACATAAATGAGAAACGCATTTCCAAACTCCATAAAGATGGACTCTTTGACTCTTTTGATTATGAATCATATGAGACATGAAGATCTTGTTTAATTGGAAATATGACAAAGTCTCCATTCACAGGAAAAGGTGAAAGAGCTAATGATCTTTTGGCTCTCATACATACTGATGTATGTGGACCACTAAACATACCAACCATAGGAGGTTTTTAGTACTTCATCATATTTATTGATAATTTTGATAGATAGGGTTATGTGTATTTAATGAAACACAAATTAGAGTCCTTTCAAAAGTTCAAGAAATTCAAGGACGAAGTACAAAACCAACTAGGTAAGAATATTAAAACTCTTCTATCAGATCGAGGTGTTGAATATTTAAGCCTAGAGTTTGATGACCATCTAAAAGAGTGTGGGATTCTATCCCACCTTACTCCTCCTGAAACACCCCAATGGAATGGTGTATCTGAGAGAAGAAATTGAACCTTGTTAAACCCTTGATGAGTCACACTGATTTTCCAAACTCCTTTTGGGGACATGCACTATTGACAACAGCTTACATATTTAACTGTGTTCCATCCAAAAAGGTTGAGAAGATACCATATGAGATATGGAGTGGTAAGAAACCTCATATGTTTTACATGAAGATTTGGGGTTGCGAAGTTTATGTGAAATGACAAATTTCAACTAAGCTTGAGCCCAAATCAGACAAATGCTTATTTGTGGGGTATCCTAAAGAAACAAAAGGGTATTACTTCTATAATCCTTCTGAGGGCAAAATGTTTGTTGCTCGAACTGGAGTTTTCCTAAAAATGGAGTTTATTTCCAAAGGAATCAGTGGGAGGAAAGTAAAGCTTGAAGAAATTCAAGAATCACCAAGCATTGATACACCTATGGAGGAATTAGAGCAGGAAACGCAAGTAGTTGTGGAAGAACAACTTGCTCAAGTAGAACAAGACCAACGTAGGTCAAGTAGGATACGTTACCTACCTGAGAGATATGGATATCTCATAACTGATCAAGGTGATGTATTACTCATGGATCAAGATGAGTTTGTGACCTACCAAGAGGCCATAATTGGTCTTGAGTATGGGAAGTGGCTAGACGCCATGAAATTTGAAATGGATTCCTGTACACAAACCAGGTTTGGACCTTGGTAGAGCCTCTTGTAGGATGTAAGTGGGTCTTCAAAAAGAAGACTGACATAGATGGTAAGATATATACCTATAAGGAAAAACTGGTTGCAAAAGGATATAAACAAAGTCATGGGGTTGACTATGATGAAACCTTTTCACCAATTGCAATGCTTAAATCTATTCAGATTTTACTTGCTATCGCTGCATATCATGATTATGAAATATGGAAAATGGATGTCAAAATTGCTTTCCTTAATGGGGATCTTCTTAAGGATGTGTACATGACACAACCTGAACGATTTGACATACCAGAAGAAGCCCAAAAGATATGCAAGTTACAGAGATCAATCTATGGATTGAAGCAAGCTTCTAGAAGCTGGAATCTTTATTTTGATGAAATAGTAAAACAAAATAGATTCATCAAGAATGAAGATAAGCCTTGTGTCTACAAGAAGGTTAATGGGAGCATGATCGTCTTCCGGGTATTATATGTAGATGACATATTACTCATTGGAAACGATGTCCCTACCCTGCAACAAGTAAAGACTTGGTTGGGGAAATGCTTTTATATAAAGGACCAAGGTGAAGCAGCCTATATATTAGGAATTAAGATCTACAGAGATAGATCACAAAAGCTGCTTGGCCTAAGTCAGAGTACATACATAGACAAAGTGTTGAGACGCTTTAATATGCATGATTCCAAGAAAGGATTCATACCTATGCAATATGGTATGTGTCTATCAAAAAGACAATCCCCTTCAACTAAGGAAGAAAAGGATCACATGAATAAGATTTCATATGCATCTGCAATAGGATCTATCATGTATGCCATGTTATGTGCTCGACCATATGTCTCGTATGCTTTAAGTGCAACGACTAGGTACCAATTTGATCCCGGTGATGCTCATTGGGTAGATGTCAAGAATATCCTTAAGTATTTGAGAAAGACTAAGGACCCATTCTTAATATATGAAGGTCAGGAAGAGTTTGTTGTAATTGGATACATCGATGCTAGCTTCCAGACAAATAAGGATGACTTTAGACCACAATCTAGTTTATGTGTTCTACTTAAACGGTGGCATTGTGAGTTGGAAAAGTCCAAAGTAAGATGTAGTTGTTGATTCTACAATCAAGGCCGAGTATATTGCTTCCTCAAGTGCAGCAAAGGAAGTTGTTTGGATCAAAAAGTTCATTAGTGAACTTGGTATAGTTATTAGCATTATGGATCCCATTGATCTATATTGTGATAACAATGGTGTTATCGTATAAGCTAAGGAGCCTGGATCTCACCAAGGATCCAAACACATACTTAGGAGTTATCACCTTATTTGTGAGATAATAGATAGAGGAGAAGTGAAAATATGCAGAGTACGCACACTTGACAATATTGCTGACCCACTAACAAAGCCTCTTGCGAAGCAGAAGCATGATGGCCATACTAGATCTATGGGTATTAGGGGTATGTCTGGTTGGCTCTGGTGCTAGTGGGAGATTGTTGGTGTAAGCCCTAGAGGCCAATACGTTTGGTACTTGTATCGTAGATTCTTTGATGTATGATATGGTCTGTACGAGGTCCGACATAGCGTACGGAGTGAGCTTTGTAAGCAGGTATATAGCCACTCCTAGGAAGGCAAAATGGTAAGCATTGAAGTGGATTATAAGGTACATAAATGGGTCTCTAAGTAGAGTCCTGATTTATGGTAGGGTCTGTGGTGATGATAGCAAAGTCGAAATTGAATGATTTATCGAATCTGATTATGCAGGTTGAATGGATTCCAAAAAATTTATTTTTGGATATTTATTCGTTATTTTTGGCACAACAATCAATTGGGAAGCAAAACTTTATAAGGTTGTTGCCTTATCAACCACTGAAGCATAATATGTTTCCCACATTGAAGTTGTGAAAGAAGTATTATGGCTTAAAGGTTTTGCTAGGGAGCTAAAACTTCAAGGTCAAATTATCACTATTAAATGTGATAGTCAAAGTGAAATACATTTTTAAAGAATTCAACATATCATGAGCGAACCAAGCACATCGGTGTGAGACTGCATTTCGTTAGAGAGATAGTCGAGCGTGGAGAAGTCCTAGTGTTGAAGGTTTTGATTGATGACAATGTTGTTGATATGATCACCAAGATATTGTTAAATAGCAATTTATTCCACTATATGGAGTTGATAAAGTTGCATGATGAAAGTTAGTTTGTTCCCTTGTTAGTGTAGAGTTTGTTCCAAGGTGGAGATTTGTGGTATTTGGATCGAACTCTAGCCTCGACAAGGTTAACTTTATTGTTCAACAGCAGTCGAAGATGTGCATGACGTAGTCGAAGTTTGTTATTACATGCATATGTTTATGTTACCTTGTTGTTTTAATTAGCATGATGAGTTGGGTCAGGTTGTTGGGCTAATTGCTTATTATGTTAGTTGAAAGCTAGCGTTTAGTTTTCTTATAAATACCATACTTGTTCTCACTTCTCCCTCAATCCCCGATAATCCTAATCAGAGAGAGAAATTTGTGTGGTTGAGATTCAATTATAAACGTTGTTCCTTAATGTGTAATTGAATCCAAAATCCAGTTTTTTTAACCACTTTAGTTGTTCTTTCTCTTATATTCTCCCATTTTCTTTTCATTTGTGGTTTTCTTAATATTTATTTAACTAAATAAAAAAATAGAATCCTTATAGCCGATTGACCCTTAGAATACATGGGTGGGTATATGTTGAATATAAGTATTATAACTTTTTTACAATAGTTTTTTTAATTTTATTACCATAATAATCATACTTTTTAATAATATACCAAAATATTCATGTTTTAAATTAAAAAAATCGTAGCAAGAAAGAGGTGTCACATGTGACACAAACACTGACGCATGCACCACCAATGCGTCACTCCTACTAGCGCAAGTGATGTAGAACAAAGAGAATGCGTCAATAGGTTTGACGCCGATGTGTACAAAAAGAGATGCATGCACCAGACTATTGGTGCCTCGCCTCCTCTTTATTGTACAACATTGGCGCCAATAGAAGTGGAGCATTGGTGGTGCATGCGACAATGTCTATGTCGCATATGTGTAAATTTGAATGCATGCGCCAGTATTTGTGGTGTCTTCTCTTTGCTTCAATTTTTTTTGTTTGAAACATAAATATTTTGGTATATTATTGAAAAAGATGCTGTTGTGGTAATAAAATTGAAAATTTTGGTTATTGTGAAAAAAAATTAAATACTACTTATATAGTATTGTAATAATATAATCAATTTATTGATAAATTATGAATCTTCTATGTATTTTATTGTGTAAAATATTCAATTTTATATATCTAATATCGTTAATAAATTTAATTGAATTTTTTTAAATAATTATAGTATCCATATACACCGTAAATATAATTTAGAAATAAATATTTTAATAATTGAAGATTTTCCAAAATAAAAATGTAATTAATAATGTTATGAATTTTTTTAAAATAAAAACTACATTAATATAAAATATATTTTATGATTAGAAGATAAGTCATACAAAAATATTAAATTAAACAATATTCAGAATATTAATTAAACAATAGCTCATATAAATCATAAAATATATGATATATTAATCACATAATCTTTATTATTTAAAGGAGTCTCTTTACATAAACACCTTGATATTCAAATATTAATTAAAGGAGACTTCAGAAATAATACACAAATTCTCAAATTTGATCCTTTTTAGAATTCCATCATCTGTATTGAAGTAAAAGAGAAGTAAATAAATTTTAAAAATTAGATTAAAAACAATAACTTACACACCGTTAAGAATTGTGTTTTAGGTCTGATAGATCCTTATAAAATCAGCATTATTAAAAATAATATATTTTCTAACACCGTTAAGAATTTTATCCAATAAAAAATTAAGGTATAACTTTTATATACGTTATATTTTTTAAAAATATTTTATATTCCCTCAATTTTAATAGATAAGTAAGAGAAAAATTAACTCAAAAGACATACATTGAATTTAAATAACTATGGTTTATATTTGTATCTTCTTAAAAATGATTTTTTTTTGTATTTTAATAAAATTATATATATATATATATATATTATATATATATATATATATATATATATATATATATATATATATATATATATATTATATATATATCCACTTTCATATTATCCAAACGATCAATGTCCAATCCATCTTAAATCCACTATATTTGAATCAAAATATAAAAGCAGTTCATATGCTAAGAGCAAGGTACAATCTTTGTTCTCTACTTTCAATATAGTAATCTTTAATCTTGAACTGACTTGGGCATTGAAGTGGTAAACCATGCAAATCCACCCCGCGCCACCGTATAGGAGATCGAAGACACTGTTTAAGTTCACCAGTTACCCAACTATCTTCACTTCTAGTTCTTTCGTGGAGTGAGAGCATCCATTTCTGGTTCCTCGATGGAATAATGGCGCAGTATTTGACAATTGAATTTTGATTCTTACGTTTTCCACGAAAATCTCATTTTCTTTGAAAACAACATCGAACAAACTTAAAATTGCTAGACCTAGATTATTGAAGATTAGGTCCAAATATCTGATTTGTCAGTTCGTAACCTTCCTAGGTCACCAAATCAAGAGCAAATCAACCTTTGATCACATTTTCCACGAACTCGCGTTCCCTTTTCATCTCCATCGTACACAGCTTCCTCCGATCTCATAATTAAGGAACGTTCAAAAAAGAACATAGAGGTTCGTCCAAGTTGATTCAATAACCGCTTCCACTCCCGTTCTTCGAAGTCCAAAACTCTGATTCCCTGGAGAAATCGTTGAAAAGAAAATGAAGGGTCTTAGATCCAGATCTACGGTTACGCTGGGGTCTAAAGGCGATTCCAATGAAGGTCGGTCTGTGAATTCACAATTCATCGTTCGACTTGATTGCGTTGATACTTCCTGTCGTTTCTAGGGTGATTACAAGTACGACGTTAGAAGATACCACAAGTTCATAGTTAATGGCGCTTGTATACCGAAAGTTCATAGTTAACGTCAAGCGTCGATCAAAACCAGGAGCATCATGGGGATGCCATGAGATTTCAACTAAATGTTTCGATCAGACAAAATTGTAGAGTAGAGGTCCACCAAGAGTTCCTGAAGAAAGATGCCCCAAATTCCAGTTGTAAGGAGAGCGGTCGGTAATAACATCCAACCACCACTCTCCATCCCTGTTCCAAAGGAAGGACTAGATGGGTCTGTCAAGGAACACAATTCACATCTGACCATAATTCTGGGTGCGAGGAAAGCCGACCTACAAGCCAGATTCTCCATAGGCAAACCCTGGATCTACTAGAGGTAGATACCCACTCCAGAGTAGGAAGGAATCTGGGGAACCACAACCCGATAATCGAAAAGCACCATGATGAAGTATTGGACAAAGAAATTCGTCGCTCTCAAAATTCAATGGTTAAAGTCAAGCTATATCCCCGAAGAAGCTGACCATGCCACACAACATCGACATCTAATACAAGGCGGACCATCTTAACATCCCATCCAACCACAAAAGGAGATTTCAAGCGCGATGTACACTAAACCCAGAACCCACTCTAAAGCCAACACCGAAAGATCCCAGGCACCATCCATCTATGTTGGAATTGACGTTGAAGGTTATCTACCTTGTCGTTCCATTATTTGTAACAAATTAAATTTACTATATATATATATATATATATATATATATATATATATATATATATATATATATATATATATATATATATATATATATATATATATATATGTGTGTGTGTGTGTGTGTGTGTGTGTGTGTGTATTTATTTATTTACTTATTTCTTGCGAAAAAATACTAAAAGGTCAACTTCCTTGTTTTCAGTTAATGAGAGCCTAAAACGATTGGTTGAAGTGTTTGTTATATATTTTTTGTCTCGTATTTGCTTTTCCTTTACCCTCAAAACATCTTTCTATTTATAGGTCTTCATCTCCTTCTCTCTCCCCTTGCTTGACTCCCCGTATTCTTCATAGATACTCTTGTCAATAACATCTGTCGTCCTTCTAATTTCCATGTAACGTTCGTTTCTTCGATAATTATAACTCCCCTGACATAATGTATCATCTTGTTACCGTTTCTTATGACCATTCAAATGGCATCCCAGCCTTGTCCTCGGATCTGACTTGTACTAACCAGGTCGTTCTCGGCTTTATAAGAGGTCAGCCCCTTCTTGTTTATTCTGATATCCTAACCGGATTCTGATTAGTAGGTCTGATGTCTTAGTCGGTTTCCAATTGGTGTATGATATCCCGATTATCTGACCTGCTAACTTGACCATACTCGATCTATCATGCCACCTCGGCCTCAAAGAATTTATGTGCTCAAATAGGCTTCGTCAATCTCATATCTCGGTTGGTCAACTGATTTTTTGGGATGTACATAAGCCCTCCGAGTATGAGATTAAAAAGGTTGAAGTTCTCAGACAAAAGAAGCCTGAAAAATTCTTTTTAAGTTCTCTCCAATCCCCTTACACCGTGATGTTTGTTTGTGGAAATGTGTCTTTAATCATGACAACATATCTTCATCAGATTTTATCCTTTGTTAGTAACGATGATTTTTAATGGGAACTTGTTCCCTCTCAATGATCCGAAGTGTCTCATACTGTTAATACCCTTTTAAGAAGATTTCCTCCTAATTAAAATCATCTCTCTATCTTCTGGTTTATCATTCTCTAGAAGAAGTCTTTCTCTCTTCTAAGCAACCTTTAGAGTTTTTCATTCATTCTTCAAGATCGGGTATACTTTCTTTTTGCTTCCACATTCTTTTATTGAATGACTTTTTTTATGCATGCGATGAGAATACAAAAGCATTAAGAACCTTGAGTGCTCGCAAAATAAAATATCTTTGAGATTTTCATGCGAGAGGATGTAGAGATACTCTAACCCATACTGACTTTGATCATATTATAAATGAGGCTTATGGCGATATTTCTGCCGCTTTTAGTGATTTTGAATTTGACTCTTCTTCATCAGGTTCATCTGTAGAGGTGTTGATGGAGATTATGGAGTCATTTGATCAAGAAACAATGAGTTATGATCACATCTCCATAGACGGGGTAAAGATAGCTAAACTTCAGTCTTTGAAGAATATATCTTCTATTAGGAATGAAGATGATATTATTTTGGAGCCTTCTATTCCATAGGAATGTGTTTGCATAGCTCGTCCTATGGGAGTTAAAGATGAATATTTTATTTTCTATGCCATAGTATTGGAAGATTTTAATATCCACCTTCCCTTTATCGATTTTGAATCTGATATACTAAAAGCCCTAAATGCTACCCCTTCTTAACTTCGTCCTAATAGTTAGGGGTTTATCAAGGCTTTGAAAATAGTCTAAGAGGCCATAGATATAGAGCCCACCATAGTTATATTTTTCTAATTATTTGAAATCAAAGGCATTGATAAGGGTGGATGGGTGACCATTAGTGGCCTTCCCGGTAAGATTTTTCTCCAAGCTTACACTACCGACTACAAAAGTTTCAAAGACCGATTTCTACGAATTAGGTGTGGACCGAGATGTCCCCAAGTAATATACGCGCTAGATGGGTCTTATCTTTTTCCTATCTATTGGACCGAGAATCCTCTTTCATCTGAGTTTGATTTTGACAAACTAGACGACCATGAGGTTAGATCTTTAGCCATCTTAGATTCCTTCCATTTGATGAAGACCTGAGATCTATTGTCTCAACCCGAAGAGACAATTCTTCTTTTTTGGGTAATGATCATTTATTTTCTTTGCGTACCACTTGGGATACAACCCTACTTTTCACTAACTTCTTTTCTTACTTTGCCTTCAGGAAAAATGATTGACATATATGTGAAGGAACACAAAAGGCTGATGTTGGAAGCCCCCGCGACGAGGAGAGTAGTCGGCCAAAATGCTGCTAAATTGGACTTGTCTAGTTTAGAAACCCGGTTACTGAAGAAAATAAAGGTAGTTCAAAACAAGGAAGTTCCCAATGTCCTGGAATCCTAACCCTCAATTATTTTTCCATCGAAGAGTGTTTGTCAGAGTTCTTCAAAGAAGATGAAAACTCTGATGAGTGACGAAGTCTGCTGGGCCGATTGGGAAATTTCATCTTTGATGTGCGAGACTGGTGGGAGTGACCAAACTAGATCATCCAATGAGTTCAAGTTCTGGAGCAACAGTTTTGAAGGATTGAAGTTCCTTTACAATCTGAATGCTATAAAAGACGTAAACAAGGTAAAGACCATAGGACAGGATAAACTAACCCAAAACATTAGTTCTTATCTGATGAGATATGTTGTTTTAACCTGCGGACTATTTGAAGTTGGGGATGACTGCGAACAGAACGAGATACAATTGAACCAAGAAATCAATTAGCGGAAGGAGCAACAGAAAATACAAATGGTTAGAATGTCCGACCTGGAGAAGCATTTATTGGAGGAAAAAACTAGGAGGTAAAAATTGGAGGCTATGAATCAGGAGTTCAAGTCCAATGTTAACAAACAATATGAGAAAATGAAATCACTTCAAGATTCAAACATCTAATTGTAAAACTCTTTATAGAAAGCTCAAATTGACGTCCTTGATGAAGGTGATATTGCCTTTGATAGGGAAAAGGCTCAAGCCTTATGTCTCTATCCCAATCTTGACTTGACCGAGATGGAATTATTTAAAGTTGTGATTGATAATAATCTTGTAGATATGGAAGAAGCCGATTTCTCGCCTACTGACTATCGGATCCAGGAAGACCATACTGTTGTTAGTAACCCCAAAGTCGGGGGTGAGGATAAAGGTGAAGAGTAGTTTCCTGTCGTTCCTTTTGTAATGTTTTCAAGTATATTAGTTTTTCCTTTTCATTTTCTATATGGATCCTTTTAAGACCATTACCATGGACTTTCATATTTTGTTCAATGTTTACTGATCGCCCTTATCTTTACAACTGTTTTTTTGAGATGGTTTTTACATAAGTTCTGAGTGCTTGCAAAGTTTTATGAATGCATTGTTGGTGTAAGCCTAGAGGCCAATACTTTTGGTACTTTTTTCGAATTATTTATTAATAATAAAATGCTTTTTCTTTATTATGTTTGTTTAATAAAGTCCCTAGAATAGCTAGTCCGTTTAATGTATCGAGTATGACTTAATCATGAGATCACATTAAACATAAGGACACTATTCTTAAAGTATCTATAGTCGAGCTTTATTGTGAAGTGGGATAATGTTAAAGCATGAAGACTATTATGTTTATAGACTGATGATCACATCTCATGGATCATGGATAAGGAGTTATCAAGTCTTAAACATAGGTATGAATATTAAGAGTAATATTTATACTGGATTGACCCGCTATGAGAATACTATATAGAATGTTATGCAAAGTGTCATAAGTTATTCTCATGGTGATAATGGTGTATACCACCCTTCGACCTGAAACCACTATGGACCCTAGATGTAGAGTCGAGTGCCTTATTGCTGATCAAACGTTGTTCGTAACTGGATGACCATAAAGACAGTTGATGGGTACTCCACAAAACATGCTAAGGGACATGAGTGACCTAGATGGAATTTGACCATCCTGCGTAACAGGATAAATGTCTATGTGCCCAATATTGAACTGGACAAGGATGACACGGTCTATGCCTTGTGTTCAATATAGACATAAGGGCAAAAGTGTAATTATACACATAAGTATTATCACAGAAGGATTTGTCAGATCACATGACATTTTCGTGTCTTGGGTAGCAGTGATGTGTTGCTAGATACCGCTCAATGTTTATTATGTTAAATGTGTGATTTAATATAATTGCCAATGCCGCGAAAACCTACAGGGTCACACACAAAGGACGGATTGATGAGAGATAGAGTAACTAAGGAACATCGTAAGGTACGGTGGACTTAAGTGAATTGTAGAACATCGTAAGGTACGGTGTACTTAAGTAGAATACGAAATATGGTAAGGTACCACGCGCTTAAGTGATTTTGGCATATTATATTATATGGGCCACATACACTTAAGTGAGCTTTTTAGCTTATAGCCCACACAAGTGGTTCTATAAATAGAACCCTTGTGTAGAAGCATTAGAGCAGTTGCAATTTCGTTTCTCTGTCTCTCTCTCTCTCTCTCTCTCTCTCTCTCTCTCTCTCACTCACTCACTCAAAGCCTTCATTTGTAGCAGCTAGCACTGAGATTGAAGGAATCCGTTCGTGTGGACTGAGTAGAGGCGTTGTCATTGTTCAACGTTCGTGATCGCTCCGTAGATCTGCATCAAAGGTTACAATCGCCACAGGAGGTAACGATTCTATCACTGATCATGCCCATTCGTAAGGATCATTAAAGGAGAAATTTTAAATTCTGTTGCGTTTTGGATCGCCCTTCTCCTTCATGCATGGCTTATCCTAAAGCTTTTTAGGAGCTAATTTATGTATTTATATTTTGATAAACTAGTATAAGATTTAAAGGGGTTGTATATTTGTTATGGATTACTTGTAAAATTTAGACTGACGATCCCTGACCTTGCCGAGCATGACCAAAGTTTTCTCCCTATGACACCTTATGATATTTAAGATTCCGAAGGATCCTGTCAGGTTTGTGGTGCGGAATCATTCGACAATGCAAGTAAAATTCCGTTGGTGGAAAATAATGAATAGTCTATGGTGAAGGCGGTTTGAGAAATAAAGGATCCCTAGTGGGTTCTTACTGATATCATAAAACTTTGTGAGTTCTAGATATGGGGGATTCAGAGAACCCAGTGAGGTTCAGATAACTACCATTCCACTTTTACTACTCAACACCTATATATATTAAACTGTGATGGCCTACGAGTGTTTTATCTCATAGATGACAATGTATTTGTTCACTTGATTCCCAGATAATTTATCTGACTTCGAACAATTCAACTTGTTTTTTGGTTGAAAAACTCGTACCACGTGGTTTGAAGCCCTAGTGAACCGGGCCTTTAGGTTTTGAAGAATTTTATCAGTTCTTGGACATATACCAGCTAGTTATGAATAAACCATGACAGACATTCGGTATTTGATAAGTTAACCACCGTCTGCTGACCGGGCAGCGGAACACCCGTTCCCGCTGATCGGGCAGCGGACCCTCGGCTAACTCTGTGTAGTGTGATCGGTCGCCGAAATTTAATTTGGTTTTAATTAATTAAAAGAATTAAAATTAATAATATAATGTGTTTATTATTATTGTCTTATGGTGATCGGTTATGGCCTTAGTTTTCCTTTATTTTGTTTTGGGTATTTAAAATACGACCTGCGTATCGTGCCTCTCTTTTAATCTTATAATGTAACTTCTTTTCTCATCTCACTCCCTCGTATGTAAAACGAGTTTCTTTTGTGTATTGTAATATTATGAAGAAAGAGAAGAATTCAATATCAAAGGAGGACAACCTTAAAGATCTTGCTTGGAGAAGCTTAGATCGTTATTAGGTTAGCTTAGGTTCTCTCATTGGCTTGGGAGAACAATTGCGCTAGGGGCCATAACTGTTTCATTATGTATGTATGTTGATGCATGTGAATGTATGTAGATGCATGTGAGAGACGATTTATATGATAAATAAGCTGGCGAGATCAGAATAATTGCTAATTCCCTCAAATTAAATATTAAGTTTATGCTTTCCAAGTTTTAGCACTCATCAAGACTAGTATCGGATAATGTAGGTTTCGCCTACGCGAGGTGCATGTTCTATATTAGTAAGGTGCGATGGGATAATTGTAATATCCAATTTCTAAAACAATGGGTCAAACTTAACTAAACAAATTATAATAAGATTATATACGTTTAGAAGCAAGAGATAGAAATGATCCATATGATGAATTGGAATAAGGAGTTATTCACCTAACTAAAATATTCGAGAGTTGTATTACATACAATTGGAAGGAGTTCCTACCTAAATAACCTGGTTTTGTGTAATCCGCCTACTCGAACTTAAAACAAAGTGAAATGTGGATCTCGACCCACTAGAAAATCTTCCAACGGAATTTATGTGAATCAAATGGTGAGGGCCATTTGTTTTGAGTAAAATAGTGGGAGCATATTTAATTTAAGGCCTAATTGAATATGTTATTGATACTTATATTTTCATTATTTTCATGTAGATTACCATGACAACAAACACCTCTAACAACATTTTACGATCAATCCTTGACAAGGAAAAATTGTATGGGACAAATTTTCTGGATTGGCACCGAAATCTGAGGATTGTCCTCAAACATGATAGAAAGTTGTATGTCTTGGAGAAACATGTTCCTGAAGAGGAACCTCCTAGTTCTGCTCCTAAGGCAGAAAGAGATGCTTATAAGAAGCATGTCGATGATGCCAATGAAACTGCTTGTCTCATGCTAGCTACCATGAACTCAGAGTTGCAAAAGCAACATGAGAACATGGCGGCGTTCAATATGATTGAACACCTCAAGATGCTCTATCAAGAGCAAGCAAGGCATGAAATGTTTGAAGTTTCAAAAGCCCTTTTTCAAGGCAAGTTAGCTGAGGGAGCCCCTGTAGGTCCCCATGTGCTCAAGATTATTGGGTATGTGGAAAACCTTGAGAGGTCGGGTTTTCCCCTCGGAAAAGAACTTGCGACTGATTTAATCTTGCAATCGTTGCCAGATATATTCAGTCAATTTGTCCAAAATTTCAATATGAATGATATGGACAAATCTCTTCCTGAACTGCTAGCCATGTTAAGAACTGCTGAGCAGAATCTGAAGTCAAAAGGGAAGTCAATTCTGATGATCAGAAATGGAAAGAGACAGAACAAAAGGCCCACCAAGCAGGGTGATAAAGGGAAAGGAAAGGAAGTTGCCAAACCCAAACCCACTGTTACTGCTTTGAAGCCTAGTGGAGGCATAGAAAAAGAAGGCACTTGCTTCCATTGCGGTAAGACCAGACACTGGAAGAGAAACTGCCCAAAGTACCTAGAAGATAAGAAGAACGGAGTAGAGACTTCAACTTCAGGTATTTTTGTTATTGAAATTAATTTATCTACTTCTCCATCATGGGTATTAGATACTGGATGCGGTTCTCACATTTGTACCAATATGCAGGGACTAAAAAGGAGTAGAGATTTGGCAAAAGGTGAAGTTGACCTACGAGTTGGCAATGGAACAAAGGTTGTTGCTTTAGCCGTAGGAACTTATGTATTGACTTTACCTAGTGGTTTAATAATTCAGTTAGAGAACTGTTATTATGTACCTGCAATTAGCAGGAATATTATTTCCGTTTCTTGTTTGGACAAGTTTGGTTTTTCATTAATATTAAAGAACAATTGTTGCTCAATTTATTTGAATGATATATTCTATGCTACTGCACAAATGAACAATAGACTGTATGTCCTTAATCTTGAAATGCCTATTTATAACATTAATACTAAAAGGATGAAACCTAATGAGTTAAATCTAACTTACCTTTGGCATTGTCGATTAGGCCACATAAATGAGAAACGCATTTCGAAACTCCATAAAGATGGACTGTTGGACTCTTTTGATTATGAATCATATGAGACATGCAGATCTTGTTTAATTGGAAAGATGACAAAGTCTCCATTCATAAGAAAAGGTGAAAGAGCTAATGATCTTTTGGCCCTCATACATACTGATGTATGTGGACCACTGAACATACCAGCCAAAGGAGGTTTTCAGTACTCCATAACATTGAATGATGATTTCAGTAGATATGTGTCGCACCTCGGAAAATGGGGATACGACTTTAAGCGAAGCGCAATCGCACGCTCGCATTGATGGACTGAACAGAGTCGCCACCGAACTTTATTTATTCCTAAAAAGGAAAGGGGAAATATCGATAAAACCCAAGACAAAACGATAATGATTATGGTCGTTGCAACCAAATCAGGGTTCGGGAGTCGGTTACGCAAGGGGAAGGTATTAGCACCCCTCACGTCTGTTGTATTCAACGGGAACCGTTTAGTTAGTTTTGTTTTGAATGTTAGCTTATGTTAGTCTTCTCAAGTTATTAGGAGGGAGAGAATAATAGGATCAAAAGAAAAGAGAAGATGTTTCTGGATTTTTGACGAAGGACTAAACCTAAGTTTTTTATTAGTGGGCCTGACAAGATTTACAAATCCTGCTCCTACGTATCTCAAAAGAGAAATCAAGGCTTACGTAGTTCTGGGTAGAAAAATGTTTGTTTGTTGGTCGATTTTAGCGAAAGCTATATTGTATTAATCGATGAAAAAACATTATTTTACCCAAAACAGATGAGGAGCGGACGTATACCACACATCGAATGGATTTACAAATCTATATTCGGAAAAGCATCACTTATCTCGACTCAACAATCGTGGCCGAAACATTGTTTTGCATCACCTTAAGACAATAAGTCTTTCGTTTATGAAAAAGGTTTTTGATTAATCGCACGGCGGCGAGAAAGAGTTTGATTGGTTGGATGTATTTTGAGTGATGGCGAGAACTTGGATGAGCAAGATATCCATCTCGAATCCTAGTCTCAGGAGTGCACGGTATACACCATGTTCCATTTCCATCTTTATTGGCAAAAGTGTTTAATAAAGATTAAGTATTTTGAATTTGATTGAGAAAGGGTTTGAAGAATCCGCATTGACAATTTTAGACGATGACGAGAGCTTGGATAGGCAAGGCATCCACCTTGAATCTTAATCTCAGGAGTGCACGGTATACACCATGTTCCATTTCCATCCTTATTGAAAAAGGTTAAGATAGGAGTTAAGTATATATTTTGAGTTTGGAAGACGAATATTTGATGAGAACGAGATACGAGCCCTAGGTCAAAAATTCAGGGTTCCACTGGAATGCTAGATTCCAATGCTCCTTTTCTCTCGTGTTTTAAGAAAGGAAAATAATCGGGTTGTAAAGATAGTTTAAAAATAAAAATACATTATAGGGATAAAATTAATTTTATGATTTTATATGTATATCGAATTAATTTTCTATATATAATCGAGTTCCCACCAGAATCCTAGATTCTAATGGGAGGAAATGGAATTAAATGTCGAAACTATGGAAAGTTAGTGAAATTTAAAATCGAAAGTTTAGTGAATTGAATATAATTATTTACATGTGTGAGATAATATAGACATGCATAATCAACTAAACACATGAAATAGTGGCAACAATTAAGCAGCAATCTATTTATAAAATAAAGGCAATTAATTAACTAAGATTATTATATAAAAAAATTGAATAGAAGTATAATTGATTAATTAATAATTAAAATTTATCAAATAGATAAGCAATAAAATAAAAATAAAAGAAAAAAATAAATAATAAAAAGAAATAAATAGGGTACACATATAAATTGGGAGTATAGAAAAAAGGTTGAGCCTAAGGTCCAATTATCTAATCAACTAAAATCTAATTATAATATCAATATTAAATAAAGAAAATATAAAATCTTGGAAAGAAGAATGGAAACCGGCGCTCAGTCGGTAAAGAAAGAGAAAAATGAATTTTCAAATTTCAAAACTATTCACTCTCCTTTCGACACGTGGCAGTGTACAAAACAAAAATAATAATTATCTGTACTATTCATTTCCAGAAGAAAGACAAAACACAATATCCATTATACATCCCTAACATATTAGTATGGATCATGATAAATATCACAACACAAAATTAATCATCATTAATACAAGCAGGCAAAATTAATCATCATTAATACCAGCAGGCAAAAATTAATAACAAATTGCAAGAAAAATCCAAACGGTATTAAATTATAAACAGGTTTTAAATGCCTTTAAAATATATAAAAAGAAAAGAGAAACGGAGGAATCGTGAAAACAGATTCCAAAATACCATTCGTCTTCCTCACGAAGACCGCTTCCTTTCTCTCAATCTCTCATCATCTCTCAACCGTCATCTCTCACGATACCCTACCCTCACCCCAAATGCACAAATCCATGGCTTTAAAGAGAATCAAATAAGACGGCTCACCTTCGGCAGTGGTTCGGCGACGACGGCGATCTTGGATCTTCCTTCTTCGCCTCAAAGTTTTCTTTTTTAAGGTTCTTCTCTTTCGCCGCTCAATTCTTCTAGCTCTAGGGTTTTTTTCGCCGTTTTCTAAGAGATTAGGGTTTTCGTCCTATTTATATCAACGACTTAGGGTTTCAGATTGGCTTATGGAGATCTAGAAGGGTATCTCTGTGAAATCCCTTTAGGGTCTTCAGATTTGGATTGTCCTATGTGATGTTTGGTCTGGAATGGTAATGCAAATCTACGCTTTCTCGCTCTATTTCGTCTTAATTCTCTTTTGGGATATTTTTTTAAACTTTTACCGCCTTACTAGTTACTTGTGTTTTACTGTAGTGAAAAAATTGGTGAAAATTGTTGAGCGGTTTTGATGCTTTGCAGGATCCTGAGTTCGAGTTTAAGTTTCTCACCATAGCCCCTAGTATGTATTTCCTCATCTAGTGGTAAAAATATTTTATCATCGTATCTTACCTTAACAGTATTGACAGAGGTGTTGATCTGCGCTGAATTGTATATTTCATGTAAATTATTTTCTTTCATAAACATCAAGAAATGGAATTGTGATATTTCGAGATCGGATTATAGTCTATCAATCTTAGGTTCTATTTTAAGTTTAACACGTGTTTATAAAACTTCAGAGCTTGCTTTGGATGTTACATTTGATATATCCTTAATAATCTGAAAATTCCCATGACCATTTAATTTCTTTTTTAATTGACTTAGAAGTTTTTTCGTGTTTTTCTTACATTCCTATTATTTTCCTGTTTTGTGTCTTTATTCCTGGGTATTTGTTGAGTTATATGAATTCAATGTGATAAGTAAAGGCTTTCTGACTACTTGCTGAATACAGGTTCTATGGTTTTTCTGCCGAGGCACAAATGGAACCATCTGTTGAGGTTTGCTTTTTCCCAAAGTTGAACATGCTAATAATTCTCAAAACTTGAATAAATTGGTCATGAGTACCACTAAGCATGTAATTTTGCATAATCATAAAGAATAATTGTATGTGCTAGATGAAGTATTCTGGCTGTCAACTGTGAGGGAAATCACCACAAACAGTCTATGTGGATGCCTCAGTTTTATTTATCATGTATCATTTTGTTGTAGTCTGAAATTTTTAAAGCTCTTAAGACAACAAGGCTATTGGTTGGTGATAAGAAGGATTAGCAGTATTCGAGATGTGGTAGAACAGACAAAGGAGTTTCCTCTGTTGGACAAGTAAGTTGATGGAGAAAAGGTGAAAAGAAACGAAACAGAATACTTAGTTCATATTTTACCAGTTACTGATACATCACATGATTATAAATGCTGATATGACAAATTGATCCTCTTTTTTTTTTAACATTTTAGAGTTAATATATACCCCCTTTGATGATTATTGCGCTGCTGAAGACGCATGGCAAATGGCAAGGCCGGTGGAGGTACTTCTGCATAGTGCCCAAGTTAACATGTTTAGTTTTATATCTTTTCATTGTAGTTTCGGCTTGGAGGATATGTATACTCCACGTTGCATCCTTGTACTCGTTTCCTCTAATAGATTTTCCTTTCATTAGTTTTGAATTTCATTGCAAGTTTGGTTTATAGTTTTGTAACTTTGGAATTGGAAATTGTATATTGGTTTATGGTTAAATTTGTAACTTTGAATGAAGATGTATGTATTTGTATGGTTTATATATGAAATGGAAGGTTTGGAAATTGGTTCAAACAATGGTTTCTCGGTTCAATTTTATGTTGTGGATTGGAAGGCTTGGAATGCAATCTTGTAACTTAAGATATTTTTGTAATGTTTATGTTGACACATATGTGGTTGTGGTTTATAATTGGATGTAATTAGAATAGAAACGGGAATGTATTATGGTTTAATTAGAAATTTGATGGTTACAGGTTAATAAAAATGGAAAAGTGAATGTATGACTTATGTTGTAAATTTGAACTAATGGTTTAATACAACATTGTATGGTTTAAAGAGAAATTGAGTGGTCGATTACACATATTAAAATTGAATTGGTTCATGTATGGTATAGGATAAAAAATGGTTTAGAAGGTGAAAGAAGAATAGGGTCTAAAATGAAAATGAACAAAATAAAGAAATGGACTTTATAATGAACATGGTTAAAAGTGAACATGAACATAAGTTAAAACTTGGAAAGTGTCAATGGTCATATAGTTGACTTTGGTCAACATGGCAAAATTGTAGTTTTTTTTTCATGTATTGATACATTTGAATGCAATAATGGACTAAGGTTCCATGGATCTTAGATGCAAATGAACTTTAGGCCAAGTGCCGAATGAAAAATGAAAAAATTTCAGGACCAAAATCGGGGTATGACAGTTTCCCCTATTTAAACATCCTCCACCAGAGGAAAATGAAACAAGCACTTTTCATCGGATCGCAGTGGGGGATGGTTAAATACCATTGAGACCCAGATTTTGATCCTGAAAAATGCAAATGCTATGATATGATATGAGATGAATGCCTGAATGAATGACTCTTTTTATTTGATTTGCTAGGGACATGATCGGACATAAGATAAACCCTAGCATGATGCTTTATGATAGATATAGAATGAAACAAAGATCTGTGGGGAATGCTGATGGTCTACAAGGAGACAGACAAATGGTAAAAACCAAGCTCGCTGGGGAAAACAATCCTACTGGAGAATCAGACACACATTGGGGAGTAATTGAAGTGAAAGTTGATAAACGACACTTAGAATACAAGAGATTTTGGCAGTAAGTTCACACTTGACCTACTAAACCCGAATAAGAAAAATTTCGACAACAGGTTCATACATGACCTGATAACACTGAAATAATCATAGAGAAAGATTCTTCAAAACAGGTTCAAACATGACCTGGTAATACTGGAATAAAGACTCAACAACAGGTTCATACATGACCTGACAATGCTGGGGAATACCAAGAACGGTTCTGACAGCAAGTTCAAACGTGACTTGACAAAACTCAGAAAAAGTTCAAAAAGAGTATATCAACAGGTTCATACATTACCTGATGACAAACTTGAACATTTTGAGAAAATTTCCACAACAAGTTCATACATGACTTGACAACATTGGAACAAAAGGTTCAGCAACAGGTTCATACATGACCTGATAACACTGGAATAAAGGCTCAACATCAACGGGTTCATACATGACTTGACAATGGGGAGTACCAAGAAGTTCTGACAACAGGTTCAGACATGACCTAACAAACTCAGAAAAATTCAAAAGGAGTATATCAACAGGTTCATACATGACCAGATGACAAACTTGAACATTTTGAGAACAATTTCCATAACAAGTTCATACATGTCTTGACGATACTGGAATAAAAGGTTCTTCAAAAACAGGTTCAAACATGACCTGACAACACTTGACTATTCAAAGAGTTTGCAATTAACAGGTTCATACATGGCTGCTGATATTGGAAAACATACAAAGCAACATCATTGGAGTTTTCTAACACGAAAAACCTCCAAGCCTCTGGAAATTCCTCAAGATGATAAGTCATACATGACTTTCACGGAACCATCAGGATAATGTAGGTTTTGCCTACGCGAGGTGCATGTTCTATATTAGTAAGGGGCGATGGGATGATTGTAATATCCAATTTCTAAAACAATGGGTCAAACTTAACTAAACAAATTATAATAAGATTATATACGTTTAGAAGCAAGAGATGGAAATGATCCATTTGATGAATTGGAATAAGGAGTTATTCACCTAACTAAAATATTCGACAGTTGTATTACATACAATTGGAAGGAGTTCCTACCTAAATAACCTGGTTTTGTGTAATCCGCCTACGCGGACTTAAAACAAAGTGAAATGTGGATCTCGACCCACTAGAAAATCTTCCAACGGAATTTTTGTGAATCAAATGGGGAGGGTCATTTGTTTTGAGTAAAATAGTGGTAGCATATTTAATTTAAGGCCTAATTGAATATGTTATTGATACTTATATTTTCATTATTTTCATGTAGATTACCATGACAACAAACACCTCTAACAACATTTTACGATCAATCCTTGACAAGGAAAAATTATATGGGACAAATTTTCTGGATTGGCACCGAAATCTGAGGATTGTCCTCAAACATGATAGAAAGTTGTATGTCTTGGAGAAACATGATCCTGAAGAGGAACCTCCTAGTTCTGCTCCTAAGGCAGAAAGAGATGCTTATAAGAAGCATGTCGATGATGCCAATGAAACTGCTTGTCTCATGCTAGCTACCATGAACTCAGAGTTGCAAAAGCAACATGAGAACATGGCGGCGTTCAATATGATTGAACACCTCAAGATGCTCTATCAAGAGCAAGCAAGGCATGAAATGTTTGAAGTTTCAAAAGCCCTTTTTCAAGGCAAGTTAGTTGAGGGAGCCCATGTAGGTCCCCATGTGCTCAAGATTATTGGGTATATGGAAAACCTTGAGAGGTCGGGTTTTCCCCTCGGAAAGGAACTTGCGACTGATTTAATCTTGCAATCGTTGCCAGATATATTCAGTCAATTTGTCCTAAATTTCAATATGAATGATATGGACAAATCTCTTCCTGAACTGCTAGCCATGTTAAGAACTGCTGAGCAGAATCTGAAGTCAAAAGGGAAGTCCATTCTGATGATCGGAAATGGAAAGAGACAAAACAAAATGCCCACCAAGCAGGGTGATAAAGGGAAAGGAAAGGAAGTTGCCAAACCCAAACCCACTGTTGCTTCTTTGAAGCCTAGTGGAGGCATAGCAAAAGAAGGCACTTGATTCCATTGCGGTAAGACCAGACACTGGAAGAGAAACTGCCCAAAGTACCTAGAAGATAAGAAGAACGGAGTAGAGACTTCAACTTCAGGTATTTTTGTTATTGAAATTAATTTATCTACTTCTCCATCATGGGTATTAGATACTGGATGCGGTTCTCACATTTGTACCAATATGCAGGGACTAAAAAGGAGTAGAGATTTGGCAAAAGGTAAAGTTGATCTACGAGTTGGCAATGGAGCAAAGGTTGTTGCTTTAGCCGTAGGAACTTATGTATTGACTTTACCTAGTGGTTTAATAATTCAGTTAGAGAACTGTTATTATGTACCTGCAATTAGCAGGAATATTATTTCCGTTTCTTGTTTGGACAAGTTTGGTTTTTCATTAATAATAAAGAACAATTGTTGCTCAATTTATTTGAATGATATATTCTATGCTACTGCACAAATGAAAAATGGACTGTATGTCCTTGATCTTGAAATGCCTATTTATAACATTAATACTAAAAGGATGAAATCTAATGAGTTAAATCCAACTTACCTTTGGCATTGTCGATTAGGCCACATAAATGAGAAACACATTTCCAAACTCCATAAAGATGGACTGTTGGACTCTTTTGATTATGAATCATATGAGACATGCAGATCTTGTTTAATTGGAAAGATGACAAAGTCTCCATTCACAGGAAAAGGTGAAAGAGCTAATGATCTTTTGGCCCTCATACATACTGATGTATGTGGACCACTGAACATACCAGCCAAAGGAGGTTTTCAGTACTTCATAACATTGAATGATGATTTTAGTAGATATGTGTCGCACCTCGGAAAATGGGGATACGACTTTAAGTGAAGCGCAATCGCACGCTCGCATTGATGGACTGAACATAGTCGCCACCGAAATTTATTTATTCCTAAAAAGGAAAGGGGAAATATCGATAAAACCCAAGACAAAACGACAATGATTATGGTCGTTGCAACCAAATCAAGGTTCGGGAGTCGGTTACGCAAGGGGAAGGTATTAGCACCCCTCACGTCCGTTGTATCAACGGGAACCGTTTAGTTAGTTTCGTTTTGAATGTTAGCTTATGTTAGTCTTCTTAAGTTATTAGGAGGGAGAGAATAATCGGATCAAAAGAAAAGAGAAGATGTTTTTGGATTTTTGACGAAGGACTAAACCTAAGTTTTTTATTAGTCGGCCTGACAAGATTTACAAAGCCTGCTCCTACGTATCTCAAAAGAGAAATCAAGGCTTACGTAGTTCTGGGTAGAAAAATGTTTGTTTGTTGGTCGATTTTAGCGAAAGCTATATTGTATTAATTGATGAAAAAACATTATTTTACCCAAAACAGATGAGGAGCGGACGTATACCACACATCGAATGGATTTACAAATCTACATTCGGAAAAGCGTCACTTATCTCGACTCAACAATCGTGGCCGAAACATTGTTTTGCATCACTTTAAGACAATATGTCCATCGTTTATGAAAAAGGTTTTTGATTAATCGCACGGCGGTGAGAAAGAGTTTGATTGGTTGGATGTGTTTTGAGTGATGGCGAGAACTTGGATGAGCAAGATATCCATATCGAATCCTAGTCTCAGGAGTGCACAGTATACACCATGTTCCATTTCCATCTTTATTGGCAAAAATGTTTAATAAAGATTAAGTATTTTGAATTTGATTGAGAAAGGGTTTGAAGAAACTGCATTGACAATTTTAGACGATGGCGAGAGCTAAGATAGGCAAGGTATCCACCTTGAATCTTAATCTCAGGAGTGCACGGTATACACCATGTTCCATTTCCATCCATATTGAAAAAGGTTAAGATAGGAGTTAAGTATATATTTTGAGTTTGGAAGACGAATATTTGATGAGAACGAGATAAGAGCCCTAAGATCAAAAATTCAGGGTTCCACTAGAATGCTAGATTTCAATGGTCCTTTTCTCTCGTGTTTTAAGAAAGGAAATTAATTGGGTTGTAAAGATAGTTTAAAAACAAAAATACATTATAGGGATAAAATTAATTTTATGATATTATATGTATATCGAATTAATTTTCTATATATAATCGAGTTCCCACCAGAATGCTAGATTCTAATGGGAGGAAATGGAATTAAATATCGAAACTATGGATAGTTAGTGAAATTTATAATCGAAAGTTTAGTGAATTGAATATAATTATTTACATGTGTGAGATAATATAGACATGCATAATCAACTAAACACATGAAATAGTGGCAACAATTAAGCAGCAATCTATTTATAAAATAAAGGCAATTAATTAACTAAGATTATTATATAAAAAAAATTGAATAGAAGTATAATTGATTAATTAATAATTAAAATTTATCAAATAGATAAGCAATAAAATAAAAATAAAAGAAATAAATAAATAATAAAAAGAAATAAATAGGGTACACATATAAATTGGGAGTATAGAAAAAAGGTTGAGTCTAAGGTCCAATTATCTAATCAACTAAAATCTAATTATAATATCAATATTAAATAAAGAAAAGATAAAATCTTAGAAAGAAGAATGGAAACCGGCGCTCAGTCGGTAAAGAAAGAGAAAAATGAATTTTCAAATTTCAAAACTATTCACTCTCCTTTCGACACGTGGCAGTGTACAAAACAAAAATAATAATTATCTGTACTATTCATTTCCAGAAGAAAGACAAAACACAATATCCATTAAACATCCCTAACATATTAGTATGGATCATGATAAATATCACAACACAAAATTAATCATCATTAATACCAGCAGGCAAAATTAATCATCATGAATACCAGCAGGCAAAAATTAATAACAAATTGCAAGAAAAATCCAAACGGTATTAAATTATAAACAGGTTTTAAATGCCTTTAAAATATATAAAAAGAAAAGAGAAACGGAGGAATCGTGAAAACAGATTCCAAAATACCATTCGTCTTCCTCACGAAGACCGCTTCCCTTCTCTAAATCTCTCATCATATCTCAACCGTCATCTCTCACGATATCCTACCCTCACCCTAAATTCACAATTCCATGGCTTTAAAGAGAATCAAATAAGACGGCTCACCTTTGGCAGTGGTTCGGCGACGACGGCGAGCTTGGATCTTCCTTCTTCGCCTCAAAGTTTTCTTTTTTAAGGTTCTTCTCTTTCGCCGCTCAATTCTTCTAGCTCTAGAGTTTTTTTCGCTGTTTTCTATAAGATTAGGGTTTTCGTCCTATTTATATCAACGACTTAGGGTTTCAGATTGGCTTATGGAGATCCAGAAGGGTATATCTGCGAAATCCCTTTGGGTTTCAGATTGGCTTATGGAGATCCAGAACGGTAATGCAAATCTACGTTTTCTCGCTCTATTTCGTCTTAATTCTCTTTTGGGATATTTTTTTAAACTTTTACCGCCTTACTAATTACTTGTGTTTTACTGTAGTGAAAAAATTGGTGAAAATTGTTGAGCGGTTTTGATGCTTTGCAGGATCCTGAGTTCGAGTTTAAGTTTCTCACCATAGCCCCTAGTATGTATTTCCTCATCTAGTGGTAAAAATATTTTATCATCGTATCTTACCTTAACAATATTGACAGAGGTGTTGATCTATGCTGAATTGTATATTTCATGTAAATTATTTTCTTTCATAAACACTAAGAAATGGAATTGTGATATTTCGAGATCGGATTATAGTCTATCAATCTTAGGTTCTATTTTAAGTTTAACACGTGTTTATAAAACTTCAGAGCTTTCTTTGGATGTTACATTTGATATATCCTTAATAATCTAAAAATTCCCATGACCATTTAATTTCTCTTTTAATTGACTTAGAAGTTTTTTCGTGTTTTTCTTACATTCCTATTATTTTCCTGTTTTGGGTCTTTATTCCTGGGTATTTGTTGAGTTATATGAATTCAATATGATAAGTAAAGGCTTTCTGACTACTTGCTGAATACAGGTTCTATGGTTTTTCTGCCGAGGCACAAATGGAACCATCTGTTGAGGTTTGCTTTTTCCCAGAGTTGAACATGCTAATAATTCTCAAAACTTGAATAAATTGGTCATGAGTACCACTAAGCATGTAATTTTGCATAATCATAAAGAATAATTGTATGTGCTAGATGAACTATTCTGGCATTCAACTGTGAGGGAAATCACCACAAACAGTCTATGTGGATGCCTCAGTTTTATTTATCATGTATCATTTTGTTGTAGTCTGAAATTTTTAAAGCTCTTAAGACAACAAGGCTATTGGTTGGTGATAAGAAGGATTCGCAGTATTCGAGATGTGGTAGAACAGACAAAGGAGTTTCCTCTGTTGGACAAGTAAGTTGATGGAGAAAAGGTGAAAAGAAACGAAATAGAATACTTAGTTCATATTTTACCAGTTACTGATACATCACATGATTATAAATGCTGATATGACAAATTGATCCTTTTTTTCAAAACATTTTAGAGTTAATATATACCCCCTTTGATGATTATTGCGCTGCTGAAGACGCATGGCAAATGGCAAGGCCGGTGGAGGTACTTCTGCATAGTGCCCAAGTTAACATGTTTAGTTTTATATCTTTTCATTGTAGTTTCGGCTTGGAGGATATGTATACTCCACGTTGCATCCTTGTACTCGTTTCCTCTAATAGATTTTCCTTTCATTAGTTTTGAATTTCATTGCAAGTTTGGTTTATAGTTTTGTAACTTTGGAATTGGAAATTGTATATTGGTTTATGGTTAAATTTGTAACTTTGAATGAAGATGTATGTATTTGTATGGTTTATATATGAAATGGAAGGTTTGGAAATTGGTTCAAACAATGGTTTCTCGGTTCAATTTTATGTTGTGGATTGGAAGGCTTGGAATGCAATCTTGTAACTTAAGATATTTTTGTAATGTTTATGTTGACACATATGCGGTTGTGGTTTCTAATTGGATGTAATTAGAATAGAAACGGGAATGTATTATGGTTTAATTGGAAATTTGATGGTTACAGGTTAATAAAAATGGAAAAGTGAATGTATGACTTATGTTGTAAATTTGAACTAATGGTTTAATACAACAGTGTATGGTTTAAAGAGAAATTGAATGGTCGATTACACATATTAAAATTGAATTGGTTCATGTATGGTATAGGATAAAAAATGGTTTAGAAGGTGAAAGAAGAATAGGGTCTAAAATGAAAATGAACAAAATAAAGAAATGGACTTTATAATGAACATGGTTAAAAGTGAACATGAACATAAGTTAAAACTTGGAAAGTGTCAATGGTCATATAGTTGACTTTGGTCAACATGGCAAAATTGTAGTTTTTTTTCATGTATTGATACATTTGAATGCAATAATGGACTAAGGTTCCATGGATCTTAGATGCAAATGAACTTTAGGCCAAGTGCCGAATGAAAAATGAAAAAATTTCAGGACCAAAATCGGGGTATGACAGTTGCCCCTATTTAAACATCCTCCACCAGAGGAAAATGAAACAAGCACTTTTCATCGGATCGCAGTGGGGGATGGTTAAATACCATGGAGACCCAGATTTTGATCCTGAAAAATGCAAATGTTGTGATATGATATGAGATGAATGCCTGAATGAATGACTCTTTTTATTTGATTTGCTAGGGACATGATCTGACATAAGATAAACCCTAGCATGATGCTTTATGATGGATATAGAATGAAACAAAGATTTGTAGGGAATGTTGATGGTCTACAAGGAGATAGACAAATGGTAAAAACCAAGCTCGCTGGGGAAAACAATCCTGCTGGAGAATCAGACACACACTGGGGAGTATTTGAAGTGAAAGTTGATAAACGACACTTAGAATACAAGAGATTTCGGCAGTAAGTTCACACATGACCTACTAAACCCGAATAAGAAAAATTTCGACAACAGGTTCATAATGACCTGATAACACTGAAATAATCATAGAGAAAGATTCTTCAAAACAGGTTCAGACATGACCTGGTAATACTGGAATAAAGACTCAACAACAGGTTCATACATGACCTAACAATGCTGGGGAATACCAAGAACGGTTCTGACAGCAAGTTCAAACGTGACTTGACAAAACTCAGAAAAAGTTCAAAAAGAGTATATCAACAGGTTCATACATGACCTGATGACAAACTTGAACATTTTGAGAAAATTTCCACAACAAGTTCATACATGACTTGACAACATTGGAACAAAAGGTTCAGCAACAGGTTCATACATGACCTGATAACAATGGAATAAAGGCTCAACATCAACGGGTTCATACATGACCTGACAATGGGGAGTACCAAGAAGTTCTGACAACAAGTTCAGACATGACCTAACAAACTCAGAAAAATTCAAAAGGAGTATATCAACAGGTTCATACATGACCAGATGACAAACTTGAACATTTTGAGAACAATTTCCATAACAATTTCATACATGTCTTGACGACACTGGAATAAAAGGTTCTTCAAAAACAGGTTCAGACATGACCTGACAACACTTGACTATTCAAAGAGTTTGCAATTAAAAGGTTCATACATGGCCTGCTGATATTGGAAAACATACAAAGCAACATCATTGGAGTTTTCTAACACGAAAAACCTCCAAGCCTCTGGAAATTCCTCAAGATGAAAAGTCATACATGACTTTCACGGAACCATCAGGAAAGACAGGGTAATTAAACTCTCTGTACGTGCCAACAACAATTGGACTTTTAACCGTAAGTAATGGATCACAACCAACTTTTAACGGATTTTGCCAACCACAATTGGACTTGAAAGTGACTGCGAAAATCGGATGATGGTTTAAGGGCACCAAATTCAAATTGGAATTAGAGGTTAAAGGATATAAGATCAACAACAAGACCTGGGTCAATGCAAAATGAGCCCGAAGTATATTTCGTCTATGCATGATTTGGATTTTGCTTATATGCATGATGTATGAATGATCATGAAATGCAAATGCCGACAATATACAGACTGGGAATTAGGGAAAGCTTTATGGAGGTACTGAATCCTCAACACCAATAACTCAAACGAAGGAAAGAGTAAACGCATCAAAGGAGGATCTATCAAGCTGAACAGTTACAACTGGCCCAATAATCCTTCCAGAGAATGATAAATTTATGCTCTCTGGAGATAGATGTTGATCATCCGAGGGGAGTCTTGCAACTTGAGACTTGCGGGGAAAGACGAAAGATTTCCTTTTAATATTTCCACATGTCAAAGCAAAATTGTGTTTCTCAATATGTTGAAAAATTCTTTTTGAGTTCAAAATTCATTATTAACAAATAAATGACATTTTGTATAACAAAGAAAACCAGAGAAAAATAGAAAATGATAGGATTGGATAGGCAAACTTGTATTTATTCAAGAATGGTAGCACACAAATGGCGTAGCTCCATGGAATGTTACAAATTTGAAAATGGCAATAGGGAAAGGTTTACATTGAATCGCAATGACTACTACTATCCCTAATAACAATGACTCCACGAGACCTCGCTTATGAAGGGAGTAACTAGATTGATCTTCCATTTTTAGCCCTTCTGTGTTGATAAGTGACGAACCGATGCAGTCTATGCCTTTTGTCCCTAATTTTTGCCTGGATCGCCCTTTCGGGTTTTCAATCCACCGGGATGCTCCTTTTTGCCTAAGTCGTCCTTTCAGGTTTTCGACTTAGCGAGCTACCGTTTTTTCTTATCCCTAACTTTTGCCTGGACCGCCCTTTCGGGTTTTCAGTCCACCGGGATTTGTTAGGCATAGTATCTTTTGACTGCATCAGAGTTCACAGGGTGAATGAGCTCTTCACCATCCATAGTTGTGAGAAATAGAGCACCTCCAGAGTACGCTCTCTTTACAACGTATGGACCTTCATAGTTGGGAGTCCACTTCCCACGTGAATCTTTGTGTACTGGCAAGATCTTCTTGAGCACGAGATCTCCTTCCTTGAACTCTCGAGGACGGACCTTTTTGTCAAATGCCTTCTTGATTCGTTGCTAGTACAACTGGCCATGGCACAGAGCAGTCATACGCTTCTCATCAATGAAATTAAGTTGATCATAGTTGTTTTGGATCCATTCAGCTTCGTCCAGCTTGGCTTCCATCAATACTCTCGTTGAAGGTATCTCTACTTCGACTGGGAGAACTGCGTCCATCCCATACACTAAGGAGAACGGGGTTGCCCCTGTTGAAGTGCGAACTAAGGTCCGGTATCCATGCAAAGCAAAGGGTAGCATCTCGTTCCAATCCTTATAAGTTTTCACCATCTTTTGCAGGATCTTCTTGATATTTTTGTTGGCGACTTCAACAACACCGTTCATCTTTGGACGATATGGGGAAGAATTATGGTGGTCAATCTTGAAACTCTCACATAATTTTGTCATTGTCTTATTGTTCAAGTTTGAACCGTTATCTGTAATGATCTTGCTTGGGATTCCATAGCGGCAGATAATCTCCTTCTTGATAAAGCGAGCAACCACATGTCTCGTCACATTGGTATAGGAAACAGCCTCTACCCATTTAGTAAAGTAATCGATAGCAACCAGGATGAAGCGACGACCATTGGAAGCCTTCGGCTCTATAGCACCAATCATGTCGATGCCCCACATTGAGAAAGGCCAAGGTGATGTCAAAACATTCAGTAGTGTTGGCGGTACATGCACCTTATCCGCATAAATTTGGCATTTATGACATTTTCTTGCATAGCTGAAACAATCGGACTCCATGGTCAACAAATAATAACCAGCTCTCAAAATTTTCTTGGCCATGGCATGTCCATTAGCATGGGTTCCAAAGGATCCTTCATGAATCTCCTTGATTAACATGTCTTCTTCGTGTCTATCCACGCATCTGAGCAGAACCATGTCATGGTTTCTCTTGTAAAGCACATCATTCTCAAAAAGAATTTGGACGATAACCTCCTCAGAGTTTTCTTATCCAACAATGTAGCATCTTCTGGATACTCTTGACTTATAAGATATCGCTTGATGTCATGAAACCATGGTTTACCATTAGTTTCTTCTTCAATCACCTGACAGTAGGCAGGCTCATCTCTTCGCTCGATTCGAATAAGTGGAGCTTCATTATGGAACCTGACTTGGTACATTGATGCTAATGTTGCCAAAGCGTCAGCCACTTGATTTTCTACTCTTGGGATGTGATGGAAAGTGATATCGTCGAAGTATTCTATCATCTTCACAACATGAGCGCGATACGGGACCAGCTTCACATTACGAGTTTCCCATTCTCCTTTGACTTGATAGATCACTTAGGCTGAATCTCCATACACCTCAAGGATCTTGATTCGGAGATCAATTGCAGCTTCAAGACCAAGGATACAAGCTTCATATTCAGCGACATTATTCGTACAATCAAAGCACAACCTTGCTATGAAAGGGGTAAAGCCACCATTTGGATTCATCAAAACGGCTCCCACACCATGACCACTATAATTGGAGGAACCATCGAACGTGAGCTTCCATCGAGATCCTGGTTCTGGTCCTTCATCTGAGTCTGGGGTTTCACAATCTTTTATCACCATTATATCCTCATCGGGGAAATCAAACTTCAAAGGGTGATAGTCTTCAACTGGTTGGTGAGCAAGATACTCTGCTAACACACTTCCCTTGATTGCTTTCTGGGTTACGTACTGGATGTCGTACTCTGACAAGAGCATCTGCCAACGGGAAAGTCTTCCAGTTAAGGCAGGTTTCTCAAAGATATACTTTATTGGATCCATCTTCGAGATCAACAAAGTAGTATGGAAAATCATGTACTGCCTTAAACGACGAGCGGCCCATGCTAGCGCACAACAAGTTTTCTCCAAAAGTGAATATCGACTTTCACAATCGCTAAACTTTTTACTCAGATAGTAAATAGCATGTTCTTTCTGACCAGTTTCGTCATGTTGCCCCAGCACGCATCCCATTGATCCTTCAAGCACAGTCATATACATTATTAATGGCTTTCCTGGGACAGGTGGAATCAAAATAGGAGGCTCTTGCAAGTATTGACGAATCTTCTCAAAAGTACTTTGACAATCAGAATTCCATTCAACAACTTGATCTTTTCGAAGCCATTTGAAGATAGGCTCACACGTGGCCGTCATATGTGAGATAAACCTTGAGATGTAATTCAAACGTCCAAGGAAACCTCTAACTTCTCGCTCGGTGCATGGAGCGGGCATTTCTTGTATATCTCGGACCTTGTCAGGGTCCACCTCAACTCCTCGCTGACTAACAATGAAACCAAGCAACTTCCCTGAACGAACACCGAATGTGCATTTTGCAGGGTTTAACCGTAATCTAAACTTTCTGAGGTGTTCAAACAGCTTCTTTAGATGGTTCATATGATCTTCTTCATTCTGAGACTTAGCGATCATGTCGTCAACATAGACCTCTATCTCCTTGTGCATCATATCATGGAAAAGAGTGACCATAGCTCTTTGGTAAGTTGCCCCAGCATTCTTGAGACCGAAAGGCATTACCTTATAGCAAAAAGTGCCCCAAGGGGTAATAAAAGTGGTCTTCTCCATGTCATCTGGAGCCATCTTGATTTGATTGTATCCAGAAAAACCATCCATAAAGGAGAATATAGCAAAACTTGCAGTGTTGTCTACTAGAGTATCAATGTGTGGTAGAGGGAAATCGTCTTTTGGACTAGCTTTGTTCAGATCCCTATAGTTAACACACATCCTCACCTTACCATCCTTTTTAGGCACAGGTACAATGTTAGCTACCCATTGTGGGTACTTCGCCACTGCGAGAAAACCAACGTCAAATTGTCGTTTGACTTCTTCACGGATCTTCAGACTCATATCTGGTCTTGTTCTTCGGAGTTTCTGTTTTACTGGCGAGCATTCTGGCTGAAGTGGAAGCTTGTGCTCAACAATGTCGGTGTCTAGACCTGGCATATCCTGGTATGACCATGCAAATACATCCACATATTCTTGTAGCAGCTTAACCAATCTCTCTTTGATACTTGCTTCAAGCGTGGTACCGATTTTGACTTCTTTCTTCTCTTCCTCTGTGCCAAGGTTGATCGTTTCCACCGGTTCTTCATGTGGCTGAAGGGCTTTGGACTCGTGCTCGAGCAGCCTTGCCAATTCGTCAGGGATGTAACAATCTTCTTCACCCTCTTCTTCCGCTTGGTAGATAGGGGAGTCAAAGTTATGAGAGGTAGTAAAGTCATTGGATTCAACGGGGTTATCATCTATTCTGCATGTTTGAATGATTGATTTCTTTTAGAAAAGTAAAAATAAAAGATGCATAAATGAAATGGTTTTTGTTTTTGAAAAGATTGCCATTTTCTTAAGAGAAAGCCAAGTAAATGAATAAAAAGAATTTAACAAAATGTCTTTCATTCATCGATAATGATTATTTGAAAATGAAAAAGGGGCCCATACAACATGATCCATTAGCCTTGGGCAGAGCTAAGGATTTGTAAGGAAAAAATACAACAATTATTACTTTGACAAAGGAAAAATTTCGGGGATCTCAACCGCCTTCCAATTGTTCAAAGTTGTCTCACACCGGTAAACCAAACATGGCTCATCTTCATTTTCGATGCTATCTTCAACTGCATTGACCTGATCTCCATGGATGAATCCTGTGCTAAGGAATACTTCCTGGATGCTTAGGGTGTTGTCCTTTGCAAGGACTCGGGCTCCTTTTGCAGCGGAAGGCACATATCCCAGACCAAAGCGATCATGCTTCTCACGAATATCAATAAGTTGACCCCAACCTTCAGGGTTTCCTCCTTCAATACTAGACCTTGCGCTCTTCAGAGAAGCGAAAGATGAACAAGCTTTCCCAACAGGGTCCTTCATCTCCACAAAAGTGGCATTGGCTATTTCAAGAGCTTGGAAAGAAGTTTCCAAAGCGTCCTCATCAGCCTCGATATATCTGAAGGATGAAAGGTGACTGACCACAAAGTCTTCTTCTCCAGAAATGATGATTAGTTGATTGTCCACCACAAACTTCATTTTTTGATGCAAAGTGGAGGTGACTGCCCCTGCAGCATGAATCCAGGGACGTCCCAATAAGCAACTATATGCTGGATTAATATCCATGACTTGGAAATTAATCGGGAATACATGAGGGCCAATCAATATGGGCAATTCAACCTCTCCAATCACGGTTCTCCTGGAACCATCAAAAGCTTTCACTACCAAGGCACTAGGCTTCATAGCTGGTCCTTGATAAGATAACTTGGCGAGTGTTCTCTTTGGCATAACATTCAGAGAAGATCCGGTATCAACCAAAACTCTTGCCAAAGCATCATCCTTGCATTTTACCGAGATATGGAGGGCACGATTATGATTTTGTCCATCCTCAGGTAATTCTTCTCCACTGAAGCTCAAAGTATTGCAGGATGTGATATTTGCCACTACTCCATCAAACTGGTCAACTGTTATGCTTTGCGTTACATGAGCTTGAGCAAGTACCTTCAACAAAGCTTCCCTATGGGCTTGGGAATTCAACAACAGAGATAAAAAAGAGATCTTAGACGGCGTTTGATGCAACTAGTCCACAACCTTGTAGTCACTTCTCTTGATTAACTTCAAGAATTCAACAGCATCTTCGGATTAGACCACTTCGGGTTCTTTAGCAGGAGTTACAACTGTTGATTCCTTGGCCAGCCCTTGAGGAGTCACATAGAATTCAGGCGTATAGATTCGACCGCTACGGGTCATTCTGCTCATTCCTGCAATATTGGTGACGTCTTCACTTACAGCTTCTGTCACTTCAGCGTCTTCACTTCCTTCAACAACCTTATCCACAACAGTAATCTCATATTTCCAAGGCACAGCTTTGGTGTTCTCGTAGGGAAAAGGCGTGGGCATACATATTCCCACAGGCGAAGGCTTACTATTCACTGGAACCACTCCACCACTATAATATGGGATTTCAACCGGTTCAGGTAAATTGAAACAAGGTTCAATTACCAACACATCTTCGTTCTTCACAACACTGGATATTTGAAGCACTTCTTTATCCATCAAATCTTGAATGTTGTCACGTACCACCTGACATCCCTTTGGGTATGTGGCACACTCTTCACAGTTGTCATGATTAACATTAATCAGGCCAGCTTCTACCAATCGGGTGTGGAATGCTGCCAAAGGAGTCTTTATATCATCCACCTTATCAACCATAACACCAACAGAAGCGTCTTCAATGGCGTTTACTGCAGGATCACCATGGGGAGGAAGAGGATTGTTCTTCACATTCGGTCCCATGTCCTTAAAAGATAAGATCTTGCTCTCAATCAATTCACGAACCTTATGCTTCAGAGCGTAGCAACCCTCTAGGTCATGCCCGGGGGCACCTTCATGAAAAGGACAGTGTGCATTAGGGTTGTACCATGGAGGCAGACGATCAGGTGGAGGTCCCATAGGCCTGGGAACCACCAAACCCTTTTTCAATAGGGAGGGATACAACTCAGTGTACGTCATTGGGATTGGATTGAAGGTCACCCTCTCCCCTTGCCTCCTGTTCTGGTTCTGAGCATTTTGCCTTGGCGCTTGAGCTCTCGGCTGTTGATAAACAGGAGCTATTGGTGCTTGTTGATAAGCTGGCGGAGCCGCAGCACGTTGTTGAACTGGAGCTGGTCGATAGACTGGAGGCGCTTGATAAGCCTGAGCAGGCTGTTGATTGAATGCAGGCGTCACAGCAGCCACGTACGGTTGCGGAGCATACTGGACGGGATACATGGGTTGCTGATAGGGAATTGGTTGTTGAACATACTGTTGAGGTGGATATTGTTGTGGTCTCCTTCTTGGAGGAGCTCTTCCCTGGCCATCAGTCACAGCATTTGTTTCCCCTTCCTTCTTTCTGGGAAACCTTCCAACGAACTTCTTTTGATTAGCGTTTGAAGTTCCTGCTACAGCCGCCAGTTTTCCGTTCCTTACACCATATTCAACGCGAGCCCCTATAGCTACAAGCTCCGAGAATCCCAGGGAAGCACTTCCAACCATCTTCTCGTAGAATTGAGGTTGGACAGTGTCGATAAACAGTTCAGCCAATTCCTTCTCAGCCAGAGGTGGTTCAACTTGTGAAGCCAACTCCCTCCATCTTTGAGCATACTCCTTGAAGGACTCCTTATCATGCTCAAACATGCTCTACAACTGTCTTTTGTCAGGTGCCATGTCCATATTGTATTTGTAATGTTTTATGAACGCGTCCGACAGGTCCTGGAAACACATGATCCTATTCTGATCCAGACTTAGATACCATTTGGAAGGAGCCCCACTCAAGTTGTGCTGAAAACAGTGGATCATCAGCTTGTCGTCCTCCAGGTGTGCAGCCATTTTGCGGTAATACATGATGAGATGGCTTTTTGGACAAGTATTCCCCTTGTATTTGTCGAAGTCTGGAGTTTTGAATTTGGCTGGAATCACCAACCCGGATACAAGGCACATTTCTTTGGCAGCAGATCCAAAGACGTGGTCTCCCTCTAAATCTCGGAACTTCTTCTCAAGGAGCTGCATGTTCTCCTTTACTTCTCTTAAATCCTCAAACCTTACTTCGTCACCAGCAACGCTTGAGTCGACAGTCTGATACATGTGGTTTTGATCTTCATAATGAGGAATATGCCTAGCATAGGCAGCTGGTGGAACCACGGTATGGATGATTGGACGTGCGTCGTTGTAAACCGGTAATGGCACGGCTTGTTGGACAGATTTCCCCATGTCGTGCACCACCTCCGCTCGGGGGACGAAGTCATAGGGTAGCCCATATGGAGGAAGGGTTAAGGGTAATGTCCTCTGAGGTGGGACTTCCACTGCTGGGCCCGTCGTCTCTGAAATCACGGTCGCTTGCGGAACCTCAAACCTGAAGGCTAAAGCTTGCAGCATCTCTCGCATCTGGGACATGCCTCCTTCGATTTCATCTAGTTCATCTCTAACTCGGGCGCTTTCTTGCTCTTGTTCAGCCATTCTCTGTCTTGCTCTGGCGCGAGTATTATACTGGTGTTGAAAATTCAGCGTGAAACTGGAGGAAGAAAGGGCGGAGTGAGACTCTGTTTTGAAAATGCATGAATGCATGTATGGATGCATGACTTTTTATTATTTATTTTTTTAGGGATTCTTATAAACTTTGCAGTTGTTGAGCACGCACTTTGAAAGTAATGTGAACAGAAATAGAAAACAATAGTCAGAAGCTGATTCAAAAATACAATACCCATTCCTTCAATGAAGCCAAAGAGTACGAAGTACACAATCAAGGTGGGTACAAAACATTAAGCCAAATACAAAAATTGGAAATAACACGAAGCAAACAACTTAAAGAGTCCTCTTAGCAACTCGCTCTTTGTGTGCCTTCAATTCTTCTTTGAATCTTCGCATCATCCCTTCGTAAAGCAAAATAAGGTCACGAGCCGATGGATGAGTGTTATTTTCATCCATGTCCTCTAGAGCATTTTCTAATTTCCATGGTAAGTCTATGGCCACGCCATTACAAAACTCTATGAGGTTAGCCAGCTTCATGCGGTATGCATCAAGACTTGGCTGCAGAAGGTTGATGGTGCATTCATACTCATCCAATATCTCATTCAAATGCTTCCTATGATTTAGCCAACCCATGCTTTGGCTCTTCAGAGACTCATATTGTTCCTTCCAATAACTAGCTAGCTCCTTGTTGGTATTCAACTCATCACACTTCTCTTCCCAGGCTTTAGGACATATTTGAGAGGTTCCTTGGACTTGTTCCTTAAGACGTCTTTCACGCACCACTTCAACTTCGGAGCTTCGAAGTTGCTCCTTCAGTTCTTGTATTTGGGCTTCAAGCTCCTCCCTTACCTCCTTCTTTTGCTTAGTGGCTAGGTCCCACCAACGCTTCCACTCTTGTCCATCTCTTTTAGCCTTAGCTAACTCATCACAGAGTGAACCTAATCCACTATCAGCTTGATCTAGGCACTCCAAGACTCTTTCCTTGAGATCTTGCTCAATTCTGTTCTTCTTACGACTCTCCTCCAAAAGTTCCTTCCTTTGGTTACTCTTCCTTTTGAGAATCATATTTTTCCCAGTTTCTTTGTAGAGTTCATATTGCAGATCATCTTTCTCCTTTCCAAGTTTAGCTACCATGGCTCGAAGTTCTTCAACCTCTTCAAGAGAAACAGGGACTAGTTCTGGTGAAGTAGACCTTAGAGGAATCTCCATAGAAAAAGGGAGCTTCACAACTTTGATCCTCTCCGAGAGCCATTGCTGATAAGGAACCCTTGCTGCATCATTCTTCTTTACTATTTCTGTTCCTTTGGTATGCACCTTTTCCCAAGATCGAATGATCTTACGGAGGAGAAAAGGATCATTGGTTCCCATATCATTCAAAACCATTTCTTCTATCTCTTTATCATCGGGCTTCCCACGCATAGGGTATCCAAACTGTCGCAAAGCTAACATGGGGTTGTAGCTGATGCAACCTTTAGATCCTATTAGTGGCACATTTGGGAAACTACCACAACTGATAATGATTTCTTCAATATTCAGCTTGTGTCGGTACCAAATGATATCCTTACTAGACAAAGACACCAGGGTTCTTGCCCACTCCCCATTGGACATTTCACTGATGTGAGCATCAGGCTTAAACACATATGAGATAAGCCAATTATAGAGCAATGGAAGGCAACATATCAGCATTCCATTCTTCCTTTGATGTCGAGTATGCAAAGTATGGAAAGTGTCAGCTAGTAGTGGAGGAACCAAACTTTGTTTATCCTTCCAAACAACCCAAAAGATACTTATGGCAGCTGAATCTATAAAACCTTCGTGGGTTGGGAACAATACTAGCCCATATATGAGAAGAGCTAACATATTTGCCAATGCGTCCCAATGATGTATCTCAAACAACCTTTCTGCTTCTTCTTCTAGGTAAGCCCTCCAAAACCCAAAGAGATTCTCCCTTTTCTTCCAATTAGCCAATGCATCAGATATGGGGATGTGGAGGGTAAGGGCTAGCATCTCTACCTCAGGTACCTGACTAATCCTATTATACGGTGTCCTTCCTTTCATAGAAAATCCCAAGAGTCGGTCGAATTCCTCCAAGGTTGGAGTCAACTGAAAGTCTTGGGACAAGAAACTTCGAAGCAGAGGGTCATAGAACTGAGCTAAAGCGGTGATGACTGGTGTTTGAACATCCACTGAGAGAAGATCTAAAATGTGGCCAAACTTTCCTTGCAAAGTAACCCTGAAGCAGGCGGGAAGTTCATTCAGAAGTCTTGATATGTTGGCAGTATCTGGCATTTTGGCTTTGAATGGTAATGCTTTCCTTCTTTCTGAACCCATTACAAACTTTTTGTGCTAACAACTGCGTGTTCGAAAATTCCCTGAAAACAAAATTTTGTATGAGTGACATGATGTTATGCAAATGATCATGAATGCATGGTATTTGGTTTTGGGATAAGGTAACTTAAAACACCCTATTTGGTAGGCTTCTTAATAGATAGTTCTAAGTTGGTTACCCGTAAACTCACTCACAGGATAGTTTCTACGTTTTTGATAAGGTTCCCAGAGTCATGGACCATAATCGTATCAACATCATGCAACAGGCTAGCCGCTTTATGACAAGAGTGACGAAAGGTCTCTTCTGAGCAGGGTTTTCATGTTGGGTGCAACAAGGAGAGGCCCTTGGAGTCCGACACTACGCAACCACCAAAGCAGTAACTGGTTCTAAGAGGGGCTCCTAGAGTCATGGACCCTTCATGAATCAACGTTATGCAACAGGCTAGCTATATTATAACGAGATCTACAAACAGGTCTAATCTACGGGAGTCTTCATGCTAGGCACGCAAGGAGTGGCCCTTGGGGACTAACACTACACAACTTCCAATTCTAACTTATGTGTTCTCTCTTCTTTTTCCAAAGCTCGAGTGTAGAGCTTTATTCATGATATCAAAATTCCAACACCCACACATAGATATATATACAGATATAAAAATGCGATAAAACAGAGATAAAGAAAGCATATAACAAAGGAAGAAAAATAAAGAAACAAAGCTAACACACATACGAAAACCTAACTGAACTAGGGTTGACTCACTTAGGGATGTTCCTGTCCCCAGCAGAGTCGCCATCTCGCTGGGGAAGTCCCAACAACCTGTCTGCATATCCCCAGCAGAGTCGCCATCTGTCGCACCTCAGAAAATGGGGATACGACTTTAAGCGAAGCGCAATCGCACGCTCGTATTGATGGACTGAACAGAGTCGCCACCGAACTTTATTTATTCCTAAAAAGGAAAGGGGAAATATCGATAAAACCCAAGACAAAACGACAATGATTATGGTCGTCGCAACCAAATCAGGGTTCGGGAGTCGGTTACGCAAGGGGAAGGTATTAGCACCCCTCACGTCCGTTGTATTCAACGGGAACCGTTTAGTTAGTTTCGTTTTGAATGTTAGCTTATGTTAGTCTTCTTAAGTTATTAGGAAGGAGAGAATAATAGGATCGAAAGAAAAGAGAAGATGTTTTTGGATTTTTGACGAAGGACTAAACCTAAGTTTTTTATTAGTGGGCCTGACAAGATTTACAAATCCCGCTCCTACGTATCTCAAAAGAGAAATCAAGGCTTACGTAGTTCTGGGTAGAAAAATGTTTGTTTGTTGGTCGATTTTAGCGAAAGGTATATTGTATTAATCGATGAAAAAACATTATTTTACCCAAAACAGATGAGGAGCGGACGTATACCACACATCGAATGGATTTACAAATCTACATTCGGAAAAGCGTCACTTATCTCGACTCAACAATCATGGCCGAAACATTGTTTTGCATCACCTTAAGACAATATGTCTTTCGTTTATGAAAAAGGTTTTTGATTAATCGCACGGCGGTGAGAAAGAGTTTGATTGGTTGGATGTATTTTGAGTGATGGCAAGAACTTGGATGAGCAAGATATCCATCTCGAATCCTAGTCTCAGGAGTGCACGGTATACACCATGTTCCATTTCCATCTTTATTGGAAAAAATGTTTAATAAAGATTAAGTATTTTGAATTTGATTGAGAAAGGGTTTGAAGAAACCGCATTGACATTTTTAGACGATGGCGAGAGCTAAGATAGGCAAGGCATCCACCTTGAATCTTAATCTCAAGAGTGCACGGTATACACCATGTTCCATTTCCATCCTTATTGAAAAAGGTTAAGATAGGAGTTAAGTATATATTTTGAGTTTGGAAGACGAATATTTGATGAGAACGAGATACGAACCCTAAGATCAAAAATTCAGGGTTCCACTGGAATGCTAGATTCCAATGGTCCTTTTCTTTCGTGTTTTAAGAAAGGAAATTAATCGGGTTGTAAAGATAGTTTAAAAATAAAAATACATTATAGGGATAAAATTAATTTTATGATTTTATATGTATATCGAATTAATTTTCTATATATAATCGAGTTCCCACCAGAATGCTAGATTCTAATGGGAGGAAATGAAATTAAATGTCGAAACTATGGAAAGTTAGTGAAATTTATAATCGAAAGTTTAGTGAATTGAATATAATTATTTACATGTGTGAGATAATATAGACATGCATAATCAACTAAACACATGAAATAGTGGCAACAATTAAGCAGCAATCTATTTATAAAACAAAGGCAATTAATTAACTAAGATTATTATATAAAAAAAAATTGAATAGAAGTATAATTGATTAATTAATACTTAAAATTTATCAAATAGATAAGCAATAAAATAAAAATAAAAGAAAAAAATAAATAATAAAAAGAAATAAATAGGGTACACATATAAATTGGGAGTATAGAAAAAAGGTTGAGCCTAAGGTCCAATTATCTAATCAACTAAAATCTAATTATAATATCAATATTAAATAAAGAAAAGATAAAATCTTGGAAAGAAGAATGGAAACCGGCGCTCAGTCGGTAAAGAAAGAGAAAAATAAATTTTCAAATTTCAAAACTATTCACTCTCCTTTCGACACGTGGTAGTGTACAAAACAAAAATAATAATTATCTCGTGTACTATTCATTTCCAGAAGAAAGACAAAACACAGTATCCATTATAGATCCCTAACATATTAGTATGGATCATGATAAATATCACAACACAAAATTAATCATCATTAATACCAGCAGGCAAAATTAATCATCATTAATACCAGCAGGCAAAAATTAATAACAAATTGCAAGAAAAATCCAAACGGTATTAAATTATAAACAGGTTTTAAATGCCTTTAAAATAAATAAAAAGAAAAGAGAAACGGAGGAATCGTGAAAACAGATTCCAAAATACCATTCGTCTTCCTCACGAAGACCGCTTCCCTTCTCTCAATCTCTCATCATCTCTCAACCGTCATCTCTCACGATACCCTACCCTCACCCTAAATGCACAAATCCATGGCTTTAAAGAGAATCAAATAAGACGGCTCACCTTCGGCAGTGGTTCGGTGACGACGGCGAGCTTGGATCTTCCTTCTTCGCCTCAAAGTTTTCTTTTTTAAGGTTCTTCTCTTTCGCTGCTCAATTCTTCTAGCTCCTGGGTTTTTTTCGCCGTATTCTAAGAGATTAGGGTTTTCGTCCTATTCATATCAACGACTTAGGGTTTCAGATTGGCTTATGGAGATCCAGAAGGGTATCTCTGCGAAATCCCTTTAGGGTGCTCAGATTTTGATTGCCCTATTTGATGTTTGGTCTGGAACGGTAATGCAAATCTATGCTTTCTCGCTCTATTTCATCTTAATTCTCTTTTGGGATATTTTTTAAAACTTTTACCGCCTTACTAATTACTTGTGTTTTACTGTAGTGAAAAAATTGGTGAAAATTGTTGAGCGGTTTTGATGCTTTGCAGGATCCTGAGTTCGAGTTTAAGTTTCTCACCATAGACCTTAGTATGTATTTCCTCATCTAGTGGTAAAAATATTTTATCATCGTATCTTACCTTAACAATATTGATAGAGGTGTTGATCTATGCTGAATTGTATATTTCATGTAAATTATTTTCTTTCATAAACACCAAGAAATGGAATTGTGATATTTCGAGATCGGATTATAGTCTATCAATCTTAGGTTCTATTTTAAGTTTAACACGTGTTTATAAAACTTCAGAGCTTGCTTTGGATGTTACATTTGATATATCCTTAATAATCTGAAAATTCCCATGACCATTTAATTTCTCTTTTAATTGACTTAGAAGTTTTTTCGTGTTTTTCTTACATTCCTATTATTTTCCTGTTTTGTGTCTTTATTCCTAGGTATTTGTTGAGTTATATGAATTCAATGTGATAAGTAAAGGCTTTCTGACTACTTGCCGAATACAGGTTCTATGGTTTTTCTGCCGAGGCACAAATGGAACCATCTGTTGAGGTTTGCTTTTTCCCAAAGTTGAACATGCTAATAATTCTCAAAACTTGAATAAATTGGTCATGAGTACCACTAAGCATGTAATTTTGCATAATCATAAAGAATAATTGTATGTGCTAGATGAAGTATTCTGGCTGTCAACTGTGAGGGAAATCACCACAAATAGTCTATATGGATGCCTCAGTTTTATTTATCATGTATCATTTTGTTGTAGTCTGAAATTTTTAAAGCTCTTAAGACAACAAGGCTATTGGTTGGTGATAAGAAGGATTCGCAGTATTCAAGATGTGGTAGAACAGACAAAGGAGTTTCCTCTGTTGGACAAGTAAGTTGATGGAGAAAAGGTGAAAAGAAACGAAACAGAATACTTAGTTCATATTTTAGCAGTTACTGATACATCACATGATTATAAATGCTGATATGACAAATTGATCCTTTTTTTTTTACATTTTAGAGTTAATATATACCCCCTTTGATGATTATTGCGTTGCTGAAGACGCATGGCAAATGGCAAGGCCGGTGGAGGTACTTCTGCAGAGTGCCCAAGTTAACATGTTTAGTTTTATATCTTTTCATTGTAGTTTCGGCTTGGAGGATATGTATACTCCACGTTGCATCCTTGTACTCATTTCCTCTAATAGATTTTCCTTTCATTAGTTTTGAATTTCATTGCAAGTTTGGTTTATAGTTTTGTAACTTTGGAATTGGAAATTGTATATTGGTTTATGGTTAAATTTGTAACTTTGAATGAAGATGTATGTATTTGTATGGTTTATATATGAAATGGAAGGCTTGGAAATTGGTTCAAACAATGGTTTCTCGGTTCAATTTTATGTTGTGGATTGGAAGGCTTGGAATGCAATCTTGTAACTTAAGATATTTTTGTAATGTTTATGTTGACACATATGTGGTTGTGGTTTATAATTGGATGTAATTAGAATAGAAACGGGAATGTATTATGGTTTAATTGGAAATTTGATGGTTACAGGTTAATAAAAATGGAAAAGTGAATGTATGACTTATGTTGTAAATTTGAACTAATGGTTTAATACATCATTGTATGGTTTAAAGAGAAATTGAGTGGTCGATTACACATATTAAAATTGAATTGGTTCATGTATGGTATAGGATAAAAAATGGTTTAGAAGGTGAAAGAAGAATAGGGTCTAAAATGAAAATGAACAAAATAAAGAAATGGACTTTATAATGAACATGGTTAAAAGTGAACATGAACATAAGTTAAAACTTGGAAAGTGTCAATGGTCATATAGTTGACTTTGGTCAACATGGCAAAATTGTAGTTTTTTTTCATGTATTGATACATTTGAATGCAATAATGGACTAAGGTTCCATGGATCTTAGATGCAAATGAACTTTAGGCCAAGTGCCGAATGAAAAATGAAAAATTTTCAGGACCAAAATCGGGGTATGACAATATGGTTATGTGTATTTAATGAAACACAAATCAGAGTCCTTTGAAAAGTTCAAGGAATTCAAGAATGAAGTAAAAAAACAACTAGGTAAGAATATTAAAACTCTTCGATCAGATCGAGGTGGTGAGTATTTAAGCCAATAGTTTGATGACCATCTGAAAGAGTGTGGGATCCTATCCCAACTTACTCCTCCTGGAACACCTCAATGGAATGGTGTATCTGAGAGAAGAAATCGAACCCTGTTAGACATGGTCCGATCCATGATGAGTCACCCGATCTTCCAAACTCCTTTTGGGGACATGCACTATTGATAACAGCTTACACACTTAACCGTGTTTCATCCAAAAAGGTTGAGAAGACACCATATGAGATATGGAGTGGTAAGAAACCACATATGTCTTACATGAAGATTTGGGGTTGTGAAGTTTATGTGAAACGACAAATTTCAACTAAGCTTGAGCACAAATCTGACAAATGCTTATTTGTGGGGTATCCTAAAGGAACAAGAGGGTATTACTTCTACAATTCTTCTGAGAGCAAAGTGTTTGTCGCTCGAACTGGAGTTTTCCTAGAAAAGGATTTTATTTCCAAAGGAATCAGTGGGAGGAAAGTAGAGCTTGAAGAAATTCAAGAATCACAAAGCATCGATACACCTATGGAGAAATTAGAGGAGGAAACACAAGTAGTTATGGAAGAGCAACCTGCTCAAGTAGAACAAGACCAGCGTAGGTCAAGTAGGATACATCACCAACCTGAGAGATATGGATATCTCATAACTGATCAAGGTGATGTATTACTCATGGATCAAGATGAGCCTGTGACCTACCAAGAGGCCATAACTGGTCCCGAGTCTGAGAAGTGGCTAGAAGCCATGAAATCTGAAATGGATTCCATGTACACAAACCAAGTTTGGACCTTGGTAGAGCCTCCTGTAGGAGTTAACCCTATAGGATGCAAGTGGGTCTTCAAATAGAAGACTGACACGGATGGTAAGGTACATACCTATAAGGCAAGACTGGTTGCAAAAGGATATAAAAAAATTCATGTGGTTGACTATGATGAAACCTTTTCACCAGTTGCAATGCTTAAATCTGTTCGGATTTTACTTGCTATCGCTGCATATCATGATTATGAAATATGGCAGATGGATGTCAAAACTGCTTTCCTTAATGGGAATCTTCTTGAGGATGTGTACATGACACAACCTGAAGGATTTGACATACCAGAAGAATCCCAAAAGATACGTAAGTTACAAAGATCAATCTATGGATTGAAGCAAGCTTCCAGAAGCTGGAATCCTCCTTTTAATGAAACAGTAAAACAATATGGATTCATCAAGAACAAAGATGAGCCTTGTGTCTACAGGAAGGTTAGTGGGAGCATGATCGTTTTCCTGGTATTATATGTAGATGACATATTACTCATTGGAAACGATGTCCCTACCCTGCAACAAGTAAAGTCTTGGTTGGGGAAATGCTTTTCTATGAAGGACCTAGGTGAAGCAGCCTATATATTAGGAATCAAAATCTATAGAGATAGATCACAAAAACTGTTTTACCTAAGTCAGAGTACGTACATAGACAAAGTGTTGAGACGCTTTAATATGCATGATTCCCAGAAAGGATTCATACCTATGCAACATGGCCTGTGTCTATCAATAACACAATCCCCTTCAACTAAGGAAGAAAGGGATCGCATGAATAAGATTCCATATGCATCTGCAATAGGATCTATCATGTATGCCATGTTATGTACTCGACCAGATGTCTCGTATGCTTTAAGTGCAACGAGTAGGTACCAATCTGATCCTGGGGATGCTCATTGGGTAGCTGTCAAGAATATCCTTAAGTATTTGAGAAGGACTAAGGACTCATTCTTGATATATGGGGGTCAGGAAGAGTTGGATGTAATTGGATACACCGATGCTAGCTTCCAGACAGATAAGGATGACTTTAGATCGCAATCTGGTTATGTGTTTTGCTTAAACGGTGGCGCTGTGAGCTGGAAAAGTTCAAAGCAAGATACAGTTGCTGATTCTACAACCGAGGTCGAGTATATTGCTGCCTCAAGTGCAGCAAAGGAAGCTGTTTGGATCAAAAAGTTCATTAGTGAACTTGGCATAGTTCCTAGCATTGTGGATCCCATTGGTCTCTATTGTGATAATAATGGTGCTATCGCACAAGCTAAGGAGCCTAAATCTGACCAACGATCCAAACACATACTTAGGCGTTATCACCTCATTCGAGAGATGATAGATATAGGAGTTGTGAAAATATACAGAGTACCTACACTTGAAAATATTGCTGACCCACTGACAAAGCCTCTTGCGCAGCAGAAGCATGATGGCCATACTAGATCTATGGGCATTAGGGGTATGCCTGATTGGCTCTAGTGCTAGTGGGAGATTGTTGGTGTAAGCCTTAAAGGCCAATACTTTTGGTACTTGTATCGAATTATTTATTAATAATAAAAGTCTTTTTCTTTATTATGTTTGTTTAATAAAGTCCCTAGAATAGCTAGTCCGTTTAATTTATCGAGTATGACTTAATCATGAGATCACATTAAACATAAGGACACTATTCTTAAAGTATCCGTAGTCGAGCTTTATTGTGAAGTGGGATAAAATTAAAGCATGAAGACTATTATGTTTATAGACAGATGATCACATCTCATGGATCATGGATAAGGAGTTATCAAGTCTTAAACATAGGTATGAATATTAAGAGTAATATTTATACTGGATTGACCCGCTATGAGAATACTATATAGAATGTTATGCAAAGTGTCATAAGTTATTCTCATGGTGATAATGGTGTATACCACCCTTCGACCTGAAACCACTATGGACCCTAGATGTATAGTCGAGTGCCTTATTGCTGATCAAACGTTGTCCGCAACTGGATGACCATAAAGACAGTTAATGGGTACTCCACGAAGCATGCTAAGGGACATGAGTGACCTAGATGGAATTTGCCCATCCTGCGTAACAGGATAAATGTCTATGTGCCCAATATTGAACTGGACAAGGATGACACGGTCTATGTCGTGTGTTCAATATAGACATAAAGGCAAAAGGGTAATTATACACATAAGTATTATCACAGAAGGATTTGTCAGATCACATGACATTTTCGTGTCTTGGGTAGCAGTGATGTGTTGCTAGATACCGCTCAATGTTTATTATGTTAAATGCGTGATTTAATATAATTGCCAATGCCGCGAAAACCTACAGGGTCACACACAAAGGACGGATTGATGAGAGATAGAGTAACTAAGGAACATCGTAAGGTACAGTGCACTTAAGTGAATTGTAGAACATCGTAAGGTACGGTGTACTTAAGTAGAATACGAAATATGGTAAGGTACCACGCGCTTAAGTGATTTTGGCATATTATAAGATATGGGCCACATACACTTAAGTGGGCTTTTTAGCTTATAGCCCACATAAGTGGTTCTATAAATAGAACCCTTGTGCAGAAGCATTAGTGCAATTGAAATTTCATTTCTCTCTCTCTCTCTCTCACTCACTCAAAGCCTTCATTTGTAGCAGCTAGCACTGAGATTGAAGGAATCCGTTCGTGTGGACTGAGTATAGGCGTTGTCATTGTTCAACGTTTGTGATCGCTCCGTAGATCTGCATCAAAGGTTACAATCGCCACAAGAGGTAACGATTCTATCACTGATCATGCCCATTCATAAGGATCATTAAAGGAGAAATTTTAAATTCCGCTGCGTTTTGGATCGCCCTTCTCCTTCATGCATGACTTATCCTAAAGCTTTTTAGGAGCTAATTTATGTATTTATATTTTGATAAACTAGTATAAGATTTAAAGGGGTTGTATATTTGTTATGGATTACTTGTAAAATTTAGACTGACGATCCCTGACCTTGCCGAGCATGACCAAATTTTTCTCCCTATGACACCTTATGATATTTAAGATTCTGAAGGATCCTGTCAGGTTTGTGGTGCGGAATCATTCGACAATGCAAGTAAAATTCCGTTGGTGGAAAATAATGAATAGTCTATGGTGAAGGCGGTTCGAGAAATAAAGGATCCCTAGTGGGTTCTTACTAATATCCCAAAACTTTGTGAGTTCTAGATATGGGGGATTCAGAGAACCCAGTGAGGTTCAGATAACTACCATTCCACTTTTACTACTCAACTCCTATATATATTAAACTGTGATGGCCTACGAGTGTTTTATCTCATAGATGACAATGTATTTGTTCACTTGATTCTCAGATAATTTATCTGACTTCGAACAATTCAACTTATTTTTTGGTTGAAAAACTCGTACCACGTGGTTTGAAGCCCTAGTGAACCGAGCCTTTATGTTTTGAAGAATTTTATGAGTTCTTGGACATATACCAACTAGTTATGAATAAACCATGTCAGACATTTGGTATTTGATAAGTTAACCACACGGCTTAGAGATTTCTGATTTACATAGCCCATGAAACCGATTATGCCAAAAGCTTTAACTTTGATTATGATTCAGTTAGGCTAGAGGTTTTATTAAAAGTTACCGAGACAAAGCTGATTATTCCAAAGGCTTCAAGTTCGTTTGGGCTTCAGTTGGGTTAGAGGTTTTATTAAATGTTACCCGGCCAAAGCCAATTATGCCAGAGGCTTCAAGTTTGCTTGAGCTTCAATTAAGCCAGAGGTTTTATTAAAAGTTACCCGACCAAAGTCGATTGTTCCAGAGTCTTCAAGTTTGCTTGGGCTTCAGTTAAGCTAGAGGTTTTATTAAATGTTACTCGGTCGAAGCCGATTATTCCAGAGGCTTCAAGTTCGCTTGTGCTTCAGTTAGGCCAGAGGTTTTTATTAAATGTTATCCGGCCGAAACTGATTATGCCAGAGGGTTCAAGTTCTCTTGGGCTTCAGTTAGGCCAGAGGTTTTATTAAACGTTATCTGGCCGAAGCCGATTATGCCAGAGGCTTTAAGTTCACCTGGGCTTCAGTTAGGCCATAGGTTTTATTAAACGTTACCCGACCGAAACCGATTATGCAAAAGGCTTCAAGTTCACTTAGGGTTCATTTAGGCCAAAAGTTTTATTAAATGTTACCCGACCGAAGATGATTATGTTTTAGGACCTATAATACACATTTTTATACAATACATTTATTTAACCATGTGTGCCTCGTTAAAACCCTTGCTCATGCAAGGGAAAAGAATGCATTCCCATAATTTTATTTATGATATTTATTACATAAACTAGTTATAATTAAACTCAGAATCAATTACATTCCAGGTCCTAAGTCTTTCAATATCCTCTAACTCTTCCAACTTGTAAGCCTCATTATTCATCCTCTAATTGATGCGAAAATAACCTTCCCCATTTGGGATTAGCTTATCTTTTTTCTTGAAGTCCACTACCTTCATTATCATCAGACTTGCTCCGTGACATCCTTTTTTACAGACCCTTACGTTGAACTTCCTGGTAATTCTTTGTGTGGTTGTCATACTATCCAGGCCTCCCAAGAAGATTCCTTCATTCCGAGTATGACGTTCCCAAGTCGGCATGCTAATCACGACCAACCTCACTATATCAGTTTCACAAATCATTTCTAAAAGATTCTCCCAAGTAGTCGAATGGGATGTAATGTGGTAGTGCCACCAATTTTCGTACATGTTTTCGATCCATATATTTTTGATCCTGCCTTGCTCTTTGCTTATTCTAGATAGTAAAATTTTCCTTGTTGCCTATAATACTTCCCATCTAGTGAAGTGATTGAAATCCCCTACTAGAAACTTTTCATGTTCAACCGCCATGAGTAATGAGCTCGAAATATACGACACCTGTTTATAGAACCTCCATGGTATGCTTAAGAGGTCACACACGAGAGGGTGATGCCCTATGTTTAAGTTAACTTCGATCCCCCCATCTTCATCCTTCGATAAGTGACTAGCTCCAATTTGAGTTGGGTGAACATATCAGATACTATTTTGCATCTTTCTTGTATTCTCCCTATTTGCTAGCTGGTTTTTTGATAGCTTCTCTCTCTGATCGATATTTATTAAATTTACTTTTAACTGATCATCCTTGATTGGCTCGTCCACATAACTCATTCTTTTAAGTCTTAGACTATCTTTATAACATTTCCTAGATATTCCTTGATCACCTTTCTCTATTCGAACCCGACCGTCTTCTAGAGGATACATTAACGTAAGATATAGGGTGGACAATGTCGCTTCCAGAGCATTGAGCGAGGGCCTGCCAATAATAATGTTATATGGGGATGCAACATTGACAATTATATATCTTACCTGGATACTTTTCTCATGGTCTCTATTGCCAAAGGTGGTCATTATGGGCAGATTCCCTAGCACTTGTACATGCTCTCTTGAGAATCCTACCAAAGTTCCCTTGAACGGTAGTAACTCGTTGATATAGAAATTCATCCCTTTGAACGCGTTCTAGTATAAGACATTTGCTGAGCTTCCAGGGTCTACCAAGACTCGTTTAACGCTCCAATCATGGATATGTACTTTAATCACCATGGTATCATTTTCTTGAGCCAACATTCCTTCTGAGTCTTTTCTAGAGAAACTGATCACAATCGAGTCCTCTTTCCCCTTTGAGGCGATTTTTTTCAATGTGCATCACTGATTGAGCATACCTTTTTATAGTTTAGTTAGTTTATCCTCATCCCGGAATCCCCTTGCTATCATATTTAGTGTATGACAGGTTATTCTGGCTTCACAGACTTCTTCTACATTCTTTCCTTTCTTTTGTGCAGGATTTTCCGAACTTAGGTCCTCTCGAGGAGGACTTCTCTTTCCGGATTCACAAACTTCTTCTACATTCTTTCCTTTCTTTTGTGCAGGATTTTCTGGAGGACTTCTCTGAATTAAGATCTCAATTTTTGACAATTTTCTATATGGTTTCCTCGAAGTTTATGGTATGCACACCATGCATTTTCGTCTTTTCCCATCATATTATGCACCCCTTTTGGGTGTAATGGTGTAGGGAGCAGCTTGACGTGATAAACCTCTTTTAAAACATCTTCTCGTCTAGCTCATTTGGTAGAGTGCAAGGCTCTTAACCTTGAGGTTGTGGGTTCGAGCCCCACGGTGGGCGCCAAATGTTCTTGCTAAAAAATACTAACATGTTGACTTCCTTATTTTCAGTTAAGGAGAGCCTAAAATGAATGGTTGGAGTGTCTGTTATGTATTTCTTGTCTCGTATTTTCTTGTCCTTTACCCTCCAAACATCTTCCTATTATAAGTCTCCATCTCCTTCTCACTCCCCATGCTTGACTCCCCTTATTATTCATAAATACTCTTAACAATAACAAGTGTCGTCCTTATAATTTCCATGTAACGTCCATCTCTTTAATAATTATAATTCCACTGCCATAATTTATCATCTTATAACCGTTTCTTATGACCCTTCAAATGACATCCTAGCCTTGTCGTTGTCCGACTTGTACTAACCGGGTAATTTTCGGCTTTATATGAGGTCGGCCCCATCTTGCTTATTCGGATATCGTAGCCGGATCCGAATTAGTAGATCTGATGTCCCAGTCGATTTCCAATTGGGGGATAAAAACCCGACTATCCAACCTGCTAACTTGACTATACTTGGTCTATCATACCACTTTAGCCTCGAAGAACTTATGTGCTCAAATAAGCTTCGTCGATCTCATACCTCAGTTGGTCAACTAATTTTCCGAATGTATATATATATATATATATATATATATATATATATATATATATATATATATATTCCAACACCAAAAGGACCAACCACTCCGAAGGATCGCCGAACATAAGGCCGACATCGCTTAAAGCGGCCTCAATACTCATAGTTGAGGAAAGGCTCACTACTTTTGCATCCACCCAGTCACATTATGATGCATCTGACCGGCTTCGAAGATTCAAGTGCTTAAGCACCTCAGGATCACTTGACACACAATCGACTATTTTTCGACGGAGCTTAATGAAGTCTCTATCATGTTCCCTCCTTTTAAAATTGGCACGTACCTCATATTCTGGCAAGATGCGGTAGGGCATGAGGACCTAGGTGCAATGTAATATTCCGCCAATATTCGATATAAGGGCATCTAACGACCTAGAAGAGGAAGTTTCTTCCTCCAAGGAATTCTCAAATGCCCAATCTGATCATATATATATATATATATATATATATATATATATATATATATATATATATATATATATATATATATATATATATATATATATATATATATATATATATATATATATATATATATGACCTAGAAGAGGAAGTTTCTTCGTCCAAGGAATTCTCAAATGCCCAATCTGATCTAGTATGTATATATATATATATATATATATATATATATATATATATATATATATATATATACACACACACACCAAAAGGACCAACCACTCCAAAGGATCGCTGAACATAAGGTCGACATCGCTTAAAGCGGCCTCAATACTCATAGCTGAGGAAGGGCTCACTACTTTTGCATCCACCCAGTCACATCCTGATGCGTCTGACCGGCTTCGAAGATTCAAGTGCTTAAGCACCTCAGCATCACTCGACTCACAATCGACTATTTTTCGACGGAGCTTAATGAAGTCTCTATCATGTTCCCTCCTTTGAAAATTGGCCCGTACCTCATATTCTGGCAAGATGCGATAGGGTATGAGGACCTAGGTGCAATGTAATATTCCGCCAATATTCGATATAAGGGCAACTAACGACCTAGAAAAGGAAGTTTCTTCCTCCAAGGAATTCTCAAATGCTCAATCTGATATAGAGTCGTGAAAAAAGGAAGTGATTTTCGATCATACATGATCGCTACTAAGAGAATGATGGGAATAATTAAGGGACAACCCTGATGAAGTTTCCACTTCAGAATCACTCACTAAACCAATAGTATTTAAGTTACCTAGTTATGGGTACCTAAACCAAAAATAGGAAATTTTAAAGGTAAAATTTGAGTTAAAGGGTACCTAGTTATTGGATATTGGTAAAGCATGATAAATGTAAAATACAAAGGCTTTAAGAGAAACACTAAATTACTTATAGTGACACTCTCAATGAAGAAAGAACAAAGACGTTTTATGGAAAAGTAATTGGGAAAACTGAATACTTAAGGTTGCAAAAAACTTCCAAATACTCAACTCACTCTATTTATAAGAAATAACAACTGAAAGATCAAGACCCGATATAGAAATAAATCACAGGAGAAATAACTAGATTTCCACACATGAATACACGTCAACTCGAGCACACTCAAGTATTCTACAAACTGTGTCATATTCTAACTGGTCACGTCAATGCACATGCCAAAAGAGGATGATGAAACGTCTCAATGATGGAAACGCATTAAATGCGCCTGTTCACCACTACTTTTTTTGAAAAAAATTGATCTCAAACGTTTCAGATTCATTTCACGTTGGATCACGACATAGAGGCCAGTCAATGATACCCCGACTTCTTCAATGCCCTACAAAGGCTTGGAGACAATTGTTTTGGACCTGCCAAAGGCCCAATCGACCAAGGCTCAATCCATCTCAAATTCACTCAACATGACTTAAAATATAATAATAGTTCACATGCTAAGAGAAAAATACAATCTATGATCTCCATTTTCAATATACTCATCTTGAATCTTAATCTAACTTTAATGTTGGAATGCTAACCATGCATGTCCATCCACGCCACAAGATTAATGGTCAACCATTTTTATAAGTTTGATACATATACAAATACAAATTTAATGGATCTCCACTAATTTTACATAATACACGACTAATTTTAAATTTTTTATGATTTAACATAATACACGATACTCATCAAATATCAATATATTTTATATTAGTGGTGCATCTTCTATTTTTTATTTTTTTATTTGACTGGACCAGAAAAAAATATAAGATAATATAATATCTTATAAAATTATTTAAAAAAATTATATTGGTTGATTATGATTGCAGACAAGATATGAGATAGAGGGGCAGTTGATGATCTTGTATTGAAGTACCTAAATGTTTTGACAATAACATCACTCTTGCCTAACAGTACTTGTTGTATTACAAATCTTGTAACTTTTTTCACACTGTATCAACCACAGAATCTCAATCTCTTATGTTTAGTATTAAATGGTAACTTTTTTTTGTCTTTTAGCTACATTATTATTTTCTCAATTCTATACCACACATTCTTAAGCTTAGGACATACGTACATACATAGGTCGTAGCCATGGGTAGGTTAGTTACTTAGTTTGGTGGAATTTATTAAGATCTAATCCATAATATCAAACTTGTACTATTACTCTTAGTTATATTAATTAATTAATTAAATATTTTCACAACCTCTTTAAGTAATAATTCATGAATTATCTTGGATTTATATGAATTAGTGGGATTCATATAAATTTAAGTTAAACAAAATATGTGACAACACAACACTTATCTAATCTTTAATGATAAGTTTAATTTGTATTGTTAACTAAGTCACATCTAAGACTTGTTTTAGATTCACTTAATTATTAAAAGTTTATCTATTAATATAAATATTTGTGAGATGGTTTAAATAAACTTATAAAATCAGTTTATAACATGTTTATATATTATTTTTAGTTTATTTCTATAACTTCTCTATAATGAATCAAAATCTCATGCATTTGCCAAAATCAAGCAGTCACTACATCGACGGTAGTCAAATTGAGATTGGAAGCTGCATATTTCAATATTAAAATGTTAATTAATTTTATAAAAAAACATAATTTTGCACATTAAATATAATCCTAAACTCACTCTCAATCCTATCCTATCCAATAGACATTTTAGTATACGTGTTGAATACGAGAGAAACATGCATATATATATAATATATATATATATATATATATATATATATTATATATATATATATATATATATATAATATATAGATTTGTCGAAGTTTTTTGGTTCATGAAATTAAGAATTGAAGGTTTTATGGTAAGATGTACCGTTCTCAAAACTGTTTAAAATAAAATGCTTAAACATAAAATAAATGTGTTCGGGCAATTAATATATTTTTTTGTACCATTTATATTTAGAGTAATGTTATTCCTATACCTCATTTTTTCTACATTGATACCTATATCAAACAGTGAACAATATCCTTTTAAATAAAATAATATTAAAATTTTATTTTAAATAAAAAAATATTTATAAAAAAATATTTTTTTAAAATTAATTTCGCAATAAAAATATAGCATTTATCGTTAACCAATTTTATTATTACATTAACCATAAAAATATATGCTATTAACCATATATTTTTCCTCAAAGTTTATTAATCAACTTGATTATTTCATTAATCAATAAAATATATAATATTAATCAAATTCTAACATTAACTTATTATTTAATTAATAAATTTTAAAAAATAAATAGTAAAATAAAATTGATTAATATTAAACAATTTTATAGATCAGTAGTTACATAATATTAATCAATTTTATTTAATATTTATTATTTTTAAATTTTATTAATCAAATTATAAATTAATGTCAGAATTTGATTAATATTATATATTTTACTAGTTAATAAAATAATAAAATTGGTTAATAAACTATTAAAAAAATATATGATTAATAATATATATTTTTGTAGTTAATATAATAATAAAATTATTAATAATAAAATTATTAATAATAAATATTATTTTTTATTACAAAATTATTTTTTTTTTACTTTTTTTTTAAAATAAAATTTTAATATTATTTTATTTAAAAAATACTTGTTCGCTGTATAAATACTATTTGATAAATATTGGTGTAGAAAATGGGGTCTTAGAATAACATTACTTTTACTCTTGTATTTAATACTTTCGGTTTTCTAATACTAATGATACTGAATCTTTTAGAGAGAAACCAAATACTCATTGAGCGTTTTACTTCCATTCCAATGTAATCCATATTTTAAAGTTTATATTAGTTGTGAACTGCATGTTAAATGCGAGATTTTGATAGCTGTGAGAAATTCAATTATCTTATAATAATGAAAACCACTTATTATAAGTGCATAGGGCTTATTACCTAATTATGGTTTCTCTTATTAATGTATTTGTACCTCGATTCATGCCATTGATAGATCATTATTTGAAAGAAAGTTCCTGTAACAGTTCAACATATAGACTGTATCCAGCTATGAAATGTTGAAGCTAGTTTTGAATTGTTGATAATGGAGCTATTAGAATCTTTTACAAGAATAAATGCTAAAGTTGGCACATCACAAACTTTTCCAAACTCATAAACGTGTGGTCTATAAAATGACACAAAACAGATAATACAAACAAACTCAATGCTGATTGAAACTAGTTTCCATTTAAGGTAAATCATCACATGGCATGTTAGAAAATGTGATAAAAATTTGAAAAATTTCAGAATATTTTGCACATGTTAGTTTATAGAAAAGCACATAAGCAACAGTTAAACGTGGTGAAATAGGTACCTTGTGTAAAGGGTAGTAGCCATTGGATAGTCATAAACATGTGCTACAAAACTTGTTGAGTGCACGAGTATGATTTGTTTGTGTTGTGTGGTATTTAGAGGAAAGAAGAGAGTGTAACTTTATGACTACTTTCTATGTCTAACTCAATTTGATATTAGATATGGCAAAGTGTTTGGCGTGAATCAGTGTCACTTTGATAGGAATGGCACTTTGTGCAATAAGTGTTGTAGATAGGGACCAAGATGGGTCACTTTCAATATGTAGTCATAACTAACACTTCAAAACATCAATGTAAAATAGTACCCAAAATTGCATGCTCAATATTTGTATATCAAATGAAACAGTAACACGTAATTTAAACAAGTGTCTCCTCCAGTTAAGATGGATAACTAATACAAACTTTTTAAATTCCAAAAATATTTATTGATTGCGGTTACAATAGTCGTAAATATAACCATTGTTATTGCGATTGTGATTATCGTAATTGTTGTAACACATATTACGATTGTGATTACGAAAATTATCACATTAGCAATATTAAAATTGCAACTTAAGGTAAATAAAGATTGTTTACTTTACTATGTGAAACTAGTAAATTGAACACCAAGAGAAATATTCTCCAAAGAACTTAACCAGATGTGAGTTTGTTGAGTCATTTTCATTGTTGGTATAGATGTAAAACCTAGCTAGGTAATTTTTCCTTCTTTTCATAAAGTTATTTATGTTTCTTTTTTTAGTAAATTATAATTTTTTTTTATTTTTCTGCCAGCTACCATATGCCTATATTTTTGTTTTTTTCTCTCTGTTGTTCAATTTATTAGCACGTGAAAAATGTGCATGGGAATCTATATGCAATAATTATATTCGACTTATATATTTTTTTTATTTAAATAATGAAAAGGTTTGTAAAGATATATTACTAAAATTCAAAATCTGAATTATACTTTTGATAAAATTAAAATAAATTAATTATATTTTTAAAATTTAATTTAATTCTTTTTTACAAGAAAAATTAATTTAATCTAGAGTTTACATTTTTTTTACAAGAAAAACTAATTTAATTAGGAATTTACGTTTCTTTTTTATCAATATAGTGATCATTGATAAGTAAGTATAACTAAACTTTGTTCATATGTTTACCTTGAATATATAAAATTAAGCAAACTTTTAAACATTAAGGTTTTGATTGGTTGTAAAAAGAAAATTTGAAGAGAAAAAGATAAAGATATCATAATAGGGACATATTTGAATAAACATCTTGATTAAACATGTGTTTGTTATATAAGTATTATATATAAGTTATTTAAAAATTAAAGATAAAATAAAATCAAACTAGTTTTATATGATTTATTGAAGATTAATTTATTAAAATATTTCGAAAATGATTTATAAACATATTATAAATTATTTTTATAAACTTTATAAAATATTTTCACAAATGCTTGGGAATAATAAGATCAAATAAATCAATTTAAAATGACATCATATTTGATATATTATTTAGTATAGAAAAGAAAAAAAAAAGAAAAAAAATATTCTTTTGTTTGATAAAAAATTTAAATATAAAACAAAAAAGACATTCAAAATTGAAAATGACAATTTTTTTAATGACAAATATGACTCTAACAATACCAACGCATCAACTTCCAAAAATCACCTAAAAACACCAAAAGTATTATTACAAAATCGAAAAAGAATATTCTTTATCATGGATTAAAAATTTAGAAAGAGGTTATGCAATCATAAAATTTTATCTCGTGATTATAAATGATGGTTCTTTTAAGATTTTCTGTGTTGTAACTTTTTCTAAAAGAGGTAAGTGTGAAAGTACCTTTGTTTGAATGAACTAATGGATTCTCACTTATGTGTGGGTGGTTGTTTAGTCGATAAATTGCCACATAATTATTATATTTATTATCCTTTTGTTCATAAAGATTTGGAAAAACATTTTCGGATAGTTGGGCGTAAGAAGTGCATTGTATTAGTATAATAGTAGTTTTGTTATAATGATAATGATGATAAGTATGTATATTAGAGAACAAGTTTATTCTATAATATGTGTTTTTATTTTAGTATGTAGAATATATTTTGAATAATGAAAGAAAACAAAACTCTTATTTTAATCAAATTATAACGTCCCCTCTAGTGGCATCCATCTCTTCTAATCAAAGGAACCTACGTTGACCCCAAAGTATCACTTCTGTTGGGTATCAAGGATTACGAGCAATATTAGGCTTTTAACACTTATTTTAAATGAGTTATACATCACATCACATGTTAATCTAAATTCCTAAAGTATATATTAGATTTATAACTTTTCTAAATATAAATGCTTTTCTTTTTTTAATGTGAGAATCACACTCATATTTATATTTGATATACCAAAAATCTTCTCTTTAAATGTGATTTCATCAATTCTTAATAATATGTTCCCTCAAATAGGGACGGAGATAGAAACTTTTAAATGTGGGGCATATATATAAATAATAAATTTAAATAATTTATATATAAGAAAAAGCAATTTTATATATATAAAATTATCTTTTATCATTTTTCACTTTATTATATTATCTTTTTAAAAATTCACAAACAAAATACAACTGAATACACATTATTTTATATATATATATATATATTAATAATATGCATATTAATTAAATTCTATTTAAAATATAATATATTATTTTAAATATTAAATATGTATTATTTAAATGAAAGATAATATTACTATTTTGAAAAACTAAATATTATAACATAAAAGAAATATATATTTATATTCATAATTCTCATACTGTAATTTTTAATCCTAAGATCCCACACATCATTTGCATCCTTACATACAAACAATGTCACATCTTTGTCCTCTCCCTCTCATCTTTGGATTTGTCTTTTGTAGGGATCATCAAGCACCTATTTGTTGGTGTTTTTATCTTGGTGTTTATATGTTCATTGCTTATTTAACAACTAATTAAAATAGCAAAAATATGTCTTATTTTTTTTAAGTTTATTTGCAAGATAGGACTTTTCATCAAAAGCATCAAGCATGGTTCCTCGACTATATTTTTTTTTCATTCCTCAAGTCAAAGTGTGTTCAACCATTGATTCTCAAGGGGCTTATCTCTCAAATCATGATCTCTAAGATTCTCAAGCATATTTCAATCTCATCTTGATCAAGAGTATCCCAAAGTTTTGTTGCTTATTTTTCAAGAAAAGTCAAAGCTTCATGTATTTATTTCCATTCCTTCTTCAATAAGTTACCTCAAACTTTGAGCAATTTAATCAAAAGGCATTCAAGGACACCTTATTTTGAGTTCATATGATCATCAATGTACCGTGAAATGCAAGAAAAGTCCAAGTACACAAGTTTATTCCAAGAGGTTTGACCAAAAAGTCAACATTTGAAGTCAAAGTTCAAAGGATCACAACTCCTTCAATCCTCAATATTTTTAGTGCTTATTTTTGCATATGACTCTTCTCAATATCCTCTATAACTTGTCTTTACATGACAAAAGCTAATTATGCTTGGAGGAACATCAAAAGTTTGAAGACATTATATGTCATTTGTGGACTTAGTGAAATTTGACCTATTTTCAAGTGACTTTTTCTCAACTTTCAAGGTTCATAACTTCTTAAATTTTCAACATTTAAGGCTGATTATTTTTGTACAATATCATTTGTGATTCACTCTATAAGTTTCTTTCAAGGATCAAAGTCAAATTATGTCTAGAAGGCCATGGAATTCTGAGACATTGTAGGTCATTTTCAACCATTTGGTATCATACCCTCAAATTTACCCTACCTCCACATCATCCTCTTGAACCCTAATCCTTGAGCATACATCCTATACATTTCATCTCATATGAATTTGTACTTAATGACCCTCAATAATTCACAAACTCAAGGCATGAGATTCATCAATGAAGCCTTAAGACCCTCAGGCCATGTTGAGGTGTGTCCAAGCCACCTTAACCCTAATTTTTATCCTCATGCATCCAAAAAAGCCTGGAAGATCACTCAATTCATCTCACTCACTCTCCAACTCAATTTGGACAGTGTGTCCCCTTTGAAGATGCATCAAGATTCATCTAGTCACCCAAGGACCCTAACCTTAGCTCTTGACCTTCATTGGCTTGTACAAGTCATGGTTCACCATGGATCTTGACCATGTCATTTAGGTCCCCTGAAATCCAAAGTTTGTTCATGCCCTAAACCTTTTAAATATCTCAATATGTCCATTGCATCACCAAACCCTAATTTGTCTGACCTTGGTTCTTGATGAAAATTGTGGTTCAAGAAACCCTAATTTGGGCATCATTTGATCATTGGCCTTGCTTCATTTTGATCACCCTATCATACGACCACTCATTCAACATAAATTCATGTCAATTATAACCATAATTCATCATTCAAACACTCATTCAGTTCATGTTACAAGTACTTGGTTTGATCATGATTTTTGGACTTTCAAGGCATGTGATTCACCCATGAACTTGACCTAACATCACACCACAAAGCCCCAAGCCTCATTTTACATCATAATATGATCATATGAGCTTTAAAAATCCATCATTGCACCATAAAAATCATGAAATCTCAAACTCACATTTTTAGGTCATGTTGGTTGGTCACATTTTGGTAAGAATGGCCTATGACAAATTTTAAAGTCCATAACTTTCTCATCTTACAAGCTTTTTAAGTTCCACTTTGAGCAAAATTCCCTAATTAAGTCCCTCTCCAACTTTGTTTCAAGTTCCAAGACCTAGTTCATTGAGCAAGGACCTCAATGTTTGCATTGGCTAATTTGGTCCAACATGCCTACCATGCCCTAAAACATGACCAAGACCACTACTTTACCACATTTCCATTTCCAAACCACAACTCCTTTTGACCTGGTTCTTTTTGCATCAAATCAAGCACATGGCAAGGAAAATTTGGCATAAATTTCATGCAAAATGCACAAGCCAATTTCATTTGGCCTTGGTTCAAAGTTGTTGACTTGCCATGATGCACAAACCAGACACACCTCAGCCAAAATTTTCAATTTGATCTAGCAAGCCCCCAAATCAATTTGTTTCGGTCCCATTTGACCTATAACACATTGCATATCATAGTGTGACATGTTTGGAAGTCAACTTGGGTGAAAAAAATGCACAAGTGACAAAACCCGATGCCATGGGAAAAGTAACAAATTTCCCAAAATGGCAAAAGACAAAATCCAACACAGTTATGAATCAAGCCCCTTGGTCCCTCCTTTTTGATGATAGGATGAAGACAGATTGAGTGGAGGGTCAAACCAAGTATGAACACAACAACACTTATCCAACAAGTGTCAACCTTGAGCATGTTTCAGGCTTCACACCTTTCTGACGCAAACCATCTCATTCTTCCCTCAAACACTTCCATCACCTTCCCTATAAATAGGGGAAGGTGTTCCGTCAGAAAACCAAGCTTCAAAATCCAAATACGCCCTGCTGAAACCCAAGTTGAACCATTCAAAACAGAGTTTCGAATTTTGAGATTCAAAGCATTTCAGTTCCAAATAAGCACCCAAAATCCATCATTGAACATCACTCAAAATTTCCCAAGTCATAACTCACCCTCCAAATACCTCACATGAGCTGCACCAAGTCATCGGAGCACCACTCTGAAATAGATTCTGATCAGGTAGTTCCACTCACCCCTTTCACTCAAACAAGTTACCATTCAACTCGAAATCCCTCACTGATCATTAACCCCATACTTTGAGTTTTTATTAACCAATATCCATCATTTAATTTTTAATTTAGATCAAACTTGTTCTTCTGGTTCTTGATAAAATACTCCACACTCAGAGCCAATCAATGGCTCATGAGTGTGGAGGTTGATTTGTTTATGATAATGGAAGATTACTCAATGTTTAATTTTAATTAAAAACACATTTTTGAAGGTTGGAGGTTGAAGACAACTCTGAGTTTGTTGCCTCGCGCGTGTTTTCAAATTCAAATGTTTATGTTGTCGTGTCATGATTGGTCCTTTGGCATGCGCATTCCATTTTAACTCTTGTTTATTGTTTTATTTATTAAGCGTTTTTCCTTGTCACAAGCGAGCGCTTGACCAAGTGGGAGAGGGGGTTGATCCCCCATGACCCCAAGGTCAGGGGTTCAACCCCCAACGAATTCATTTTATTTCTTTTTTATTCTTTTCACTCTTATTTTATTTATTTTGCAACATAGTTATTCCTGATTTAATTTTATTTTTTACCTCGCTTATTTTTATTATTCTGAAAATATTTCCAACATGAACCCTTGTTATTTTTGTCTCTATTATTTATTTATGCCTCGTTTCATGTCATTTGAGAATTTTCCATTGACTTATGAGGTCTTGAACCTAGTGGCTAATGAAGTCTATGTTTGTCATGATATTGGATTGTTTAGGGTTGCTTGAACCCTCCATGTTTCAAACCTACTAATGAATGATCAAGTGTTCATTCATGGTACTTTGAAGCATGGATAGGTTGCCCCTACATCAACCAACTAGGATCATTTCACAGGTAGATGAAGCTTTCTCTATGTATATACTAACTTATTGGTTTCATCTGATTCATGTTATTTATTTTGCTTATACTAACCCATTAACTTTTATGTTAACTTGTCCATTTGTACACTAACTGTTACTATCTTGTTCATATTGTACATTGATCTTTATACATTGTCTAACTTAATCACTTAACCAAAACATTAACTTTCAACCCTTGAGTTAGTATAGTCTTCTTTTTGTGAAGCTATTGATAGATGGACTTAGGGTTTGCATAACTTTCATTGTTACAAATCTCTTGTAAGTTGGTCATTTGATCATCTTCAATACTTTGCATCAGTGATAAATTATCCCCTGATGCGCCATATTTTGAATCTTTTGACCTAAGGATAGATAATCCTCAAGTGTTAGACTTGTACATAATACTAACTTAACTTAACTTTATTAACTTTGATTACCACTAACCATTGTTATTATCATTGTTATTTTGTTATTTACTTTTATCTTGTTACTCTGTAATTTACATTCAAGTATTCATCATCATCATATTCATTGTATAAACTCATCATGCATGTTTATTATTGTCATTTATCTTTATTGTTATCATACATTAAAAACAACAAAAACATAATAGAATGATTAGACAAAATATATTTCATTCCATTTAATCAAATTGGACTTAGAGGATCTCATTTAGGACCTTTTCTTGGAGGACCTTTTCCATTACATTGTGATACTCTGCTAACTTTGGATTTCATCTGTAACTTAGGTACCGGTTGTAAGAATGGCATCTTGCCACCACCCTAGGGGGACATGTTTGTAAGACCATTATCCTTTGTTTAGCTTAGGTCACTTTTGCACACACAAGGCTTTCTCTTGGGATACCTTACAATGAGACCTTTTATTTTTTTGTTGGTTACTTTGTATATTCATTACAGTACCCAATTTCATAATCAAATAAACAAACCTTTGATTCAACGTCAAGTGGTATTTTCATAATCAAATTTAAAACACAATAAAACTATGATTAGTATTGTGCGCCACGATCCTTAAGTGGTGGAGAATGAGTAAGAATGGAGCATTCTGTAAGACCCTAATTTTGACCCTAAGATCCCTCATGGCATCATGTTATTGCACAAGTGCATTGCCTCAAGGATCATAGCATGTTTGGCTCCTTAACCCTAGGGTTGGGATTTGTTTGAGTGTTTTGAGACCACCAGGCATGCTTGTATTGTGTATTATTGCTTTTCTTATTTTGATTACTAACCAAAAGCACAAAAATATGTCACTAACTCTTTTTGTTTTGAAGCTCAAGTGATCATGTGCTCCAATGCTCCTAGTGTTGGTGTAAGCCCTAGAGGCCAATACTTTTGGTACTTGTATCGAATTATTTATTAATAATAAAAGACATTTTTCTTTATTATGTTTGTTTAATAAAGTCCCTGGAATAGATAGTCCGTTTAATGTATCAAGTATGACTTAATCATGAGATCACATTAAACATAAGGACACTATTCTTAAAGTATTCGTAGTCAAGCTTTATTGTGAAGTGGGATAACATTAAAGCATGAAGACTATTATGTTTGTAGACTGATGTTCACGTCTCATGGATCATGGATAAAGAGTTATCAAGTCTTAAACATAGGTATGAATATTAAGAGTAATATTCATACTGGATTGACCCGCTATGAGAATACTATATAGAATATTATGCAAAGTGTCATAAGTTATTCTCATGGTGATAATGGTGTATACCACTCTTCGACCCGAAACCACTATGGACCCTAGATGTAGAGTCGAGTGCTTTATTGCTGATCCAACGTTGTCCGTAACTGGATAACCATAAAGACAGTTGATGGGTACTCCACGAAGCATGCTAAGGGACATGAGTGACCTAGATGGAATTTGCCCATCCTGCGTAACAGGATAAATGTCTATAGGCTCAATATTGAACTGGACAAGGATGACACGGTCTATGCCTTGTGTACAATATAGACATAAGGGCAAAGGGTAATTATACACATAATTATTATCACAGAAGGATTTGTCAGATCACATGACATTTTCGTGTCTTGGGTAGCAGTGATGTGTTGCTAGATACCGCTCACTGTTTATTATGTTAAATGCGTGATTTAATATAATTGCGAACGTCGCGAAAACCTACAGGGTCACACACAAAGGACGGATTGATGAGAAATAGAGTAACTAAGGAACACCGTAAGGTAAGGTGCACTTAAGTGGAATACGAAATATGGTAAGGTACCATACACTTAAGTGATTTTGGGCACATTATAAGATATGGGCCAAAATACACTTAAGTGGGCTTTTTGGCTTGAAGCCCACACAAGTGGTTCTATAAATAGAACCGTTGGGTAGAAGCATTGTCACTCTTGCATTCCGTTTCTCTCTCTCTCAATCAAAGCCTTCATTCGTAGCAGCTAGCACTGAGATTGAAGAAATCCGTTCGTGTGGACTGAGTAGAGACGTTGTCATCTTTCAACGTTCGTGATCGCCACAAGAGGTAACGATTCTATCACTAATCATGCCCATTCGTAAGGATCACTAAATGGAGAAATTTTTAAATTCCGCTGCGCCTTGGATGGCAATTCTCCTTCAGTGGTATCAGAGCCACTTACGAAACCATGAATCTGATAACTGTTTATTTTTCTGTATTAATACGATTAAAACAGAATGAATCAAAGATTAAATTGAGATCAATCAAATTATATATATGATATAAGTAATCCTGATGCAAAATACATTATATATGATATAGTGTTCTTGTTTCGTTCATTCAAACACTCAATGGTTGTTTTCCTTTGAGCGATCAATGATCGTTTGCTTCTTGATCCGACATTAGTATGGTGAAGCAATGACGTGTTGATCAATCATACTGAATCAACAATCGAGATGTGTTTGACGGTCTGAAAATGGTGCATCAGGGTTAGTGACGGCACAAGGGTTGTGTTGTTAGAGAGTTATGCGATTGGGGTTGTGACTGCACAAGAGTTGTGCTTTCTAACAAATTTTCGTACAGTGTTAACCGGTTAACGCATATGGTTAACCGGTTAACGCAAGACGGAATACTGTTTTCTAAAAGATTTTCAAACAGTGTTAACCGGTTAACGTAAATGGTTAACCGGTTAACGCGAAACGGAATACAACTTTCTAACAGTTTTTCAACAGTGTTAACCGGTTAACGTATTTGGTTAACCGGTTAACGCAAAACAGAATACAAATTATGAACAGATTTTCAAACAGTGTTAACCGGTTAACGCATATGGTTAACCGGTTAACGCAAGGCAAAATTCACCCGTTCGGCTAACTTTGCGTAATGTGATCGGTCGTCGAGATTTAATTTGGTTTTAATTAATTAAAATAATTAATAATAATAATAATGTGTTTATTATTGTCTTGTGGTGATCAGTTATGGCCTTAGTTTTCCTTTATTTTGTTTTGGGTTTTAAAATACGACCTGCGTGTCGTGCCTCTCTTTTAATCTCTCAATGTAACTTCTTTTCTCATCTCACTCCCTCGTATGTAAAACGAGTTTCTTTATGTAATGTAATGTTATGAAGAAAGCAAAGAAGTCAGTGCCAAAGGAGGACAACCTTGAAGATCTTGCTTGGAGAAGCTTAGATCGTTATTAGGTTAGCTTAGGTTCTCTCATTGGCTTGGGAGAACAATTGCGCTAGGGGCCATAATTGTTTCATTATATATGTATGTTGATGCATGTGTATGTATGTTGATGCATGTGTATGTATTTTGATGCATGTAAGAGACAATTTATATGATAAATAAGCTGGTGAGATCAGAATAATTGCAAATTCCCTCAAATTAAATATTAAGTTCATGCTTTCCAAGTTTTAACACTCATCAAGACTAGTATCGGATAATGTAGGTTTCGCCTACGCGAGGTGCATGTTCTATATTAGTAAGGTGCGATGGGATAATTGTAATATCCGTTTGTTAAAACAATGGGTCAAACTTGACTAAACAAATTATAATAAGATTATATATGTTTAGAAGCAAGAGTTGGGAATTATCCATGTGATGGATTGGAATAAGGAGTTATTCACCCAACTATAATATTCGAGAGTTGTATTAGATACAATTGGAAGGAGTTCCTACCTAAATAACCTAGTTTTGTGTAATCCGCCTACGCGGACTTAGAACGAAGTGAAATATGGATCTCGACCCACTAGAAAATCTTCCAACGGGATTTTCCGAATCAAATGATGAGGGTCATTTGTTTTGAGTAAAATAGTGGGAGCATATTTAATTAAAGGCCTAATTAAATATGTCAATGATACTTATATTTTCATTAATTCTTATGTAGATTACCATGACAACAAACACCTCTAACAACATCTTGCGATCAATCCTTGACAAAGAAAAAGTGTCTGGGACAAATTTTCTGGATTGGCACCGAAACCTGAGGATTGTCCTCAAACATGATAAAAAGCTGTATGTCTTGGAGAAACCTGTTCCTGAAGAGGAACCTCCTAGTTCTGCACCTAAGGCAGAAAAAGTTGCTTATAAGAAGCATGTCGATGATGCCAATGAAACTGCTTGTCTCATGCTAGCTACCATGAACTCAGAATTGCAAAAGCAACATGAGAACATGGTAGCGTTCGATATGATCGAACACCTGAAGATGCTCTATCAAGAGAAAGCGAGGCATGAGAGGTTTGAAGTTTCAAAAGCCCTTTTTCAAGGCAAGTTAGCTGAGGGAGCCCCTGTAGGTCCCCATGTGCTCAAGATGATTGGGTGTGTGGAAAACCTTAAGAGATTGAGTTTTCCCCTCGGAAAGGAACTTGCGACTGATTTGATCTTGCAATCGTTGCCAGATAGATTCAGTCAATTTGTCCTAAATTTCAATATGAATGATATGGACAAATCTCTTCCTGAACTGCTCGCCATGTTAAGAACTGCTGAGCAGAATCTGAAGTCAAAAGGCAAGTCGATTCTGATGATCAGAAATGGAAAGAGAGAGAACAAAAGGCCCACTAAGCAGGGTGATAAAGGGAAAGGCAAGGAAGTTGCTAAACCCAAACCCACCGTTGCTGCTTTAAATCCTAGTGGAGGCATAGCAAAAGAAGGCACCTGCTTCCATTGCGGTAAGACCGGACACTGGAGAAGAAACTGCCCAAAGTACCTGGAAGATAAGAAGAATGGAGTAAAGACTTCAACTTCAGGTATTTTTGTTATTGAAATTAATTTATCTACTTCAACATCATGGGTATTAGATACTGGATGCGGTTCTCACATTTGTACAAATGTGCAGGGACTAAAAAGGAGTAGAGATTTGGCAAAAGGTGAAGTCGACTTACGAGTTGGCAATGGAGCAAAGGTTGCTACTTTAGCCGTAGGAACTTATGTATTGACTTTACCTAGTGGTTTAATAATTCAGTTAGAGAACTGTTATTATGTACCTGCAATTAGCAGGAATATTATTTCCGTTTCTTGTTTGGACAAGTTTGGTTTTTCATTTATAATAAAGAACAATTGTTGCTCAATTTATTTGAATGATATATTCTATGCTTCTGCACAAATGAACAATGGACTATATGTCCTTGATCTTGAAATGCCTATTTATAACATTAATACTAAAAGGATGAAACCTAATGAGTTAAATCCAACTTACCTTTGGCATTGTCGATTAGGCCACATAAATGAGAAACGCATTTCCAAACTCCATAAAGATGGACTGTTGGACTCTTTTGATTATGAATCATATGAGACATGCAGATCTTGTTTAATTGGAAAGATGACAAAGTCCCCATTCACAGGAAAAGGTGAAAGAGCTAATGATCTTTTGGCCCTCATACATACTGATGTATGTGGACCACTGAACATACCAGCCAGAGGAGGTTTTCAGTACTTCATCATATTTACTGATGATTTCAGTAGATATGGTTATGTGTATTTAATGAAACACAAATTAGAGTCCTTTGAAAAGTTCAAGGAATTCAAGAATGAAGTACAAAACCAACTAGGTAAGAATATTAAAACTCTTCGATCAGATCGAGGTGGTGAGTATTTAAGCCTGAAGTTTGATGACCATCTGAAAGAGTGTGGGATCCTATCCCAACTTACTCCTCCTGGAACACCCCAATGGAATGGTGTATCTGAGAGAAGAAATCGAACCCTGTTAGACATGGTCCGATCCATGATGAGTCACGCCGATCTTCCAAACTCCTTTTGGGGACATGCACTATTGACAGCAGCTTACACACTTAACCGTGTTCCATCCAAAAAGGTTGAGAAGACACCATATGAGATATGAAGTGGTAAGAAACCACATATGTCTTACATGAAGATTTGGGGTTGCGAAGTTTATGTGAAACGACAAATTTCAACTAAGCTTGAGCCCAAATCTGACAAATGCTTATTTGTGTGGTATCCTAAAGAAACAAGAGGGTATTACTTCTACAATCCTTCAGAGGGCAACGTGTTTGTCGCTCGAACTGGAGTTTTCCTAGAAAAGGATTTTATTTCCAAAGGAATCAGTGGGAGGAAAGTAGAGCTTGAAGAAATTCAAGAATCACAAAGCATCGATACACCTATGGAGGAATTAGAGCAGGAAACACAAGTAGTTGTGGAAGAGCAACCTGCTCAAGTAGAACAAGACCAACATAGGTCAAGCAGGATACGTCACCTACCTAAGACATATGGATATCTCATAACAGATCAAGGTTATGTATTACTCATGGATCAAGATGAGCCTGTGACCTACCAAGAGGCCATAACTGGTCCCGAGTCTGAGAAGTGGCTAGAAGCCATGAAATCTGAAATGGATTCCATGTACACAAACCAAGTTTGGACCTTGGTAGAGCCTCCTGTAGGAGTCAACCCTATAGGATGCAAGTGGGTCTTCAAAAAGAAGACTGACATGGATGGTAAGGTACATACCTATAAGGAAAGACTGGTTGCAAAAGGATATAAACAAATTCATGGGGTTGACTATGATGAAACCTTTTCACCAGTTGCAATGCTTAAATCTGTTCAGATTTTACTTGCTATCGCCGCATATCATGATTATGAAATATGGCAGATGGATGTCAAAACTGCTTTCCTTAATGGGAATCTTCTTGAGGATGTGTACATGACACAACCTGAAGGATTTGACATACCAGAAGAAGCCCAAAAGATATGTAAGTTACAAAGGTCAATCTATGGATTGAAGCAAGCTTCCAGAAGCTGGAATCTTTGTTTTGATGAAATAGTAAAACAATATGGATTCATCAAGAACGAAGATGAGCCTTGTGTCTACAAGAAGGTTAGTGGGAGCATGATCGTTTTCCTGGTATTATATGTAGATGACATATTACTCATTGGAAACCATATCCCTACCCTGCAACAAGTAAAGTCTTGGTTGAGGAAATGCTTTTCTATGAAGGACCTAGGTAAAGCAGCCTATATATTAGGAATCAGAATCTATAGAGATAGATCACAAAAACTGCTTGGCCTAAGTCAGAGTACGTACATAGACAAAGTGCTGAGACGCTTTAATATGCATGATTCCAAGAAAGGATTCATACCTATGCAACATGGCTTGTGTCTATCAAAAACACAATCCCCTTCAACTGAGGAAGAAAGGGATCGCATGAATAAGATTCCATATGCATCTGCAATAGGATCTATCATGTATGCCATGTTATGTACTCGACCAGATGTCTCGTATGCTTTAAGTGCAACGAGTAGGTACCAATCTGATCCTGGTGATGCCCATTGGGTAGCTGTCAAGAATATCCTTAAGTACTTGAGAAGGACTAAGGACTCATTCTTGATATATGGAGGTCAGGAAGAGTTGGTTGTATTTGGATACACTGATGCTAGCTTCCAGATAGATAAGGATGACTTTAGATCGCAATCTGGTTACGTGTTTTGTTTAAACGGTGGCGCTGTGAGCTGGAAAAGTTCAAAGCAAGATGCAGTTGCTGATTCTACAACCGAGGCCGAGTATATTGCTGCCTCAAGTGCAGCAAAGGAAGCTGTTTGGATCAAAAAGTTCATTAGTGAACTTGACATAGTTCCTAGCATTGTGGATCCCATTGGTCTCTATTGTGATAACAATGGTGCTATCGCACAAGCTAAGGAGCCTAGATCTCACCAATGATCCAAACACATACTTAGGCGTTATCACCTCATTCGAGAGATAATAGATAGAGGAGATGTGAAAATATGTAGAGTACCTACACTCGACAATATTGCTGACCCACTGACAAAGCCTCTTGCGCAGCAGAAACATGATGGCCATACTAGATCTATGGGCATTAGGGATATGCCTGATTGGCTCTAGTGCTTGTGGGAGATTGTTGGTGTAAGCCCTAGAGGCCAATACTTTTGGTACTTGTATCGAATTATTTATTAATAATAAAAGGAATTTTTCTTTATTATGTTTGTTTAATAAAGTCCCTGGAATAGATAGTCCGTTTAATGTATCAAGTATGACTTAATCATGAGATCACATTAAACATAAGGACACTATTCTTAAAGTATCCGTAGTCAAGCTTTATTGTGAAGTGGGATAACATTAAAGCATGAAGACTATTATGTTTGTAGACTGATGATCACGTCTCATGGATCATGGATAAAGAGTTATCAAGTCTTAAACATAGGTATGAATATTAAGAGTAATATTCATACTGGATTGACCCTCTATGAGAATACTATATAGAATGTTATGCAAAGTGTCATAAGTTATTCTCATGGTGATAATGGTGTATACCACTCTTCGACCTGAAACCACTATGGACCCTAGATGTAGAGTCGAGTGCTTTATTGCTGATCCAACGTTGTCCGTAACTGGATAACCATAAAGATAGTTGATGGGTACTCCACGAAGCATGCTAAGGGACATGAGTGACCTAGATGGAATTTTCCCATCCTGCGTAACGGGATAAATGTCTATGGGCCCAATATTGAACTAGACAAGGATGACACGGTCTATGCCTTGTGTACAATATAGACATAAGGGCAAAAGGGTAATTATACACATAATTATTATCACAGAAGGATTTGTCAGATCACATGACATTTTCGTGTCTTGGGTAGCAGTGATGTGTTGCTAGATACCGTTCACTGTTTATTATGTTAAATGCGTGATTTAATATAATTGCCAACGTCGCGAAAACCTACAGGGTCACACACAAAGGATGGATTGATGAGAAATAGAGTAACTAAGGAACACCGTAAGGTACGGTGCACTTAAGTGGAATACGAAATATGGTAAGGTACCATACGCTTAAGTGATTTTGGGCATATTATAAGATATGGGCCAAAATACACTTAAGTGGGCTTTTTAGCTTGAAGGCCACACAAGTGGTTCTATAAATAGAATCCTTGGGTAGAAGCATTGTCACTTTTGCATTCCGTTTCTCTCTCTCTCTCTCTCAATCAAAGCCTTCATTCGTAGCAGCTAGCATTGAGATTGAAGGAATCCGTTCGTGTGGACTGAGTAGAGACGTTGTCATCGTTCAACGTTCGTGATCGCCACAATAGGTAACGATTCTATCACTAATCATGCCCATTCGTAAGGATCACTAAATGGAGAAATTTTTAAATTCCGCTGCGCCTTGGATGGCAATTCTCCTTCACCTAGGAGGCTCCTAAGCCCAATAAAATGGCTAGATGAAGATGAGGAAAAGCATGACAATGGTCCACAAAGCTCCCAATCATCATATATGTCTCCCAAGTATCTCAATTTTCCAATTTGATCAAGATAACCCAAGGGGCTTGAAGATTGTTTCCCAAGGAAACCCTAATTCAACTGTGCTTTGACTGTGCCTTGCCCATGAAGCAACCTCAACCTATGATAAAATTTAATCAAAGGAAGTTCTTTCATTCATTATTTTATGCATATATGAGCCTATTTGAGATTCCTCAATCATTTATTCATCAAGGTTGGAAGTTTGGCCTTGAAAAGTTGACCAGTCAAGTCATCTGACTAAGCTGAGCACCACTGAGATATAACGTTTTATGTATTTGTTAAATGAAGATGACCCCAAGATAAAACATGTTCTTAAGAACCATATGAACAACTTTCATGTTCATTAAAAATCCATTTGAAACTTGGAAGGTCATCATTTATTTCAAAACATTATAGGTCATTTTGACTGAAACCCTTATTGTGGGTCAACTTACCAAGGGAATAACTTCTTTAATTTTTATTATTTTGAGGTGATACCAAATTAATTGAAAATCTTGAGATGTCTAATTCAAATGTTATGTTGGAAAAATTTCATAATCCTAAAATAAATACATGTGATAATACAAAACATTATAAGTCATTTTAGACCTAATTCATTGAATTTGAAAAGGTACCCAACTCCAAATGCCCATAACTTTATCATAGAAAATCCAAATGGTGCAAAATTTGAGTCTAAATCGATCATCTTGAAAATATTTACAACTTTTATGTTTGAGGTTTTTCCATTTGAAGCTTGCATCATGAAAATAGAGGGGTTTGATTAGGCTTGCTTTTGGTGAAATTTTTCAAATGTGACTTAAACATGTTTTGTACTTGGATCTTCCAGGCCAGTTTTCACTAATTTACACATGCCAAATGAACTTTTTTCCCAACATGACTCTTATTCCTTATTCTAAGGGCTTTCCAACCATTACTCACATTGCTCTTTTGGACTTACCATTTATGAGTTTCGAAGACCTTTCCATTTAGGTGCATTTTGGTATTTCATGTTATAACATGGTATGCGAGCTGATTCCATTTCATGTACACGTCCAAATCCTTTCCATATGAACTCAACATGATTTTGCAGCCATCATTGGGCTTTCCACGCGCCTGTACAGGCCCATGCATCCAATTTCAATTTGCCATGCACATGAGAGAAGTGTGATCATTTGAGACTTTCAGCTATAAATAGAGGTTCCCTCTCATTCATTCATCAACCTTTTGGAGATCTAAATTGCTGCAGCATTGAAACCATAACCATACCAAAGGAATTTTTCAGAATTTTTTCTCACTTTCGAGCTTGAAATTCAGCATCATTAGCTGGTCTTCAAAGTTTAATTCCTTAGCCTTTCACTTCCACTGCATCCCTAGAGCAAAGAGGAGCCAAGATCTTGAAGGATTCATGGCCTAAAGTGCTTCAATTCAGAGGTATACCTTCAAACTTTTTGGATCTAGAACTCTGAATTCAATGTAGCATTCTTGTGTTTGTGTGGTTTTCTGAAGTCCTCACACTTGAGGCAAGCTTGTGATGCTTTCAATTTTCCATTTCATGAACTTTCAGTTTGAATACCATGATCTTCTCCTTCACATTTCTCTCAATATAGGAAGAGTGAGGAAGATCCATGGATACAGTGATGATCTCCATCACACAAGCTTCATTTCCATGTCCTTGTTTTCCATTTTCATGAAACTTTTTTTCTCTGCAACTGGTGGCCGGAATTGGTTGTTCCACCGGAGAAGATGGTGGTTTCCACCACCATCACCACGTGTGCACCTTCACAGCCCTTGGATTTGGTTCTCACGTTTTAATCGTGTGCATCCATTGTGTTTACTTCATTTAATACATGTTGCTACGCGTTTGACTTGGATGCAGCGTGTTCTCCATGATCTGAGCCATTAATCCTTGCCACGTCAATTAATGAACTCCATCGTGTGGCTGTGGTTTTTTCCATTTATTCTATTTTCTTTTATTTTCTATTAATTCATTTGATTTTAAAAATTCATAAAAAATTCATTTGAAGTCATAAAAATATGAGACCAATTTCAAAAATTTTCTTGAAAAATCTAGTTTCATATTTTGATTTTTAATTATTTTTGTGACTTCATTTGATATTTTTCATGGATTATTTGATTTTTAATAGTTTTAATTCATTTTAAATACTTTCTGACTTTTGAAAAATCCAAAAATATTTTCCTAGCATTTATGGATAATGATAAATCAATGAAAAATAGTCTCATCAATTTCTTATTTGATATGAGATTTATTTGAGATTTTAATCCATTTTGTGCTATTTTTAATTGTTTTTAAGTGTTTCTAATTATTTTCTGATTTCAAAGATTGCTGAGAAAATTAGTCAAAGTTTGTTTGACCATGTTGAACCTATGAGAATTTAATTGGACTTGTTGAAGTTGATTTGAATTGAATTTGAGGTTTGACCTTATTTGTTTATTTTTTATTTGCATTTTATTTTAATTCAAAAAATACCAAAAAAATATTGTTGACTTGTTGACTTGTTGACTTGTTATCTTCATTTCTTTTCTGTTTGGTGTTGATTGATGATGATTTGATTCATATTTGATCAATTGGACTTGGTTGATGTATTCTTTTCCCCTCCCTTTCATCTTCATCCCTTTCTTTCCATCAATGGCCAATGAGTTAAAGTCTCATGGTTGGTCTTGACAAATGAGAAGTTTAATCTTCTTTGATCCAAACCAAACTCAACTTGATCCATGATCAAGTGAGTTGTTTTGTGTCAAAGATAGGTTGCTTCTTGGTCAAGCAAATAACCTAAAGTCAATACAAGGAACTTCCCCTTTTGTTTTGGCATGGCAAGTTTATGGAGCTTGGCTTACTAGTCATGATCTCTAACTTGTGTTTCTTTGCCTATATTATTATTGACCGGCCTCAGATAGGTGTGGCTACTACATTAGTCCACTCACGATTACTTAACATAGCGCTACATTGTCTTATGAAAAACTAACATAACTTTACTAACTACTAACTTTAATTTGAGCTTTTTTTCCCTTGCTATTTACTTTTAATGTCATTTATTTCTTGCTCATTATTCATATTGATTTTCACTTTGCTCACTTGAGCACATACTTTATGTTTATGTCATTTTTCTTTTGCTCATTTGAGCCCATTATTGTATATAAATATATTGCTATCTTGTGTTTGCTTTGTGTTTGTTTTGCGTGAACCAAATGCAAAAGGAGAAAGGACTTAGAATTAGGACTTACCTATGCTTAAAGGAGTTCAAGAGCAACTAGGCCTCATGCCTTTAGAATGCTAAAAAAATTCAAAGTTGATCTCAAAGGACTTCCCCTCCAAACTTATTCTTTGTCCATTCCCCTTATTGTGTTGTGAACTATTTGATGATTGCTCTTGTGTGATAGGGATCCCACCTTGATATTGTGAAAAGCGGACCATTGTCATGAATAGCCAAGTTAAGAGACAAGCCAGATGGAGATCCTAGAAGCTTGAATTCAAATTGTTTGATTGCTTGTTTGTGTGTTCTAAGTCCAAAGGAAAGGAGCATCTTGAGTCATCTCTATGACTTCAAGAAAAGGAACTCCAAGGGTTTATCTTTCCTCTCTTATCTTTGTATGCTTTAGGACTAACCCTTTTCTTCTTCTCTCCACTCTAACCAAGCCAAAAATCATTTTCAAAACTTTGACTTTGTTTCAAATTAGAAACCTAGGCCTTAAGCCTTTGACTTTCCAAAACCATTTTCATAAATACTCATTGTGAATAAACTTTAATCCAACTTTGACCTCATTCTGTAGATAAACTTAACTTGTAAATATAACTCACTTCAAGTTGTTTTGTGGTTCCAATGACCACCTTATTAAAACTTTTCATAAACATTAGTCATAGGTTTGAGTTATCATACTGGTTGATGTAAATCTCACCTCATCCTTAGTGGTTGGATTATAAGTCTTTCGTTCTTATTATAGGGTTAATCCCTCACTAGCATGTAGAAGCCTTCCTCACATGGTGGATTGTTGGTTTAGGTTGAGTTTTCTCCCTTTGATAACAAAAGACCTTAAGGCTTTTGGTCAAATCAATTCACCAATCTTTGAGATTTTTACCTCGAACTACGAGGTTTTGATCCTCCTTTGTGATGGTACGTAGGCAATGGGTGAAGGTGAGAAAAACAAGAAAGGGGGGTTTGAATTGTTTTGGAAAATAAGCGCTTTTTCAGAATAAGACCACACAAGGAATTTATACTGGTTCGCTTATAACACAAAGCTACTCCAGTCCACCCGGCCAAGGTGATTTCGCCTTCAAAAAGGACTTAATCCACTAATCTTGAAAGATTATTACAACCAACGTCTAAGAGAAAGATCTCTTAGTCCTCTCAAGTATACAGACTGGGCAGAGTCACTTGAGGAAATAAAGTAATAGATAAAAAGGCTTTGTAATCTAGAGTGCTTCTAGGATAAAGCAAATATTACAACAGTAAGAACAAAAGAATGTTTCACGTTCTAAGCAAAAGCTTCGTGAAAGATTGAGAGAGAGAGAAGAAAATGTTTATATGTGTTGGTGTGTCTCTCAATGCTGTTTGCTGTCCTTTATATAGAGATGAAAGGACCGTTGAAATTGATGGCAGATTTGATCTTGAATAGGAATTAATGCCATAACTTCTGTTGTTTCTTGCCAAAACAACTTTGTCTCCCTGAATAACTTCTTTCCAATAATATTTCCTTTCCATTTAAATTCGAAGTAGTCGTTACTCTTTCTTATTTAGGAAATCCATAATCAAGGTCTCTGTGACTCTGTAAATCTGAGATCTTGCTATGTGGATTTGAAGCTTCTGATGTTTTGATCTCTTAGGGTTCTGATGATGACTTCAGATGACGCTGAGAGCTTCTGGAATTGAGATATACCTTTGTTCAGAGTCAGAACTTCTAGAGCGTACTCCTTGTTCAGATGCCTCTGATGTTTTTGCTGTTTTGCTCAGAGTTTAGAACATCTTGAGCGCGTTACTACTTCAGATGCTTCTGATAATTTGTATCTGATATGATTCTGTGTCTGATGACGTAATCAGATTCCTTTCTTTTAGTTTAGATTCCTGCACACTTAGAAACTTTATGTTAGAGTGCCATTTTTGGTTTCGTCTTTTGTTATCATCAAAATCTTGGAATCTGTTGTAGAACAATTTTTGTTCTTACAATCTCCCCCTTTTTGATGATGACAAAACAAACTCAATTAGCAGATGAAACATTAAAAAATATCAGATCAGATAGAAGTGAGCTCCCCCTGAGATAGGCTAGGGAGTTCAGAAGTTCTTACCAGAGCTTCCAAGCAATGAAGTTTCTTGATACCTTCTGCAATTCTTAAGTTCAATGTTAGATGATTTTATTTTTAGAGAATAGTATGTTTGCAGAGGCTTAAGGTATTAGGCAATTTTTCATCAGAGCTATATTTGATTTCTCCCCCTTTTTGTCAGAATCAAAAAGACTTAAACAAAATAAACAACAAAACATTGTATATATTCAAATAACAGACATCAGAGATAAGGGCAAGAAAAAAAAACAACAGAAACGAAGATAAGCAAAGCAACAAGCAAAAGATCCTAAGTGCTTAAGGGTTGGGAGGAAGAGGCATTCTCTGAAGCAGTTGAGTCAACAGGTTTTTGGATATTGTCGTTGACGGTGTCCTGTTTGTCCATTCTGGCTTTGAGTTCCTTCTGGTCTTTCTGAAGTTCTTCAAGCGTCTTGAAAACCATAGGAATGACAGTAGAGGACTCCCCCTGAGTCAGAGCACTCTGTTCTTCAGCAGCTATGGCTTCAGCTTCTGCAGCTGCCTTTGCTTCAGCTTCAGCAGCAGCAGCAACAGCGTCAGCTAGAGCTTTGGCCTCAGCTTCCTTGGCCCTTTGGATTTCTGCTTGTCTGGCTTTTTCTTCTTCTTGCCTTCTGGCTTCTTCTTCAGCTTCTCTGGCCAGACGCTCCTGTAGTCTTGCCTCAGCATCTTTGATGAAGTCGTTTCTGACTTGCTCAGAGATGTGCTTCAGCTTGAAGGCCTCAGAAGTCATCCAGCCAATGACTCTGTTCCAGTGTGTCCTTATAGAGTCAGGATCATCACTGATGCCAGAGTTTATGATCAGAGACTTGACCTTTTGTACTGAAGCCCCTGCGAACAGCATAATGGCTTCCTCTAGGGTAGGCAAGGAATGTTCAGGTTCAGATGTTTGAGGTGGAGAGGTTGGAGGGCTTAGGTTTAGTGTTTGAGGTTCAAGTTCAGGTTCAGATTCAGGTTTAGATTCAGGTTCAGGTTCAGGTTCAGGTTCAGCGGAAGGGTTTGGAGGGATAGTGTCAGAGGTATGAAGGTCAGAGGGTTGAACTACAAAAAGAGTGATGGTTGGTTGTGGTGAAGTTACTTCAGGTGGAGGTTGTGTTGGTTGTTGAGAGACAAGGCTTTGAGCCTGAAGTTGGGCTAGGGTTGAAGAGGTTGGGTCAGAGTGTTCTGTATATGAGGAAATGGTAAAATAGGGAGGTGATTCTGGGGCTGTGGATGAGGAAGTGGTTTGATTTAATTGTTCGGCTTCGGATAGTGGTAAAGAGGTATTGGCAAGATTGAATTTTGGTAGAGGTTGAGAGGATCTGGTTGTAGAAGGAAGGGTTTCAGATGTGGTGTAGATGGGGGTTGGTAGAGGAGTAGAAGAAGCCAATGGCTGTACAGAGGGAATAACAGAGGCAGACTTACCAGAAGATTCTTGCAGAGGCGCTGGAGGTCTTGATTCAGAAGTTTCTCCTAGCCTTGCTTTCTTCGCTCTTGAAGACTTCTCAGATGGACCTCTTTTGAACTTAACGAAGTCTGATTCTGAATCTAGCATATCGTCTAGTATGAAGTCTGAGATGTCCACTCCTTCATCCTTCAGACGTTGGAGATAGTGGAGGATTGCCTCTCTGGGTTCATTCTTGTAGAACCTTGCGAGACCATGTGACATCTTCCTCTGATCTTTTAAAGCGTCCCAAGAGGTGTCCAGCGTAGGTTTGACTTGAATCTTTTTCAGAATTCCCATGCTCTTCAGATTTCTGGAGTTCAGAGGCCTTCCAGTGTCTATTGCCAAATCTTCCATGAGTTTGTTTTTCTCCAGATGATCTACAAGCCCATTTTTAATCAGAACATCAGAGAGAAGTCTTCCGAGAGGGATGTAGGTTCTGGGTTTCATGTTGTTCCTGGTCTCCCGTACGGAGTCTCTAAGATATTTGAAGAGGAGGGCTGGGAGGCAAAGCTTCAGACCCTTATAAATACAGTACAGAATACACTTCTGATCTGTATTGATGTAATCTGATGAGTTGGATGTTGGGCGATGATGAATAGTTCCCAGAATGATCTTGAGCCACACTCGGAGATTCTGATGTAGTTCTTTGTTCTTTTAGGGATTTCCTTCTGTGTTGAGTTTGGAGATGGTGGGGTTGATTTCCTGAGCAATGTACCTTGCCCTAGGATTGATGTTATAAATCCTTCTTCCTCCAGCTTTCTCCATGTTCAGCAAAGAGGCAATTGATTTTTCAGTAATCACTATCTTTACCCCCAGAACGTAGGAGACGATGAAATGGTCGTCAGCGTCAGCAAACCTCCAGAATTATTTGATGAGGTTTGGGTAAACAGGGCCATAAAGCCGTTGAAAGTAGTTTTCCCAACCTTGTTGACGGAGTTCTTCAGTTAGGTCTACTCCATTCCTCTTCATGTTGTTGAAATCCACAAGAGATTCACACAAAACTTCCAGTTTTTCAAAAGGAGTTGCGAGATTGATGTGAGCCTCACGGTCAAGAATATGAGGTTCCTTGTAAACTGGTGTTATGGTTACGCCTGTAACTGTTGGAGTAGGAGTGCTTGTGCTTTGAGCTGCGTTGCTGGAGTCCATTTGTTGAGAGTAGTTGAATACTGATTGTTGTTGAGAATCCATTGATGATGAAGAACAAGATGAAGATGAACTGCTTGCAGAAATGCCTGAGAGAACTGGTTTTGAGAAAGTGAGTGAAAGTGAAGTGTGTGCGCAATGTGAGAGAAGTGTTTATATACTAAAACGAACTGCATGCAAAACGACACAACAATCTGAGTTTAGCACAAAAAACAAGTTAGCACGCTTAGAGGGAGAAATGATTAAGGCTCATTAATGAATGTCTAATCCCAACAGTATGCACACTGCTCGAGGAGATCTCAAACGTCTGTCCTTTGAATTTCTTCTGGACAGCTGTCTAGAAGTTCCAAGGTTAGATGCAATTCACTCCACGTGTTGATGTATCTGATCTTTAGGAATACCAAAGGATTGGTTCCTGGAGATTTCTAACTCAGATATCTTCTTAACTTGGTAGAAGTATCAGAGTCAGAGGCAGAAGCTCATTTATTTATGTCAGAGTCTCATTTTACATTTTCAGAGGCACAATTTATTCAGGACAATTTTGAATGTTCAGATTTTCTAGGATAAAAAGAAATCTATCTTCAGCTAAAGGCTTAGTAAAGATATCTGCCCATTGATGATCTGTATCAATGAACTTCAATGTTACTATCCCTTTCTGAACATAGTCTCTGATAAAATGATGTTTTATTTCAATGTGCTTAGCTCTGGAGTGTAAAATGGGATTCTTACTTAAACAAGTGGCAACAGTATTATCACAAAAGATAGGAATGTTACTCTCGAAGATTTGCAGATCTTCTAGCTGATTCTTCATCCAGAGCATCTGAGTTGTGCACAGTGATGCTGAGATATATTCTGCTTCTGCAGTTGATAGAGCGATAGTTGACTGTCTTTTGCTGGCCCAGGATATAAGATTATTTCCTAGGAGTTGACAATTTCCAGATGTGCTTTTTCGTTCCAATCTATCTCCTGCGTAATCTGCATCACAGTAACCCGAAAGTCTATACTCTGATGTTTTCTCATACATCAGGCCCAGGTTAGGAGTTCCTTTCAGATATTTGAAAATTCTCTTAACTGCTGTTAAGTGAGTTTCTCTAGGATCTGATTGGAATCTGGCACAGAGACAGACACTAAAGAGAATATCAGGTCGGGTAGTAGTAAGATAGAGAAGGGAGCCTATCATACCACGATAGAGCTTCTGACAAACCTTTTTACTGACTTCTTCCTTTTCAAGAATGCATGTTGGATGCATGGGAGTCTTTGCAGAGTTGCATTCAGCCATGTCAAATTTCTTCAGAACATCTTTTATGTATTTGCTTTGATGAACGTACGTTACTTCTGAAGTTTGGTTAATTTGAATTCCTAGAAAGAACTTTAGTTCTTGCATTAAGCTCATTTCAAATTCTGCCTGCATTAACTCAGAGAATTCTTGACAAACAGAGGCGTTAGCAGAACCAAAAATAATATCATCAACATATATCTGACATATCATGAGATCATTGTTAAGGTTTTTACAAAAGAGTGTGGAGTCAACTTTCCCTCTGATAAAATTGTGTTCCAGAAGAAAATTACTTAAACGTTCATACCAAGCTCTGGGAGCTTGTTTAAGTCCATATAAAGATTTTTTAAGTTTAAAGACATGTTCTGGAAAATTTGGATTTTCAAAACCTGGAGGTTGGTTGACATACACTTCTTCTGATATATAACCATTAAGGAATGCGCTATTGAGATCCATTTGATATAATTTAATAGAATGATTAATAGCAAAAGATACAAGAAGAAGAATAGATTCTAACCTTGCGACTGGAGCAAAGGTTTCATTGTAGTCAATACCTTCTTGTTGACTGTAACCTTGAGCTACCAGTCGAGCTTTGTTTCTGACGACTTCTCCTTTCTCATTCAGTTTGTTTCTGAAAACCCATCTGGTTCCAATAACGTGAGTGCTTCTAGGCTTGGGAACAAGATCCCAGACATCATTCTTTGTGAATTGATCTAACTCTTCTTGCATAGCTGAAACCCAGTCGTTATCTTGAAGTGCTTCATCACAGGACGTAGGCTCGATCAGAGACACTAGTCCCAGAGGCGTCGCTTCAGAAGTCCTAAAGGTAGATCTGGTTCTGAAAGGTTCGTCTTTGTTGCCCAGAATCAAATCTTCAGATACGTTGATGCGACTTTTAGCTTTCTTTGGGATTACTGGAGAATGAATTTCCTCAGAGTTTTGAGTGGCAGTTGCTTCTGGAGCTTTATCAGATCCTGCAAGAGTGATTTCTAAATCTGCAAAATTTTCAACTAGCTTTGACTTTTCAGGGTCAAGCTTATCGTCAAATCTGACATGAATTGATTCTTCCACAATTTTGGTTTCTGTATTGTATACTCTGTAGCCTTTAGAGCGTTCTGAGTATCCTAACATAATACCTTTCTGTGCTTTGGAATCAAACTTGTTCAGATGATCTTTAGTGTTTAAAATAAAGCAAGAACATCCAAATGGATGGAAATATGAAATGTTTGGTTTCCTTCCTTTACACAGTTCATAGGGAGTCTTTTCCAGAATAGGTCTTATGGAGATTCTATTCTGAATATAACACGCTGTATTTACAGCTTCGGCCCAAAAGTGCTTAGCCACATTTGTTTCATTGATCATGGTTCTGGCCATCTCTTGGAGTGTCCTATTCTTCCTCTCTACAACTCCATTTTGTTGTGGAGTTCTAGGGCAGGAGAAATCATGGGATATTCCATTAGAGTCAAATAATTCCTCAAAATCCTTGTTTTCAAATTCCCCACCATGATCACTTCTGACTCTAATAATTTTAGAGTCAAATTCTTTTTGCACTTTGGAGCAGAAACTAGTGAATACAGAGTGTGACTCACTCTTGTGCTTTAGGAATTTCACCCATGTCCAGCGACTGAAATCATCAACAATGACTAGTCCATACTTCTTTCCATTGACTGATGCTGTTTTCACAGGACCAAATAAATCAATGTGAAGAAGTTCCAGAGGCTTAGAGGTGGTAACAATAGTTTTCTTTTTGAAAGAGGTTTTTGAAAATTTTCCTTTCTGACATGCTTCACATCGAGCATCTGAAGAAAACTTCAGTTTAGGTAGGCCTCTGACTAACTCAAGTTTATTTAGCTGAGATAGTTTTCTCATGCTAATGTGGCCCAAGCGTCTATGCCATACCCATTGCTCTTCGTGAACAGACATCAGACATTTCACATTTTGTTCTTTTAAATCAGAAAGATTAATTTTATAGATATTGTTTTTCCTCTTGCCTGTGAATAGGACAGAACCATTGTTTTGATTTATGGCTTTACATGTTTTTTGATTAAAGATTACGTCATACCCGTTATCACTTAATTGACTTATGGATAACAGATTACGCATTAATCCTTCTACGTAAAGGACATCAGATATAGAGGGAAGAGTACCATTACCAATAGTTCTGGAGCCTCTGATCCTTCCTTTCTGATCTCCTCCGAAGCCTACGAATCCAACGTCTTTAAGTTCCAGGCTTTGGAACATAGACTTTCTTCCCGTCATGTGTCGCGAGCATCCAGAGTCCAGGTACCATGACTGGTGTTTGAACTTTGCTGCATAGGATATCTGCAACATAAACAATCTTATCTTTTGGTACCCAGAGTCTCTTGGGTCCTTTCTGATTAGTTTTCCCAGAGTTTCTTATAACTTTAGGTTTTCTAGCATTTTCAAATTTTTGTTCTTGTGTGTGTGTGTAGTGATATGAAAATGGAGATTTGAGTTGGTCACTAGTAGAAGTTTTATCTTCCTTAGGATCATACCCAATTCCCTTTTTATTGTTTTGACTGACTCCATAAATCATGGATGCCATAACACTCCTTCCTATCCCATTTTTCAGAAATTCTTGAAAGGCTTCTTCATATTTATAGATTATTGTATTTGAAGTCTGTGGAGCTTGAGATAACGCTTCTTCTAGTTCTAAACGATTTTTATTTGCAGCGTCTCTTTGTAATGTTAAAGATCTGATTTCATCTTCTCGTTTTAGAATTGTCATCTCAAGCTTGCCACATTCTTCAAATTTTTCTTCAAGACAGCCTTTTATTGCTTTAAACTTTTATTTTAATTTCTGATATGAGCTAAGAGTTTCTGACAAGCATGATTCTAGATCAGATCGAGAGAGTTCGGAAAATACCTCTTCAGATTCTTCATCTGAACTGTTCCTGGATGTGGTAGCCATGAATGCCACATTGGCCTGTTCATCAGAGTCAGATTCTGATGAGTCAGATTCACTATCATCCCAGGTAGCCATTAATCCTTTCTTTGTCCTGAAGGTATTTTTCTTGAAACTTTCTTTTTTGGAACTATCTTTCTTTAGCTTGGGGCATTCATTCATGTAGTGACCTGTTTCTTTACATTCATAACAAGTAATATCTTTGTTAGTTTTACCTTTTGAGGTTGATTCTGATTGATCCCCTCTGGGTTTGGTCTTCTAAAGTTGTTGTTCCTCTTTTTCCAGAGTTGTTTAACTCTTCTGGTCAGGAGGGACAATTCTTCTTCCTCATCAGAATCTTCTTGTTCAGAGTCATCTGCATCTTCTGTCTCGGCCTGTAATGCTTTGGTTCTGTCAGATTTGCGTCTTTCAGATCTGGACTTTAATGCTATAGACTTGTTCTTCTTCTGAGGTTCGTCTTCCTCTAGTTCTATCTCATGGCTTCTGAGAGAACTGACAAGCTCTTCAAGACTGATATTGTTCAGATCCTTAGACAGCTTCAGAGCAGTGACCATGGGTCTCCACTTCTTTGGCAAGCTTCTGACTATCTTTTTGACGTGGTCTGCAGTTGTGTACCCTTTGTCTAGAACTTTGAGACCTGCAATAAGAGTTTGGAATCTAGAGAACATTACCTCTATGGCTTCATCATCCTCCATTTTGAAGGCTTCATATTTCTAGATAAGCGCCAGAGCCTTTGTCTCTTTGACCTGAGAGTTTCCTTCATGAGTCATCCTTAGAGAGTCAAGTATGTATTTCACTGTATCTATGTTGGTGATCTTTTCATACTCGTTGTAAGATATAGCATTGAGAAGTATGGTTCTGGCCTTGTGATGATTTTTGAAAACTCGCTTCTGATCATCTGACATCATACTTCTGGGAACTTCAACTCCATCCACTGTGACAGGAGGTTTGTATCCATCTGTGACAATGTCCCAGAGATCAGCATCATAGCCTAGAAAGAAGCTCTCAATCCTATCTTTCCAGTAGTCGAATTTTTCTCCATCAAAGACAGGAGGCTTAGCATTGTAACTGTCTCTTTCATTTGTGTGGGCCATGGTTTTTCTCGTTCTGGATCTCTCTACACTGTTAAGTGTTTGATTAGAAAATCAATAACAGAGCCGAAGCTCTAATACCAATTGAAGGTGAGAAAAACAAGAAAGGGGGGTTTGAATTGTTTTGGAAAATAAGCGCTTTTTCAGAATAAGACCACACAAGGAATTTATACTGGTTCGCTTATAACACAAAGCTACTCCAGTCCACCCGGCCAAGGTGATTTCGCCTTCAAAAAGGACATAATCCACTAATCTTGAAATATTATTACAACCAACATCTAAGAGAAAGATCTCTTAGTCCTCTCAAGTATACAGACTGCGCAGAGTCACTTGAGGAAATAAAGTAATAGATAAAAAGGCTTTGTAATCTAGAGTGCTTCTAGAATAAAGCAAATATTACAACAGTAAGAACAAAAGAATGTTTCACGTTCTAAGCAAAAGCTTCGTGAAAGATTGAGAGAGAGAGAAGAAAACGTTTATATGCGTTGGTGTGTCTCTCAATGCTGTTTGCTGTCCTTTATATAGAGATGAAACGACCGTTGAAATTGATGGCAAATTTGATCTTGAATAGGAATTAATGCCATAACTTCTGTTGTTTCTTGCCAAAACAACTTTGTCTCCCTGAATAACTTCTTTCCAATAATATTTACTTTCCATTTAAATTCGAAGTAGTCGTTACTCTTTCTTATTTAGGAAATCCATAATCAAGGTCTCTGTGACTCTGTAAATCTGAGATCTTGCTATGTGGATTTGAAGCTTCTGATGTTTTGATCTCTTAGGGTTCTGATGATGACTTCAGATGACGCTGAGAGCTTCTGGAATTGAGATATACCTTTGTTCAGAGTCAGAACTTCTAGAGCGTACTCCTTGTTCAGATGCCTCTGATGTTTTTGCTGTTTTGCTCAGAGTTTAGAACATCTTGAGCGCGTTACTACTTCAGATGCTTCTGATAATTTGTATCTGATATGATTCTGTGTCTGATGACGTAATCAAATTCCTTTCTTTTAGTTTAGATTCCTGCACACTTAGAAACTTTATGTTAGAGTGCCATTTTTGGTTTCGTCTTTTGTTATCATCAAAATCTTGGAGTCTGTTCTAGAACAATTTTTGTTCTTACAATGGGTACATCCATTCAAACAACAAAACTTGTAAATATAATCTATTCTTTTCTCACCCCCCAATCTTTTGTGCAAATCTTTTCACAAATACCAACCTACAACACATATTTGCAAAAAGGGTTCCCTTAGAGTACTAAGGATGTTTTGGGTGCGTAAAACCTTCCCATTTCATAACCAACCCCCTTACCTAGATCTCTGACATTTTTATTAGTTTTTGATTTGAAAAACTTCTTACTTGACTTTTGTTCGCTTTTTAGCCTTTCCTTTGGACAAATAAAAGTGCGGTGGCGACTCGAATTGTATGTTGACTTTTGGTTTAGTGAATAAACCTAAAGGTAACGAAAACCCCGCTACACATTCCTACCCTTACTCTGATTATTTTAGGATGCAAGACGCTTGGCTTGTTATCTAGAATTTTCACCTTTGCCCATAGACTTTAGTACAATCTAATCACAAACATTATTTCCATAAACCCTTATTCAAGGTAAAAACAAACACAATCCATCAAACGTTATTTTTATTCCTTAGGGCATCACTCCGAAAACCCTTTGAAATTCTGGTATCAGATATAAGATGTCGAAGGTAATGTCACGACACTAATAGAATTAGTTCAAAGACTCTCCGTACACTTCAACAAGTTACAGTCTTTCTCACCTAATCTCTACCCGTGCAATTTCTACCTAAGCACTCTTAGATATGAGAACCCACTCACTTCCCTACAATTACACACCAGTGATTTTAAACAACAATCCCTTAAGAAAAGAAAATACTTTTCAATTACACACTCTTGATTTTACTTCACAGTTTCAATCAAGAAGACACACTCTTGATCTTGCTTCACAACTTTGATCAAGAAGATACACACTCTTGCTTAACAGCTTTAGAGTGACAAATTACAACCACAAATCATTTCAATTCAATCATCAATGGATGACTTGAATGACCTACAAGTCTCACGACTAAACAGACACAAACCCTAGCTCTCTCTCTATATTTCGCTCAGTATTGGTTGTGTGTTCAAACAGGTTTTCTAAGTCCCTTTTTATAGAAGCATCCAGCTGGGCTTGGACATCTTGAAAACCCTAAATCTATTTTCCAATCAAATCTTTTTATAACAGCTGGTTAGATCTCCTTGGAAAATAAGTAAATCTGGTTGTAATCCATGATTGAATGCGCCAGCTAATCATATCTTCAATCATACACAGATTGCCATTAATTGTGCAATCACAAAACACCATTCATACTGAATGTTCTGTGTACAAGGTGTCATGACATCGGGTGTGATATCCTGGAAAAATCCTGCATAATCCAATAATTCCTTTTATAACTTCCAGCAGGTACAACCATATCAGATGCCATGACCTTGTGTATGCCATCTGAAACAATCCTGCATGAACATGTCTTTCATTTAAGCTCCAGCAGGTACATCCAATATCAGAAGCCATGGCATTGTATGTGGCATTCTGAAACAATCCTGCATGAACATGTTCTTGAACTCCAGCAGGTACATAGGATATCTTATGTTAAGACATCACACATAACATCTTGTGATCACTCTTTGTTTTACCAAAATTGCTGTTAACACTTAGAATCAACAAACTCCCCCTTTGGCAAATTTTGGCTAAAACATATATCTGTCCTTTTTGTTCACAAGGTAAACTATCAGCAGTTTAAACAACATAACAGTAGTTTAATCAGCAGCAGAAGCAAAACAATTACTAGCTATGGCTACTAGTAATGCACACATGCACAAGGGTACTTCTCCTCCCCCTAAATTTGTGCAACACAAACAGAATTACTAGTTATGGATGCAACTAGTAAGACACACAAATGCACAAGGGTACTCCTTCTCCCCCTAAATCTGTGCACACAACAAACAGCCTCCATGAACATAACAGCTACTGTAACTCCAGCACCTGTACCAGCCAGAATGTCATTCTGACATCTGCTTCAACACCACCACCTGTGCACCATGTCAGACATCCAACATTTTGTTTTATTTTAACACCTGTGCACTTCCTTTAATAATAGCTGTCCTCCAGCTATATACATCTCACAACTTCCACAACAGCTTCCATATCAGCACTTCTCCCCCTTTTTAGTCAAAATTGACCAAAGGTGACCTTTTTCAAAATCAATAAAACTTCAATCAACATCAGAATAGCTTCCAGCCACACAGTCTAGTCCTTGCCACAACACAGTTTACCCAGTCAGAAATATCCTCTGGGATAACCACAAACTCCTTTACTTGCTATAGGTTCTCATGAACAGAGATCCCTAACTTCCCCCTTAAACATTCAAATTGATTGGCATCCGAAGCTTTAGTGGAAATGTCTGCTAGTTGCTTTTCAGTAGTAACATGCTCCAGAGTTATGATCTTCTCTTCTACAAGTTCTCTGATGAAGTGATGACGAATGTCAATGTGCTTTGTCCTGCTATGTTGAATAGGATTTTTGGAAATATTTATGGCACTCAAGTTATCACAGTATAATGTCATGACTTCTTGTGTGACATTGTATTCAGACAACATCTGCTTCATCCAGACCAGTTGAGAACAACTACTCCCAACTGCTATGTATTCAGCTTCAGCAATGGATAGAGATACACAAATTTGTTTCTTGCTAAAACATGAAATCAAATTGTTCCCCAAAAAGAAGCATCCCCCAGATGTGCTTTTCCTATCATCAGCACTTCCAGCCCAGTCAGCATCACAGTAACCAGTCAACATGGATCCAGATCCATGGGTATATAACATCCCGTAGTCACTGGTGCCATTGACATATTTAAGTATTCTCTTCACTTGGTTTATGTGACTGACTTTTGGTTCAGCTTGATACCTAGCACAAACACCTACAGCAAATGCAATGTCAGGTCTGCTTGCTGTGAGATATAGCAGACTTCCTATCATGCTTCTGTATAGACTCTGATCTACACTGACACCATTTTCGTCTTTGGAGATTTTCACATGAGTAGGAGCAGGTGTCCTTTTATGGCTTGCATTTTCCATTCCAAACTTCTTCACAATGTTCTTGGCATACTTGCTTTGAGATAGAAAGATAGAGTCTTCCATCTGTTTGACTTGTAGCCCAAGATAGTAGGCCAGTTCTCCAACAAGGCTCATCTCAAACTCAGATTGCATTTGTCTAACAAAATGTTCAACCATCTGTTTTGACATCCCACCAAAAACAATGTCATCTACATATATTTGTGCCACCATGACCTTTCCTCCTTCATTCTTCACAAACAGAGTTTTGTCAATACCTCCTTTCTTGTATCCATTGTCAGTGAGGAACACTGTGAGTCTCTCATACTAAGCCCTGGGAGCTTGCTTCAACCCATAGAGGGCTTTCTTTAATCTGTACACATGTTGTGGAAGATTTGGATCTGTGAATCCTTTAGGCTGTTCAACATATACTTCTTCATTTAAGTAGCCATTCAGGAAGGCACTTTTTACATCCATTTGAAATAGCTTGAATTTCAGAATGCATGCCACTCCAAGCAATAGTCTAATGGACTCAAGGCGAGCTACAAGAGCAAATGTTTCATCAAAGTCTACTCCTTCAACTTGAGTATATCCTTGAGCTACTAATCTAGCTTTGTTTTTAGTAACAACCCCTTGTTCATCAGATTTATTCTTATATACCCACTTTGTTCCTATGACATTTACTCCTTCAGGTCTAGGAATCAATTCCCATACTTCATTCCTCTTGAATTGGCCTAACTCCTCTTGCATTGCATTGATCCAGAACTCACCAGTCAAGGCTTCCTTGATATTTCTGGGTTCAATCTTTGACACAAAGCAGCCATGTGAGATTACTTCCCTTGATCTAGTAGTGACTCCTTTATCTGGATCTCATATGATAAGATATTTGGGATGATCCTTCTGAATTCTGATAGAGGGTCCCTTGTTGATTTTGTCATCTTCAGGTTCAGCTTGAGGAGGTTCTTCTTCCTTATTTTTGTCTGAGAGGTCAACTGGAGTATCATTCAGAGATGTCTCAACATCGTCTGTGACATCCGTCTGTTGGTCATCAACCACAACATTAATGGATTCCATCAATACATTAGTTCTGGAATTAAAGACCCTGTACGCTCTGCTGTTTGTTGAATAGCCCAAAAATATTCCTTCATCACTTTTGGGATCCATCTTCCTTCTTTGCTCACGATCAACCAGGATATAACATTTGCTACCAAATACCTGGAAATATTTGACTGTGGGTTTCCTTCCTTTCCAGACTTCATAAAGGGTCGTGGGAGTTCCTTTCTTTAATGTCACTCTGTTGTGAACATAACAGGCTGTGTTCATGGCTTCAACCCAAAAATGATAGGGCAATTTCTTAGCATGAATCATAGCTCTGGCTGATTCTTGAAGAGTCCTATTTTTTCTTTCCACCACACCATTTTGCTGGGGAGTGATGGGAGATGAGAACTCATGATGAATTCCTTCTGAAGAGCAGAATTCAGCAAATTTGCTGTTCTCAAACTCCTTCCCATGATCACTTCTAATTTTGACAATAGGACTTTCTTTTTCCCTTTGAAGTTTCAAACAAAGCTCCTTAAAGACTTCAAGTACATCAGATTTTTCTCTTATAAAATTGATCCAGGTGTTTCTGGAGAAATCATCCATCACCACATATGCATATTTCTTCCCACCAAGGCTTTCTACTTGCATGGGTCCCATCAAGTCCATATGAAGTTGTTCCAGGACTTTGGTAGTTGTGTCATGTCTAAGCCTCTGGTGTGACATCCTTGTTTGTTTTCCAATCTGACATTCTCCACAGATTTTTCCCTCATCAATCTTTAAGTTGGGAATTCCTCTAACAGCTTCAACTGATATGATCCTTTTCATACCTTTAAGGTGCAGATGGCCCAATCTTTGATGCCATATCTTCACTTCTTCTTCTTTGGCTAAGGTACACATTGAAGAGTATCCAGTTTCTTGAGAGCTCCACATGTAGTAGTTGTCTTTGGACCTAACTCCCTTCATGATTACTTTATTTTCTTTGTTAGTAATCAGACATTCAATTTTGGTGAAGTTTACATTCAGACCTTGATCACACAGTTGACTGATGCTTATAAGATTAGCAGTTAATCCCTTAACAAGTAGGACATCAACAAGGTCAGGAACTCCAGGGCATTCCAACCTACCTATTCCCTTAATTTCCCCCTTTGCACCATCACCAAAGGTAACATAACTCATGGCATGAGGATGAAGTTCAGTTAGCAGATTTTTGTTCCCAGTCATATGTCTGGAGCAACCACTGTCAAAATACCAATCTTCTTTGGCTGAAACTCTGAGGGAAGTGTGAGCTATTAGACTTGTGACCTTTGTCTTAAGAGCCCATTGCTTTTCGTTGACAGTCTTGTGATGCTTGGACCTTGATTGGTATTGAGACTGAACAGGGCCAAGATAGCCACATAGCTTATAGCAGAAGGGCTTCAGGTGGCCAAATTTTCCACAGTATTGGCATTTCCATCTTTGATGCTTCCCTTTTTGCTATTGTGACATTTGATGTGACATCTCAGGTTTGCTTTTAACATGGCTGCACTTAGGTTTGGATTTTGGTTTGCAACCAGTGTAACTGCACTCAGCCTTGAATCCAATACCAGATTTGTTTCCTGTTATTTGGCCAGTCTCGAGAATCTTGTCTAAGATGGCAGATCCATTGTTAAGCATTCTTACATACTTAGTCATCTCATCTAGTTTGGAATTCAAGAATACAGGTTCCACCTTCAATTTTGAGATGGTTTCCACAAGCTCTTCCTTTTCATTTTCCAGCTGAGCTATCACTTTCTTCTGGCTTTCAACTTGTCTGCACACTCCTACACTTCTTTGGCACAACTCTTTAAGGGTTCTTTCATCATCAATTGACTCTTCCTCAGACCCTCATCTTCCTATCAATGCAGTCACATGGTTTGTAGCTTCTTCTGTTTCACTTCCATTAGACCAAGGGGCCACAAGACTCCTCTTTTGTTTCTTGAGGTAGGTCCCACATTCAGTTTTAATATGACCATACCCATTACACTCATAGCACTGAACTTCTTTGGGCTCTTCTTCAGACTTTGGTTTCTTACCAAAGCTGTTGGATTTACTGATGTCAGATGTGATGTTCTTGACATTTCCCTTTGCTCTCACATCTACCTTTTTTATCAGTTTGTTGAACTGTCTTCCCAGCATTGCTATCTCATTTGCCAGGTCTTCATCAATATCGTGACCACCTTCCTCATCTTCCTCTTCAGTGTTTGACATAATTGCTATGCTCTTGGCTTTCTTTTCAGCTCCATCACATATTCCCATCTCAAATGTTTGGAGGGATCAAATTAGCTCATCAACTCTCATATTTGAGATGTCTTGAGATTCCTCTATGGCTGTTACTTTCATAGCAAATCTCTTGGGGAGTGATCTGAGTATTTTTCTTACTAACTTTTCATCTGACATCTTCACACCCAAGGCTCCAGAGGCATTGGCAATTTCAAGGATACTCATGTAGAAATCATGAATATTTTCATCTTCTTTCATTCTTAAGTTTTCAAACTTGGAGGTGAGTAGCTGAAGTCTAGACATCTTTACCCTAGAGGTGCCTTCATGAGTGGTCTTGAGAATGTCCCAAGCATCTTTAGCCACTTCACAGTTATTTACCAGCCTGAAAATATTCTTGTCTACCCCATTGAATATTGCATTCAATGCTTTAGAGTTTCCAAGAGCAAGATCATCCTCTTCCTTGGACCATTGTTCTTCAGGCTTCTTCTCAGTAGTGGCTTCTCCTTCTTTAGTAATGACAGGATGTACCCAACCTGTTAACACAACTTTCCAAGCCTTGTTATCAAGGGATTTCAGAAACGCTACCATTCGAGGTTTCCAATAGTCATAGTTAGAACCAACCAAAATTGGTGGCGTATGAACAGATCCTCCATCTCTCTCCATTGTACCAGAAAGTATTGTCCCTAGATCTCACCCAGAACCAGAGCAGGATGCCTGCTCTGATACCAAGTGAAATTCTGGTATCAGATATAAGATGTCGAAGGTAATGTCACGACACTAATATCTGTTAACATACAATGGATAAAGATACAGAATGGTAAAGCAAATAACACAAGTAATTGTTAACCCAGTTCGGAAGGAAATTCACTAAATAAGAATTAGTTCAAAGACTCTCCGTACACTTCAACAAGTTACAGTCTTTCTCACCTAATCTCTACCCGTGCAATTTCTACCTAAGCACTCTTAGATATGAGAACCCACTCACTTCCCTACAATTACACACTAGTGATTTTAAACAACAATCCATTGAGAAAAGAAAATAATTTTCAATTACACACTCTTGATTTTACTTCACAGTTTCAATCAAGAAGACACACTCTTGATCTTGCTTCACAGCTTTGATCAAGAAGACACACACTCTTGCTTAACAACTTTAGAGTGACAAATTACAACCACAAATCAGTCCAATTCAATCATCAATGGATGACTTGAATGACCTACAAGTCTCACGACTAAACAAACACAAACCCTAGCTCTCTCTCTATATTTCTCTCAGTATTGGTTGTGTGTTCAAACAGGTTTTCTAAGTCCCTTTTTATAGAAGCATCCAACTGGGCTTGGACATCTTGAAAACCCTAAATCTATTTTCCAATCAAATCTTTTTATAACAGCTGGTTAGATCTCCTTGGAAAATAAGTAAATTTGGTTGTAATCCATGATTGAATGCGCCAGCTAATCATATCTTCAATCATACACAGATTGCCATTAATTGTGCAATCACAAAACACCAGACATTCATACTGAATGTTCTGTGTACAGAATGTCATGACATCGGGTCTGACATCCTGGAAAAATCTTGCATAATCCAATAATTCCTTTTATAACTTCCAGCAGGTACAACCATATCAGATGCCATGACCTTGTGTATGTCATCTGAAACAATCCTGCATGAACATGTCTTTCATTTAAGCTCCAGCAGGTACATCCAATATCAGAAGCCATGGCATTGTATGTGGCATTCTGAAACAATCCTGCATGAACATGTTCTTGAACTCCAGCAGGTACATAGGATATCTCATGTTAAGACATCACACATAACATCTTGTGAACACTCTTTGTTTTACCAAAGTTGCTGCCAACACTTAGAATCAACACCCTTTTCTCAAAGGCAAAATCAAGCAACACACAAACATTTTCTACTCTGAACTATGTAGCTCTGATTTCTCATCACCCGATGAGTGGTACGTAGGCACAAGGGCCACAATCCTTGGCGAACACAATAACAAAAAACCCAGAATCCCATAACTCTTTTCACACTGTTTTAAAAAATAAAACAATAAACGAGATAAATACCCATATACGTAAACAACCTAAATGATTCTCAAGGACGTGAGGTGTGCTAATACTTTACCCTTGGATAACCGACTTCAGAACCTAAGTCTCAGATTGCGAGATCGATTCTTTATCCTTGCACTACATGTGTGCACCTTTTCCTTTTAAGGGTTTTATCAACTATTTTTCCTCTCCTCTTACATAGAGGATCCAATAAAATTTGGTGGTGACTCTTCTGATTTTTCCTCATTTTAGCAATTCTTTAGTTCAACCCCGCTTTAGTTATCATATGAATACACCGGTAGCGACAACTGACGACTTTGTTGGGGACCCGGTTTCCCTAAGCAAGTCTAGTTTAGTTTGGGTTGTCTTTATTTTATACGTATGTAGGGGTTTATCTATTTATTTATTTTTTCTATGTATAACTTGCTTTTTGTTACTAACTTGTGTATATATTTTATTTGTTGGTCCAAAATCTTGGCTCTGTGACGAAGGAAAAAAAGGTTACAATGATGATTGCAATTAAAACCTTGTGTGAAAGACTCTCCACTCGAGTCTGAGAGCTTGCTTGAGATAGGAGAGGTTGAGTATTATGGGTCCTCGGGGAGCTTTCCTTGTGTAGGATCGTAAAAAAACCTTACTTAGTGGTAGACTCTCTTAGAGGTATTGATGACCTTGGTCGGACTCTCTTTTAACATTTAACATTGGTCGCCCTAGACCGATGGTCGTGTAGTATAGATCCTCGGGGAGCTTTCCTCGTGAGGGTCGATACGAAGATCTCACTTAGAGTAGATTTCCTTGATGGAGCTGTCGTCTGGCAAGTAAATTGACATAAGCGACGGACAATCAAGGGAGTACATGACTCTAAGGGCGTGTCTTACACTCAATTTCACAAAAGTCCTAGATCATGCAAAGTGAGAACCCTAGTTTGAAAACCAATCATTATTAAACCTCACACTTCGTCACGATGGTCCCAGACTTTGAACCCCGTGCCTAAATTTTAGTGGAAACTAATAAAAATCGTTCATCCATTCATACGTTCATTCATACATTCATTCATACATTAAGAATCAATAAGCAAAGCTCTTAAGCATTTTGTTTGTTTAAATGCAAAATTGCAAGACTTTTTACCAACACAATCATGGATCCCTCAGCAAGGAAAAACACTTCCACTTTCAGATACAAGAGTGCAGACATCAACACTTTGAAGGTACTTTGCTCTAGAGTAATATTCCTCAAGGACAACAAATTAAGATCTACCTTTGGTAACATAGTAGACCTTCTAACAGAGAAGGTTGACTATGGTGCAATCACTACATTTGCTCAATATTATGACGTCCGTATGAGATGCTTCACCTTCCTATACTTTCAAATTTCCCTAACTCTAGAAGACATTGAGAGACTTCTCAACCAACCGATAAAGGAATATAACCCTTCCCCAAATTGGAAGAAGGATTTTTCTTTATCGAGCTCTCTACGTCTTGGGTATTAACGCCAATGAACTAATGTCTAATTGGGAATCTAAAGGTATCGTCAAGGATTTAAATCAGAAATTCCTCAAAGCCCATGCTTGGGAGATGATTAAGGAAGAAAGGCCATATTTTTGTAGCGCAAAATTAGCACTTTTGATTCATGGAATTGTTATATTCCTTAACATAGACAAATTTGTGGATCATTTGGCGGTGGAAGTCTTTCTAGCCAAAAATATGGTGTCGTTTCTGCTTGCCGACTTCTATTATACCTTCCATATAAGGCATGAGAAGAAATGAGGGACATTTCTCTATTGCGCTCCCCTTTGCACTTATGGACGAGGGCTCATATGCCTCAACATGGACCCTTTGCCTATAACAACCTGTCATGGCCCCAAAAGTTCGCATTTCTCTTTGCCAGTTCAATTCTTTGGTATAAGAGAGAATGTGAAATAAAGGATGTCATTGTAAGACGTGGAGGGTTCATGAATGTTCCCTTAATAGGAACGCATGGTTGTTTCAATTGCAACCCCGCTTTGCTCAAAAGACAGTTGGGATACTCCATGTTGAGTCCTCCCGAGGATTGAGACCTCATACCTTTCATCGTGAATACCGTGGATACACTCGATTCAAATATGAAGAGAATGCATAGAGCTTGGACAAGCATAATTCAGATTTACCAATAGGGGGTAAGAAGAACATCCTAGCAAAGGAACCCTACTTTGTGTGGGTAAAAGAAAGGGCTAGGGTTGTCAAAATGCCTTTCCTTTTTAAGCCTTCATCATTTCCGTTGGTGCCCGGACCCGAGCCCATATTGCAAGAAGACATGGACAAGCTTACCGACAAAATACAAGAGCATAAGTTGGAAGACACTTAAATATATGTCCAACTCAACCGTGCCAAGGAACGTAACCACACCTTGGAAGGAAATGGTAAGCAAGTATATGTGAAGTTAGCGGTTAACAAGAAGAGACTCATGGAAGTCAAAGGATAAAGGTTTTAAGTTGGTGGTTTTCTACTAAGAGCCAATTCTGAGCTAGACGCTCGCAACAACAAGTTAGATCAAGCGTACCGAACCATTAGGGACCTTGAGAAGACCGTTGAGAGATCTAATGCTATAAAGAAAGAGGCTAGGGAAGATTGCGAAGCCCAAATCCTCGAGCTTAGGACCACTCTAAAGGAGTGCTAAGATCTCTTGGCTAAGGAACAACTAGAGAGGGAGAAAGTTCACCGAAGTGACTTGCGCGAGAAGTCTAACCTTGGACGAGCTTGCGAGCAAATCAAGAATCTGAAGATGGGAATCTATGATCAAGTGTACGTGGAGTTGCAAAATGAGTGCATATATTAGTAGGAGAGATTCCATGGAGCCGAAGCTTTAATTTCTCAAAGGGATGGAATCATCCATAACCTCCAAACCCTCAATAACGAGTGGAGGGACAAATATTCCAACATGGTAATGCTGACTAGTTATGTTCTCCAAGACTTTCCTGATAAGTTGAAAGAGGTTGATTTAATCATGTGCCCAGAAAACACCCCCAAAGAGGTTTACCATTTCGTCAAGTTCCACAAGAAGACAATGGTTGGATTCATCACCGATATTGAGGCTTTTCGCAAGTCTCAAGGGGTCACTTTTAGGGTTGATATTTGGTTTTCTTATTTGTCTCAACCATTTGTACTTTGAAATTTCCATGTATTTGTAATTTATATGATTCCCTTTAAAAAATGAATGAAGCTTTTGTTAATCACTTTGTGTGCTTTCCTTTATTCTTGATTTGTGAACATAAATTGTTAAGTATTTCTTGCAATAAAACAACATGAATAACTAAGGAGCTTTGCGTTAACAAAAAAACACATTCATGCATCATTCGCATTTAAAAAATAACATAAAACAAAAACTCATCATTCACCATTTCTTGATCAGAAAACGATTCCACAAACTGACTTCCTGACACCATTACAACACGCGCCGACATCAAAAAGCAGTATCAGACCAACTAGAACATAATCAAGTCGCGCTCCGCAAAGAGGTGACCCAAGTAACATCTCAAATGGGGAAGCTGATGGAAACAATTCAAGTAGTCACTTGAGGTCAGGAAATAATGGCCAAAATGCAAGAGGATATAAATCAGCATGCTCACACTGCCAATCCCCTTCCTAATCCTCCTGTCATAGAGAATCCAGTGCCTTCTCCTCAAAGAAATCCTCTAGTTCATATTCCAATAGGTGCACTCGACGGTGTCCCTCCGGTTACTCTCAATCCTCCTGTTATTGAAATAGACGAACAACAAGACACTTTCTTCAGCCCAAGGGCTGCCTCCATGTATGAAGCTTTTGACTCTCCTACCAACGAGGTGGAGAATAAGGTTAAAGCCATTGAAGAGAAACTGAGAGCGATGGAAAGCACATACGCATTGGGTCTCGATGCTACCGAGATGTGCTTAGTTCCTGGAGTGGTTATCCCCGTTAAATTTAAGGTCCTTGACTTTAAAAATTACAAAGGAGCCAGTGATCCAAGAACTCACATTCGAGCCTACTGTCGTAAATAGGTCTCCTATTCTGATGACAACCGACTCCTCATGCATTTATTTCAAGATTCGTTAAATGGAGCATCGTTGGATGGGTATATGCAACTAGAAGGCACCCACATCCGTACATGGAGGGAGATGGCTGAAGCGTTCCTTAAGCATTATCAGTATAATACAAACACAAAGTCCAATCGCCCGTAGTTGCAAAATTTGACACAAAAGTCCGAAGAGACTTTCAAGGTATACACTCAAAAGTGGAAAGAGCTCGCAACTAGAGTACAACCTCCTTTGATAGAACACGATTTGGTGGATATGTTAATGGGAAACCTGCAAGGCCTATATTTAGATAGGATGGTAGGGAGTATATCCTCTGGCTTTTCCGACTTCATTTTGGCCGGCGAGAAAATTGAAAATACGATAAAGATGGGAAAATCCAAAATTCTACAAGCATCTTCAGTGTTGTAAAGAAACCCTTTGTCGCATATGGAAAGAAAAGGGAAGGAGAAACAAATGCAACCCCAATAATAAGAGCAAGAGCCCTGACATACTGTATCCCGTATCAGTAAGTGGCCACCGTAGAGCCACTCATACAATAACAAAAACCTTTCAAAATTCCAATTCAACAAGAACAACAACAATGTTATAAACAACGACCTCAACAATAACAACATCAACGCTATAAACCGCAACAACAACAACCACATTATCAACATCAACAACAACAAAGACAAAGACTACCCGAGAGAAGGTTCAATTCGGTCCTAATGCCATACAGTCACATCCTACCATACTTGCTGCGAGCATTATTAACACAGTTAAGGGAGTTAGGACCACCCCTAATGGTTCTTCGCCCGATTACGATGTTAATGCCCGATGCGAGTTCCACTTAGGAGCTCCCAGCCATTCCATCGAGAAATGTAAGTCCTTAAAGTATAAGGTGCAATATTTGATCGAATCTAAGATAATTACATTTTCTCCTAACGGGCCAAATGTAAACAATAACCCAGTGCCTCCTCACAACAAGTCGAACGTGAACATGGTAGAGATGGACAATAGAAGAATATTTTTGAACTGTGTAGATGAACTGGAAACTCCACTCCTCGAGATAAAGAACGTGTTGATGAAAAGTAATGTATTTCTTGTTTGTAGTACAACTTGTGAACAATGTTTGATTAACCCGCAACAATGCGGAATTTTAAAGTCCACCATACAGAAGCTAATGGACCAAGGAATCTTGTTGATAGATCGTCCATCCACAATTGAAGAAGTGTCCAATCTTAAGATCCCGTATGATGAAGTTTTACCTCTTCAGATACCATATAATATCTCTCAGATGACCCTCTCTGTAACTCTCATTACTCCTATGGTGATAACAGTCCTAACACCGTTTCCCTTTAACGATACAAAAGCGGTTTTGTGGGTGTACGACTCAGCAGTCTATATCCATGGACAAAGAATGCAAGAGAAGCACATGACGTATGATGAACCAATAATGGGTATAGCCGATACCAGTGGGGTCACCCAAATAGGAAGAATATTTCCTTCCACATCTCCCCCAGTTGACAATAGTGACCCTTAGGCCCAAGACAAAGGCAAATAGATTGAGAACGACCAACAAATGCAAGATTATCTACCTGCCAACGAGGTAGACGAATTCTTACGCATCATAAGGATAAGTGACTATAGAGTGGTTGAACAACTGAACCAAACTCCGTCCAAAATATCTATGTTGTATTAGCTCATGTTCTCCGAATCACATCATGACGCCTTTGTCAAATTTGTAAAATCCGCCTATGTGCCGCAAGAGATTTTTGTGTGCCAATTTGAGGGAGTGGTCAATAATATAGCTACCAGCCTAAGCCTAGGTTTCAGTGATGAAGAACTCCCCGCCGAAGGAAGGAACCATAATAAGGCCTTGCACATCTCTAGTGAATGTGTAGGGATTGTGTTGTCGAGGGTCTTAGTGGATACCAACTCATCTTTCAACATGCTGCCTAAGAGTTCTTTTTCAAAATTGACTATTGAGGGACTTGTGATGAAGCCGAGCGAGCTAGTGGTAAGGGAGTTTGATGGGTTGAGGAGAACAGTAATTGGTGAAGTAGATCTTCCCATCAAAATAGGCCCCCATACTTTCTTCATCACTTTCTTGGTGATGGACATATACCCAACCTACAGTTAATTGCTTGGATGATCGTGGATACATTTGACCGGAGCTGTTACTTCAACACTCCATCAAAGGTTGAAATTGTTTGTCAGCAACAAGCTAGCGGTTGTGGAGGGAGAAAAGGATATAATGATGAGTCACTTGGCATCATTCCAATATGTGGAAGAGAGGGAGAGGTGAAGGAAATCTCATTTCAATCATTTGAGATTGTCAATGTTGAAATGGTGGGCCCTATAGGGGAAGTAAAAACTGCTAAATTTCCAATGGCCTCCCTAAAAGATGATCATACTATCATTAAGAGTGGACACCCTGAAAGATGGAGAAGGATGCTAGAACTGCCGATCAACAAAGATTGCTCTGGATTGGGATACTACTCCTAAGACTTGAAGAAACAAACATTGATGGTTGTAGAGGGACAAGTGCTCCCCTTATTAGATTTATTCTCAAGCGTCGGGCACCTTGTAAATGACCATATCTATGCCCTGGGAAAGGATGGTGAAGTTGAAGAGGAAGGATTGATCAATAATAAGACTGAAGGAAGAGGATCAACCAGCTGGACTGTGTTGGAATTACCCGAAGTAACAATGTTGGAGAAGTAATTTCCCTGTTTTTTGTTTTTCCCTTGAAAAATCAAAGAACCCATGTCGTGCCCAAGGCATGGGGGAATAATTTGTAAGGACTCCTTTAAATTTCCCCTTTTTTATCAATTAATGAAAATCACCATGTTTCACATTCAAATTTGTGATCCTTGTCTTTCAATTATTTTATCTTTTCACTTAATCAAAAAAATGGCAATGCTTTTATTTTTCTTTATGTTTTTTAAATAATTTTTTTCCTTTCATAAAAATAAAGGCACGGACCCTAAATCATGCCGATTACCCTCGATTACCACCAATAATGGCTCTGCTATGGTCCTCTATGACTTCGACAATCCGATTAATCACGCTGACAAAGACCTCAATGAAGATTGTGAGCTCCCCGAAGAGCTAGCACGACTACTCAAGCAAGAGTCATAGGTCATACAACCACAAGAGGAATCAGTAGAAATGGTAAACCTTGGAACGGATGAGGAAGCTAAAGAGGTCAGAGTAGGATCATCTCTACAAGAAGAAGTAAAGGCGAAGTTGGTCAAACTCTTATAAGACTACATGGATGTGTTTGCATGGTCTTACCAAGAGATGTCAGACCTCAATACTAATATTATGGTTCACCACCTACCCCTAAAAGAGGATTTTCCTCCCGTGAAGCAAAATCTAAGAAAGACTTTTTCTGACATGGCTATGAAGATCAAGGAGGAAGTGTAAAAACAACTTAGTGTAAGTTTCCTAGAAGTTTCTAATTACCCCCAGTGGATTGCCAATATTGTTCCCGTGCCCAAAAAGGACGGAAAGGTAAGGATGTATGTAGATTATAGGTATTTGAATAGAGCAAGTTCCAAAGACGACTTCCCACTACCCTACGTTGATGTGCTAATGGACAACACCGCTCAATTCTCTGTTTTCTCCTTCATGGATGGCTTCTCCAGTTACAACCAAATCAGAATGGCTCAGGAGGATATGGAGAAGACTACTTTCATAACCCCGTGGGGTACCTTTTCCTACAAGGTTATGCCTTTCGAATTAAAGAATGTCTGCGCAACTTACCAACGAGCCATGGTCACACTCTTTCATGATAGGATTCATAGAGAGATCGAGGTCTACGTTGATGATATGATCTCTAAATCCCAAACTGAAGAAGAGCACCTTATCAATATGGAAAATCTATTTGAAATTCAAGTTGAGGCTTAACCCGAACAAGTGCACGTTTGGGGTAAGATCTGGAAAACTGCTAGGTTTTATCGTCAGTCAATGTGGCATTGAGGTGGATCCTCAAAAGGTAAAGGCCATACAAGTTATGCCTGCACCAAAAACCGAGAAGGAAGTCCAAGGATTCCTAGGTATATTGAGCTACATAGCTAGATTCGTATCTCACCTTATGGCTGAAGGTGAGAAAAATAAGAAAGGGGGGTTTGAATTGTTTTAGAAAATAAAAGCTTTTTCAAAAGTAAGAACACACAGAATTTTATACTGGTTCGCTTATAACACAAAGCTACTCCAGTCCACCCTGCCAAGGTGATTTCGCCTTCAAAAAGGACTTAATTCACTAATCTTGAAAGATTAATACAACCAAACGTCTAAGAGAGTGATCTCTTAGTCCTCCCAAGTATACAGACTACGCAGAGTCACTTGAGGAACAAAAGCAAATTCAAAAAAATAAATTTGTAATGGAGAGTGCTTCTAAGAGTAAGCAAATATTACAGCAGAATAATCAAGTAAGTGTTTTCACGTATGAGCAGCAGCTCGTGAAAAACTAAGAGAGAATGTAAAGAATTTTCTGTGCATTGTTGTCTCTTTCTCACTGAAGTAGGCTGTCCTTTATATAGTGGTGAAAGGACCGTTGGAGTGATGACAAAATATTGGCCTTTGATGAGCATTCAATGTTATTACTTCTGTTTTTCTTGCCATAACCAATTTGTCTCCCTGAATAACTTCTTTCTAAAAATACTTTCTTTCCATTTGAAGAAATTCTTTCCGTTACTCTTTCTGGATTTGGAGAATCTTCATCAGAGTCTTTGTTATCTCGGAGTTTCTATGTCAGAAGGAGATTGCGTTGAGGTTACATCGGAGCTTCTAAGAGTACTGGTCTTCTAGATCATCAGATCTAAGTCCAGTGGATGTTTAGAGGTTCTGGTTCTTTCTACTGTCTTGTTTTGCTCAGAATCAGAACTTCTAGAGCGCACTTCTTCTTCAGATGCTTCTGATTTTCTAGTACTTTGTATCTGATCAGAGTTTGTATCTGATAAAACGATCAGATTCCTTTGTTGCTGTTCAAAGTCCTGCACACTTAGAGAATTTTCGTTAGGGTGCCATTTTTGGTTTCATCCTTTGTTATCATCAAAATCCTGGAATTATATTGTAGAACAAATTTTGTTCTTACAATCTCCCCCTTTTTGATGTTGACAAAACAATCTTAGTTAAGAGATGAAACATTTAGAGATAAGAATATTTATATCAGATAGACGTGAGCTCCCCCTGAGATAAGTCTAGGAGTTCATAAGTTCTTACCGGAGCTTCCATGATATGATGTTTCTAGATACTCTTCTGCAAATTTCTAAGTCAAAAACGATTAGAACCAGTTAAAACAATGTTTGCAGAGTACTGAAAGGATTTAGATATGTTTTCATCAGAGCTGTTTTTAGTTCTCCCCCTTTTTGTCAGAATAAAAAAGACTTAGATAAATGAAGGAAAGACAAATATATATATATATATATATATATATATATATATATATATATATATATATATATATATAATATATATATATATATATATATATATATATATATATATATATATATATATATATAGAAAACACAAACAACAGAAAGCAACAAGCAAATCAACAATCAAAAGGAATCCTAGGTGCATAATAGTTTGGAGGTGGAGGCATCCTCTGAAGCAGCTGGGTCAGCAAATTCGGAATGTTGACATTTACTGAATCCTGTTCATCCAATCTGGCTCAGACTTCTTTCTGCTCCTTATGAAGATCTTCAAGTGTCTTGAGAACCGGAGGGACAAAGCTGGAAGACTCCCCCTGAGTCAGAGCATCCGGTTCTACCCTGTTGGCAGATTCTTCAGCACGACGAGCTTCAACTTCAGCAGCAGCTTTTGCTTCAGCTTCAGCAGCAGCAGCAGCAGCCTCAGCTAGAGCTTTGGCTTCAGCTTCCTTAATCCGTTGTATTTCCTCTTGTCTGGCTTTCTCTTCTGCTTCCTTCCGGGCTCTCTCCTCAGCTTCTCTGGCTAGACGCTCCTGGAGTCTTAGCTCAGCGTCTCTGATGAAGACATTTCAGACTTGCTCAGAGAGGCTCTTCAGCTTGAAGGCTTCAGCGGTCATCCACCCAATAACTCTGTTCCAGTGTGTCCTAACAGTTGAAGGATCATCACTGATGCCAAAGTTGATGGTCAGAGACTTGACCTTGTCAACTGAAGCTCCTGCAAACAACATTATTGCTTCCTCTAGGGTTGGCAGGGAGTTTTCTGGTTCAGAGGGTGGAGGTGGAGAAGTGGGAGGGCTTAGGTTGAGAGTGGGAGTTTGTGGTTCAGCGGATGTATTTGGTGGGTGTGTGTCAGAGTTATTTGGTTCAAGAGGTTGAGGGTCAGATGGTGTTGGTTTGGTTGTTCTGTGGGTGGTGAAGTGACTTCTGGTTCAGGTGTGGTTTGTGTTGGCTGTTGTGAGGCCAGAGTCTGAGCTTGAAGTTGGGCCAGAGTGGGAGATGAGGGGTCAGAGTGTTTTGTGTCTGATAAAATATTATAGTAGGGGGGTGATTCTGGAGAAGAAGATGAAGATGGTGAGGTGGTTTCATTCAGCATTTCTGCGTCAGAAAGAGGTAAGGTGGTGGTGGCAAGGTTAAATTTCTGGGATGGTTGATGAGATGTTCTGGTGGTTGAAGGAGGGGATTTTGAATTTGTATAGATAGGAGTGGGTTGAGGGAAAGAAGAAGCAATATTATGTGTTTGTACAATGGGAGCGAGTGAAACGGACTTACCAGAAGGTCCAGGCAGAGGTGCTGGAGGTCTTGATCCAGAGGATTCTCCCAGTCTTGCCTTCTTAGCTTGCTTCGCCTTCTCAGATGGTCCTCGTGGACGCTTCATAAAGTTCGGAGGCTCAGCTGGCAGCTGGCTTATGTTGAAGTCTGAGATATCCACTCCCTGTTTCCTCAGATCATCTAAGTAATATAGGATTACCTCTGGAGGGTCGATGTTTGAGAACAAATAAAGTCCATGTGGGATCTTCCTCTGATCTTTGAGAGCTTCCTAGGAGGTGTCCATAGTAGGTTTGAACTTCACCTGATCCAGAATCCCCATGCTCTTCAGATTTTTGGAGTTGAGAGCTCTTCCAATGTCAATCATCACGTCTTCCATGATTCTGAATGTTATCAGATGGTCCACGAGACGGCTTTCGATCAGAACGTCAGAGATTAGCCTTCCCAAAGGAATGTAGTTTCTGGGCTTCATGTTGTTTCTTGTATCTCGTACAGAATCTCTGAGGTACTTGAAGAGAAGTGCTAGAAGGCAGAGCTTCAGACCCTTTGGATGCAGTAGAGAATGCACTTCTGGTTTGTGTTGATGTAGTCTGAAGAGTTTGAAGCTGGACGATGATGGATGGTTCCCTAAGATAATCTTCAGCCAGACCCGGAGGTTCTGATGTAGTTCCTTGTTCTTGGATTGGTTGCCTTCAGTGTTCTGTTTGAAGATAGTTGGATTAATCTCATGGGAGAAATACTTTTCCCTAGGATTAATGTTGTAGATCCTTCTGCCTCTATCTTTCTCCATGCCCAGAAGAGCAGCAATGGACTTCTCAATTATCACCATTTTCACTCCCAGAACATAGGAAACGATGTAGTGATCATCAGCATCAGCGAATCTCCAGAATTCCTTCACTAAATTTATGTAGACTGGACCATACAAACGCTTGAAGTAATTTCCCCATCCTTGATTTCTGAGTTCTTCAGTGAGGTCAATGCCATTTCTTCGCATGTTGTCAAAATCCACCAAGGATTCACATAACACTTCCAGTTTCTCAAATGGCGTTGCAAGATTGATGTGAGGCTCACGATCAAGAATGTGAGGCTCTTTGTAGATGGGAGTTGTGACTACACCGGTAACCGCTGGGTTTGGGTTGCTTGAACTTGGAGCTTGTTCGTTTGAATACATTTGTTGAGAGAAGTTATAGACAGATTGTTGTTGAGCATCCATGAATGTTGTTGATAGCTGAGATGAAGATTGAAGAATGCTGCAGGAATGCCTCGAGAGAGCTGAGCTTGCAGAGGTTTATGAGTGCGTGAGAGTGAAAAGTGTGAAATGTGTGAATTGAGGTGTTTAAATACCCAAATTAGGGCGCATGCAAAATGATACACAAAACAAAGTTTAGCACAAAAACCAAGTCAACACGTTTAGAGGGAAAATGATTACAACTCATTAATGATGTCTAATCCCAACAATCAGTACACTGCTCGAGGAGATCTCAAGAGATTGTTCCTTGATTACTGCTAGACAACTGTCTAGAAGTTCCAAGGTCATACACAAGGTACTCCACGTGTTTGCTTTATCTGATCTTCAGGAATACCAAGGGATTGGTTCCTGGAGATTTCTAACTCAGATAACTTCTAACTTGGTAGGAGTATCAGAGTCAGAGGCAGAATCCATTGTGTTTACATCAGAATCTCATTTTACAAACTTAGAGGCACATTTTATTCAGGGCAATTTTGAATGTTCAGATTCTTTAAGATGAAGAGGAATCTATCTTCAGCTAAGGGTTTAGTAAAGATGTCAGCCCATTGATGATCTGTATCAATGTATTTCAATGTTACTACCCTTTTCTGAACATAGTCTCTGATAAAATGATGTTTTATTTCTATGTGCTTAGCTCTGGAGTGTAAAATAGGATTCTTGCTTAAACAAATGGCAACAGTATTATCACAGAAGATGGGGATGTTACTCTCAAAGATTTGCAGATCCTCTAATTGATTCTTCATCCAGAGCATCTGAGTAGTGCACAGAGATGCTAAGATGTATTCCGCTTATGCAGTAGACAAGGCTATGGTTGATTGTCTTTTGCTGGCCCAGGATATCAGATTCTTTCCCAAGAGCTGACAATTTCCAGATGTACTTTTTCGTTCCATTCTGTCTCCTGCGTAATCTGCATCACAAAAACCAGATAGTCTATACTCTGATGTTTTCTCATACATTAGGCCCAGGTTAGGAGTTCCTTTCAGATATCTGAGAATTCTCTTAACTGCTGTTAAATGAGATTCTCTAGGATCTGATTGAAATCTGGCACATAGACAAACACTAAATAGAATATCAGGACGAGTAGCAGTCAGATAGAGAAGGGAGCCTATCATACCACGATAGAGCTTCTGACAAACCTTTTGACTGACTTCTTCTTTTTCAAGAATGCAGGTTGGATGCATGGGTGTCTTTGCAGGTTTGCATTCAGCCATTTCAAATTTCTTCAGAATGTCTTTTATGTATTTACTTTGATGAACGTACGTGACTTCTGAAGTTTGTTGATTTGAATTCCTAGAAAGAACTTTAATTCTTGCATTAAGCTCATTTCAAATTCTGCCTGCATTAGCTCAGAGAATTCTTGACATACAGAGGCGTTAGCTGAACCAAAAATGATATCATCAACGTATATCTGGCATATCATGAGATCATTATTAATGTTTTTACAGAAGAGTGTGGAGTCAACTTTCCCTCTGATAAAATCATGTTCCAAAAGAAAATTACTTAATCTTTCATACCAAGCTCTGGGAGCTTTTTTAAGTCCATATAAAGATTTCTTAAGTTTAAAAACATGTTCTGGATGATTTGAGTTTTCAAAACCTGGAGGTTGGTTGACATACACTTCTTCTGATATATAACCATTAAGGAATGCGCTCTTGACATCCATTTGATACAATTTGATAGAATGATTTATAGAGAATGATACAAGTAAGCGAATAGATTCTAACCTGGTGTCTGGGGCAAAGGTTTCATTGTAGTCAATGCCTTCTTGTTGACTGTAACCTTGAGCCACCAGTCGAGCTTTGTTTCTGACAACTTCTCCTTTCTCATTCAGCTTGTTTCTGAACACCCATCTGGTTCCGATAGTGTGAGTGCCTCTAGGCTTAGGAACAAGATTCCAGACGCTGTTCTTTGTGAATTGATCTAGCTCTTCTTGCATGGCTAGAACCCAATCGCTATCTTGAAGTGCCTCATCACAGGAAGTAGGCTCGATCAGAGATACTAGTCCCATAGGAGTTTCTTCAGGAGTCTTGAAGGTAGACCTAGTTCGGATAGGTTCGTCCTTATTTCCCAGAATCAACTCTTCAGATATGTTGAGGCGACTTTTAGCTTTCTTTGGGATTGCTGGGGATTTAGTTCCTTCTGAAGTTTGAATGGCAGTTGCTTCTGGAGCTTTAATCTTCTCGTCAAAACCTGCAAGAGTGATCTCCAGATCTGCAAGTTTCTCAACTAGCTTTGACTTCTCAGGGTCAAGCTTATCATCAAATCTGACATGAATAGATTCTTCCACAATTTTGGTTTCTGTATTGTATACTCTGTAGCCTTTAGAGCGTTCTGAGTATCCTAACATAATACCTTTTTGTGCTATGGAATCAAACTTGTTCAGATGTTCTTTAGTATTTAAGATAAAACAGGAACATCCAAAAGGATGAAAATAAGAAATGTTGGGTTTTCTTCCTTTACACAGTTCATAGGGAGTCTTCTCCAGAATAGGTCTTATGAAGATTCTATTCTGAATGTAACACGCTGTATTTACAGCTTCGGCCCAAAAGTGCTTAGACACATTTGTTTCATTGATCATGGTTCTGGCCATCTCTTGGAGTGTCATATTCTTCCTCTCTACAACTCCATTTTGTTGTGGAGTTCTAGAGAAGGAGAAATCATGGGATATTCCATTAGAGTCAAATAATTCCTCAAAAAATTTATTTTCAAATTCCCCACCATGATCACTCCTGACTCTGATGATTTTAGAGTCAAATTCGTTTTGCACTTTGGAACAGAAGCTAGTGAATACAGAGTGAGACTCACTCTTGTGCTTTAAGAATTTTACCCATGTCCAACGACTGAAATCATCAACAATGACTAGTCCATACTTCTTTCCATTGACTGATGCTGTTTCCACAGGACCAAATAAATCAATGTGAAGAAGTTCCAGAGGCTTAGAGGTAGAAACAATATATTTCTTTTTGAAAGATGTTTTTGAAAATTTTCCTTTCTGACATGCTTCACACAGAGCATCTAAAGAAAACTTCAGCTTAGGTAGACCTCTGACTAACTCGAGTTTATTTAACTGAGATAATTTTCTCATGCTAATGTGGCCCAAGCGTCTATGCCATACCCATTGCTCTTCGTGAACAGACATCAGACATTTCACATTTTGTTCTTTTAAATCAGAAAGATTTATTTTATAGATATTATTTTTCCTCTTGCCAGTGAATAGGACAGAACCATTGTTTTGATCTATGGCTTTACATGTTTTTTGATTAAAGATTACATCATATCCGTTATCACTTAATTGACTTATTGATAACAGATTATGCATTAATCCTTCTACATATAACACATCAGATATAGAGGGAAGAGTACCATTACCAATAGTTCCGGAGCCTCTGATCCTTCCTTTCTGATCTCCTCCGAAGCCTACGAATCCAACATCTTTAAGTTCCAGGCTTTGGAACATAGACTTTCTTCCCGTCATGTGTCGTGAGCATCCAGAGTCTAGGTACCATGACTGGTGTTTTAACTTTGCTGCATAAGATATCTGCAACATAAACAATCTTATCCTTTGGTACCCAGAGTCTTTTGGGTCCTTTGTGATTAGTTTTCCCAGAGTTTCTTAACACTTTGGGTTTTCTAGCATTATTAAATTGTTGCTCTTGTGTATGTGTATAGTGATATGAAAATGGAGATTTAGGTTGGTCATTAGTAGAAGTTTTATCTTCACTAGGATCATACCCAATTCCTCTTCTATTGTTCTGACTGACTCCATAAATCATGGATGCCATTATGCTCCTCCCTATCCCATTTTTCAGAAACTTTTGAAAAGATTCTTCATATTTATAAATTATTGTGTTTGAAGTTTGTGGAGCTTGAGATAACGCTTCTTTAAGTTTTGAGCAATTTTTCTTTGTTGCATCTCTTTCTAATGTCAAAGTTCTGTTTTCATCTTTTAGTTCTAAAATTGTTATCTCAAGTTTGCCACATTCTTCTAATGTTTTTTCAAGAACGCCTTTTATAGCTTTAAATTTTTGTTTGAGTTTCTGATATGAGCTGAGAGTTTCAGACAAACATGATTCTAGGTCAGATCGAGAGAGTTCAGAAAATACCTCTTCTGATTCAGATTCTTCATCTAAAGTGTTCTTGGATGTGGTAGCCATGAGTGCCACATTAGCCTGTTCATCAGAGTCTGATATGATGAGTCAGATTCGCTGTCATCCCAGGTAGCCATCAGTCCCTTTTTGGTTCTAAGGGAATTTTTCTTGAAGTTCTCTTTTCTGGAACTGTCTTTCTTTAACTTGGGACATTCGTTTTTGTAGTGACCTGTTTCTTTACATTCATAACACGTAACATCTTTGTTAGATTTACCTTTTGAGGTTGATTCTGATCGGTCCCCTCTGGGTCTTGGTCTCCTGAAGTTATTATTCCTCTTTCTCCAGAGTTGTTTTACTCTTCTGGTCAGAAGGGATAATTCTTCCTCATCGTCAGAATCTTCTTGTTCAGAGTCATCAGCGTCTTCTGTTTCGGCCTGGAAGGCTTTGTTTCTGTCAGACTTGCGCCTTTCAGATCTGGACTTTAATGCTACAGACTTGATATTCTTCTGAGGCTCATCTTCCTCCAGTTCTATCTCATGACTTCTGAGTGAACTGACAAGCTCTTCAAGGCTGATGTTGTTCAGATCCTTTGATAGCTTTAAGGCTGTGACCATGGGTCTCCACTTCTTTGGAAAGCTTCTGACTATCTTTTTGACATGGTCTGCAGTTGTGTATCCTTTGTCTAGCACATTGAGACCTGCAATAAGGGTTTGGAATCTAGAAAACATTACCTCTACAACTTTATCATCCTCCATTTTGAAGGCTTCATATTTTTGGATTAGAGCCAGAGCCTTTGTTTCTTTGACCTGAGAGTTTCCTTCATGAGTCACCCTTAGGGAGTCGAGTATATCTTTAGATGTTTCCCTATTGGTGATTTTTTCATACTCATTGTAGGATATGGCATTGAGAAGTATCGTTCTGGCTTTGTGATGATTTTTGAATTCGCGCTTCTGATCATCTGTCATTTTACTTCTGTGGACGGCAACTCCAACATCTGTTACAGGAGGTTTGTATCCAACTGTGACAATGTCCTAGAGATTAGCATCATAGCCCAGAAAGAAACTTTCAATTCTATCTTTCCAGTAATCGAATTTCTCTCCATGAAAGACTGGAGGCTTAGCGTTGTAGCTGTCTCTTTCATTGGTGTTGGCCATAGTTTTTCTCGTTCTGGTAGACCTCTCTACACTGTTAAGTGTTTGATTAGAAAATCAATAACAGAGCCGAAGCTCTGATACCAACTGAAGGTGAGAAAAACAAGAAAGGGGGGTTTGAATTGTTTTAGAAAATAAAAGATTTTTCAAAAGTAAGAACACACAAAATTTTATACTGGTTCGCTTATAACACAAAACTACTCCAGTCCACCCTGCCAAGGTGATTTCGCCTTCAAATAGGACTTAATTCACTAATCTTGAAATATTAATACAACCAAACGTCTAACAGAGTGATCTCTTAGTCCTCCCAAGTATACAAACTACGCAGAGTCACTTGAGGAACAAAAGCAATTCAGAAAAACAAATTTGTAATGGAGAGTGCTTCTAATAGTAAGCAAATATTACAGCAGAATAATCAAGTAAGTGTTTTCACGTATGAGCAGCAGCTCGTGAAAAACTAAGAGAGAATGTAAAGAATTTTCTGTGCGTTGTTGTCTCTTTCTCACTGAAGTAGGCTGTCCTTTATATATTGGTGAAAGGACCGTTGGAGTGATGACCGAATATTGGCCTTTGATGAGCATTCAATGTCATTAATTCTGTGTTTCTTGCCATAACCAATTTGTCTCCCTGAATAACTTCTTTCTAAAAATACTTTCTTTCCATTTGAAGAAATTCTTTCCGTTACTCTTTCTGGATTTGGAGAATCTTCATCAGAGTCTTTGTTATCTCGGAGTTTCTGTGTCAGAAGGAGATTGCGTTGAGGTTACATCAGAGCTTCTAAGAGTACTGGTCTTCTAGATCATCAGATCTAAGTCCAGTGGATGTTTAGAGGTTCTGGTTCTTTCTACTGTCTTGTTTTGCTCAGAATCAGAACTTCTAGAGCGCACTTCTTCTTCAGATGCTTCTGATCTTCTAGTACTTTGTATCTGATCAGAGTTTGTATCTGATAAAACGATCAGATTCCTTTGTTGCTGTTCAGAGTCCTGCACACTTAGGGAATTTTCGTTAGGGTTCCATTTTTGGTTTCATCCTTTGTTATCATCAAAATCCTGGAATTATATTGGAGAACAAATTTTGTTCTTACAATGGCCACTTGTGAGCCAATCTTCAAACTGCTTCGAAAGGATCAAGCCATCATTTGGAACGACGACTGCCAAAATGCTTTCGAGAAGATACATGAGTATCTTGCAAGAACCTCCCGTCCTGATGCCTCTTGTTCTTTGATGAACTTTGATCATGTACCCCACTGTCCTTGAAATATCTATGGGATATGTCCTTGGCCAACGAGACGAGACTGATAGGAAAAAACACGATATATATTACTTAAGCATAAGTTTATCTTCGGCGAGAGTAGATATTCAATGCTTGAGAAGGCCTACTATGCACTTGCTAGGGCTGCCTAATGCCAAGACAATATATACTCACCCATACAACGCTGCTAATATCCATGATGGACTCAGTCAAGTATATCTTCGAGAAGCCTGCTCTAACCGGTAGAGTAGCCCATTGGCAAATGGCTTTAATCGAGTACGACATCGAGCATGTCACTCAAAAGGCTATCAAAGGGAGTGTACTGTTCGACTATCTTGCACATCAACCTTTGGAGGACTACCAGTCTATGCGCTTTGAGTTCTCTAACGAGGACATCATGTTAATAAAAGATTATAACATCTCCGACCATGAGGAAGGACCAGAACCTAGATCTCGGTGGACCATTGTATTCGATGGAGCTTTTAATGCTCATGGCAATGGCATTGGGGAAGTCATCACCTCCCCAACTGGTTTTTATTTACCCTTTACTACAAGGTTGTGTTTTGAATGTACCAATAATATGGAAGAATACGAGGCTTGTATCTTCCGCAATGAAGCTGCGATTGATCTTAGGATCAAAATTCTTAAAGTCTACGGAGATTCAACCTTGGTCATTAGCCAAGTCAAAGGAGATTGGGAAGCTCGAGATCACAAGCTCATCCCTTACAAGGAACATGTCCTAAAACTAATCCCATACTTTGACGAGATTACATTCAACCACATCCCCAGAGAGGAAAATCAGCTGGTCGACACCCTATAAACTTTGTCATCCATCTTTAAGGTTAAATAGAAAAATGAAGCACCAACTTTCCACCTTGACTTCTTGGATGAGCCTTCTTACTTTTTGGAAGCAAAAGATGAAGCTAACAGACATCCTTGGTTCTATGATATCATGAAGTTCTCGGAAAGCTAGGAATACTCTAAGAATGCATCCATCACCAATAAGAAGTATCTTCAGAATCTATCGTCCAAGTTCTTCTTAAGTTGAGGGGTTTTGTACAAAAGGAATCATGATTCAGTTTTTCTTAGATGTGTGAACAAGCAAGAAGCAACCCAAATTATAATGTAAATCCATGAGGGATCGTTCGGGACACATGCCAGTGGACACACCATGGTAAAGAGAATCTTGAGGGCCGGTTATTATTGGATGACCATGGAGGTTGACTATTATCGCCACGTTCAAATATGCCACAAATGCCAAATCTACACCGACAAGATCCATGTGCCACCGATGCCACTCAATATCTTAACATTACCTTGGCCTTTTTCCATGTGGGGAATTGAGGTGATCAGACATATTGAGCCAACTACCTCGAATGAATATCGCTTCATCTTGGTAGCCATAAACTATTTCACTAAATGGGTGGAATATTCTCCTATGCCAATGTCACAAGACAAGTAGTGGCTCGATTTATAAGAAAATAAATCATTTATCGTTATGGGGTCCCTAACAAGATCATTACTGATAATGGATATAACCTCAATGACAAAATGATGAAAAAGTTATGCCAAAGCTTTAAGATAGAACACCACAACTCATTGGCTTATAGGCCAGGGATGAATAGTGTTGTCGAGGCAACTAACAAGAATATCAAGAAGATCATGCAGAAAATGGTAGAAACCTATAAGGACTGGCATGAAATTCTCCCGTTTGCATTACATGGATACCGTACCTCAATACATACCTCCACTGGGGAAACTCCTTTCTCTCTAGTGTAAAGCATGGATGCAGTCCTTCCCGTTGAAGTAGAGATTCCTTCCTTAAGGATTTTACCAATGTCAAGCATGGCAAAGCCGAGTGGGTGAAAGCCCGATTTGACTAGATGAATCTCATTGATGAGAAGCGATTGGTAACCATCTGTCACGACCAACTATACCAAAAGCGCATCAAGAGGGAACATGACAATAAGGTATTTCCCCACAGCCCCAGGGCCAGAAACCTCGTGTTGAAGAAGATTCTACCGATTCATACTGACCTAGGGGGAAAATGGATGCCAAACTATGAAGGACCATACATTGTAACGAAAATTTTCTCAAGAAGAGCCTTAATCCTTGCAACTATGGATGGTGAAGATCTTCCACCCCCCGTGAATGCGGATGCAGCTAGAAAATAATATGCTTAAAAAAATACTACGCTTAAAAAAAGAAGAAGAAAGAACCCGGTAAGTTGAAAACCCGAAAGGGCGACTTATGCAAAAATGGGTATCCCGGTAGAATGAAAACCCAAAAGGGAGGTCTAGGAAAAATTAGGGATTCATAAAAGTGAGAGGCTGCATCCCATAAAGAATCTTTCTTCACTCCTCAACAAGTCAATCCAGTCACCCTCCTTCTGAAGCAAGACCAAAGAACAATCAAGGACATAAGGACTATAGCAGAATTAGAACTTGGTGGAAATCCAAGCTATTTCCATTGCCATTATAGTTTTTCAATTTCTTATTGCAATCACCTCTTTTAGGAATTGCTTATGTGTACAAATTACCCACTTTTTGGGACCATTTTATCAATAAACTCAATTCCATCATGTGTACTCAATGTTTTTACTTTTCATGCTTTGTTTGTGAAATGTGACTTTTCTTAAATTGACATCACATTGGAAATTTTTCGTTAAACAACTTTTGATAAATAAAAACTTTTAAGGGAAAATATTGAACCACTTCTCTTTCAAAAGTGTCTAAAGGTAACAAAAAAAAACATGCCCGATATACTTCAACACTACAACGCTACAAAATCCTTCGGATTTGGCTTAATCAGAGTTTCTCCTCAGCATAAACCCTTACATATTGCACCTATTTCTTGCTTGGACGTAAGAAATTCCAGTTTTATGATGTCGGGAAGTCAACCCACTCTCCCCAAACAATTTCTAAGCCCAATCGTCATTGGCATTCCTAACAAATATTCCCCTGAAAAGCCCAATCACACTTGGAATAACTTGCAAACCTTGCATTCACATATCCTCAAAAGCCCGAACATGCATCGATATCTTGCATACATAACATTGCATTATAAGTATCTTCTAAATTTCACTTCTCAATTTGTACTCAAGAATAATTCATCGAACTCTGGAACTTCCCAACCATTGTTAAAGAGTTTCCCTAGTAAAGTCAGCATTCGTTCCCAAGATTTTCCCCCAAGTAAAGTCAGGTATTCTAACCGTTGCTAGGAATCGTCGCTGAACTACTTTGTTTCCTTTCATGTTTTCCTAAAAAAGTAAGGTATTCTTAGCCTTTGTTAGGAGTCATCGTTGAACTTTCTTTTTTCTGGACAACGAACGTCTTTGAGCTTGTTCCCATTTGAGTTAGATATTCATAGTCGTAGCTAAGAATCATCTTTGAACTTCTTTCCTCAGCATAAGTCAGGTATTCCAATCTTTGTAAGGAATCATCATTGATCTGCTCCCTTCCCCAGTTGAAGTCAGGTATTCCAACCTTTCTAAGGAGTCATCACTAAACTGTTTGATCTCTCCAATAGAGTCAGGTATTCCAGCCGTTTCTAGGAATCATCACTGAACTTCTATATTTCCTCAACAGAGTCAGGTATTCTAGCCGTAGCTAAGAATCGTCACTGTACCTTCTTGAGAAGTTTATCTCCAAACAGAGTCAGGTATTTCTAGCCATTATTATAAATCTTCACTGAGCTATTTGGGTTTATATCCCTAATCGAGTAAGGTATTCCATCCTTTGCTATGAATCATCATTGAATGACTTATTTCTCCCACATAGTTGGGTATTCTAGTCGTTGCTAAGATCGTCATTGTACCTCGTCATTCTCTCAAGTTGAGTCAGGTATTCCAGCCATTGCTAGGAATCATTACTGAATGCATAGATTACCCCACGAAGTTAGGTATTCTACCTGTTGCTAAGAATCGTCGCTGAATTCCCTTGGTTGATCCCAAATAGATGTCAGGTATTCCAGTCATTGCTAGGAATCATCGCTGAATCTATATTTCCCCATAAGATTTAGGTGTTCCAGTTGTTACTAAGAATCACCATTATTTCTCTCCTTAGCCATTGGGAGCCGCCCCTAACAAAGTAAATTTCCGGTTACTCTTGTTTTAATATTTAATCCTCTCATACCTTTAACACATTGGGAGCCATTTCTATCCATACATTCAGGTCCGAGAAGATTAAGTAGGGGTAGTTGTCATACCCTCAAATTTACCCTACCTATACATCATCCTCTTGAACCCTAATCCATGAGCATACATCCTATGCATGTCGTCTCATATGCATTTGTGCTTAATCACCCTCAATAATCCACAACTCAAGGCATGGGATTCTTCTTTGAAGCCTTAAGACCCCCTGGCCACGTTGAGGTATGCCCAAACCACCTTAACCCTAATCTATATCCTCAATCATCCAAAAAAGATTGAAGGATCATTCAAGTCATCTCACTCACTTTCCAAACCCAATTTGGATGGTGAGCCCCCTTTGAAGATGCATCAAGATTCATCTGGTCACCTAAGGACCCTAATCCTAGCTCTTGACCTTCATTGGCTTATATAAGTCATGGTTCACCATGGATCTTGACCATGTGATTAAGGACCCCAAAAATCCAAAGTTTGTTCATGCCCCAAACCTTTGAAACATCTCAATATGTCCCTTGCATCACCAAACCCTAATTTATCTGACCTTGGATCTTGATGAAATTTGTGGTTCAAGAAACCCTAAAATAGGCATCATTTAATTATTGACCTTGCTTAATTTTGATCATACTATAATACCATCACTCATTAAACATCAATTCATGTCAATTATAACAATAATTCATCATTCAAGCACTCATTCAATTCATGTTACAAGTACTTGGTTTGATCATGGTTTTGGGACTTTCAAGGCATGTGATTCACCCACGAACTTAAACTAACATCACTCCATAAATCCCCAAGCCCCAAGCTTCATTTTACATCATGATATGATCATATGATCTTCAAGCATCCAGCATTGCACCATAAAAATCAAGAATTTTCAAAATCACATTTTTAGGTCATGTTGGTTAGTCACACTTTGATAAGAATGGCCTATGGAAAGTTCCAAAGTACATAACTTTCTCATCTTACAAGGTTTTTAAGTTCCACTTAGAGAAAAATGTCCTAATTGAGTCCCTCTCCAACTCTGTTTCAAGGTCCAAGACCTAGTTGATTGAGTAAGGACCTTAATTTGTGTATTGGTCAAGATGGTCCAACATGCCTACCATGCCCTAAAACATGACCAAGATCATTACTTTACCACATTTCCATTTCCAAACCACAACTCCTTTTGACCTAGTTATTTTCGCATCAAATCAAGGACATGAGATGGAACATTTTGCACAAATTTCATGTAAAATTCACTAGCTAATTTCATTTGGCCTTGGTTCAAAGTTGATGACTTGCCATGATACACAAACCAGACACGCCTCATCCAGAATTTTCAATTTGATCTAACAAGCCCCCATATCAATTTGTTATGGTCCCATTTGACCTCTAACTCATTGCATATCATAGTGTGACATGTTTAGAAGTCAACTTGGGTGGAAAAAGTGCACAACTGAAGGAACCCGATGCCATGTGAAAAGTAAGATATTTCCAAAAGTGGCAAAATACAAAGGCCAACGCAACTCTGAATCACGCCCCTTGGTCCCTCCTTTTTTATGATAGGATGAAAATTGATTTAGTGGAGGGGAAAACCAAGTCTAAACACAACCACACTTGTCTAACAAGTTTCAACAATGAGCACGTTTCGGGCTTCACACCTTTGTGAAGCAAACCATCTCATTCTTCCCTCCCTCCAAACACTTCCATCATCTTTCCTATAAATAGGGGAAGGTGTTCCATCAGGAAACCAAGCTTCAAAATCCAAATACACCCTGCTTCAAAGCCGAGCTAAACCATTCAAAATAAAGTTTCAATTTTTGAGATTCAAAGTATTTTAGTTCCAATTAACCACCCAAAATCCATCCTTGAAGAATCAAACTTTCCCAAGTTCTAACTCACCCTCTCAATACCTCACTAGAGCTGCATCAAGTCATTAGAGCACCACTCTGAAACTGATTCTGATCAGGTAGTTCCACTCACCCCTTCACTCAAACAAGTTACCATTCAATTCGAAATCACTCACTGATCATTAACCTCATACTTTAAGTTTTGATTAAGCAATATCAATAATTTAATTTTTAATTTAGGTCAAACTTGTTCTTTTGGTTCTTGACAAAATACTCCATACTCAAAGCCAATTAAATGGCTCATGAGTGTGGAGGTTGATTTGTTGATGATTATGGACGATGACTCCATGTTTAATTCTGATTAAAAACACATTTTTGGAGGTTTTTATTTTCGAAGGTTGGAGGTTGAAGACGACTCTGAGTTCGTTGCCTCAAGGGTGTTTTCAAATTCAAATGTTTATGTTGTCGTGTCCTGTTTGGTCCTTCAGCGCGCACATTCCATTTTAACTCTTGTTTTATTATTTTATTTCTTAACCGTGTTTCCATGTCAGTAGCGAGTGCTTGGCCCGGTGGGAGAGGGGGTTGACCCCCCATGACCCCATGGTCAGGGGTTCAACCCCCAGCGCATGCACTTCATTTCTTTTTTTATTCTTTTCACTCTAATTTTATTTATTTTTCGCCATATTTATTTCCAATTTTATTTTATTTTTTAGTTCACTTATTTTTATTATTATGAAAATATTTCCAACATGAACCCTTGTAATTTTGTCTCTACTATTTAATTATGCCTCATTTCATGTCATTTGTGAATTTTCCATTGACCTATGAGGTCTTGAACCTAGTGGCTAATCAAGTCTATGTTTGTCATGATATTTTATTGTTTAAGGTTGCCTTCCATGTTTCAAACATACTAATGAATGATCAAGTGTTCACTCATGGTACTTTGAAGCATGGATAGGTTGTGATGACACTGAAATTCACCGTATTTTCGACTCCGTTTTCGCATGCATTTTAGTCGTTTTATTGTTATTTTGTTATGTTATTACTATGTTTTTCTTTGTTTTCAGGTTTTCAGTCTAATCGGAGCCTCGATCGAGAAAAGGAGTGAAAATGAGCTAAAAAGCCTAAAAATCAATATTTTACACTTGTGGCTCCCACTGTGGCGGGCGCCATGGGTCCAGCCATGACGTGTCCCAATATCAACCTCTCCTCAACTGCCACATCTCCCACTATATCCACTTGGGCGCCATAATTTCCTCTTGTGGCGGGCGCTATGATGTTGTGGCGGGCGCCACAAGAACAATATGTTTCCCTCCCATTTTCAAATTGAAGGGCATCCTTGTCATTTCCATTATTTTCCTTGCCTATAAATAGAGCCTTGATTTCATTTGTTTCATCATCCAAACATAGTTACAACTAGGCATATATCAGTATTGTAAAAGTGGTAATCGCTTCACTTCGGAGTGTTGCCACACTGTGTAATCGAGTCTGTAATCGAGTTGGGAGCACTTTGGAAGGAAGTTTAATCCTGCCGCCATTTTCATTTCTATTACACACTTTATTCGACCCTCCGATTGGAGCAGGTTTTATTGCTTTACCTTTGTCTACTTTACTTTCCCGCACTTCCTTTACTTTGTTTACTTTCCTGCACTGCCATTACTTTGTTTACTTTCCAGCACTGCCTTACTTTGTTTACTTTCCCGCACTCGCACTACTTTTATTTACTTTCCCGCACTCTCACTACTTTTATTTACTTTCCAGCACCCGCACTTTACTTTGTTTATTTCTCGCACTCATACTACTTTTATTTACTTTCCTGCACTCGCACTTATTACCTTTTTTAAAAGTCTTTTATTTATACGTTTTTATGATAAAAACCAAAATGCATTTTTACTTTACCATGTCTAGCTAAACCTATAAAGGTTAGAATGTAACGATCGTAATTGAACCGATAATCTGTATAATTGTTCGTAGAAACACTTAAGGGCTATTTTGACTTTCAACTTAAGTTTTCCCGCACTTAATTTCCGTTGGGTAAGATCGAAAGTGTCGTAACCTGAAAAATGGAATGCGAAAAAAACAACCGGCGAAGAAAGATAGGAGATTCGCCACCGTGCGTTATTTATCCCAAAGGAGGGAAAGGAAATGCTCGAAGTAAACCTGGAAAAAGGAAAGGACAAGACAGGGTCTCGCAACCAAATCTTGGGTTCGGGAGTCGATTATGCGAAGGGAAGGTATTAGCACCCCTACGCATCCGTAGTACTCTACGGGATCCACTTTTGTAGTTCTTGTCTAAAGGGTGTGGGTTTATCTAATGTGTTATTTACTAAAAAAAGGTTAAATGACCCGCACGGATGTCGCATCCACTGCAAACGTATCTCATCTGAATATGAGAATCAAAGTCTTCGTAGCTCGGCTGACCTAGGGGTTAGGGGGATGTGTGCTCGCTAAGACATCGCGTCTTATGCCTACGTATCTCATCTGGCCTGAGAATCAGAGCAAGCCGTAGTTCGGCTAACTACGGGGTTATGGATTGGGTTTTGGACGAACGACCTTACTACGCAATCTACCGGATGCTCGACCTTTGGAGACTTACTCTCCTGTAGTAGAAGGAGTTAACGTGTTTCTTTGGGTTTTAGGGTTTAGGGGATGCTCAAGGGCAAAAGGGCAGTCCTCGACGAAGGAACCTGTAAAAAATAAACACACAAAAACATTGCCTCCTATCGAGGTCTTCCAGCTAGGAAAGCAGTAAAATGCGGGAAAAAGGTAAAAGTACCACGCGGATAAAGATCTGAAGTAACAGCACTTAGAGGAATGGGAAACCCAGGGATCCTTCCAAGCTAAACACCATCAAAGAAAGTGAGTCAGTACAGGTAATCGGAATAAACCTCCAGGTGGTATCCCACAAATAAAGTGGAACACCAGGCAAGCTATCCCTGCAAAAGTCATGTGAGCCTTCACAAAAACTCAACAAAAGGGTTAGTGAAACACGATAAGCATTTTTTTCATGGATAACAGTATGGTTTCAGAAACCTCAAACCCTGTGGCATACACTTCAGAAATTAAACGATTAAGCATTCAAGGCATTATTTATACATTCATACATAATTATGAACCCGTGGGCAAAAACCTAATGAAATTCATCCATCATACCTCAAACATTCAGATGATACAAATTAAGAGCATAAAGGTAATGGGAATAAGGGCAAACCTGATTAGAGAGCTTGATTGAAATTGAGTTGCACCCGTGAGGTTTACAAAACAATCTTTAGGGTTTATGTGAGGCAGAGGTGATTCTGTGCAGTTGAATTTCCTTCAGGGTTTTGTTTCAAGGAAACCTCAGAGTATTTTGCTTCTCTTCCTTTTTCTCAAGTGAAGCCTTGGTATTTATAAACTGAATTTCATGGCTTTGTGGGCTTAAATGAGAGAGACCCAAGTCCAAATTTTTTTTTGTTATATTTTATTTTATTTATTTATTTAATTAATTATTTTTTTTTTCGTTTTCGTTTTTTTTTTATTTTTTTATTATTATTGTTATTCTTTTTTTCCGCTTTTTTTTTTTTTTTAAAAATAAATTTTCTTGGATCTGATTCTGATTGACATGATGAAATGCAATATGAAATGTTAAATGACCTAAAAATGAATGCATGAATAAGGAGGGCAAATTTTGGGGTGCTACAGCTGCCCCTATTCAATCATCAGCTAACCCGAGCAGGATGAAAGCGAACAGCTTATCAGACAAACAGGGTGAGCTGTGATTGAATACCAAAGACAGACCGAAAATTTACGCTCCGAGAACACCACAAAAATGCTGAAATACACCGCGCTGTTTATTTCTCTTCCGATCCTCTGGCTGAATCTGAATCAGTCTTCTGACTTAATCTGGAGTTTCGATCCTCTGGCTGAATCTATACTCAATTTAGTCCTCTGGTTGGATGTTAATTTTGATCCTCGGGCTAGATACAGTTTCAATCTTCTGGCTAGATCTTCTTCGATCTTCTGGCTAGATCTTGTTCGATCTTCTGGCTAGATCTTCTTCGATCTTCTGGCTAGATCTTCTTCGATCTTCTGGCTAGATCTCCTTTGTTTCGATTCTCTGGTTGAATCTATTTTCTTTGATTCTCTGGCTGAATCTACTTCGATCTTCTGGCTAGATCTGAATTATTTTGATTCTCTGGCTGAATCTATTTCCGGTCTTCGGGCTAGACCTGACTTCGATCTTCTGGCTAGATATTCTTCGATCTTCTGGCTAGATCTGAATTGTTTCGATTCTCTGGCTAAATCTATTTCCGGTCTTCAGGCTAGACCTGACTTCGATCTTCTGGCTAGATCTTCTTCGATCTTCTGGCTAGATCTGAATTGTTTCGATTCTCTGGCTGAATCTATTTCCGGTCTTCGGGCTAGACCTGACTACGATCTTCTGGCTAGATCTTCTTCGATCTTCTGGCTAGATCTGAATTGTTTCGATTCTCTGGCTGAATCTATTTTCGGTCTTCGGGCTAGACCTGACTTCGATCTTCTGGCTAGATCTTCTTCGATCTTCTGGCTAGATCTGAATAGTTTCGATTCTCTGGCTGAATCTATTTTCTTTGATTCTCTGGCTGAATCTATCTATTTTTCGGTCTCCGGGCTAGACCTGACTTTGATCTTCTGGCTAGATCTTGATTATTTTGATGATAAATTCCCATCATCAGGATCTCGCATCTGGGGCATGCGCTGGTTGACCCTCTTTCGAAATCTACAATCTTCATGTTAGATATGCAGCTTCGAGAATATCCCACTTTTGGGCTTCGTACATATTCTTCAGGCTAGAACATGTTATAATGACTCTTCGATTAGACTTTGTTTTTTTAATGCGATCCGCGGGCTGGATCCTCTTGTAGGTTGATTTTCTGTTGAGCTGTCAATCTATTCCTCCAGCTGGCTTGCTGGGGAAATAACGCTCGTAGTCGACTCTATGGCTGAATCTTCGAAATGACCCTCAGGCTGGATCTCTGGAAAACGATTCTCAGGCTGAATCTTCAAAAATGACCCTCAGGCTGGATCACTGGAACAACGATTCTCAGGCTGAATCTTCAAAAATGACCCTCAGGCTGGATCAATGGAAAACGATTCTCAGGCTGAATCTTCAAAATGACCCTCAGGCTGGATCACTCACACTTGATCCTCTGGCCGAATCTCATGACTTTGGTTGTAAAGTAATTTTCAGTCTGCTTTGAAGAACTTGTTTATCAGCTTATGTGTATGTTTGATATGCATGCAAATGAAAATGCAAATGTTATGCATGGTGCAAAAGAAAAAATAAATCTGCTTGGGGAAGAAACTCTAGCAGGGAGCGGATCGCTGTATCAATCCTTGAATGCTCTGTGGGGAACGATCCGTCTGCCGGGACCGGGGAGCCACCGAAAATAAATCGGCCCTTTTTTGAAAAGTTGACCTTGCTGGGGAAGTATCAACTATGGAAACTTTGCTTGGCGAGGCTCTGCGAGGAGAGTCTGTGAGGAAAGCACTTCCTGGGGAAATGTCGTAGGAATCGACCTTTGTTGGGGATATGAACTTGCTAATCGTCCTCAGGCTGGGGATTAAAACAAATCTGTTAAAAATAATAATTTGCTAGGGACGAGATGAACACTGGGAACACCACCCTCTTGTCTGTTGGGTATGCGACTACTCCGCTGTTGCTGGGAAGATACAGTCTGGCACTGTCGACTCCGCTGGGGATATACAGTCTGGATACTGTCAACTCTACTGGGGAACCTGCTCTACAGAGGAGAGGCTTTGTCAACCGCTTGGGGGTGAGGATTCATGACTTGGCATCCGGTTCCTGTGACCTGTAACCAAAAAATACACGTATGCCCCGGGGAATTTCTCGGTTTGAATTCACCGTCCGGGATTAAGCACATTCGAAGCAATTTTGACTGTTTTCCTGCGCAAGTCATCTACAAAATCCACATTCAAAGGAATTTCTCGGTTTGAATTCACCGTCCGGGATTAAGCACATTCAGATGCAATATGTTTCCTCAAGAATTCAGACATCTTTTGCAAATAAACTGATAAATGAAAAGTAAAGAGGCTTTTTAACTGAATTATTCGACTTTTGTTGGTTGAAAAAATTGTGCCAGGAATAAGCGAGTACATCAGGAAGCTGATCCCTGGAAAGAGGCGATCGTTATAAATTGAACAAGAGAAACTATCCTAATGGCAATGTGGAAACGGGGTCCCACCGAGTTTCGACTCTGCTATGGCTCGTATGTCCTCAAGACGCTCTACTCATTTTGCTTTCTGAAGTGGATGATTAGTCGATCTTTTACCTTCGAAGATTGCCGGATTGAATGAAACGGTGATATAACACGGATGAACTCAGATCGCAGTTATTCGCTTATTCCCTAACTTTTGCGTGGACCGGCCTTTTGGGTTTTCAATCCACCGGGATACCCTTTTTTGCCTGAGCCGCCCTTTCGGGTTTTCGACTCACCGGGTGTACATTTTTTTTTATTTTTACATCCCTAATTTTTTCCCGAACCTCTTCATTCTTTTTTTTTGGTTCGTCGGGATGCCCCTTTTTTGCCTGGCCTATTCTTTTTACTGTCCAGTGGGTCTATTTTATGCGAAGTATTTTTTTACTGCGTCTGAGTTGACAGGGGACGGGAAGTCTTCGCCATCCATGGTTATTAGCATCAGAGCTCCGCCAGAGAAAACTCTTTTAACCACGTATGGACCCTCGTTATTCGGTGTCCATTTGTCCCTGTGATCTGTGTTGGGAGGAAGAATTCTTTTGAGTACCAATTCACCGACTCGATACTCCCGAGGGCGCACTTTCTGATCAAACGCTCTCTTCGTCCATCTCTGATATAGCTGGCCATGGCATATAGCTGCTAGTCTCTTTTCCTCAACTAGGCTTAGCTGATTGTATCGAGAACGGATCCATTCTGCTTCGTCCGGCTTCATTGTTGGTGCAGGGAAAAGTTATTATGGCCCAAAATGGCATATGAACCCCCTCCGGTGTGATCAACACTGCACCAACTCCACGACCATTGACGTTGACCGCCCCATCAAACATCATAATCCATTTGGATTCAGGGTCAGGCCCCTCCTCTGGGAGTGGTTCCTCGCAATCTTTCGATTTGAGAAACATGATGTCCTCAAGACACTTCCTTTGATGGCTTTTTGTGAAGTGTATTGGATGTCATACTCTGTCAGCATCATTTGCCACCTAGCAGCCCTGTTGGCTTTTCAAAAATATACTTAACTTGATCCATCTTTGATATCAAAAGAGTCGTGTGAGTCAACATATACTGTCTTAGTCGGCGAGCAGCCCATGCCAAAGCGCGACAAGTTTTCTCGAGCAGTGAGTATCTTTGTTCACAGTCGGTAAACTTTTTGCTAAGGTAGTATATTACATGCTCTTTTCGACCTGACTCGTCATGCTCACCGAGCACACAACCCATTGACCTTTCTAACACAGTCAAGTACATGATCAATAGTCTTTTCCTCTCGGCCTGTAGACTGGCCCCGATCTTGATCTCTTTCTTGTCGTCTTCGGTACCAATGTTGATGGTCTCAGCCACCTCCTGATAAGGTGTGATATCTCGGTCCTCCTGTTTCAACAACCTGGCTAACTCCTCAGGCAATTCACAATCTTCCTCAACCCCTTCTTCGGCTTGATAGATAGGATTGTCGAAGTCATACTTGGCCATAGCAGTGTCGTTAGCAGTGAGATCCGGGTGATCAGTTTTAAGAGGTGTTTTTTAGAAAGAAAAACGAAAAAGAAACATGAAAAAGAAACATTGCCGTTTTTGTAAAAGTAAAAATAATTGAAAGAAAGAGAACACAAAATTGTTTGCAAAAGCTGTGCTGTATTGATGATGAAAATAATTGCGAAATGTAACTAAATGGATGGCCCTACAGATGAGTCATTACACCTTGGTCAAAGTGTAAGACTTTGTTATGCATGTGATAAAAGGAAAACAATAAAAATTACTCCTTCAGTAGAGTAAACCGAACGACTTTTTTAGACGACCAATTGTCAATCTTTTCTCCTGGGACACACGGGAGAATCCAGCTATCTAAGTCACAATCGCTGTCAGCCTTGTCTTCATCTGCAACATTGACGGTGTGGGAAGAAACCAAACCTCAGCTGGAGAAAGTACCTGCTTCATTCTTCTGAGACCCCGGATTATACCCCAATCCAAACTTGTCTTCTTTTATGATTGGCTCCACAAATTTGCCCCAGCCTTGGGCATTACCAGCCTTAACCACTTCAACAGCTTGCTTGTATGAAGAGATAGAAGTCCCGACCTTCTCAAACTCAGGTGAAAAGACAGTTTCGGGCGTGACCTCACTGATGTTTATGGCTTCGAAGCCCTGACACAGCATCTCATGCATCTCGCCATCCATCTCCACATACTTAAATGTAGACAGGTGGCAAACAAAAATATCCTCTTCACCACAGACGGTGACGATCTGACCTTCTAGTCCATATTTGAGCTTCTGGTGGAGAGTAGAAGTAACAGCACCGACAGCATGAATCCAGGGTCGACCTAGCAGACAACTATAGGCAGACTGGATATCCATCACATAAAAGGTACTCTTGAATACCTGCGGTCCAATCTTAACTGGCAACTCAACTTCGCCACAAACAGCTCGGCCATCAAAAGCCCTTACAACTAAATTACTCGGCCTCAGGGTGGCGTCATCGCAATCCAACTTTGTTAAGGCTTTCTTTGGGAGAACATTCAGAGAAGAACCTATATCAACCAAAACATGGGAAAGCACCGTCTCTTTGCATTCCATTGTGATATGCAAGGCTTTGTTGTGATTCCTGCCCTCAGATGTTAGGTCATAATCGGTGAAACCTAGCGCATGGCTAGTGTGTACATTCGAAACTACCGACTTCAGCTGGTCAACAGTTATCTCTGGGGGAACATAAGCCATATTCAGTACTTTCAACAAGGCTGCTCTGTGTGCCTCAGAGCACATCAATAGTGAGAGAATGGAGATCTTTAAGGGTGTCTGATTTAGCTGGTCGACTACCTTATAGTCACTTTTCTTGATAATCCTCATAAACTCATCCACTTCCTTCTCGAATGCGGTCTTAGGAGGAGCTTCCTCGGTAGTAACCTCTTCGGTGGATACCTGTTTTCCTTTAGCCTTGGCAGCTGCCTCAACTTCAGCATTCGTGCGCAATGTTGATGGTGCAAATAGGCGTCCACTGCGAGTGAAGCCACCAATTCCTCCAACATTGTCTACATCGGAGCTACCAATGTCAATGTATTCTTTGTTAACTTTCTGCCCCTGGCAGTAGATATCAGCCCCATAGTGCCACGGGATAGCACTGTCTTTCTCATACGGAACAAGCCCTGGTACCGTGATGGTGACCGGACTAACCGAAGCCGATTGAGGGCTGTCAGAGTAAATTGGTACTGACTTTCTGGGAAATATATTATCATCGGAGCGGGTCTCTCGGGAACATATATTTCTTCAGGAGTGAAATAAAATGTTACTGTCGACACATCATTCTTCACTGGACGAGTCTGATCGAACTGAAGACAACCTTCATCTATCAGTTGCTGAATACCCCTTCTCAAACTGTCACATCCGTTCTCGGCGTCTTGACAGTTTCTGCACTCTTCCCCACAGCCCGGGAAAATTTGTCCTTTCAAAATTCGGTCTTTAACTACCGATAGCGAAGTCTTCACTTTAGCCACATCAGAAACCAAATTCAAAGTTTCCCCACTATCAACAACATTAATCCTCTGCTCGCCGTGAGCTGGCATCGGGTTTTGGATAACATTAGGCACCGAAGAAAAATTGATAGCCTGGGCATCTCTCAAATCTTGTACCTTTAGCTGGAGAGCCTTGCAATTATTTATAGTATGGCCAGGTGCGTTGGAGTGAAAAGCACATCTGGCATTGACATCATAACCTCTAGGCAGATTGTTGGGATCGACCGGTGGGGCCAGAGTTCTCAACGTAACCAGATTCATGTCGATCAACTTGGGATGTAATACAAAATAAGGCATTGGGATTGGCTCAATGACCCGGTCCACCTGCCTTGGACGTTGTTGATAGGGTCTCTGCTGACCCGGATTACCTCCTTGTTGTTGATTATTGTACCCGGGTTGCTGTTGCGGATGATACTGCGGTTGAGGAACAGGTGTTGGAATAGTGACTGCGGCCACTTGATCTTGATAATAATTAGGGCGTCCTCTGCCCCTGCCTCTGCCGGCATATACAACGCTCGTCTCACCTTCTCTTCTTCGCTGACCGTTACCAGCAAACGGTTTCTTGGGAACTGATGAGCTGGAAGCACTGTTGTCTTGAATTCGGCCCATCTTCAACAGACTCTCGATCCTTTCTCCAGCAATCACTATCTCTGCAAAGCTGATTGACGGGCAAGTAGCCAATCTCTCGATATAATTGCCTTGAAGAATGTTCATGAACATGTCCGCCATCTCCCTTTCAGACATAGGGGGTTGGACGGATGCAGCAATCTGTCTCCAACGCTGAGCATATTCTCTAAAGGTTTCCTTGGCAGTCTGAGACATTCCTTGCAACAATGTCCGATTTGGAGCCATGTCCAAGTTGTATTGATATTGCTTGACAAAAGCCTCTGCCAAGTCTTTCCAGCTCTTGATGGTAGTACGAGACAAATGAGAATACCATTCACGAGAAGCTCTAGTTAAACTGTCTTCAAAATAGTACATCCACAGCTTTTCATCTTCAGTGTGAGCTCCCAACCTTCCCAGATAAGATTGGAGATGAGTGCGTGGGCAAGAAGCCCCGTTGTATTTCTCAAAAGTAGGGGGTTTGAACTTATGAGGGATCCTTACTCCCTGAACCAGACCAAGATTGGTGACATCAAAACCTAAGGAATTTTGAGACTCCAAAGATTTGAGCTTCTCAGCAAGCTCATCCATACGGCGAGTGGTCTCGAGGGCCTCGTCATGCAAAGAAAATTGATCATACTGACAATCTACAGTAACGGGGCGCCCGTTAATCCGAATCCCTTGATTCACATTGTACCTTCCGCCAATACCATTCCCAACATTTCCCGTGTTGCCAACATTACCCGGGTTTCCATCAACATTTGCGTTACCCGCGTTTCCAATGTTCACAGGGTTATCAGCGTTCCCAGGGTTACCAGGGTTCCCAGGGTTACCAGGGTTCCCCTCAACACTTGGTATTTCCACCTCTGGATCGGGCCTCGGTTGCTCAACCAATTCCTTCAGCTTCGCCTGGCCTTCTGCCATACCAGTCATCAATGTCATGAACTGATCCATCCTTTCACGCATCTCAGCCAGTTCTTTCTGTATCTGGTCCATTGCTAGTCGTGGACGGTTTTCCTTTGCCGGGTACCTGTGAACTCGCTTGGGACCAATAACTGCCCGCAACAGGGAACAAACATTAGACACTGCGGTGACAAACAAGGGTTAGTATGTATGGTATGCGATGCACTGCTTATTCGATTTTAAGGCCCCCCTTAAAAAGGGAATACCCTACAAACTTCCTGTCACCATCGGGTGAGGAAATAAACCTCTGCGGGGATAATCAATTCTGAATGCTGTCAAAGCAACTGTAGCAGACTGGTGCTGATTTTGAACAAAATTGATCCGCCTCTGCCGGGGATACAGTCTGATGCGGTTTCGAACACATGAATGCATATGTTTGAATTTTTCTATGGCGTAATGCTCCATATGGAATGGAAATGCTACGCAATTTTTGAGGATGCAATGATTACTATATGCAATGCAACATGATGAGAACTCTGCGGGGAGAGATACACAGGTCGACTGTGCTGAGGAATCTTCAAGATAAATCCACTGGGGGAAGCAATACAAACCGCTGCTGGGGAGCCAACAAAACAAATCCACTAGGGGAAGACAAAGCAACTCGCCGGGGAGTAATGAAACAACTTTGTTGGAGAGAAATGAATCAACTCTGCTAGGGGAAAGCAAAGGGAAACCTGCCGGGGATAGCCCAATCAATCCAAGAAAAATTCCGCTCGGGGAAATGAAAAGCTCCGCTGGGGAAGCTAAATCATGCGACTCTTTGGGGATGAGGCTTCATGCAAACCTCAGATAAAATAGACTGCCTTGGGGAATAACTGCTACTCCGTCGGGGACGACCCGCAATATCAACTTAGCTGGGGATGCGGATATCGATCTGCCACGATAACTCACCCAATCCTCTGGTGGGATAAACTCTGTTGGAGAGAAAACTGCTTCGCTGGGGAAGACTTGAACAATCCATAGCTAGAATAAAGATTCTGTCTGGGAAAGCGCTGCTGAGGAATGCTCACAGGTGACGACCTTACTGTGGAAAATATTCACAGGCGACGACCTGCAAATCGGAACATCAGATGCCCCAGGGGGTACATGGACAAGATACGCTCAAGCGTCCTCAACATTCAAAATGATTTTCAAATGTTTTAATCTTTCTGCACGTCATTGTTTAGCCTTCATGTTTTTATATGCGATGTTTATCAAAAATCGGACGTTTTTGCAAACAAAACAGTAAAAGTAAAAAGACAAGAGAGCAATTTATCTGAATAACGACTTTTATTGATTGAAAATGTGCCTGAAAAGGCAAGTACATTGAGAGGCAATTCCTAGAAAGAGGTAATTGCGCACAAAAGGAAAATAAACTATCCTAATGGCAATGTGAACACGGCATCCACTGTTTCCCAACTCTGTTATAACTCATAGATCCTCAGTTTCCTCCCAATTCCTTGCTTTCTGAGAAGAATGACTGGACCGATCACATCTTTGGAGATGGCAGCTGACGAAGCATGACGAGGTACAGATAACTCAGACTGTAGTCTTCGCTTTAATCCCTCTTTTGGCTGGATCGCCCTTTCGGGTTTTCAATCCACCGGGATACCCATTTTTGCCTAAGCCGCCCTTGCGGGTTTTCGACTTACCGGGTGTACAATTTTTCAATTTTATCCCTAACTTTTGCCCGAACCTTTTCTTTCTGTTTTTTGGTTCGCCGGGATGCCCATTTTTGCCTGGACTATTTTGTTCTTTTTGTCCAGCGGGTCAATTTATGCGAAGTATTTTTTGACTACATCTGAGTTAACAGGGGAAGGAAAGTCTTCACCGTCCATAGTTGTAAGCATCAAGGCTCCACCGGAGAAAACCTTCTTCACAACATATGGACCTTCGTAATTAGGAGTCCACTTGCCCCTGTTATCTGTACCGGGAGGAAGGATCCTCTTCAAAACTAGGTCGCCAGTTTGAAAAGTCCGAGGACGCACTTTCTGATCAAAGGCTCGCTTCATCCTTCTCTGATACAACTGCCCATGGCAAACAGCTGCTAACCGTCTCTCTTCGATAAGGCTTAACTCGTTAAACCTTGTTCGAATCCACTCGGCTTCATCCAGCTTGACATCTAATAATACCCTTAGAGAAGGGATCTCCACTTCAACTGGTAGGACTGCTTCCATACCATACACAAGGGAGTAGGGGGTTGCCCCGGTCGACGTACGTACTGAGGTACGGTATCCATGCAAAGCGAAAGGCAACATCTCGTGCCAATCTTTGTACGTAACGACCATCTTCTGCACAATCTTCTTGATATTCTTGTTAGCTGCCTCTACAGCACCATTCATCTTTGGTCTGTAAGGAGAAGAATTGTGATGTTCAATCTTGAAATCTCTACACAGGTCTTTCATCATTTTGTTATTGAGATTCGAACCATTGTCAGTGATGATTCTCTCGGGAACTCCATAACGACAGATGATTTCTTTCTTGATGAACCGAGCAACCACTTGTTTGGTGACGTTGGCATAAGAAGTTGCTTCCACCCATTTGGTGAAGTAATCGATCGCAACCAAGATGAAGCGATGTCCATTAGAAGCAGTTGGCTCTATCCTCCCAATCATATCAATGCCCCACATGGCGAACGGCCAAGGCGAGTTCATGACATTCAACGGGCTTGGTGGTACATGCACCTTGTCGGCATAGATTTGACACTTATGGCACTTCCGAGCATATTTGAAGCAATCGGATTCCATAGTCATCCAGTAATATCCGGCTCTCAGCAATTTCTTCGACATTGCATGACCACCAGCGTGGGTACCAAACGAACCCTCGTGCACTTCTTGCATTAACATGTCTGCTTCGTGTCTATCCACGCATCTGAGCAAGACCATGTCAAAGTTCCGCTTATACAGCACATCATCCTGATTCAAGTAGAAGCTTCCAGCAAGCCTTCTCAGGGTCTTCTTATCATTCTTCGACGCACCCTCAGGATACTCTTGAGTCTTGAGGAAGTTCTTGATGTCATAATACCACGGCTTATCATCAATAGCATTAACAGACTCGGCTGCAAACACATATGCAGGCCTCTCGAGTCGATTCACAGCAACATGTGGCACATGATTCCACCAATGAACCTTTATCATAGAGGATAAAGTAGCCAAAGCATCAGCCATCTGATTCTCGTCTCGGGGGACGTGATACAACTTCACCTTCTTGAAGAACGTCAGTATTCTTCTGGTGTAATCTCTGTACGGAATCAGATGTGGCTGGTTCGTATTCCAATCTCCATTGACCTGATTGATCACTAGAGCTGAATCTCCAAATATGTCAAGTGTTTTGATCCTCAGATCAATGGCTTCTTCTATTCCCATGATACAAGCCTCATACTCAGCTTCGTTGTTGGTGACGTCGAATGTCAGTCTGGCAGAGAAAGGTATATGAGCACCTTTGGGATTGATCAACACTGCACCAACACCGTTACCGTTCATATTCACAGCCCCATCGAACATCAGTGTCCACTTGTCATCAGGATCCGGTCCTTCCTCGACAAGCGGCTCTTCACAGTCTTTCGTCTTCAGATACATGATGTCTTCATCAGGGAATTCAAACATCATAGGCTGATAGTCATCGATCGGTTGTTCGGCAAGATAGTCTGACAGAATACTACCTTTGATGGCCTTCTGCGACGTGTACTGAATGTCATACTCTGTTAAGATCATCTGCCAACGGGCAACACGTCCGGTGAGAGCTGGCTTCTCAAAGATGTATTTGACTGGATCCATCCTAGAAATCAACAGAGTAGTATGGTTCAACATATACTGCCTTAGTCGGCGAGCAGCCCAGGCCAAAGCACAGCAAGTTTTCTCGAGCAGTGAATATCTTGTTTCACAGTCGGTAAACTTTTTGCTTAGGTAGTATATGGCATGCTCTTTTCGACCAGACTCGTCATGCTGACCCAATACACACCCCATTGAAGTCTCGGTGACTGAAAGGTACATGATCAGTGGTCTCCCTGGAACTGGAGGGATAAGGATTGGAGGTTTCTGTAAGTACTCCTTGATTTTGTCAAATGCCTTCTGACAGTCATCATTCCATTTGATCGCCTGATTCTTTCTGAGCAGTTTGAAAATTGGTTCGCATGTGGCAGTTAGATGAGATATGAACCTTGCAATGTAGTTCAATCTCCCTAAAAACCCACGGACTTGCTTTTCCGTCTTCGGTTCAGGCATCTCTTGAATAGCTTTGACTTTTGCTGGATCTACCTCAATCCCTTTCTCACTGACAATGAAACCTAAGAGCTTCCCGGATCTCACCCCAAACGTACACTTGTTCGGATTCAGCCTCAGCTTGAACTTGACCAGTCTGTCAAACAACTTCTGCAAATTTACCAGGTGCTCCTCTTCCGTCTGCGACTTCGCAATCATATCATCCACGTACACTTCGATTTCGTTGTGCATCATGTCATGAAAGAGAGTCGTCATTGCCCTCTGATAGGTAGCACCGGCATTCTTCAGCCCAAATGGCATAACCTTATAGCAGAACGTGCCCCAAGGTGTAATGAATGTCGTCTTTTCCATGTCCTCTGGCGCCATCTTGATCTGGTTGTAGCCTGAGAAACCGTCCATGAAAGAGAATACCGAGGACTGAGCCGTATTATCCACCAATACATCAATGTGAGGTAATGGGAAATCATCTTTCGGACTCGCCCTGTTCAGATCCCGGTAATCGACACACATTCTGACTTTGCCATCCTTCTTTGGCACGGGAACAATGTTGGCAACCCAAGGTGGGTAACTGGTGACAGCTAGGAAACCTGCGTCCCACTGCTTTTGAACCTCTTCTTTGATCTTGACAGCCATATCAGGACTAGTTCTGCGAAGCTTCTGCTTGACCGACGGACACTCTTCTCGGAGAGGTAACCGATGCACCACGATGTCTGTATCCAGACCCGGCATATCTTGGTATGACCAGGCGAATATTTCCACATATTCTTTCAGCATCTCGATTAGCCTCCTCTTGACAGAGTCTTCTAAAGCGGCCCCGATCTTGATCTCTCTTCTGGCGTCCTCAGTACCCAGATTGACAATTTCCAACTCTTCCTGGTGAGGTTGGATGACCCTTTCCTCTTGCTTCAGTAGTCTGACCAATTCTGCAGGGAGTTCACAGTCTTCCTCACTCTCCTCTTCAGCTTGGTAGATGGGATTGTTGAAATCATACTGAGCCATAACAGAGTCGTTCACAGTGGATGCCAAAAGATCACTTCTGCATGTTTAATGTTTTGTTTTTTTAGAAAAAGATTTCAATAAAGTCACAAAAAAACAAAAACATTGCCATTTTTTTTTTTGAAAAAGTGGAAACCGAAAATAGAAAGACAAAGATCTCAAAATTTGATTGAAAAAACGTCCTTTATTTATAAACATTGAACATGATGTGGCCCTACAATGAACCACTACGCCTTGGGCAGAACGTAGGGTTTTCATGCAAAATGATAAAAACAAAAGAAAATTACTCTGTCAGTAGAGTAACTTGGACTACATCTTCTGCTGTCCAATTGTTGATGACCTCGCCTGGTGCACAAGGGCGGACCCAGACATCCAAATCACAACCACTATCTTTACCATCAGTAGCAAAGACGTCTCCATGGTTCATCAGCCCAGCGCTGGTGAAGGTGCTCGGACCCGCTTGTACATGCTGCTCTGCTGCGAGAGGCTCGTACCCAATGCCGAACTTGTCTTCTTTTACAGGCAAGTCAACCATCTTGCCCCAGCCTTCAGCCTTACCGGAGTCAACAACCTCTTTGGCTTGCTTGTACGATGATATTGAAGCACCTGGCTTCCTCTGCTCTGCACAAGCTACACCTTCTAATGCCACAGTCTCGAATGCCTGGCACAGGGTTTCGTGAATCTCGCCATCCACCTCCACATACTTGAATGAGGAGAGATGACTCACCAAAATCTCCTCTTCACCACAGACGGTCACGATCTGACCGTTCCAGACATATTTGAGCTTCTGATGGAGAGTCGACGAGACTGCCCCAGCGGCGTGAATCCAAGGACGCCCCAACAAACAGCTATAAGCAGGCTGAATGTCCATCACGTAAAACACGATGTCGAAGACCTCTGGACCTATCTTCACTGGCAAAGTGACTTCACCAAACACAGACCGTTTGGATCCGTCGAATGCACGCACGATCAGGTCACTGGGAGTGAGCACGACTCCCTCAACATCGATTTTCTTCAATATCTGCTTCGGCAGGACATTCAGGGACGACCCGGTGTCCACTAGCACATGAGATAACACTGCACCTTTGCACTCCATGGTGATGTGCAAGGCTTTGTTGTGATTACGACCCTCAGGCGTTAGGTCTAGGTCAGTGAAACCTACACCATGCCTGGTACTCACATTTGCTAGAACACTTTCCAGCTGGTTGACAGATATCTCTTGCGGGACGTATGCCATATTCAGCATCTTCAGCAAGGCGTCCCGATGTGCCTCAGAACACATCAGCAAAGAGAGTATCGAGATTTTCGAAGGAGTTTGGTTGAGTTGATCAACAATCTTGTAATCGCTCTTCTTTATGATCTTCATAAACTCCTCGACATCTTTCTGGAAAGAACCCTCAGCCTCCTTCTGAGCCGGTTCTTCATCAACCATTGTTTGCTTGCCCTTAGCCCTTGCAGATGACTCAGCAGCAACATCTCTCACAGGCTGAGGAGCAAACAGTCGTCCACTCCTTGTGAAACCTCCCTGTCCTCCAACGTTGTCCACCACAGGACTTGTAACAGCAGGGATCCTCACAGGGGCACTGATCGTAACTGGTGCTGGGTTAACTGGCCTTGTCTGGTTACCAGCCCTCCTATCTCGGCGATAGGCATTGTCATAACTCCACGGAACAGCTCTACTATTTCCAACTTGTCCTCTGCCGGACGCCACAATAGTAGTAGGTGCTCTGATGGTTACCGGGGTAGGAATGGTAACCGGAGTATTGCTGGTGGTGGGTGTACTGACAGCCCCACGTCCTCTTCCTTCAGCCGGCTTATAAAAAATGGTGACAGTAGACACTGCCCCATTATCTCTGGTAGCACGGCTAAACTGTAGACAGCCTTCGTCCATTAACCTCTGAACACCAGTCTTCAGCTGGTCACAACCATCCATGGCCTCTGAACAGCCCAAACAACCTTCTGAACAACCTGGGTCAACACCCCCCTTTAACAATCGGCCCTTGACGACCAACAGAGACGTCTGAACATCTTCGACATTCACTATCAGGTCTTCAGCTTCCCCATCTTCAATGTTATTAACCCTATGCCCCCCATGTTGCGGCATAGGATTGTTTACCACATTCGGAACCGGAGAGAAGTTGATTGTCTTGGAATCAATCAGATCCTGAACCTTGTGCTGAAACGCCCGACATCTTTCGGTATGGTGGCCTGGTGCCCCAGAGTGAAAGTCACATCTTACATTGGCATCATAGCCGGGCGGCAGCACGGTAGGAGTTGCCATCGTACGCAACTCTACAAACCCTAACCGGAGTAGTTCGGGTAGTAGCTCTGCGTAAGACATAGGTAAAGGATCAAATCTTCTATCAGGATTCAACCTCTGTCTCTGCTGAGGCTGGAAAGGACGTTGTTGTTGTTGCTGTTGTTGAGGTCGTTGCGGTTGTTGTTGCTGAACCCTTTGTTGTTGTGGACGCGGTTGAGGCGCAGGAATGGTCACTGCGGCGATTGGACGATACTGGTCCCTGTTGTTGGCTCTGTAAGCACTCCCTCTGTGCTGTACAGCATTGGTTTCTCCTTCTCTACGGCGAGGTGCCCCAGAGAAGGGTTTCTTTGATGACGACGAGGAACCAGTATCGTGGATCCTCCCAGCCTTGATCAGGCTCTCAGTTCTTTCGCCGCAGATTACGACGTCAGAAAAGCTTCCGAATGGGCAGCTTCCCATCCGATCCATATAGACACCTTGTAGAGTGCTAATGAACATGTCAGTCAACTCCCTTTCCAGCATAGGGGGTTGAACTCTCGCAGCTAGTTCGCGCCATCTCTGGGCGTACTCTTTGAAGCTCTCATTGTTCTTCTGACATAAGCTTTGTAACTGAGTTCTGGTTGGAGCCATGTCCATATTGTGCTTATACTGCCTGAGGAACGCCTCACCCAGGTCTCTCCAGCACCGAATTGAATCCCGCTTCAATTCCATGTACCAATCCAAGGATGCCCCAGATAGACTATCCTGGAAGAAATACATCCACATCTTCTCATCGTCTGTATATGCGGATATCTTTCTATAGTACGCCTGCACATGGGTGCGAGGGCAAGAGGTACCGTTGTATTTGTCGAATGACGGCGCCTTGAATTTATGCGGGATTCTGAGTCCTTCAACCAATCCCATGTTGGTAACGTCAAAACCGAGAGAGTTTTGACATTCCATTGCTCTGATTTTTTCAGCAAGGGCCTCCACTTTGCGATCTCTCGCATCATTTCTACCCAACATGTTGTCGTCTTCGCTGAGCATAGTAAACAAATCCTCTTGTCTGTCAACAATTGGAATTCTGTTACGGACCGGAGCATGGATGACTCTGGGACTAACAACATCCGGAGCAATCGGTTGACCGTCGACTCGGATACCCCTCAACTCTTCACCCACAGCGTAGTTGTTGACGGGAATAGCAGCGGCAGGGACCTCAGGAACTGGGTTTCCTTCTTGCAGAGGCTGGTTGGGCGGTGGCAATGTAGCTTCTTGCCTCTGGACCATTGCTCGTAGCTCTTCTTGGCCTTGTGCGACCCCTTGCATCATGTGAATAAATTGGGCCATGCTTGCCCTCATCTCTGCCAACTCGGCTTGTACTTGATCCATGTTGCGTTGATGGTTGAGCCTCGTTGAGTAGCGGTGCGGCCTTTGGTCAGCTATCCTGTCTGGACACAGGAATCAAAGTGAGAAGATGGCCTGAGAACACCTGTTATGCAAATGAGATGAGTATGATGCATGCAATGCTTGTGCAAATGCTTTGTTTTCAAGGAACCCTTAGGGTATTATTTGCAATATTTTGAATTTTTAAACAATCGATTGCTCATGGAAATATTTCATTCAATATATTTTGAGACAAAGAAATACAGCATTTTGATTCATTACAAAGAGAAAAGGTAAATGACATCCTATGGATCCCTAGAAGCTCGGGATGCTGGAAGACGGGAAGTGCACAACTTCTTGATCTCCCTCTCATAGGCAGCCTCCATGTCAGCTTTCTCTTTGGCAAGTCGATCATACTTCCTCTTCCAGAATTTGGATGACTGAGGAAGCAGAGAAGTCCAAGTGTCGTTCGGATCGTCGATCACTCGGTGCTCGAGAAACTCAATCATAGCATCCTTCTCCTTGAGCTGCTGCAGCAATTCCTCCCTCTCACGGATCCAGGCACGCGAAAGGTCCTCCTCTCTCAACTCCTCTACACGTTGGGTAGGGAGGGTTGAAGGCCCAGCCACATCCAACAGTGCAGGTCCTGGATGATCGTACGGCATCAGGTAGGTTGCAGCTCTCTGTCTGACCCAAGAAGTATAGGGCTCCAAAGCAATGCAGTTCTTCGGACCCAACTCATTCCTACTCTTCTTACGGATACTGCGCCATGCACGGACAAATCTGGCTTTCAGGCCTTGGGGATCTTTACCCTCCTGGAAAAACGCACCTTCTAACAGAATGTTATTAGGTTTATCTTTCAGGGGGAACCCAAGCTGACGTCGTGCAAGAATAGGATTGTAGGTAATCCCACCACATGTACCAAGAAGAGGCACATTAGGGAATTCCCCACAATAGTCGATGATCTGAACGGTATCGTACACGCGATCATACCAGGTGATATCATCATTGGTGAGAGACATGAGTCTCTGAGACCACCGTAGACATCCCTTATTCTCCTTGAAAGCGACTGTCTGCGGCAAGTGCGAAATAAACCACTTGTACAGCAGGGGTAAACAGTAGACAATGACTCCTCCATTCTTCATGTTCCTCAGGTGCATGGAGACATATGTATCACCCAACAAGGTCGGAACTGGATTAAGGACTGCAAAGATCCTAATGGCGTTCATGTCAACGAACTTGTCGAAGTTGGGGAACAGCACCAACCCATAGATGAGTAGCACAAACAGAGCCTCAAAGGCGTCCTCACTCATGGCCTTCCCATAAAAAGTAGCTTGGGAAATGAGGAACTCGGAAGGAAAACCCTGAATTCCGCCTTTGGTAGTCAGGTTAGCTCCAATCAGCTCTTCATCTATGTGCAACAGACTAGCAATCTCTCGAGCAGATGGAATACTCTCTAGGCCACTGAACGGCACTTGATCCAGAATCGGAATCCCAATGAGGTGAGAGTATTCTTCCAAAGTCGGCAGTAGCTGGAAGTCTGGGAATAGGAAGCAACGATGCAACGGATCGTAGAACTGAGCAAGAGTACTCATCAACCCTTCGTCAACCTGAGTGGTGAGCAGAGGCAGAAGCTTCCCATAGCGAGCTTTGAAACCCAAGGGATCTAATACATATGATGTCAGATTCCTTAACTCTTTTACGTCAGGCTGCTTGAAGCTGTATTTCTTTGTATGTCTTTTTGGTTTTTCCATTGTCTGAAAAATTTGCAAATAAACCCTTTAAGTTCCTTGAACATTTTCTTTTTCTGATGATGACATGTATGCGGATGAGTGCATGAATGTATGAATGCAACAAACACACTCAAGAATCAAGCAAGTCACACCAAACAAAGGTCGTGGGAAAGCTCTATGTATCCCTAATATCAATCATCCATTTTGGTGGATTTAGGTTTTCACCTTATTGACACCCAAGTTCCATTGATATTAACGGTACATGAACCGGTTCAAACATCCCTAATATCAACCAGCCGCTTTGGTGGATTTTAGGTTTTGCACCTGATCCGGGATCCATTGATATTAACGATGTTTGAACGACTCAACCACGAATCACGGGTTTGTTGAGAGTCACGAGCATGGAGTCTCGGTTAAGAACCACCCCAAGGGAGTGTACTAGGGTTTAAACCTGCCAGACATGTTCTATCAGAGGTTCCCATAATCATCGTTCCATCTTTCGAATATTATCGGAGGAACGAATACTCGTATTCCAAGAATATTCTCAAGAGAAACTCTTATGAGTGTAGTATCGCGTGACAATCGTATCAGAACTGACATCTGAACGACCTCCGCACTACGGTCCTAAAAATAGGCCAAGGTGGGTTTGGTAAACTAAGGTCCTTGGCTTCTGCGGCACATGATTGAAAGAATAATGCCTAACCACAAATGACTTGTGTGACATTATTGGTTCAACATGACCTCCACCAAGTGAATGGGCTCGCAAGTCAACTGGCTAAGGAATACTCCACACCAGTCGACAAGACTATGCCATTCTCCTATCCTAGAGTGCACTCGAGTTCGGGTATAGAACTCATCTCACAGACCACCAAAGCAAACAGCAATGTATGTCAAGCAAATCACACATTACAAATCAATACAGTGATCCCAAATGGTACAAGAATAAATCAAATAACAAATAACAATATATCACAACAAAGGTGAAAAGTAGGCACTACCGCCAAGGAAAATTATGTCCCCAGCAGAGTCGCCACTTTTCTGTAGCGGTGTATTCGTCGCCATATGATTTATCAATTAAACCATAAGCAAAGCATACAATGAAGTTTCGAGTCGCCACCGCACTTTTATTTATCCAAAGGATTGGCTAAAAAGCGAACAAAAGCCTAAGAAGTTTTACACGTAGAAAACTAATAAAAGAACAGAGATTCCGGGTAAGGGGTAAGTTACGCAATGGGAAGGTGTTAGGCACCCACTACGTCCTAGGTACTCCTAGGGAGCCCTTTTCACACTTGTTGTAAAAGATTGTTATTTGTTAAGACATATGCATTGTGCAAACATGAGTGAGATGACGGGGAAAGAATGTACAAGTTTTATTGGGTTTGAGCGGATGAACCCGCTGCCTACGTACCTTCCATCAAAGGTAAGGATCAAAACGCCGTAGTTCGGCTAAAAGATTTCCAAAAGTGAGTTGGATTCAATTTTAAACAATAGCACTGAGGCTTTTCATTATCAATGGGAGAACACTCGACCAAAACCAACATCCACCATGCGAGGATAGCTTCGACGTACGAGAGGGGTTAACCCTATTTTCAGTACGGAAGTCTTACTGTCGACTCACTAAAGATAAGGTGAGGTTTACATCAACCACAATGATAATTGAAACCTACGGCTAATGCATGAAAAGATTAATGGACATGGCCAAAACAAGTGAATGAGTGAAGTTAATTGATTGTGATTATGAAAGTGAAGTCAAAGTATGATTAAGATTAATTCAAAAGAAGTATTATGAAATGGAGTTTGTGAAAAGAGTCAAGGACTTGAGTCCAGGTTTTTAGTTTGAAAAAAACATGAAGATGTTTGCACAGTGTCTAAGTCAAGTTTAAGATCAAAGTGTGAAAAGGTTCTAGGACACAATGAGGATGAATGAGTGAGGATGGAAAGTAAAGCTTCTCGGGAGGTTCACTTCTTGAGATCATATGAGAAATGATTCAAGGGTGTCCTTTGGAATGGAAAGTAAGTAATGATGAAATAAACAAACAAATGATACCGGATGCCACTCAATGGTCTTACTCCAGTCTCACAAACAAAAGCGGATATCGGATACCAATAGCTGGATTTACACCAATCTCCATAAACAGAAATGGATATCAGAGGCCACTCAATGGTCTTACACTAATCTCCTCAAAAAGAAAACAATGAAGAAATATGGAAGTCAACTGCCAGCTTGTGGGACTTAGGTTAACCCCACACATGATCATAGGGAAAGCAAAAACAGGGATGTCAGATGCCAACTTGTGGGACTTACTCTAACACACAGTATGATCCTAGGAAGACAAATGCCAACTTGTGGGACTTACAATTGTATCCTCACATACAAACAATACAACAAAATAAGATGAGTGGCCAATGTGATGGACTTATACTCACTTCCATATCATAGGAACAAATGCCAACTCGTGGGACTCACAATTGTCCTCAATGGGTAAACAACAATGATGATGTCAAACAGACAAAAGAGATGCTCATGCATTAATGACAATTGATGGTGATAAATGCGTAACATATAGGCAAGCAAATGCACATAGAGCAAGCAATCAGTCAATGAATAGCAAACAGCACACTCTATAGCCAAACAATTGGGGGCTCACACAAGAGGGTTTGACTTTGAAAGTCCACTGTAATGGGTGAAGGTCGCTCTTAACCTGGCCATTGAGGGGCTCAGGTGAAGCAGATGAATAGGAGATGAGGGGTGTGCCTCATTGCTTCTATCTCAAATCAGAGAGAGCATCAAAGAAAGTGTGGGAGTTCAGAAAGTAGGAACTCTCTCCACATTATTGACTCGATCGGATCTTGGGTATTTATCTCAATGCTTCAACCAGGTACTGGGAGCAAAGAGAGGACACACTGAATAGTGGGGGATAGATTGCTTATCCCTACCTTCCACCAATTGCCTTACTTGAAGGACTTTTCCTGCTGAGGACAAATATAAACAAACACAGGCATTGCCTCTTAAGGAGGGCTTCAGACAGTTTGCCCGGTCAAATAACAGACCGGGTCTCCAGACTACATGAAGAAGAAATATTTATACCTCAAAAGCAAATGCTAAAATAGCAAAGCAAGCAAGTTCAAAGAACTTAGGCAACTAAAGTACCTGAAAAAAGTCAAACTCATTAGTAAACAAGTCAACAGTCAAAATCAAAAGAAATGGATAAACAGTCAACCACAGGAGGTCAACTGTGCAAAGCAAGACTCAAGTTACATGAGTCACCTACAAAACAAAAGGTTAGCACAATATAGACAAACAAACATCAATCAAATTGGTGTGATCTTGGAAGCACTATGCTCAACCTGAAACAGATAAACTCAACATAAGTCCAAAGGACCACTAGGACTAGCCTAGGGTCAAACATGAAAGAAAAAGTCAAGGCAGCAAGGAAAAGTCAACTCAAAGTCAAAGTCAAACATTTGGGAAGCTAACACACTTGGGCCCACAATCATATCATGCATTATGACTATTTCATGAACATTTAAAGTCAACACATGGCAATGGGAAGCACACAAAAGTCAACAGAATGACTTGCATCAAAAGTCAACTCAAGCAATCCCAAAAATTATGAAAATAATCACATTCAATCCTAACATCTAACATGGTATACATGTAAAAGTTCATGGCATTTGGATGAGAGGAAGGCAGCCAATTAAAATCATGAAGTCAAACCAAATTCAAGTAAGCATGGTGAAAGTCAACAAGCATAAGTCAACTTCAAAAAATCATATCAAATTGAAAACAGAAGAGAAATGAATGAGATTAACACCAATGCAAAGCTTGAGATGTCTAGTTATCACATATGAAATTTCATGGACATACAATATGATTTGAGAATTTCACAAAGGATTTGGCAAGGCATAGCACAAAAAGTCAACACATGACCCAAGCATGGAAGAAAATTCACAATCAAATGGAAAACAGCAAGATTAATTCCAAGAAAATTCATACATCAATTAGACATACAAGGGATCATTCATGCAAAATTTGGGGTCAATTGGATGTGGGGAAGTGTGTGAACAAAATTTGTGAAAAATGCATGATCATAGTATGACATCAAATGGGACACATGACTTCAAAAATTCATAACTCTCAATCCACAAATGATAAATGCACAAACTTTATATGGAAATGAAGGTCAATGTGTCTATTTTCACCACAAAAAGTTTCAAGGGCAATGGATGTAACATCATTATTTCACAATTGAAATGGCCAAGGGTATCATTCATGCACACATGTTGAGAAAATAATTGCCATAAAAAATCCAGTTAATGAAAAAATGATTAAAAATCACCATTAAATTCTAGACTCATTTGTGATCATGTGTAAAAAATTTCATAATTTTTGGTGAGAAACGAATGAAAAAATAATGTTGAAGTTTGGATGAAATTGGGTGAAATATGAAACAAACTAGCAAGGCAAGTGGTCAACACAAGTCAAAGGAATGGCAGAGTTGTAAATAACAGCTTCATTTAGTAAAACGACACAGCATAGGCAAGGGAAACGAAATGTTCCCATTGGCTCTCAGCCAATGGAACAGTACATGCGCAAAGCAACAGCCAATGGTTGTTCATTCTTCAGGGTTTAACATACAGTGTTAGGGTTTTGGAAGCAAGGCATCGTGTTTTCATGTCCATGCAAAATTCAAACAGCATACAACAATCATGAGCACAAATCGTGAACACTAACATCATGCATCACCAGCCAACAACAACACAAGCATGAATCGTGAGCTTTTTCTGGGCAGGGCAAGGTTAACAGCAGCAATATTCATTCATCATCCTAAACTTATCATGCAATTCGACCAGAAGTTAACCAACGAAACACATCCAAACATCAATAATCAAATACAGCCTATGAACAACCATTTAACCAACAACCAAAACAACACTTAATCAAGCAAAATCTGGGCAGGGAATAAGCATGAACAAACAGGGCATGAGCTTCAATCATCCTCATGCATTCAAAACTAAATCACCCAGAAATCTAAATTAAATATGGCAATCAATTCAGCAAGGCATAAACATCACAAATCCATAAGTAAAATTCGCAGAAACATGTTGGATAGCAAGCATCGAACACAAATGTCATTGAACATAAAACTCTATTTCCAAATATCTCATGCCACAGCCAATCATTTTAAACCATTCGAAGTTCCTAATGCTCATGAAGTGAAGATCTATGAGGGACAGGCAATAGTTTTAAGAAACAAAAGAGTCGAAAAACCAACCAGATTTTGGAGCAAAGATGGAATAGTGAGGGATTGATGGTAATAGCTTGAAACAGACCCCCTTTATGGTGTATAGTGATGGATTCTTGAAGGTCCTTCGCTCAAACTAGCTGGAAACCAACTGACTCGAACTTTGCCATTGGAAGGGGTTGAAGTAGCAGCAGGGAAATGAAGCCTTCCAGATATGAAATGGTGATTCAAATAGGCCCCAAAATGTTGTTCAATTGATGGAACAAACAAACAGCTCGTGGTTCTTCGAAGGATTGGCCAGAATTTTTCCAATTGCCAATTTGCAAGAGATGAGAGAATGTGTATTTTCTGTAGTTTCCAAGTGGTGGCTAGGGTTTAATTCAGCAGAACAAAGCCCTTATATGTGCTGTTTAACAAGCCTTAATAGAATGGTAAACTTGTTTAGCTCAAAAATCACTAATTGCCAACTTTGCTAATTTGCACATAAGTGGGAATGGAGGGTGTAGGCTGGTCGAAATGGGCTTTAGGCATGCTGCAAAAGACTTATTAAAATGCTGTTTGTTGTTTGTTTAAGAGTTGCTAGCATTGTTTTACTTGTGTGACTCCTCTTGCTAAAATACCAAATATGAACATTGCATATGGAAGGTGTAAGCTTGTGGTCGCATGGGCCTTGAAAATAGGCTGCAATTGCTCATTACACATGCTGTTCATGATTTGCTCAAAGAAATACTAAACATTGCCTTGCTTTGTGAAGCTATTTGCACCATTTGTCAATTATGCATTTTTGTCCAAAATTGTGGTATGGTGATGGAATATGCATGAATTAGGACTTGAGGCAAGTTTCAAATGTGATTTTAAACCTTTCCCAATTGGCCAAAGTGAGAAAAAGTGTATGATTCAAAAAGTCAAAGTTTGGTCAAACTTTGAATTTAAATGCAAAAGGTCCAAAAATGCCATTTTGATTGGCAAGGTTTTAGGTCATGAAATTTATATTTTTGGAAAGAGGATGAAAAATGTGGTGTGTGGGAAAAAATCCCACCAAATTTGGCCTTATGGTTTGAGAGATATGCCTCTTTGAAGTTCAAGATTTTGTGAAAATGATTTGATCATATCTTGACAACTATACATGGGATTTGAGAGTTCTTGGACTTTTTGAAAATGGGAGAACAAGATCTTCAACTTTCATGTTGGGCAAAAATTAATTTGAAGCTTGTATCATGATGCAAGTTGAGGATCAAGAAGTTTCTATTTTGGCAGTTAAAATTACAGGTCCACTTTCTATTTCTGGAAAATTTTCTGATTGGCTTGATTTTCTTCCATGATGAGGTTTGCCATGACATATGAGGCCTATTAGGACATGAATAAGCTCCTTCAAACCATTTCCATCCATCAAATCCATAGAATCAACCACAGTTGACCAACTTTGACTTTCTAGGGTTTTGGACTTGACTGTGCACTTCTGATGAATTCCAAACCCTAATTCCTTGAGATTTTGACTTAAAATGATGTCTCAAGACAAATGAACTCTTGAATATTGACTATGGTGCCCAAATTCCACAAGAATGGCCACCATCCACTGCTTTGATTGACTGTTGATTATCTAGGGTTTCTGACCTGGCTTTGCATTGACTGATGACATCTGAGCCTTCAACCCTTGACTTGAACACTTCAAGAAGACCCCCAAGATATGTGAACTTGTTGGACAAACCCTAAGGCCTTGATTCCTTGAGAAACATCCTTGCTTGATTGGTAGACTGATCTCCTGATCAGTTTGACCTAATTCTTGCTTGCTTGCACTTGAGGCAACTGAAGACAATGCAAAATGTTATGCAATGGATCATGATATGCTATGACCTAATATGAAATGATATGTACAATGATAGGTGCAAATTTGAGGTGCTACAGCTGCCCCTATTCAATCAGCTGGGAACCCGAACGGATGATAGCGATGGCTGTCAGACTTTCAGGGTAAACAGGGATTGAATACAAAAGAACCGTAAAAATTTGCACCGACTGGATATAATACAAAGAAAATCACGTCATTTACCGATGACAAACTGCATGACAGCTTCAGGAAAGCAAAACCATTTACCGATGGTTGAAGAACTGGAACCTTGATATTTACCGATATCAACTTCAGCACGACCATTTACCGATGGTGGCTGGGGAAAACAAACTTCTGAAAAACCAAACCATTTACCGATGGTTAGAACTTGATATTTACCGATATCAACTTCAGCCGGACCATTTACCGATGGCTGCTGGGAAACAAATTGATGTAGAAAGGAAGCAAGACCATTTACCGATGGTGGCTTCAAAGAAACTTGACATTTACTGATGTCAACTTAGCAAGACCATTTACCGATGGCTGCTGCAACTGAAAATTCGATATTTACCGATATCGAAGAAAACTGGGCCATTTACCGATGGCATCTCCGCTTGGGGAGGAACAAAATCTTTGTGGTGACACCAGACAAGACGTTTACCGACGACTTCTGGGGATTCTGATTTTATTGACAAGGGAACAAAGAATGACCAGACATTTACCGATGACTGGGAATGAGGAATTTATTGGGAAGAGACAAACAAATATTTGCCACTGAAAACCAGGTAGGACATTTACCGATGACTCTACTGGGGATTTTTGTTGGGGGATTATCAGACATTTACCGATGACTGAAGGAAAGACTCGATGTTTACCGACACCGAAGCAATGGCGTTTACCGACACCAAAAAAAATGACCAGACATTTACCGATGACTGGGTGGGATTCGATGTTTACCGACACCGAAGCAATGGCGTTTACCAACACCAAAACAAAGAAGACACACGCGGGTGTTGACATGACACCTACTGGTATCACAAGAACAACATCTGGGATATGTCAAGGCAAGGTTGATCACTTGCTGGGGGTCTCACTGGGGGAGAAACAAACTTCCTGTCACCATCGGGTGAGGAAATAAACCTCTGCGGGGATAATCAATTCTGAATGCTGTCAAAGCAACTGTAGCAGACTGGTGCTGATTTTGAACAAAATTGATCCGCCTCTGCCGGGGATACAGTCTGATGCGGTTTCGAACACATGAATGCATATGTTTGAATTTTTCTATGGCGTAATGCTCCATATGGAATGGAAATGCTACGCAATTTTTGAGGATGCAATGATTACTATATGCAATGCAACATGATGAGAACTCTGCGGGGAGAGATACACAGGTCGACTGTGCTGAGGAATCTTCAAGATAAATCCACTGGGGGAAGCAATACAAACCGCTGCTGGGGAGCCAACAAAACAAATCCACTAGGGGAAGACAAAGCAACTCGCCGGGGAGTAATGAAACAACTTTGTTGGAGAGAAATGAATCAACTCTGCTAGGGGAAAGCAAAGGGAAACCTGCCGGGGATAGCCCAATCAATCCAAGAAAAATTCCGCTCGGGGAAATGAAAAGCTCCGCTGGGGAAGCTAAATCATGCGACTCTTTGGGGATGAGGCTTCATGCAAACCTCAGATAAAATAGACTGCCTTGGGGAATAACTGCTACTCCGTCGGGGACGACCCGCAATATCAACTTAGCTGGGGATGCGGATATCGATCTGCCACGATAACTCACCCAATCCTCTGGTGGGATAAACTCTGTTGGAGAGAAAACTGCTTCGCTGGGGAAGACTTGAACAATCCATAGCTAGAATAAAGATTCTGTCTGGGAAAGCGCTGCTGAGGAATGCTCACAGGTGACGACCTTACTGTGGAAAATATTCACAGGCGACGACCTGCAAATCGGAACATCAGATGCCCCAGGGGGTACATGGACAAGATACGCTCAAGCGTCCTCAACATTCAAAATGATTTTCAAATGTTTTAATCTTTCTGCACGTCATTGTTTAGCCTTCATGTTTTTATATGCGATGTTTATCAAAAATCGGACGTTTTTGCAAACAAAACAGTAAAAGTAAAAAGACAAGAGAGCAATTTATCTGAATAACGACTTTTATTGATTGAAAATGTGCCTGAAAAGGCAAGTACATTGAGAGGCAATTCCTAGAAAGAGGTAATTGCGCACAAAAGGAAAATAAACTATCCTAATGGCAATGTGAACACGGCATCCACTGTTTCCCAACTCTGTTATAACTCATAGATCCTCAGTTTCCTCCCAATTCCTTGCTTTCTGAGAAGAATGACTGGACCGATCACATCTTTGGAGATGGCAGCTGACGAAGCATGACGAGGTACAGATAACTCAGACTGTAGTCTTCGCTTTAATCCCTCTTTTGGCTGGATCGCCCTTTCGGGTTTTCAATCCACCGGGATACCCATTTTTGCCTAAGCCGCCCTTGCGGGTTTTCGACTTACCGGGTGTACAATTTTTCAATTTTATCCCTAACTTTTGCCCGAACCTTTTCTTTCTGTTTTTTGGTTCGCCGGGATGCCCATTTTTGCCTGGACTATTTTGTTCTTTTTGTCCAGCGGGTCAATTTATGCGAAGTATTTTTTGACTACATCTGAGTTAACAGGGGAAGGAAAGTCTTCACCGTCCATAGTTGTAAGCATCAAGGCTCCACCGGAGAAAACCTTCTTCACAACATATGGACCTTCGTAATTAGGAGTCCACTTGCCCCTGTTATCTGTACCGGGAGGAAGGATCCTCTTCAAAACTAGGTCGCCAGTTTGAAAAGTCCGAGGACGCACTTTCTGATCAAAGGCTCGCTTCATCCTTCTCTGATACAACTGCCCATGGCAAACAGCTGCTAACCGTCTCTCTTCGATAAGGCTTAACTCGTTAAACCTTGTTCGAATCCACTCGGCTTCATCCAGCTTGACATCTAATAATACCCTTAGAGAAGGGATCTCCACTTCAACTGGTAGGACTGCTTCCATACCATACACAAGGGAGTAGGGGGTTGCCCCGGTCGACGTACGTACTGAGGTATGGTATCCATGCAAAGCGAAAGGCAACATCTCGTGCCAATCTTTGTACGTAACGACCATCTTCTGCACAATCTTCTTGATATTCTTGTTAGCTGCCTCTACAGCACCATTCATCTTTGGTCTGTAAGGAGAAGAATTGTGATGTTCAATCTTGAAATCTCTACACAGGTCTTTCATCATTTTGTTATTGAGATTCGAACCATTGTCAGTGATGATTCTCTCGGGAACTCCATAACGACAGATGATTTCTTTCTTGATGAACCGAGCAACCACTTGTTTGGTGACGTTGGCATAAGAAGCTGCTTCCACCCATTTGGTGAAGTAATCGATCGCAACCAAGATGAAGCGATGTCCATTAGAAGCAGTTGGCTCTATCCTCTCAATCATATCAATGCCCCACATGGCGAACGGCCAAGGCGAGTTCATGACATTCAACGGGCTTGGTGGTACATGCACCTTGTCGGCATAGATTTGACACTTATGGCACTTCCGAGCATATTTGAAGCAATCGGATTCCATAGTCATCCAGTAATATCCGGCTCTCAGCAATTTCTTCGACATTGCATGACCACCAGCGTGGGTACCAAACGAACCCTCGTGCACTTCTTGCATTAACATGTCTGCTTCGTGTCTATCCACGCATCTGAGCAAGACCATGTCAAAGTTCCGCTTATACAGCACATCATCCTGATTCAAGTAGAAGCTTCCAGCAAGCCTTCTCAGGGTCTTCTTATCATTCTTCGACGCACCCTCAGGATACTCTTGAGTCTTGAGGAAGTTCTTGATGTCATAATACCACGGCTTATCATCAATAGCATTAACAGACTCGGCTGCAAACACATATGCAGGCCTCTCGAGTCGATTCACAGCAACATGTGGCACATGATTCCACCAATGAACCTTTATCATAGAGGATAAAGTAGCCAAAGCATCAGCCATCTGATTCTCGTCTCGGGGGACGTGATACAACTTCACCTTCTTGAAGAACGTCAGTATTCTTCTGGTGTAATCTCTGTACGGAATCAGATGTGGCTGGTTCGTATTCCAATCTCCATTGACCTGATTGATCACTAGAGCTGAATCTCCAAATATGTCAAGTGTTTTGATCCTCAGATCAATGGCTTCTTCTATTCCCATGATACAAGCCTCATACTCAGCTTCGTTGTTGGTGACGTCGAATGTCAGTCTGGCAGAGAAAGGTATATGAGCACCTTTGGGATTGATCAACACTGCACCAACACCGTTACCGTTCATATTCACAGCCCCATCGAACATCAGTGTCCACTTGTCATCAGGATCCGGTCCTTCCTCGACAAGCGGCTCTTCACAGTCTTTCGTCTTCAGATACATGATGTCTTCATCAGGGAATTCAAACATCATAGGCTGATAGTCATCGATCGGTTGTTCGGCAAGATAGTCTGACAGAATACTACCTTTGATGGCCTTCTGCGACGTGTACTGAATGTCATACTCTGTTAAGATCATCTGCCAACGGGCAACACGTCCGGTGAGAGCTGGCTTCTCAAAGATGTATTTGACTGGATCCATCCTAGAAATCAACAGAGTAGTATGGTTCAACATATACTGCCTTAGTCGGCGAGCAGCCCAGGCCAAAGCACAGCAAGTTTTCTCGAGCAGTGAATATCTTGTTTCACAGTCGGTAAACTTTTTGCTTAGGTAGTATATGGCATGCTCTTTTCGACCAGACTCGTCATGCTGACCCAATACACACCCCATTGAAGTCTCGGTGACTGAAAGGTACATGATCAGTGGTCTCCCTGGAACTGGAGGGATAAGGATTGGAGGTTTTGTAAGTACTCCTTGATTTTGTCAAAGCCTTCTGACAGTCATCATTCCATTTGATCGCCTGATTCTTTCTGAGCAGTTTGAAAATTGGTTCGCATGTGGCAGTTAGATGAGATATGAACCTTGCAATGTAGTTCAATCTCCCTAAAAACCCACGGACTTGCTTTTCCGTCTTCGGTTCAGGCATCTCTTGAATAGCTTTGACTTTTGCTGGATCTACCTCAATCCCTTTCTCACTGACAATGAAACTAAGAGCTTCCCGGATCTCACCCCAAACGTACACTTGTTCGGATTCAGCCTCAGCTTGAACTTGACCAGTCTGTCAAACAACTTCTGCAAATTTACCAGGTGCTCCTCTTCCGTCTGCGACTTCGCAATCATATCATCCACGTACACTTCGATTTCGTTGTGCATCATGTCATGAAAGAGAGTCGTCATTGCCCTCTGATAGGTAGCACCGGCATTCTTCAGCCCAAATGGCATAACCTTATAGCAGAACGTGCCCCAAGGTGTAATGAATGTCGTCTTTTCCATGTCCTCTGGCGCCATCTTGATCTGGTTGTAGCCTGAGAAACCGTCCATGAAAGAGAATACCGAGGACTGAGCCGTATTATCCACCAATACATCAATGTGAGGTAATGGGAAATCATCTTTCGGACTCGCCCTGTTCAGATCCCGGTAATCGACACACATTCTGACTTTGCCATCCTTCTTTGGCACGGGAACAATGTTGGCAACCCAAGGTGGGTAACTGGTGACAGCTAGGAAACCTGCGTCCCACTGCTTTTGAACCTCTTCTTTGATCTTGACAGCCATATCAGGACTAGTTCTGCGAAGCTTCTGCTTGACCGACGGACACTCTTCTCGGAGAGGTAACCGATGCACCACGATGTCTGTATCCAGACCCGGCATATCTTGGTATGACCAGGCGAATATTTCCACATATTCTTTCAGCATCTCGATTAGCCTCCTCTTGACAGAGTCTTCTAAAGCGGCCCCGATCTTGATCTCTCTTCTGGCGTCCTCAGTACCCAGATTGACAATTTCCAGCTCTTCCTGGTGAGGTTGGATGACCCTTTCCTCTTGCTTCAGTAGTCTGACCAATTCTGCAGGGAGTTCACAGTCTTCCTCACTCTCCTCTTCAGCTTGGTAGATGGGATTGTTGAAATCATACTGAGCCATAACAGAGTCGTTCACAGTGGATGCCAAAAGATCACTTCTGCATGTTTAATGTTTTGTTTTTTTAGAAAAAGATTTCAATAAAGTCACAAAAAAAACAAAAACATTGCCATTTTATTTTTTGAAAAAGTGGAAACCGAAAATAGAAAGACAAAGATCTCAAAATTTGATTGAAAAAACGTCCTTTATTTATAAACATTGAACATGATGTGGCCCTACAATGAACCACTACGCCTTGGGCAGAACGTAGGGTTTTCATGCAAAATGATAAAAACAAAAGAAAATTACTCTGTCAGTAGAGTAACTTGGACTACATCTTCTGCTGTCCAATTGTTGATGACCTCGCCTGGTGCACAAGGGCGGACCCAGACATCCAAATCACAACCACTATCTTTACCATCAGTAGCAAAGACGTCTCCATGGTTCATCAGCCCAGCGCTGGTGAAGGTGCTCGGACCCGCTTGTACATGCTGCTCTGCTGCGAGAGGCTCGTACCCAATGCCGAACTTGTCTTCTTTTACAGGCAAGTCAACCATCTTGCCCCAGCCTTCAGCCTTACCGGAGTCAACAACCTCTTTGGCTTGCTTGTACGATGATATTGAAGCACCCGGCTTCCTCTGCTCTGCACAACACCTTCTAATGCCACAGTCTCGAATGCCTGGCACAGGGTTTCGTGAATCTCGCCATCCACCTCCACATACTTGAATGAGGAGAGATGACTCACCAAAATCTCCTCTTCACCACAGACGGTCACGATCTGACCGTTCCAGACATATTTGAGCTTCTGATGGAGAGTCGACGAGACTGCCCCAGCGGCGTGAATCCAAGGACGCCCCAACAAACAGCTATAAGCAGGCTGAATGTCCATCACGTAAAACACGATGTCGAAGACCTCTGGACCTATCTTCACTGGCAAAGTGACTTCACCAAACACAGACCGTTTGGATCCGTCGAATGCACGCACGATCAGGTCACTGGGAGTGAGCACGACTCCCTCAACATCGATTTTCTTCAATATCTGCTCGGGCAGGACATTCAGGGACGACCCGGTGTCCACTAGCACATGAGATAACACTGCACCTTTGCACTCCATGGTGATGTGCAAGGCTTTGTTGTGATTACGACCCTCAGGCGTTAGGTCTAGGTCAGTGAAACCTACACCATGCCTGGTACTCACATTTGCTAGAACACTTTCCAGCTGGTTGACAGATATCTCTTGCGGGACGTATGCCATATTCAGCATCTTCAGCAAGGCGTCCCGATGTGCCTCAGAACACATCAGCAAAGAGAGTATCGAGATTTTCGAAGGAGTTTGGTTGAGTTGATCAACAATCTTGTAATCGCTCTTCTTTATGATCTTCATAAAATCCTCGACATCTTTCTGGAAAGAACCCTCAGCCTCCTTCTGAGCCGGTTCTTCATCAACCATTGTTTGCTTGCCCTTAGCCCTTGCAGATGACTCAGCCAGCAGCTCTCACAGGCTGAGGAGCAAACAGTCGTCCACTCCTTGTGAAACTCCCTGTCCTCCAACGTTGTCCACCACAGGACTTGTAACAGCAGGGATCCTCACAGGTCCACATCTTCTCATCGTCTGTATATGCGGATATCTTTCTATAGTACGCCTGCACATGGGTGCGAGGGCAAGAGGTACCGTTGTATTTGTCGAATGACGGCGCCTTGAATTTATGCGGGATTCTGAGTCCTTCAACCAATCCCATGTTGGTAACGTCAAAACCGAGAGAGTTTTGACATTCCATTGCTCTGATTTTTTCAGCAAGGGCCTCCACTTTGCGATCTCTCGCATCATTTCTACCCAACATGTTGTCGTCTTCGCTGAGCATAGTAAACAAATCCTCTTGTCTGTCAACAATTGGAATTCTGTTACGGACCGGAGCATGGATGACTCTGGGACTAACAACATCCGGAGCAATCGGTTGACCGTCGACTCGGATACCCCTCAACTCTTCACCCACAGCGTAGTTGTTGACGGGAATAGCAGCGGCAGGGACCTCAGGAACTGGGTTTCCTTCTTGCAGAGGCTGGTTGGGCGGTGGCAATGTAGCTTCTTGCCTCTGGACCATTGCTCGTAGCTCTTCTTGGCCTTGTGCGACCCCTTGCATCATGTGAATAAATTGGGCCATGCTTGCCCTCATCTCTGCCAACTCGGCTTGTACTTGATCCATGTTGCGTTGATGGTTGAGCCTCGTTGAGTAGCGGTGCGGCCTTTGGTCAGCTATCCTGTCTGGACACAGGAATCAAAGTGAGAAGATGGCCTGAGAACACCTGTTATGCAAATGAGATGAGTATGATGCATGCAATGCTTGTGCAAATGCTTTGTTTTCAAGGAACCCTTAGGGTATTATTTGCAATATTTTGAATTTTTAAACAATTCGATTGCTCATGGAAATATTTCATTCAATATATTTTGAGACAAAGAAATACAGCATTTTTGATTCATTACAAAGAGAAAAGGTAAATGACATCCTATGGATCCCTAGAAGCTCGGGATGCTGGAAGACGGGAAGTGCACAACTTCTTGATCTCCCTCTCATAGGCAGCCTCCATGTCAGCTTTCTCTTTGGCAAGTCGATCATACTTCCTCTTCCAGAATTTGGATGACTGAGGAAGCAGAGAAGTCCAAGTGTCGTTCGGATCGTCGATCACTCGGTGCTCGAGAAACTCAATCATAGCATCCTTCTCCTTGAGCTGCTGCAGCAATTCCTCCCTCTCACGGATCCAGGCACGCGAAAGGTCCTCCTCTCTCAACTCCTCTACACGTTGGGTAGGGAGGGTTGAAGGCCCAGCCACATCCAACAGTGCAGGTCCTGGATGATCGTACGGCATCAGGTAGGTTGCAGCTCTCTGTCTGACCCAAGAAGTATAGGGCTCCAAAGCAATGCAGTTCTTCGGACCCAACTCATTCCTACTCTTCTTACGGATACTGCGCCATGCACGGACAAATCTGGCTTTCAGGCCTTGGGGATCTTTACCCTCCTGGAAAAACGCACCTTCTAACAGAATGTTATTAGGTTTATCTTTCAGGGGGAACCCAAGCTGACGTCGTGCAAGAATAGGATTGTAGGTAATCCCACCACATGTACCAAGAAGAGGCACATTAGGGAATTCCCCACAATAGTCGATGATCTGAACGGTATCGTACACGCGATCATACCAGGTGATATCATCATTGGTGAGAGACATGAGTCTCTGAGACCACCGTAGACATCCCTTATTCTCCTTGAAAGCGACTGTCTGCGGCAAGTGCGAAATAAACCACTTGTACAGCAGGGGTAAACAGCAGACAATGACTCCTCCATTCTTCATGTTCCTCAGGTGCATGGAGACATATGTATCACCCAACAAGGTCGGAACTGGATTAAGGACTGCAAAGATCCTAATGGCGTTCATGTCAACGAACTTGTCGAAGTTGGGGAACAGCACCAACCCATAGATGAGTAGCACAAACAGAGCCTCAAAGGCGTCCTCACTCATGGCCTTCCCATAAAAAGTAGCTTGGGAAATGAGGAACTCGGAAGGAAAACCCTGAATTCCGCCTTTGGTAGTCAGGTTAGCTCCAATCAGCTCTTCATCTATGTGCAACAGACTAGCAATCTCTCGAGCAGATGGAATACTCTCTAGGCCACTGAACGGCACTTGATCCAGAATCGGAATCCCAATGAGGTGAGAGTATTCTTCCAAAGTCGGCAGTAGCTGGAAGTCTGGGAATAGGAAGCAACGATGCAACGGATCGTAGAACTGAGCAAGAGTACTCATCAACCCTTCGTCAACCTGAGTGGTGAGCAGAGGCAGAAGCTTCCCATAGCGAGCTTTGAAACCCAAGGGATCTAATACATATGATGTCAGATTCCTTAACTCTTTTACGTCAGGCTGCTTGAAGCTGTATTTCTTTGTATGTCTTTTTGGTTTTTCCATTGTCTGAAAAATTTGCAAATAAACCCTTTAAGTTCCTTGAACATTTTCTTTTTCTGATGATGACATGTATGCGGATGAGTGCATGAATGTATGAATGCAACAAACACACTCAAGAATCAAGCAAGTCACACCAAACAAAGGTCGTGGGAAAGCTCTATGTATCCCTAATATCAATCATCCATTTTGGTGGATTTAGGTTTTCACCTTATCGACACCCAAGTTCCATTGATATTAACGGTACATGAACCGGTTCAAACATCCCTAATATCAACCAGCCGCTTTGGTGGATTTTAGGTTTTGCACCTGATCCGGGATCCATTGATATTAACGATGTTTGAACGACTCAACCACGAATCACGGGTTTGTTGAGAGTCACGAGCATGGAGTCTCGGTTAAGAACCACCCCAAGGGAGTGTACTAGGGTTTAAACCTGCCAGACATGTTCTATCAGAGGTTCCCATAATCATCGTTCCATCTTTCGAATATTATCGGAGGAACGAATACTCGTATTCCAAGAATATTCTCAAGAGAAACTCTTATGAGTGTAGTATCGCGTGACAATCGTATCAGAACTGACATCTGAACGACCTCCGCACTACGGTCCTAAAAATAGGCCAAGGTGGGTTTGGTAAACTAAGGTCCTTGGCTTCTGCGGCACATGATTGAAAGAATAATGCCTAACCACAAATGACTTGTGTGACATTATTGGTTCAACATGACCTCCACCAAGTGAATGGGCTCGCAAGTCAACTGGCTAAGGAATACTCCACACCAGTCGACAAGACTATGCCATTCTCCTATCCTAGAGTGCACTCGAGTTCGGGTATAGAACTCATCTCACAGACCACCAAAGCAAACAGCAATGTATGTCAAGCAAATCACACATTACAAATCAATACAGTGATCCCAAATGGTACAAGAATAAATCAAATAACAAATAACAATATATCACAACAAAGGTGAAAAGTAGGCACTACCGCCAAGGAAAATTATGTCCCCAGCAGAGTCGCCACTTTTCTGTAGCGGTGTATTCGTCGCCATATGATTTATCAATTAAACCATAAGCAAAGCATACAATGAAGTTTCGAGTCGCCACCGCACTTTTATTTATCCAAAGGATTGGCTAAAAAGCGAACAAAAGCCTAAGAAGTTTTACACGTAGAAAACTAATAAAAGAACAGAGATTCCGGGTAAGGGGTAAGTTACGCAATGGGAAGGTGTTAGGCACCCACTACGTCCTAGGTACTCCTAGGGAGCCCTTTTCACACTTGTTGTAAAAGATTGTTATTTGTTAAGACATATGCATTGTGCAAACATGAGTGAGATGACGGGGAAAGAATGTACAAGTTTTATTGGGTTTGAGCGGATGAACCCGCTGCCTACGTACCTTCCATCAAAGGTAAGGATCAAAACGCCGTAGTTCGGCTAAAAGATTTCCAAAAGTGAGTTGGATTCAATTTTAAACAATAGCACTGAGGCTTTTCATTATCAATGGGAGAACACTCGACCAAAACCAACATCCACCATGCGAGGATAGCTTCGACGTACGAGAGGGGTTAACCCTATTTTCAGTACGGAAGTCTTACTGTCGACTCACTAAAGATAAGGTGAGGTTTACATCAACCACAATGATAATTGAAACCTACGGCTAATGCATGAAAAGATTAATGGACATGGCCAAAACAAGTGAATGAGTGAAGTTAATTGATTGTGATTATGAAAGTGAAGTCAAAGTATGATTAAGATTAATTCAAAAGAAGTATTATGAAATGGAGTTTGTGAAAAGAGTCAAGGACTTGAGTCCAGGTTTTTAGTTTGAAAAAAACATGAAGATGTTTGCACAGTGTCTAAGTCAAGTTTAAGATCAAAGTGTGAAAAGGTTCTAGGACACAATGAGGATGAATGAGTGAGGATGGAAAGTAAAGCTTCTCGGGAGGTTCACTTCTTGAGATCATATGAGAAATGATTCAAGGGTGTCCTTTGGAATGGAAAGTAAGTAATGATGAAATAAACAAACAAATGATACCGGATGCCACTCAATGGTCTTACTCCAGTCTCACAAACAAAAGCGGATATCGGATACCAATAGCTGGATTTACACCAATCTCCATAAACAGAAATGGATATCAGAGGCCACTCAATGGTCTTACACTAATCTCCTCAAAAAGAAAACAATGAAGAAATATGGAAGTCAACTGCCAGCTTGTGGGACTTAGGTTAACCCCACACATGATCATAGGGAAAGCAAAAACAGGGATGTCAGATGCCAACTTGTGGGACTTACTCTAACACACAGTATGATCCTAGGAAGACAAATGCCAACTTGTGGGACTTACAATTGTATCCTCACATACAAACAATACAACAAAATAAGATGAGTGGCCAATGTGATGGACTTATACTCACTTCCATATCATAGGAACAAATGCCAACTCGTGGGACTCACAATTGTCCTCAATGGGTAAACAACAATGATGATGTCAAACAGACAAAAGAGATGCTCATGCATTAATGACAATTGATGGTGATAAATGCGTAACATATAGGCAAGCAAATGCACATAGAGCAAGCAATCAGTCAATGAATAGCAAACAGCACACTCTATAGCCAAACAATTGGGGGCTCACACAAGAGGGTTTGACTTTGAAAGTCCACTGTAATGGGTGAAGGTCGCTCTTAACCTGGCCATTGAGGGGCTCAGGTGAAGCAGATGAATAGGAGATGAGGGGTGTGCCTCATTGCTTCTATCTCAAATCAGAGAGAGCATCAAAGAAAGTGTGGGAGTTCAGAAAGTAGGAACTCTCTCCACATTATTGACTCGATCGGATCTTGGGTATTTATCTCAATGCTTCAACCAGGTACTGGGAGCAAAGAGAGGACACACTGAATAGTGGGGGATAGATTGCTTATCCCTACCTTCCACCAATTGCCTTACTTGAAGGACTTTTCCTGCTGAGGACAAATATAAACAAACACAGGCATTGCCTCTTAAGGAGGGCTTCAGACAGTTTGCCCGGTCAAATAACAGACCGGGTCTCCAGACTACATGAAGAAGAAATATTTATACCTCAAAAGCAAATGCTAAAATAGCAAAGCAAGCAAGTTCAAAGAACTTAGGCAACTAAAGTACCTGAAAAAAGTCAAACTCATTAGTAAACAAGTCAACAGTCAAAATCAAAAGAAATGGATAAACAGTCAACCACAGGAGGTCAACTGTGCAAAGCAAGACTCAAGTTACATGAGTCACCTACAAAACAAAAGGTTAGCACAATATAGACAAACAAACATCAATCAAATTGGTGTGATCTTGGAAGCACTATGCTCAACCTGAAACAGATAAACTCAACATAAGTCCAAAGGACCACTAGGACTAGCCTAGGGTCAAACATGAAAGAAAAAGTCAAGGCAGCAAGGAAAAGTCAACTCAAAGTCAAAGTCAAACATTTGGGAAGCTAACACACTTGGGCCCACAATCATATCATGCATTATGACTATTTCATGAACATTTAAAGTCAACACATGGCAATGGGAAGCACACAAAAGTCAACAGAATGACTTGCATCAAAAGTCAACTCAAGCAATCCCAAAAATTATGAAAATAATCACATTCAATCCTAACATCTAACATGGTATACATGTAAAAGTTCATGGCATTTGGATGAGAGGAAGGCAGCCAATTAAAATCATGAAGTCAAACCAAATTCAAGTAAGCATGGTGAAAGTCAACAAGCATAAGTCAACTTCAAAAAATCATATCAAATTGAAAACAGAAGAGAAATGAATGAGATTAACACCAATGCAAAGCTTGAGATGTCTAGTTATCACATATGAAATTTCATGGACATACAATATGATTTGAGAATTTCACAAAGGATTTGGCAAGGCATAGCACAAAAAGTCAACACATGACCAAGCATGGAAGAAAATTCACAATCAAATGGAAAACAGCAAGATTAATTCCAAGAAAATTCATACATCAATTAGACATACAAGGGATCATTCATGCAAAATTTGGGGTCAATTGGATGTGGGGAAGTGTGTGAACAAAATTTGTGAAAAATGCATGATCATAGTATGACATCAAATGGGACACATGACTTCAAAAATTCATAACTCTCAATCCACAAATGATAAATGCACAAACTTTATATGGAAATGAAGGTCAATGTGTCTATTTTCACCACAAAAAGTTTCAAGGGCAATGGATGTAACATCATTATTTCACAATTGAAATGGCCAAGGGTATCATTCATGCACACATGTTGAGAAAATAATTGCCATAAAAAATCCAGTTAATGAAAAAATGATTAAAAATCACCATTAAATTCTAGACTCATTTGTGATCATGTGTAAAAAATTTCATAATTTTTTGGTGAGAAACGAATGAAAAAATAATTGTTGAAGTTTGGATGAAATTGGGTGAAATATGAAACAAACTAGCAAGGCAAGTGGTCAACACAAGTCAAAGGAATGGCAGAGTTGTAAATAACAGCTTCATTTAGTAAAACGACACAGCATAGGCAAGGGAAACGAAATGTTCCCATTGGCTCTCAGCCAATGGAACAGTACATGCGCAAAGCAACAGCCAATGGTTGTTCATTCTTCAGGTTTAACATACAGTGTTAGGGTTTTGGAAGCAAGGCATCGTGTTTTCATGTCCATGCAAAATTCAAACAGCATACAACAATCATGAGCACAAATCGTGAACACTAACATCATGCATCACCAGCCAACAACAACACAAGCATGAATCGTGAGCTTTTTCTGGGCAGGGCAAGGTTAACAGCAGCAATATTCATTCATCATCCTAAACTTATCATGCAATTCGACCAGAAGTTAACCAACGAAACACATCCAAACATCAATAATCAAATACAGCCTATGAACAACCATTTAACCAACAACCAAAACAACACTTAATCAAGCAAAATCTGGGCAGGGAATAAGCATGAACAAACAGGGCATGAGCTTCAATCATCCTCATGCATTCAAAACTAAATCACCCAGAAATCTAAATTAAATATGGCAATCAATTCAGCAAGGCATAAACATCACAAATCCATAAGTAAAATTCGCAGAAACATGTTGGATAGCAAGCATCGAACACAAATGTCATTGAACATAAAACTCTATTTCCAAATATCTCATGCCACAGCCAATCATTTTAAACCATTCGAAGTTCCTAATGCTCATGAAGTGAAGATCTATGAGGGACAGGCAATGGTTTTAAGAAACAAAAGAGTCGAAAAACCAACCAGATTTTGGAGCAAAGATGGAACAGTGAGGGATTGATGGTAATAGCTTGAAACAGACCCCCTTTATGGTGTATAGTGATGGATTCTTGAAGGTCCTTCGCTCAAACTAGCTGGAAACCAACTGACTCGAACTTTGCCATTGGAAGGGGTTGAAGTAGCAGCAGGGAAATGAAGCCTTCCAGATATGAAATGGTGATTCAAATAGGCCCAAAATGTTGTTCAATTGATGGAACAAACAAACAGCTCGTGGTTCTTCGAAGGATTGGCCAGAATTTTTCCAATTGCCAATTTGCAAGAGATGAGAGAATGTGTATTTTCTGTAGTTTCCAAGTGGTGGCTAGGGTTTAATTCAGCAGAACAAAGCCCTTATATGTGCTGTTTAACAAGCCTTAATAGAATGGTAAACTTGTTTAGCTCAAAAATCACTAATTGCCAACTTTGCTAATTTGCACATAAGTGGGAATGGAGGGTGTAGGCTGGTCGAAATGGGCTTTAGGCATGCTGCAAAAGACTTATTAAAATGCTGTTTGTTGTTTGTTTAAGAGTTGCTAGCATTGTTTTACTTGTGTGACTCCTCTTGCTAAAATACCAAATATGAACATTGCATATGGAAGGTGTAAGCTTGTGGTCGCATGGGCCTTGAAAATAGGCTGCAATTGCTCATTACACATGCTGTTCATGATTTGCTCAAAGAAATACTAAACATTGCCTTGCTTTGTGAAGCTATTTGCACCATTTGTCAATTATGCATTTTTGTCCAAAATTGTGGTATGGTGATGGAATATGCATGAATTAGGACTTGAGGCAAGTTTCAAATGTGATTTTAAACCTTTCCCAATTGGCCAAAGTGAGAAAAAGTGTATGATTCAAAAAGTCAAAGTTTGGTCAAACTTTGAATTTAAATGCAAAAGGTCCAAAAATGCCATTTTGATTGGCAAGGTTTTAGGTCATGAAATTTATATTTTTGGAAAGAGGATGAAAAATGTGGTGTGTGGGAAAAAATCCCACCAAATTTGGCCTTATGGTTTGAGAGATATGCCTCTTTGAAGTTCAAGATTTTGTGAAAATGATTTGATCATATCTTGACAACTATACATGGGATTTGAGAGTTCTTGGACTTTTTGAAAATGGGAGAACAAGATCTTCAACTTTCATGTTGGGAAAAAATTAATTTGAAGCTTGTATCATGATGCAAGTTGAGGATCAAGAAGTTTCTATTTTTGGCAGTTAAAATTACAGGTCCACTTTCTATTTCTGGAAAATTTTCTGATTGGCTTGATTTTCTTCCATGATGAGGTTTGCCATGACATATGAGGCCTATTAGGACATGAATAAGCTCCTTCAAACCATTTCCATCCATCAAATCCATAGAATCAACCACAGTTGACCAACTTTGACTTTCTAGGGTTTTGGACTTGACTGTGCACTTCTGATGAATTCCAAACCCTAATTCCTTGAGATTTTGACTTAAAATGATGTCTCAAGACAAATGAACTCTTGAATATTGACTATGGTGCCCAAATTCCACAAGAATGGCCACCATCCACTGCTTTGATTGACTGTTGATTATCTAGGGTTTCTGACCTGGCTTTGCATTGACTGATGACATCTGAGCCTTCAACCCTTGACTTGAACACTTCAAGAAGACCCCCAAGATATGTGAACTTGTTGGACAAACCCTAAGGCCTTGATTCCTTGAGAAACATCCTTGCTTGATTGGTAGACTGATCTCCTGATCAGTTTGACCTAATTCTTGCTTGCTTGCACTTGAGGCAACTGAAGACAATGCAAAATGTTATGCAATGGATCATGATATGCTATGACCTAATATGAAATGATATGTACAATGATAGGTGCAAATTTGAGGTGCTACACAAGTAGCCAATCTCTCGATATAATTGCCTTGAAGAATGTTCATGAACATGTCCGCCATCTCCCTTTCAGACATAGGGGGTTGGACGGATGCAGCAATCTGTCTCCAACGCTGAGCATATTCTCTAAAGGTTTCCTTGGCAGTCTGAGACATTCCTTGCAACAATGTCCGATTTGGAGCCATGTCCAAGTTGTATTGATATTGCTTGACAAAAGCCTCTGCCAAGTCTTTCCAGCTCTTGATGGTAGTACGAGACAAATGAGAATACCATTCACGAGAAGCTCTAGTTAAACTGTCTTCAAAATAGTACATCCACAGCTTTTCATCTTCAGTGTGAGCTCCCAACCTTCCCAGATAAGATTGGAGATGAGTGCGTGGGCAAGAAGCCCCGTTGTATTTCTCAAAAGTAGGGGGTTTGAACTTATGAGGGATCCTTACTCCCTGAACCAGACCAAGATTGGTGACATCAAAACCTAAGGAATTTTGAGACTCCAAAGATTTGAGCTTCTCAGCAAGCTCATCCATACGGCGAGTGGTCTCGAGGGCCTCGTCATGCAAAGAAAATTGATCATACTGACAATCTACAGTAACGGGGCGCCCGTTAATCCAAATCCCTTGATTCACATTGTACCTTCCGCCAATACCATTCCCAACATTTCCCGTGTTGCCAACATTACCCGGGTTTCCATCAACATTTGCGTTACCCGCGTTTCCAATGTTCACAGGGTTATCAGCGTTCCCAGGGTTACCAGGGTTCCCAGGGTTACCAGGGTTCCCCTCAACACTTGGTATTTCCACCTCTGGATCGGGCCTCGGTTGCTCAACCAATTCCTTCAGCTTCGCCTGGCCTTCTGCCATACCAGTCATCAATGTCATGAACTGATCCATCCTTTCACGCATCTCAGCCAGTTCTTTCTGTATCTGGTCCATTGCTAGTCGTGGACGGTTTTCCTTTGTCGGGTACCTGTGAACTCGCTTGGGACCAATAACTGCCCGCAACAGGGAACAAACATTAGACACTGCGGTGACAAACAAGGGTTAGTATGTATGGTATGCGATGCACTGCTTATTCGATTTTAAGGCCCCCCTTAAAAAGGGAATACCCTGCAAATGAATAAGCATGAGATGTTGGATGCAAATATGCAGATGATGTTATGCAATGCAATGGCATGTCAATCAGAATTTCTGGATCCGCTTGAACATCTGTCAGGTTGCACTGCCTGGAGAGAAATTAAGAGGATCAAGCAAAGCACACCAAACAAAGGTCATGGGATGGATCATGTTATCCTTAATATCAACCATCCATTTTTGGTGGATTATGGTTTACACCTTATCAACACCCAAGTTTCATTGATATTAAGGATACCTGAATGGACCAACCATGAATCAAGGGTTTGTTGCAAGTCACGAGCATGGAGTTTAGGTTAAGAACCACCCAAAGGGAGTGTACTAAGGTTTAAACCTGCCAAACATGTTCTACAAAAGGTTCCCATAGTCATAATCCCATCTTTCGGATATTATCGGAGGAACGACTACTCGTATTCCAAAAATATTCTCAAGAGAGACTCTTATGAGTGTAGTATCGCGTAACAATCGTATCAAATCTTACACTTGAACGACTTTCGCACTACGTCCTACGAATAGGCCAAGATGGGTTTGGTAAACTAAGGTCCTTGGCTTCTAAGGTCTATATTGGAAAAAGTAATGTCTAACCACAACTTACTTGTGTGACATTATTGATCCAACATGACCTCTACCAAGTGAATGGGCTTGCAAGTCAACTTGCTAAGGAATAACTCCACACAAGTCAACAAGACTATGCCATTCTCCTATCTTAATTGCACTCGAGTCCGGGTATAGAACTCATCTCACAAACAGAACCAGCAGATACGGCAGTCATATGTACACAATGCAATAAAGCAGGTAAATGCTGAAAGATAAATAACTGTACAAAAGAATAAACACCCAATAAACAAACAACCTACAAAAGCTAGGAGGGACTCGCTTAGGGAAACCGGGTCCCCAGCAGAGTCGCCAGTTGTCGCAACCTGAAAAATGGAATGCGAAAAAAACAACCGGCGAAGAAAGACAGGAGAGTCGCCACCGTGCGTTATTTATCCCAAAGAAGGGAAAGGAAACGCTCGAAGTAAACCTGGAAAAAGGAAAGGACAAGACAGGGTCTCGCAACCAAATCTTGGGTTCGGGAGTCGATTATGCGAAGGGAAGGTATTAGCACCCCTACGCATCCGTAGTACTCTACGGGATCCACTTTTGTAGTTCTTGTCTAAAGGGTGTGGGTTTATCTAATGTGTTATTTACTAAAAAAGGTTAAATGACTCGCACGGATGTCGCATCCACTACATATGTATCTCATCTGAATATGAGAATCAGAGTCTTCGTAGCTCGGCTGACCTAGGGGTTAGGGGGATGTGTGCTCGCTAAGACATCGCGTCTTATGCCTACGTATCTCATCTGGCCTGAGAATCAGAGCAAGCCGTAGTTCGGCTAACTACGGGGTTATGGATTGGGTTTTGGACGAACGACGTTACTACGCAATCTACAGGATGCTCGACCTTTGGAGACTTACTCGCCTGTAGTAGAAGGAGTTAACGTGTTGCTTTGGGTTTTAGGGTTTGGGGGATGCTCAAGGACAAAAGGGCAGTCCTCGACGAAGGAACCTGTAAAAAAAATAAACACACAAAAACATTGCCTCCTATCGAGGTCTTCCAGCTAGGAAAGCAGTAAAATGCGGGAAAAATGTAAAAGTACCACGTGGATAAAGATCCGAAGTAACAACAATTAGAGGAATGGGAAACCCAGGGATCCTTCCAAGCTAAACACCATCAAAGAAAGTGAGTCAGTACAGGTAATCGGAATAAACCTCCAGGTGGTATCCCACAAATAAAGTGGAACACCAGGCAAGCTATCCCTGCAAAAGTCATGTGAGCCTTCACAAAAACTCAACAAAAGGGTTAGTGAAACACGATAAGCATTTTTTTCATGGATAACAGTATGGTTTCAGAAACCTCAAACCCTGTGGCATACACTTCAGAAATTAAACGATTAAGCATTCAAGGCATTATTTATACATTCATACATAATTATGAACCCGTGGGCAAAAACCTAATGAAATTCATCCATCATACCTCAAACATTCAGATGATCAAAATTAAGAGCATAAAGGTAATGGGAATAAGGGCAAACCTGATTGGAGAGCTTGATTGAAATTGAGTTGCACCCGTGAGGTTTACAAAACAATATTTTGGGTTTATGTGAGGCAGAGGTGATTCTGTGCAGTTGAGTTTCCTTCAGGGTTTTGTTTCAAGGAAACCTCAGAGTATTTTGCTTCTCTTCCTTTTCCTCAAGTGAAGCCTTGGTATTTATAGACTGAATTTCATGGCTTTGTGGGCTCAAATGAGAGAGACCCAAGTCCAAATTTTTTTTTTGTTATATTTTATTTTATTTATTTATTTAGTTATTTAATTAATTTTTTTTTTATTATTTTTTTTTTGTTTCGTTTTCGTTTTTTTTTTTTTTATTATTATTGTTATTTTTTTTTCCATTTTTTTTTTAAAATAAAGTTTCTTGGATCTGATTCTGATTGACATGATGAAATGCAATATGAAATGTTAAATGACCTAAAAATGAATGCATGAATAAGGAGGACAAATTTTGGGGTGTTACAAAAAGCCGTCCAACGTCTTTTTAAACTTGGTTGTTTTTAACTTAGGAGTTTTTAACTTGGTTGTTTTTAACGAAAGCGCTTTGTCTAGTTCATTAGGAGTTTTTAACTTAAAAAGAAAAGTGATTTTAAAAGTATTTTCGGACGCGTTTATAAGTTTAGAGTCTGGTTCGTGAGAACCTCTTTTGGTTAAGAAATTCAGGTCAAAATAATTTTCAACTTAGTCAAGATACTATATTTCTTAAAAATAGGTTTACTACTCTAATGCAATGCGCGCCTTTTTATAAGTGACAATAAGAGGGTTTGATTAGGGAGTACAACTCGGTTCTGAATACGCGAAAGCGATAATTCCCGTTAAATTGGTTCTTTTCAAAGTAGGAAACACTGCTCATAAGTAATTCTATTAGCAAGTACTTGGATTATTAATTGATTATGTGAATTACATTTAAACCTATCTTTATTAATTTAACTTAATTTAATACTTTACTTTTCATTGTGCACTCTTAAAAACCCTATTTCGATTACCTTAGATAAACACCGTAACAATAGATAACGATAGATTGACATTTGGTCTCTATGGGTTCAACAATCTTTTATATTACTCTGACGCTTTCGTATACTTGCGAAAACCACACATCAAGTTTTTGGCGCCGTTGTCGGGGACCAATTTCGTCAAATTTCGTACCCTGTTGTTATATTGTTTAGACTTAGGTTGTTACCTGCCGGTCAATACGAAGAACTCGTAGCACCGAAAGGTTAGTATATCCTCTGGAGGAACCTGAACGTTACGCTCGCTCATGTTTATTTTTCTATAGAATTAGGAGAGCTATGGCCGAAGATCAAAATCAAAGACCTCTTAAGGATTTCGCCCAACCATCCAACGAAGAACCTAGTTCTAGTATAGTAAAACCAACCATCCCAGCGAATAATTTCGAACTTAAACCCTCCTTACTGCAACTAGTGCAACAGAGACAATTCACAGGTCTTGCTACTGAGAACCCAAACCAACATTTAAAAATCTTTCTCCAATTAGCAGACACTTTTAAAACCAATGGAGCTTCTCCTGAGGCGATCCGTTTAAGATTATTCCCTTTCTCCCTCAGAGATAAAGTCCTATCATGGTTAGATTCCCTTCCACCCAATTCCACAACGACTTGGGAAAACCTTAGAAAAGTATTCCTTGCCAGATACTTTCCCCCAAGTAAGACCACCGTTCTTCGAAACTACATAGCCAGATTTACCCAGAACCATGGAGAATCGTTGTTCGAAGCTTGGAAGAGATATAAAGAGTTGTTAAGAGCATGCCCACATCATGGTTTAGAAAATTGGTTAATCATTCAGACCTTCTATAATGGACTTCACTATAATACTAAGATGACCATCAACACTGCGACAGGTGGCGCATTAATGAACAAACCTTATCCAGAAGCTAGTGCCCTCATCGAAGATATGGCTCAAAACCATCAATCATGGGGAGTTGAACGAGCGACAATTGAGAAGAAGGAAGCCCAAGGAGGGGTACATGAGTTAAGATCTATAAACATGATGCAAGCTAAAATGGACGCGTTAGCCCTCAAGGTTGAGCATATGTGCATAAACCCGAATACTGCAATTGCATTTTCGCCGGATTGTGAGATATGTGGAACCAAAGGACACCAATCTGCAGAATGCAATCTCTTAAACGAAACCAACTCTGAGCAAGTGAACTACGCCCAAGGGAACCCATATTCGAATACCTATAACCCTGGATGGAGGAATCATCCGAACTTCTCCTATAAGAATAATAACCCTATCCAAAATACTGCACCTCCGAGACAACCAGGTTACCAAGCCCCAAGACCAAATCAACCTATGCAACTTGTGCCACCAAAGCCGAGGCTTGAGAAAATTATGGAAAATTTTATAACTGCTCAAACCCAACAAAACAAAGAGTTCATGGACCAGAACATTCACGTTAATGAACTGATTACCCATTTAGGAACTAAGGTTGACCAAATAGTTACACAAAATAAGAGGCTTGAACCAAGGTTCACGTTAATGATCTCTCAGGTAGCCTTAAACCAAGCCCCCTAGATCGCACCTGGAGGATAGTTCTCTGGACAACCTCAACAGAATCCGAGAGGACAAGCCAATGCCATTACCCTTCAAAGTGGGACTGCTTATGATGAGCCATTTAACTCAGGATTGAGTGAACCTAAAACTTCTAAGGAATATACCGAACCCACGGACGAAGCAAATGAAATAGAGGAATCTGAAAAATAGGAAGGTCAAGAAAAAGGAGAAGAACCTAAAGACAAAACTTATGTACCACCCCCGCCATACAAACCACCGATACCATATCCGCAAAGACTCAAACAAACCCAGATTAATAACCAGTATCAGAAATTCATTAAGGTTATAAAAAAACTTCACGTAGAAATCCCTTTCACAGAAGCCATCACCCAAATACCTTCTTATGCAAAGTTTCTCAAAGACATCCTTACCAACAAACGTAGACTCGACAATCCAAAGCCCTTGGAATGCAATTCTATTTCCGAGAATAAGTTAGCCAAAAAAGATAAAGATCTTGGAAATTTCTCCATTCCTTGTGTTTTGGAAAGTCATGTCACCGAAAAAGCTTTTCTAGACTTAGGAGCTAGTGTGAGCTTAATGCCTTTAGCAGAGTGTGAGAGGTTAAACTTAGGAGAATTACAACCTACTAAGATGTCACTTCAATTAGCCGATAGATCTGTTAAGTATCCGATAGGCATATTAGAAGATGTCCCTGTTAGGATAGGTCAGTCATTTATCCCTACTGATTTTGTTGTCATGGACATCAAAGAGGATAATGATATACAAATCCTTCTAGGTAGGCCATTCTTATCAACTGCAAGAGCCATAATAGATGTCAAGAGAGGAAAGTTGACCTTTGAGGTAGGTGACGAGAAGATAGAATTTATACTTTCAAAATTTCTTATGGCACCTGTGATGGGAGACGCATGTTATGCCATAAATATCATTGATGAATGCGTTAGGGAAATAGAACAAGAAGAAATCATAAAAACAATTAAGTTGCCATCAACCCTCATATTGGAAGATGATAACTTTAGGAAGCTCTACATCGATGATAACCTTTACGAATGTTTATCCCTTACCCCAGATCCTATGCCATGCCCTAAGAAACCAACCTTAGAACTTAAGGAACTGCCTAAGAACTTGAGATATGAGTTCCTCGATGAAGAGATGAACCGTCCTGTTATAGTCAGTGCTACCTTGAGCCAAGAGGAAACAAACCAACTCTTAGATGTTTTACGAAGATATCCCTCAGGCTTAGGATATAATATCTATGATCTGAAAGGTATAAGATTATCCGTATGTGTAATACCCCAAAATTTACCCTTCATTTTTCTTGGAAGCATGGGATTATGTTTTACACCTCATTAGCATCATACTAGGTCATACTCATTGCATACTGCATTAGTGACATGGAAATCAGGTTTTGATTGATCACTCCTTAACAGAAGGAGCCCACACAAAGCGAGATTGAGAATTGGACTTCATTCTTTAAGTATACAAGTCTCAAGGATCTCAGGGGGCTCTAGGTATCTTATTACGGTCCTCAGTTCATCACTGGAGGATTCAGAGCTCTCAGAGTGTGCATCTGGATTTAATCAGAAATTAGGGTTTCACAGCTACCTACAACAGGAAATGCTTGGTGGGAAGTATAGGGGATCATCCATGTCATGATTAGAGAGGCATCTGGGACTAGGAAGATTTACAATTATCTCAGAAAGATCCATTGGCAAGCAATGCAATCAGTTCCTGATCATTTTGCCCTAAAATTAGGGTTTGGTAGAAAATCAGTTTATTTCTGATTCTTTGGGTGAAACTCTTTTCCATGGCCCTCCATATGTACACAAGGGTCTACATACAAAAAATCAGCTCTTTATTTGAGCTAGAGGTGCTTCAATTGATCACTGGAATCAGGAATTAGACAGTTTGGGAAAAGTCAACTGTGGGGCCAGAAAAGTCAACTCCTGACATTTTTGAGAGTGGAATCTCAAAATCCATGCATAGGGGAGCCTACATGTGAAATTTGATCAAGGTTGGATCATGAATTCATCATTTAATCAGGAATTGGAGAAGTTACTTAATTTGGAAATGGTTGACTTTCCATTTAGGGCAAGTTTTCATGGTTGTTGCACTCACTTTAAGACCATTTTCCATCAAGATAAAGGCTCCATTTGAAAGTATCTCCAACATGAAAGTTGTTCCTCTTGTTCCAAGCTTTCTAGAGATATAAAGTTTGCTCAATTTGGATAAAGATTGAGAAAGTTATGCTTAGTCAAAGTCAGATATATTTTTAGGACACTTAGAAAAATTTCTAAGTCTCAAAATCTTCAAGTTTTGTCAAGGCTTCTTGGCCAGTTTTGTTGCATTTCAAGGAATCATTTGAAAATACTTTCTTCACAACAATTGTACCTTGCCATGTCCTCTTTCATCTCCTTTTGGAATCATCTCATTTGGATCCATGGTTTGAGAGATGCATTCACTTAAAGTGGGCACCATGACTTGATTTTATATGAAGATTTGGGCCTGGCTGGCCCAATCAGTTTTGCATGGTGAAACCTGATCTTGAGTTCCATTTTCACCTCCTTCCATTCATCATCTCAACTTGTGCTCAACATGAAAGATGCTATGCTCCATGAGATCTTTCTACTGTTTGCATTATTTCATCATTTGGTAGCTTGCTCATTAAGTTACATCGCCATAAAGTCATCACCTTGGACTGTTTTCTTGCCAAACCAAACCAACAAACCATGTTGCACAAACCAACCCACGTTTTTGCTACCTCTTTTGGCCATGCATTGGATATCCATTCACTTAAGTTTGGCCCAAAATAACACAAACTTCACATGCCCTAATACACCTCACTTTACATTATGTTGCTTATGGATAAAACATGGATTTCTAAACCCATTAGAACATTGGAATTTCATGCAAGCAAGCAAGGGCAAAGTCATAAGTCAACTTCCATTCTCTCTCAATAAGCTCTTGAGTTAGGGTTCTTGAAACACAAAGGAGGCATAATATTCTTCCATCATCTTCTTCTATCAAAGGGGCAGTGGACCTAACATCCACTAGGTAACCATCTTACTCTATCTTCCATGGCCATGTATGGATATATTCATGTTCATCATCATCATCATTACCATGCTCATCATTATTATCATTACTGTTCATGTGCTCATATTTGTTTCATGCTTGTTTACAATGCCAACCACATGCTTGTGTTCTTGTTATTAATTTATGCATGCTGAATTTTTTGCCTTTTGTAAGACCCCAATTTTGTCCCTAAGATCCCTCATGGCATCATAACATTGCATTTGGCATTGCCTCAAGGATCATAAGCATCTGGGTTCCCCTTGCCTTTGGGTGGGACTCATTGTGAGTGGTTTGATATCACCAAGCATGCTTGAATTGCATATCATTGCTTTTCTTTATTTTGTTTACTAACCAAAACCACAAAAATATGTCACTAACATCTTTTGTTTGTAGCTTGAGCAATCACAAGGTCTAAAGCTACAAGGAGATCATTGGTACAAAGACAGGGTCAAGAAGAGATGATAGCAAGCATGGTAATGGTTCCCAAAGCTCTCATCCATCAAATATGCCTCCCTAGTATCTCAATTCATCATTTTGATCAAAGCCAGTCAAGAGGTTTGAGGTTTGTGCCCCAAAGAAACCCTAATTCATCTGTGCACCACAATGCCTTGCTCTTGAAGCAACCCAATCCCATGATCAAATTCAATCAAGGGAAGTTATTTAATTCATCATTTCATTCATATTTGAACTTATTTGAGTGTCCTAAATCATCAATTCCTCAAGATATGAGTCATAGACTTGAGAAGTTGATCAGTCAATTCATCTAACTATTTTGAAATGCACTGAGACCTAACTTTTTATGTGTTGGTAAAATGGAGATGGTTCAAAAAGAAAAAATTTTCTTAAGGATAATATGAACAACTTTCATGTTCATTAAAAATTGATTTGAAGCTTGGAAGGCCATCTGTCATTCCAATACATTATGGGTCATTTTGACTGAAACCCTAATTATGGGTCAACTTCCCAAGGACATAACTCATTCATTTTTTATGATTTTGAGGTGGGATTAAATGAATTGGAAATCTTGAGTTGTCTACTTCAAATGTTATGTTGAACAAAATTTCAAAATCTCAAAGGAAATACATGTGATAATGCAAGACATTATAGGTCCTTTTTGACCAAATGCATTGAAAGCCAAAAAAGTCCAACTTCAAGTGCCCATAAATTCTTCATCAAAAATCCAAATGATGCAAAATTTGAGTCCATTTTGATTGTCTTGAAACGATATACGACTTTGATGTTGGAGATGTTTTCATTTGAGGCTTTCATCATCAAAACATAAGGGCTTGAAAATTGGCCAAATTTAGAAACCTTGCATTGACATGTTTTGCACATCACACTTTAAACTCAAAATTCATAAATTTCCACACTTCAAATGAGTTTTTGTCCAACATAACATTTGTTCCTTATACAAAGACCTTTCCAACCATTACCCACATGTCTATGTGTGGATTTTCTAATTAGTATTTTCAAAGAGGTGAATGATTAGGTTCAATTGTGGAATTCATGTTGAAATCTTGTTGCACAAGCCAATTCAGAGCAAATTACACGTCCAAACCTTTGGCATTTGAGCTCAGCTTGCATTTGGCATTGTTTTTGGGCCTTGAGCATGATCATGCAAGCCCATGCAAGTGGTATCCAAATTCATGCACACGGATCATTTCATCATTCCCTTGCCTTTCCCTCTATAAATAGAGACCCTGTGCCATTCAAATTTGACACCTGATTCAACCTGAATTGCTGTAGAAATCAAACCTCAACCTCTCACCAAAGAAGCAATTTCATTTTCTTAAAATTTTTCAGATCCAAAATTCAACTTCCTCTGGTTGAATTCTTGGATCTTAAGCTTCTAAACCTTCATCATTCATCTCACTGATCTTCTGTTTTGGCAAAGCAAGCAAAGAATCAAGCTCAAGTTCCCAGAATTCAAGCTTACACTTCAACTGGTATTTTCTTCAAATCTCATCATCCATTGACCTATTTGCTTGGATCTAGTGTTTTCTGAAGTCCAAATTTGAGAGGCAAGCTAGTGGTAGCTTCAATTTCAGTTTTCCTTGATCTGCACTTTCCATACCTGAATCTTTCACCTCAGATTTCTCAACCAATAGGAATCTTGAGTGTGATTCAAGGTTATAGGGGTGATGTACATCACCCCAGCTTCATTTTGGTATAAGGATCGTGTACTTTGGTTGCCTTTTGAATCTCTGCAATTTTGGCCGAAAAATCCAAGCTCACCGGAGAAGACGGTGGCTCCGGTGGCTTCATCATTGCCAGATCCATTCCTGACCGTTTGATCTATTTTCCAGATCTAATATGGATCCTTCATTGTTATGACTTTTTATTGTTTTCCATGTGATTGCATTGACCGTGGACTACAATAGGCGCGCGCTTCTGGATCCTTGGATCTGCCAGCTCAATTAATGAGCTCAGATCCAAGGGCTCTCGTTTTTTGCCATTTTTAATTTCTGGTTTTATTTTCTTAAATTCCAATTATTTTCAAAAATCAATATCTTCTTCATTTTTAATTCAAAAATTATGGGACCAATTGCATTAGTCTCCAAATAAATTCTAGTTTCTATTTCTGATTTTTAATATTTTTTATTTTATCATTTGATATTTTTTGTGAATTTTCTCTTTTCTGGTTATTTTTAATTCCCTTTAAATAGTTTTTGATATTCAAAAAATACAAAAATATTTTCCTAACCTATTTGAATGATGATGGATCTATGAAAAATATTCTCATCAATTTTTGAATTGATTTGAGATTTATTTGAGATTTTAGTTCAATTAGGTTATTTTATTCATTTTTTAATAGATTAAAAATAGTTTCTGACTTTTAAAAATGCTGAAATTTTTTGTCAAACTTTGTTTGACTTTGTTGAACTTGGGATAAATTACTTGGACCTTTCAAGGTTGATTTGAAGTGATTTGGAAGTTTGACCTTCCTTTTATTTTTAATTCAAGTTTATTTTAAATATTAAAAAATGCCAAAAATATTTTATTCATTTCTTGATTTCCAATCTTCATCTCACTTCTGTTTTTGATTGTTTGACCTTAACATTCAATGTTATTGGTCAACATATGAGGATTGGTACATGTTATTTCATTTAATGCACTTTTATTTTTCCATTTTCCATTTCTCTTATCTTCTTCTTCTTCTTCTTCTTCTTTCTTTTGATCAATGAGTTGAAGGTTGATAAGTTAGCATTGATTAGGGAGACTTAATCTTCTTTGATTCAAATCTAATTCATCTTTATCAATTGATCAAGTGAATGACTTTGCATTAAGGATATGTTGTTTTCTAAATCATGCAAAAGGCTTAAACCAATACAAGATCAATTCTCATTTTCTTTTTGGCATGGCAAGTTGTTGGGACTTGGTTCACTAATCAAGACTCCTAACTTGTGTTTGTTGCCTACATTATTATTGATCGGCCTCAGATAGTTGTGACTTCTACATAAGTCCAATTACGATTGCTTAACATAGCGCTAAATTTGCCTTATGGCACACTAACTACTAACACTAACTATTGACAATTAACATTTACTTTATGCAATTTACTTTTATGCAATTTACTATTCTTGCACATATTATCCATTTTCTTTTCTCTTTGCTCATTTGAGCATAAGTTTATGTTAATGCCATTTGCCTTTTGCTCAATTGAGTACATAATTGTGTATATATTATTATGCTTGTGTTTTTGTTTTGATTGTTGTGGACCAAATGCAAAGAAATGGACTTAGTTTCTAGGACTTTCCCTATGCAAAGAAATGGAGAATTGGACTTAGATTCTAGGACTTTCCTTATGTAAAAAAAATTGGAGTAAATGGACCTTAATGATGAAGATGGATTAGAAGGACCAAATCTCTAAACTCACTCTTGTCCATTCTTGTTTTACTTCATGGAACTTTTGATATGTGTGCTTTTGTGCTAGGAGTTTCCATTTGAGCTTAATTGGAGGACCATTGCCATGTTCATCCAAGTGGAAGTTACAAGATACATTGAGGATCTCTTATGAGACTTGTTTGATTGCTTGAGCTTACTATTATTGTGTTTGCTTATTCCAAAGGATGGGAGCTACTTGGATCATCAATATGATCTCAAGAGAAGAACTCCATTGTGGTTTTGTTTCTTTATCCCTCACCTTTTTGTTTTGCTTAGGACTTTATCCCTTCTTCTTCTTCTCTCCACTCTAACCCAAGCCAAATCTTTTGTTCAAAAATTTAACTATTGCTTTCAAACATTAAAAACCTAAGCCTTATGCTTTTGATTTTCAAACTTTCCTTTCATAACACTTATTTTGAATTGAACTTTTAAGTCAACTTTGACCATTTTTGTATATACTTCTAATTGGTAAATATAACCCATTTAAATGTCTTTTGTGGTTCCAATGGCCACCCTCTTAATCAAATTTTCCATAACCTTTAGCTATTAGGTTTGAGTTATCTTTGTGATAGATGTAATACTCACCTATATCCTTAGGGATGGACAATGAGTCTTCCATGCTTATTATAGGGTTAACCCCTCACTATCATGTTGAAGTTATCCTCACATGGTGGATTTGTGGTTTGGTTGAGTTTTCTCCCTTTGATAACAAAAGACCTTAAGGCTTTTGTACCAATCAATTCACCAACCTGTTTTGAGATTTTTACCCCGAACTACGAGGTTTTGATCCTAATCTTTTTTAAGATGGTACGTAGACAATGGGTTTATCCATCCAAACACAAAATGTAAATAAACTTGTATATTCTCTTCTCATCTCTTCAATCATGTTTGCACAAATAAACTTTCACAAAACAACAACCTTGCAACAAGTATGAAAAGGGCTCCCTAGGAGTACCTAGGATGTTTTGGGTGCCTAACACCTTCCCATTACATAACCAACCCCCTTACCCAGATCTCTGTTCTCTTTTACTAGTTTTTGTTAAAACTTTTAGGTTTTTGTTCGCTTTCTAACCATTCCTTTGGATAAATAGAAGTGCGGTGGCGACTCGACTTGTATGATTTACCTTGGATTTAATCAATATCTCTAATGGTAACGAATACCCCGCTACAGAAAAGTGGCGACTCTGCTGGGGAGTAGTCTCTAGTGGGTTTTGCCTACTTTTCATATTTGTTGTATTGTATTATTTTGTGACATATTTTTGTGCAATTTGGGATTACTGTATTGTATGTAATGATTGATTTGCTTGATATTAATTCCTTGTGTGCTTGGTGATCTTTGTGAGATGAGTTCTATACCCGAACTCGAGTGCACTTAGGATAGGAGAATGGCATAGTCTTGTTGACTTGTGTGGAGTTATTCCTTAGCAAGTTGACTTGCAAGTCCATTCACTTGGCGGAGGTCATGTTGGGATCAATAATGTCACACAAGTAAGTTGTGGTTAGACATTACGCTTTCCAATATAGACCTTAGAAGCCAAGGACCTTAGTTTACCAATCCCATCTTGGCCTATTCTTAGGATGTAGTGCGAAAGTCGTTCAAATGTAAGATTTGATACGATTGTTATGCGATGCTACACTCATAAGAGTCTCTCTTGAGAATATTTTTGGAATACGAGTAGTCGTTTCTCCGATAATATCCGAAAGATGGGATGATGACTATGGGAACCTCTTGTAGAACATGTTTGGCAGGTTTAAACCCTAGTACACTCCTTTTGGGTGGTTCTTAACCAAGACTCCATGCTCGTGACTTGCAACAAACCCTTGATTCATGGTCGATCCGTTCATGTATCCTTAACATCAATGGAACTTGGGTGTTGATAAGGTGTAAACCATAATCCACCAAAATGGATGATTTATATTAAGGATAACATGATCCATCCCATGACCTTTGTTTGGTGTGGTTTGCTTGATCCTTGGGTGTGATTGTTGCATTCATGCATTCATGCACTCATTTGCATCCATATCATCAATAATGAAGAAAATTTTCAAGGAACTTAAGGGGTTGATTTGCAAAATTTTCAGACATGGAAAGACAAAGAAGGAATACAAAGAAGTACAGCTTCAGACAACCAGATTTGAAAGAGTTAAGGAATCTGACATCCTATGTATTAGATCCCTTGGGTTTCAAGGCTCGTTTTGGGAAGCTTCTTCCTCTTCTGACTACTCAGGTGGATGAAAGGTTGATGAGTGTATTAGTGCAGTTTTATGATCCCTTGTATCGTTGCTTCACGTTTCCGGATTTCCAGCTTTTGCCTACCCTTGAGGAGTATGCCTACCTTGTGGGTATACCTATTCTAGACCAGTTGCCATTCAGTGGCTTGGAGAGTATTCCTACTTCGCAAGAGATAGCAGACATGTTACACATAGATGAATCTCTGGTTGGTGCTCATATGTCTACCAAAGGTGGAACTCAAGGTCTCCCTTCTGAGTTCCTCATTGCTCAAGCTATTATCTATGGGAAGGCCATGAGTGAGGATGCCTTTGAAGCCATATTTGTACTTCTCATCTATGGATTGGTATTGTTCCCCAACATCGATAAGTTTGTGGATGTGAACGCTATTAGGATCTTTTCTACTCTTAATCCCGTTCCGACTCTGTTGGGTGATACTTATTTCTCTTTGCATATGAGGAATGCAAGGGGTGGTGGTGCCATTGTGTGTTGTTTGCCTCTGTTGTATAAGTGGTTTATTTCTAACTTACCGCAGACGGTCGCCTTCAAGGAGAACAAGGGATGTCTACGGTGGTCCACGAGACTCATGTCTCTCACTAATGATGATATCTCTTGGTACAACCGTGTGTATGATGGTGTGCAGATTATCGACTCTTGTGGTGAATTCTCCAATGTACCTCTTCTTGGTACATGTGGATGGATTAACTACAACCCTGTTTTAGCACGTCGTCAGCTTGGGTTCCCCCTAAAGGATAAACCTAATAACATTCTGTTAGAGGGTGTGTTCTTTCAGAAGGGTAAAGATCCCCAAGGCTTGAAAGGCAGAATGGTCCGCGCTTGGCGTAAGATTCATAGGAAAGGAAGGAAAGAGTTGGGTCCTAAGAATTATGTTGCTATGAAGCCTTACACTGCTTGGGTTAGGAAGAGAGCGTCTGAGTACCTCATGCCTTACGAGTATCCGAGACCTACACCTTTGGTTATGGCTGGGCCTTTAACCCTCCCTAACCAAGGAGTAGAGGAGTTGAGAGACGAAGACCAATCACGTGCCTGGATCCGTGAAAGGGAAGAGTTGCTTCAGCAGATCAGAGAGAAGGATGCTTTGATAGAGTTCCTCGAACATCAAGTTATTGATGATCCTGATGACGCATGGACTTCCCTACTTCCTCAGTCTTCCAAGTTTTGGAAAAGGAAGTACGATCGACTCGCCAAGGAGAAGGCGAATATGGAGGCAGCCTACGAGAGAGAAGTGAAGAGGCTTCGTGCATCCTATCTTCCTGTGTCCCGAGCTTTAGATGATTGTTTCTAGGGATCCATAGGATGATTATTTTCCTTTTCTCTTGTATATGATTGACAATGTTGTACTTATTTTCCCGATGATATTTGATGAGAAATTTCCATATGTGATAAATGATTAATATTTCCTAAAATTTGCAAAAAAACCCTAGAGTTCCTTTGAAATAAAAAACAAATCATATGCACAAGCATTGCATGCATCATGTGCATGAGCAGGTTTTGTTCCCGGCTTCTTGTCCTGTGGTCTAACTCTGTGTTCTTCATTTATTTTGAAGACAAGCTGACTCACCGGTACTACACCAGAGCCAACATTTCGAGACTGATGGATCATCTGGAACAAGAGAACCGCGAGCTGAAAGAATAAGTGGCTAGATTAAGTGCCTTGATGGAATCATTCTTGGCTGCTCAGAGTCAGTCCTCTCCGACGCCTTCAACTCCTCCCAAGAGGACAGTTATCTCTGAGATTGTCTCATCAACTGTGCCTGATGCCAGTGCACACTTTGCTCCAACGGCCATGCCAGCCGGATTCCCGTGGGGGATGCCTTCCCAGTTTCATGCCTGAGGGTCCTGCTCCAACTTTTGCTTCTATGCCGGCATCTAGCCCGATCCTTGCTGTTCCTCCTCCTGTTGTGCATACTCTACCCAGAGTAGACGACATCATCTATCATTCTGAGCCATCTGAAGGCCCAGATGTCTATGAGAAGATGGACGCTATGAACGATCAATTTCTTGAGCTCCGCAAGGAATTGAAAACTCTTAGAGGAAAGGATCTTTTTGGCAAGTCTACTGCCGAACTGTGCTTGGTCCCCAATGTGAAAATCCCCGTGAAATTCAAGGTCCCTGACTTTGAGAAATACAAGGGAAATACTTGTCCTCTCAGCCACCTGGTCATGTATTCCAGGAAGATGTCAACTCAGACCGACAACGACCAGTTACTCATCCACTACTTTCAGGACAGTCTGTCCGGTGCCGCCCTGCGTTGGTGCATGGGTTTAGATAGTGCGAACATCCGATCCTTCAACGATCTTGGCGAGGCCTTCGTCAAGCAGTACAAGTACAATGTGGATATGGCTCCCGATAGGGATCAATTGAGGGCCATGTCCCAGAAGGACAAGGAAACATTCAAAGAGTATGCCCAAAGGTGGCGAGAGGTGGCAACACAGATCGTGCCCCCGCTGGAAGAGAAGGAAATGACCAAGATCTTTCTGAAGACCTTGATTTCTTTTTATTATGAGCGGATGATCGCTAGCGCTCCTTCTGACTTCATCGAGATGGTGAATATGGGGTTGCGTCTAGAAGAAGGGGTTAGAGAAGGACGTCTAACCAGAGAAGAAGGCTCTTCTGCCAAACGATATGGGGCGTTTGTGAAGAAGAAAGATGGAGAGGCACATGCTGTGACCTCCCATGTGAAACCTAGAAGACCCTCTGTGAGGAGGAAAACCGTGCGTCCTGTCAGTAACTAGCACCAGGTGGCTCACATAACACCTGTTTTCAGAGATAATCAGCAGTACCAGCAACATAACAACAATCAGTAACCACATCCGCAATATCAACAACAGCAACACCGACTGCAGCAGCAGGCCTACCAGCCTCGAAACAGTAATCAAACCAGCACGAGTTACGAGAGGAAAAGGGTCACTTTCGATCCTATTCCAATGACGTATGCAGAATTATATCCCTCTTTGATAGAGAGGAAGTTGATTACTCCGAGAGACCCACCGGCTATACCTGCTAACCCCCAGTGGTGGTATAAGCCTGAATTACATTGTGTTTATCATTCTGGTGCTCCCGGCCACGACGTGGAGAATTGTTACGCTTTGAAGACCAAGGTTCAAGACCTTGTAAGGTGTGGTATTCTGTGTTTCGAGGTTGTAGGTCCTAATGTGAAGAAGAACCCATTGCCCGAGCATGTGAAATCTATGAACATGGTCTAGGGCTGCCCTGGCAAGTACGAAGTCTAATATGTCAATCATATTCGACAGTCTCTTGTCGAAATGCATCGTTTGCTATGTGATTACAATCATTATGAGCACAACCATGATGGATGTCGAGTATGCTCTGTTAACCGATAGGGTTGTCGCCAGGTGCGCAAGGATATTCAGGAAATGCTGGATGAAGGAGTCATTGAGATTCTTCAGAATAGGAATGTTGACGATGAGCCTGAGGTCAACGTAATTTCCCCAGTATTCCGGATGCCCGATCCTGTTATCATCAAGTATGATGGTAGCAAGCAGAAGGCTTCTCCTGTTCTTATCATTAAGCCTGCCAGTTCGGTACCATACTCTTTCGAAAAAGCAATTCCCTTTCGTTACAAGGCTGTTGCTGTAGAAGATGGGAAAGAAATGTCCTTACCATCCTCCTCTGTTGTTAATATCGCAGATGTAAGTGGTTTGACCCGCAGCGGTCGTGTGTTTTCAGCACCTCCCAAGCCTCAGGCTAATGCTGATTCTGTTGTACACCCGATTAGGAATGCGGTGAGCACCCCGAATCCGGCACCTGTTGTTAAGCCCTCCTCTACATTGATAACTCCTACTTCTGTTGGCCCGAGCGGAAATGTGAAAGAAGATTATGATGAGATGGTGAGGCTCATCAAGAGAAGTGAGTACAATGTTGTAGACCAGCTTCTACAAACGCCATCCAAAATATCGGTGTTATCTTTACTCTTGAATTCAGAACCACATAGAGAGGCACTGCAAAAGGTATTGGATGTGGCATATGTAGATCACGATGTCACAATAGAACAATTCGATAGCATTGTTGCAAACATTACTGCTTGTAACAATTTGATTTACTGTGACTCTGATCTCCCCGAGGAGGGAAGAGACCACAACTTGGCTTTACACATATCTATGAACTGCAGAGACGACGCCATGTCCAATGTGCTGGTGGACACTGGGTCATCACTGAACGTATTGCCAAAAACCACTCTTGCAAAACTATCTTATCACGGGCCTCCCATGAGGCAGAGTGGAATTGTTGTGAAGGCTTTCAATGGGTCTCGCAAAACTGTTATTGGGGAAGTTGATCTCCTAGTCAAAATTGGACCAAGTGATTTCCAAATTACCTTCCAGGTTATGGATATTCACCCATCGTATAGCTGTCTCTTAGGTAGACCATGAATTCATGAGGCAGGCGCCGTGACATCCACCCTACACCAAAAACTGAAGCTCGTGAAGAATAAGAAGCTGGTAGTGGTAGGGGGAGAGAAGGCTCTACTGGTTAGCCATTTGTCTTCCTTCTCATACATAGATGCTGAGGATGAAGTTAGAACTCCTTTCCATGCTTTATCTATAGCTGAGCCTACTGAGAAGAGAACTCCTTCATTTGCTTCCTATAAAGATGCAAAGTTGGCCATTGAGTGTGGTGCAACTGCTGGTTTAGGAAAAATGATTGAGCTAGAAGACAACAAGTCCTGGGCTGGCATAGGTTATTCTTCTGGGGCCTTCAACGAGGAAGGGTTGTTCAAGACTGGAGGTTTCATCCACACCGGTCAGGATGAAGAAGCTGCTGCTGTCTTGGAAGAAGATACAGAGGATTCTGGCAATTTCATCATCCTTGGAGGGGTCTACAACAATTGGGTCGCTGTGGATATTCCTACAGTTATCCATAAGTCAACGTAATGATCATTTTGTTTAAAAAACCCTCTTCCCATGCCAAAAGGAGGAGTGATGACATTGTTGGCGCATAAATACAATGATATTTTCATTCAATAAATTCATGTTAAATGTTTGTTTTTCCAATTATTTTCCCTTTTCGTTTTTGCATGAAATTGGTGATCACATAAAACAAAAAAATAAATAATAATAAAATCAATCTTTTCATCTGCATAATGATTTGCCTTGTTTGAATTCTAAAGCTTTTCACATCCAAAATCATTATGCAGGTTGATCAAACCTATTGAACATAATGATCTAACACCATCTCCCAATTTTGAGTTCCCTGTATTTGAGGCGGAAGAAGATGATGTTGAAGAGATTCCTGATGAGATTACCCGTTTACTTGAGCATGAAGAGAAGATCATTCAGCCGCATCTCGAGAATCTGGAAACAGTCAACTTGGGGTTTGAGGATTGTGTTCGTGAAGTGAAGATTGGGGCACTCCTTGAAGAATCGTTTAAGAAAGGGTTGATTGAATTGCTACGAGAATACGTTGATGTCTTTGCATGGTCATATGAAGACATGCCGGGTCTAGATACTGATATTGTGCAACATTTCTTACCCTTGAAGCCTGAGTGCGTGCCTGTGAAGCAGAAGCTCATAAGAATTCATCCTGATATGGAAGTGAAGATCAAAGAGGAGGTTCAGAAGCAAATTGATGCAGGGTTTCTGGTGACTTCTACATATACTCAATGGGTGGCTAATATTGTGCCCGTGCCTAAGAAAGACGGAAAAGTCCGGATGTGTGTGGACTATAGAGACTTGAATAAAGCTAGTCCGAAAGATGATTTCCCTCTACCACATATTGAGAAGACAACATTCATCACACCTTGGGGAACATTTTGTTATCGAGTGATGGCCTTCGGTTTGAAGAACGCCGGAGCCACGTATCAGTGAGCTATGACCACCTTGTTTCATGATATGATGCACAAGGAGATTGAAGTATATGTTGATGATATGATTGCTAAGTCAAGAACGGAAGTTGAACATGTAGAGCACCTGTTGAAGCTTTTTCAGCGTTTGAGAAAGTACAAGCTTCGTCTGAATCCCAACAAGTGTACATTTGGAGTCTGTTCTGGAAAGTTATTGGGCTTTATTGTCAGTGTAAGAGGTATTGAGGTTGATCCTGCAAAGGTCAAAGCAATACAAGAGATGCCTGCGCCCAAAACTGAGAAGCAAGTCTGAGGTTTTCTTGGCCGCTTGAATTACATTTCCAGATTCATATCCCACATGACTGCCACATGTGCGCCGATATTCAAGCTCCTCCGGAAAGATCATTCTCATGATTGGACCGAGGATTGCCAGAAAGCTTTCGACAGTATTAAAGAGTATTTGTCTGAACCTCCGATCCTGTCTCCGCCCGTGGAAGGAAGACCTTTGATCTTGTATCTGACAGTTCTTGAAGACTCAATGGGTTGTGTCCTTGGTCAGCAAGACGAATCAGGGAAGAAGGAGTATACTATTTACTACTTGAGCAAGAAGTTCACTGATTGTGAGTCTCGATACTCAATGCTTGAGAAGACATGTTGTGCTTTGGCTTGGGCTGCTAAGCGCTTATGCCAGTATATGATAAATCATACGACTTGGTTGATATCCAGAATGGATCCAATCAAGTACATCTTCGAGAAGCCTACTTTAACAGGAAGGATTGCCCGTTGGAAGATGTTGTTATCTGAGTATGATATTGAGTATCGAGCTTAAAAGGCTATTAAAGGTAGTATCTTGGCTGACCACTTGGCACATCAGCCGATCGAGGATTATCAGTCAGTTCAGTATGACTTCCCAGATGAGGAGATTCTGTATTTGAAAATGAAAGATCGTGATGAGCCTACACTCGATGAAGGGCCAGAGCCTGGTTCCAGATGGAGTATGGTATTTGATGGCGCTGTAAATTAATATGGAAATGGTATTGGGGCAGTGATTATTACTCCTTAAGGCGCACATATTCCTTTTACAGCAAGGCTAACTTTCAAATGCAAGAATAATATGGCTGAATATGAGGCATGTATTATGGGATTGGAGGAATGCATTGATTTAAAGATCAAGAATCTTGATGTTTATGGTGATTCGACCCTCGTTGTTAATCAGATTAAGGGTGAATGGGAAACGAATCAGCCTGGTCTCATTCCATATAGAGATTATGCGAGGAGGATTTCAACGTTCTTTACTGAGGTTGACTTCCATCATATTCCTCGAGATGAGAATCGGATGGCAGATGTTCTTGCTACACTTGCTTCAATGATTGTGGTAAAACTTTGGAATGAAGTCCCCAATATCACCGTGATGCGCTTGGACAGACCAGCTCATGTATTTGTAGTAGAAGAGGTAAAAGATGATAAGCCATGGTATTATGACATCAAATGCTTTCTTCAGAACCAGGTTTACCCTCCTGGGGCATCTATGAAAGATAGGAAGACTTTGAGGAGATTGTCAGGAAGTTTCTACCTCAATGGTGATGTGCTTTATAATAGAAATTTTGACATGGTGCTGCTCAGATGCATGGATAGACACAAAGCAGACCTGTTAATGACTGAGGTCCATGAGGGTTCATTTGGTACTCATTCTAATGGACATGCCATGGCTAGAAAGATGTTGAGAGCAGGCTACTATTGACTGATAATGGAATCGGACTGCTGCAAATACGTGAAGAAATGCCATAAGTGTCAGATTTATGCGGATAAGATTCATATTCCCCCGACACTTCTGAATGTGATTTCATCACCATGGCCTTTCTCTATGTGGGGAATTGACATGATTGGCATGATAGAGCCGAAAGCGTCCAACAGACAAAGATTTATTCTCGTAGCAATTGATTACTTCACCAAGTGGGTTGAAGCGGCATCGTATGCAAATGTGACCAGGCAGGTGGTCGTGAAGTTTATCAAGAATTAACTCATATGCCGTTATGGTGTTCCAGATAAGATCATTACTGATAATGGATCTAACTTGAACAACAAAATGATGAAAGAGCTGTGTAGTGAGTTCAAGATTGCACACCATAATTCTTCTCCTTATAGACCCAAGATGAATGGGGCTGTTGAAGCTGCTAACAAGAATATCAAGAAGATTATCCAGAAGATGGTTGTCACGTATAAGGATTGGCATGATATGCTGCCATTTGCTTTACATGGATATTGTACGTCTGTCCGCACTTCAACAGGGGCAACCCCTTTCTCTCTTGTTTATGGCATGGAGGCTGTACTCCCAGTAGAGGTGGAGATCCCATCAATGAGAGTCTTGATGGAGGCCAAGTTGACTGATGCTGAATGGGTTCAAAGTCGTTATGACCAACTGAATTTGATAGAAGAGAAGAGATTGACTGCCATGTGCCACGGTCAGTTATATCAGCAGATAATGAAGAAAGCTTTTGATAAGAAGGTCAAGCCTCGCTTGTTCCGAGAAGGTGACCTTATGCTCAAGAAAGTCTTGTCTTTCGCGCCCGATTCCAGGGGCAAGTGGACTCCAAACTATGAAGGTCCATATGTTGTTAAGAGAGCCTTTTCAGGCGGTACTTTGATACTTACAACTATGGATGGGGAGGATTTCACTCGTCCTGTGAATTCAGATGCAATCAAGAAATACTTCGCCTAAAAAAATAAAAACAGAATAGCTCCCTAAGTTGAAAACCCGAAAGGGCGGCTTAGGCAAAAATGAGCGTCTCGGTGGATCGAAAACCCGAAAGGGCGGTCCAAGCAAAAGTTAGAGACATAAAAAATGAATATTTGTATCCTGCTAGATTGAGTACCTCATCCTGGGGCAATCTAGGCAAAAATTAGGGATTTGGCAAGTAACTGCATCCTGACAAGACTTTGTTATACAACTGTCATCCGTCAGAGATTCTTGTTCATTCGTCATCAGTCGAAGCTTCAAATACATCGAATTCAGAATGGGTGGAGAAATGGTCATTATGTTCAATGTAGCCCTTTTCCAATATATATCACCAATTTCAAATTTGTAAAGATCTATGGAGTCTTGCGATTTGCAGACTACCATTTCATCAAATAAATTTGAGCCTTTTATCCAATTATTTGCACTCTTATTTATTTCTATTCAACAAACTTTTTGCATGCTTTAATTGAGAAAATGTCATTGTTTTGAAAAATGAATTTTCATAACTTGTTAATAAAACAAGGTGAACATTCACAATGATGAAAAGGATACTTAGGAGATCCTCAGTGCTCTCCCAAGGATGGTATGATCTCTAACAGGGTAAGACATTTATTCATATTCCTGGCATGGCTGTAGCTTCTTCCTCCGGGGCCTTTGGTGGTTTTCCTGCTTGTTGAGATGTTCACCACTCTTCATTTCAGCAGAGTAGCAATCTTTCCTCCTCAGCAGATGTGATCTCCTTGGTGGGTACAGTACTTGGTGGTTGATCCCCAGAATCCCTTCATCCCTCAGATAGATTCCCAGTAGAGTTGCTTATATGGGAGATTTTACCTGTGCAATAAACTCCTTTCCCTAGTGGGAATGACTGATGATTCATCCCCTGCCCCGGCAGATTGGATACTCTCTGGTGATTTTGGATTTCTCTCTTGAGATGTAGTACCGGATGGTTGTGTGCTTATTCCTGTGAAGCCTGTTTGTGTTAGAAATGTCTGTTTGTCAGCATTCATCATACATAAACTACGCATGTGTGCATATAAATTTTCGAAAATTCGGATATTCATATTGCATTTTTGCCATATATCTTTGTTTGTTATTCTCTGCTAGTTGATAATACATTTCCCGAGCAGATGTCGGTGTTTGATCCTTCAATGTAGAGTCAGCCCATTAAGCAGAAAGTGTTTACCTTTCCTTCTGCATTCCCCACTGAGTTATATCCTCATGGACGACGGTTGTTTTTGCTTCCTCCCAACACATATATTGGGATGGGTTTCCCTATTGAGTTATATCCTCACTAGGACGAGTCTTGATTCCGTTTGCCTCTTTGGTTTGATTCTAAATTGGCCTCTTGTAACTGCTTCCTTTGTTTCCCTGTGGTAAATGAATAATGGCTCAGTAATCGGTAATCATTCATCTTATCCCCGGCGGAGTCTGTGGTTTACTACCCTTATACCGGTAGTTGTAAACCCTATTTTCTCCCCTTTGTAGAGTTAACCTTTTTGTTCATCCTAATCGATGACGGTTACTTTTCCGTGGTTTTCTACCCAGTATCCAGTAGATGTAATCCCCTCCTTGATGGTTATCATTATCCAATATGCGGTGATGATATTCCTTTCTCTTGGATAGTTGCTTTGATTAGACAATTTATCCCCAGCAAGTCATCTTTCATACCGGTTGCCGGTAATGTTTGTTGCTCCCCTTGATTGGTCATCATTATATACCTAGTTTTGGTATCCCGATGCCTTTCTCTTTGTCGGTCGATTTATCCATTATTAACCCAGTAACCGGTTGTGGATAATCTTCCATGCGAGTGTATTATCTATGTTCTGACGGTAATAGATAATATATCTCATGCACTCTTTGGTCGAAGCCTTTTGTTCTTCCCAAGTTGAGTAAGATTCGTATCCCTGTTTTGGGAATCGAATGTCCATCCCTTAATCGAGTTTGCTTTTTGCCCTCTTTTTGGATGATGAGTGTCTTGGGAATATTCTCCATTTCACGCTTTGGTTGGTCACCTACTATATGCCCAGTAACCGGCATCCCTGGTGTTCCTTCCTTCTGCTCCCTATTATGACTTTTTGTCCCCTATGGAGTCAGATTTTCCTGAGTTGAAATATACCTTTCTATGTCTTCCTCAGATGATTTGGTTGGTTGATATCTCTCACCCTTATACCGGTCTTAGATATTCATTCTTCCCGAGCATGTTGTTCTCTCACCCTTATACCGGTGTTCAGATCACACGTCTCTTTGAGCTTATTACCCAGTAACCGGTAATACCTCATCCCGTTGCTTCCCCCAGGAGAGTCCTTTTTGGATATCCCCAGTAAAGTCCCTAAGTGGATTATCCTCACCTGAGTCCGGATTTTTATCCGAAGTATCCATTGTGGATAATGTTGTTGTGTTGGCATATTCCCCAACACATGCACCTTCGAGTCAGCTCGAGTCTTTCCATTGGATTTGCTCCCTTTGGAATTCTGTTCCCCAAAGTTTTGAGTCGCGACCTGCTCACGCGTTTTCACCCTTTACTCCCCCAGAGTCTCTATCTCCCTAGTGAGTGTATTACTCCTATGGATTGTCGATTTCTCTGGATTTCTTTTCTTCTTTGTGGACACATATCCCCACAGAGTTTGTACTATTTGCATGCATACATCTGCATCATGAGGTCTCTTAGGGACCAAAATTCGTCTCTTTGTTATTATTTAAGCCCATTCTACCCCGTCGAGACGGAGATTTTAACCTTCACTTCTCCGGTTAGAATGACCTTAAATAGGGGCATCTGTAAGACCCCAATTTTGTCCCTAAGATCCCTCATGGCATCATAACATTGCATTTGGCATTGCCTCAAGGATCATAAGCATCTAGGTTCCCCTTGCCTTTGGGTGGGACTCCTTGTGAGTGGTTTGAGATCACCAAGCATGCTTGAATTGCATATCATTGCTTTTCTTATTTTGTTTACTAACCAAAAGCACAAAAATATGTCACTAACATCTTTTCTTTGTAGCTTGAGCAATCACAAGGTCTAAAGCTTCAAGGAGATCATTGGTACAAAGACATGGTCAAGAAGAGATGATAGCAAGCATGGTAATGGTTCCCAAAGCTCTCATCCATCAAATATGCCTCCCTAGTATCTCAATTCATCATTTTGATCAAAGCCAGTCAAGAGGTTTGAGGTTTGAGCCCCAAAGAAACCCTAATTCATCTGTGTACCACAATGCCTTGCTCTTGAAGCAACCTCATCCCATGATCAAATTAAATCAAGGGAAGTTCTTTAAATCATCATTTCATGCATATTTGAACTTATTTGAGTGTCCTCAATCATCAATTTCTCAAGATATGAGTCATAGACTTGAGAAGTTGATCAGTCAATTCATCTGACTATTTTGAAATGCACTGAGACCTAACTTTTTATGTGTTGGTCAAATGGAGATAGGTCCAAACGCAAAAATGTCCTTAAGGACAATATGAACAACTTTCATGTTCATCAAAAATTGATTTGATGCTTGGAAGGCCATCTGTCATTCCAATACATTATGGGTCATTTTGACTGAAACCCTAATTATGGGTCAACTTCCCAAGGACGTAACTCATTCACTTTTTATGATTTTGAGGTGGGATTAAATGAATTGGAAAGCTTGAGTTGTCTACTGCAAATGTTATGTTGAACAAAATTTCAAAATCTCAAAGGAAATACATGTGATAATGCAAGACATTATACGTCCTTTTTGACCGAATGCATTGAAAGGCAAAAAAGTCCAACTTCAAGTGCCCATAACGTCTTCATCAAAAATCCAAATGATGCAAAATTTGAGTCCATTTTTATTGTATTGAAAATATCTACAACTTTGATGTTGGAGATATCTTGATTTGAGGCTTGCATCATCAAAGCAGAAGGGCTTGAAAATTGGCCAAATTTAGAAACCTTGCATTGACATGTTTTGCACATCACACTTTAAACTCAAAATTCATAAATTTCCACACTTCAAATGAGTTTTTTTCCAACATAACATTTGTTCCTTATACAAAGACCTTTCCAACCTTTACCCACATGCCTATGTGTGGATTTTCTAATTAGTATTTTTGAAGAGGTGAATGTTTAGGTTCAATTGTGGAATTCATGTTGAAATCTTGTTGCACAAGCCAATTCAGAGCAAATTACACGTCCAAACCTTTGGCATTTGATCTCAGCTTGCATTTGGCATTGTTTTTGGGCCTTGAGCATGATCATGCAAGCCCATGCAAGTGGTATCCAAATTCATGCACACAGATCATTTCATCATTCCCTTGCCTTTCCCTCTATAAATAGAGACCCTATGCCATTCAAATTTGACACCTGATTCAACCTGAATTGCTGCAGAAATCAAAACTCAACCTCTCACCAAAGAAGCAATTTCATTTTCTTCAAATTTTTCAGATCCAAAATTCAACTTCATCTGGTTGAATTCTTGGATCTTAAGCTTCTAAACCTTCATCATTCAACTCATTGATCTTCTGTTTTGGCAAAGCAAGCAAAGAATCAAGCTCAAGTTCCCAGAATTCAAGCTTACACTTCAACTGGTATTTTCTTCAAATCTCATCATCCATTGACCTATTTGCTTGGATCTAGTGTTTTCTGAAGTCCTCATTTGAGAGGCAAGCTAGTGGTAGCTTCAATTTCGTTTTTCCTTGATCTGCATTTTCCATACCTGAATCTTCCACCTCAGATTTCTCAACCTATAGGAATCTTGAGTGTGATTCAAGGTTATAGGGGTGATGTACATCACCCCAACTTCATTTTGGTATAAGGATCGTGTACTTTGGTTGCCTTTTGAATCTCTGCAATTTTGGCAGGAAAATCCAAGCTCACCGGAGAAGACGGTGGCTCCGGTGGCTTCATCATTGCCAGATCCATTCCTGGCCGTTTGATCTATTTTCCAGATCTAATTTGGATCCTTCATTGTTATGACTTTTTATTGTTTTCCATGTGATTGCATTGACCGTGGACTACAATAGGCGCGCGCTTCTGGATCCTTGGATCTGCCAGCTCAATTAATGAGCTCAGATCCAAGGGCTCTCGTTTTTTGCCATTTTTAATTCAAAAATTATGGGACCAATTGCATTAGTCTCTAAATAAATTCTAGTTTCTATTTTTGATTTTTAATATTTTTTATTTTATCATTTGATTTTTTTTGTGAATTTTTCTCTTTTCTGGTTATTTTTAATTCATTTTAAATAGTTTTTGATATTCAAAGAATACAAAAATATTTTCCTAACCTATTTGAATGATGATGGGTCTATGAAAAATATTCCCATCAATTTTTGAATTTATTTGAGATTTTAGTTCAATTAGGTTATTTTATTCATTTTTTAATAGATTAAAAATAGTTTCTGACTTTTAAAAATGCTGAAATTTTTTGTCAAACTTTGTTTGACTTTGTTGAACTTGGGATAAATTACTTGGACCTTTCAATGTTGATTTGAAGTGATTTTGAAGTTTGACCTTCCTTTTATTTTTAATTCAAGTTTATTTTAAATATTAAAAAATGCCAAAAATAGTTTATTCATTTCTTGATTTCCAATCTTCATCTCACTTCTGTTTTTGATTGTTAGACCTTGACTTTCAATGTTATTGGTCAACATATGAGGATTGGTACATGTTATTTCATTTAATGCACTTTTATTTTGCCATTTTCCATTTCTCTTATCTTCTTCTTCTTCTTCTTTCTTTTGATCAATGAGTTGAAGGTTGATAAGTTAGCATTGATTAGGGAGACTTAATCTTCTTTGATTCAAATGTAATTCATCTTGATCAATTGATCAAGTGAATGGCTTTGCATTAAGGATAGGTTGTTTTCTAAATCATGCAAAAGGCTTAAACCAATACAAGATCAATTCTCATTTTCTTTTTGGCATGGCAAGTTGTTGGGACTTGGTTCACTAATCAAGACTCCTAACTTGTGTTTGTTACCTACATTATTATTGATCGGCCTCAGATACTTGTGACTTCTACATAAGTCCAATTACGATTGCTTAACATAGCGCTAAATTTGCCTTATGGCACACTAACTACTAACACTAACTATTGACAATTAACATTTACTTTATGCAATTTACTTTTATGCAATTTACTATTCTTGCACATATTATCCATTTGCTTTTCTCTTTGCTCATTTGAGCACATGTTTATGTTAATGCCATTTGCCTTTTGCTCAATTGAGTACATAATTGTGTATATATTATTATGCTTGTGTTTTTGTTTTGATTGTTGTGGACAAAATGCAAAGAAATGGACTTAGTTTCTAGGACTTTCCCTATGCAAAGAAATGGAGAATTGGACTTAGATTCTAGGACTTTCCTTATGCAAAAAAATTTGGAGTAAATGGACCTTAATGATGAAGATGGATTAGAAGGACCAAATCTTTAAACTCACTCTTGTCCATTCTTGTTTTACTTCATGGAACTTTTGATGTGTGTGCTTTTGTGCTAGGAGTTTCCATTTGAGCTTAATTGGAGGACCATTGCCATGTTCATACAAGTGGAAGATACAAGATACATTGAGGATCTCTTATGAGACTTGATTGATTGCTTGAGCTTACTATTATTGTGTTTGCTTATTCCAAAGGATGGGAGCTACTTGGATCATCAATATGATCTCAAGAGAAGAACTCCATTGTGGTTTTGTTTCTTTATCCCTCACCTTTTTGTTTTGCTTAGGACTTTAGCCCTTCTTCTTCTTCTCTCCACTCTAACCCAAGCCAAATCTTTTGTGCAAACATTTAACTATTGCTTTCAAACATTAAAAACCTAAGCCTTATGCTTTTGATTTTCAAACTTTCCTTTCATAACACTTATTTTGAATTGAACTTTTAAGTCAACTTTGACCGTTTTTGTATATACTTCTAATTGGTAAATATAACCCATTTAAATGTCTTTTGTGGTTCCAATGGCCACCCTCTTAATCAAATTTTCCATAACCTTTAGCTATTAGGTTTGAGTTATCTTTGTGGTAGATGTAATACTCACCTATATCCTTAGTGATGGACAATGAGTCTTCCATGCTTATTATAGGGTTAACCCCTGACTAGCATGTTGAAGCTATCCTCACATGGTGAATTTGTGGTTTGGATGAGTTTTCTCCCTTTGATAACAAAAGACCTTAATGCTTTTGGACCAATCAATTCACCAACCTGTTTTGAGATTTTTTACCCCGAACTACGAGGTTTTGATCCTAATCTTTTTTAAGATGGTACGTAGGCAATGCGTTTATCCATCCAAACACAAAATGTAAATAAACTTGTATATTCTCTTCTCATCTCTTCAATCATGTTTACACAAATAAACTTTCACAAAACAACAACCTTGCAACAAGTATGAAAAGGGCTCCCTAGGAGTACCTAGGATGTTTTGGGTGCCTAACACCTTCCCATTACATAACCAACCCCCTTACCCAGATCTCTGTTCTCTTTTACTAGTTTTTGTTAAAACTTTTAGGTTTTTGTTCACTTTCTAACCATTCCTTTGGATAAATAGAAGTGCGGTGGCGACTCGACTTGTATGATTTACCTTGGATTTAATCAATATCTCTAATGGTAACGAATACCCCACTACACCTTTGCCGTGCCCATATTGACATCTTATGGTCAACCTTTCTCCATGATTAAGCCATTATTTTTACTAAAACAAGACACCATGTTAATCTACACATTTTGTACTTGAGTTTTGGTTTTTATTTCATGTCATTTGGTGCATCATAGTGGTAGTATTATTGAGTGGAAGTTTGGAAAAATCCACTGCATGGCTACGTTTTTTGCGTGGCATTAGGGTTTCTTTGTCTCCATGAAGAAGATGAATACATGTTGCTTTAATAGACCTTGGATCCTTGGCTTGTGATTTAATCGTGGTCGTCCATCAGTTTTTGTCTTTTAGTCACTTAAACTCATGTGACCAATTGATACATGTTACATGATTTTTTTAAATTAAATTGTTATTTCATTTTGTCACATGCTGACTTATTTGGTTGTGGATCATGGACCCAGCGCAGCTACTTTCCACACCCCAGACTTCATGGCCCATTAGCACCAATTCCTTCCTTTCATTTTCTTTTTTTAAATTTTCGTTTATTTGCTGTTTTTATTTTAATTATTTTAAAATATTTTCTTTATTCATAAAAATTCCCAAAAATATTTTTCATATTTCTTAATGTCTTATTTAATTTTATTTAATTTTTATTTTCGTTTTTATTTAATGTTAATATTTTATTTTAATTATTTATTCTAATGGTCCATTTTGACACACATTTGTTTCTTGACTTTATTTCCATAACTTAAAATTATTTTTAGCTTTTGATTTTTGGGATGAAGGTTGACCACTGCCCCATGGTCAACCTGACCTTTTCTTGGAATTTTATTTCCCATTTTCCAATTTATTCTAGATTTATTTTTGACTTAGTTTGGAAGGTTGACTTTTGTTTTGACTTCTGTTTTATTTCAATTAATTTATGAAGCAATTTTCATTATTTTTAAAATCTTTTTGTGGGATGATGATGTCCTGACCCACCTTATTTAGTTTGATTTTTCATAATTTTCTTGATTAATTTGCTATTTATTTGATAATTTTTAAGTTGACTTGAATTTTCAGTTGACTTTCTTATGATCGATGTTTGACTTAGGGATTGCTTATGGCAATTGAAGAGATCTTTTGATCCTCCCTTGTTCATCACATATGCCATGTATTATAGGCCTTTCATCTTGATTTTATTTGGTCCTTACGTCATTTCCCGATTAAATTATTCAGTGGACCCGTTTTGTGCATCTTTTCATCTGTCTGCTTCATCTATCATCTGTCATACTTGTTTCTTTCACCCATGCTTAATATTGCTTGATTGTTTAACATGTTCATACTCCCATGCATTGTTAATTCTACATTATATCATTCTTTGATTCTTTGATTTGATTATACACTTGTTTAATTATCTGATTTGATTGATAACTGTTGCCTACTTATATGATGTATGAGGCATTTATTCTTATTGCATGATTGCCATGCACAATCCCCATTCATAACAAATGTACCCCTCTCCCATGAAGTGTATAATATTTATTCTTTCATTCTTTATTCATCTGTTAATACAAGAATTAAAATGAACATCCGATAATCATTTCAAAACAAGATCAAAAGCTCGATCCAACGTCGAGTAATCATTTTGAAAACTTAACAGAACCAGCACGTATTCATCCATCCTTTTGTAAGTCGATTGCTTCATGCATCACCATTTCTCTTGTAAGTCGATTGCTTCATGCATCGCCATCTACCTGTAAGTCGATTGCTTCATGCATCGCCATCTACCCTTATTCGTGGCTCCTCTCATTGCTCCATTCGTCGACTCTTGTTCCGTTTAGGTAGCACCCATTAGGTAGAACCCTTTGTATGATAACATAGGTAGAATTCCCTTATTCTTTGCCTGCTAACATTAGGTAGATGTTCCCCTCTGTAAATCCTGACACATAGGTCCATATTGCATGACAACCCTAGGGCAGAGCTTCCCCACTTTTAGACCTTCTGTGCGTCTCCGATCTTGTGGCATGTCAGTCAGTTCTATTGCAAAGAGGTAACTGCCTAAGACTCGATTCAGCAAGCTGCGACACCTACTTCTAGGACGTTGAACACATTGCCCACCTTCCTTTGACACGGATGGAGTCCTCTTTTGTAAGTCCATGTTCAGATGGCAATCCTTAACCCCTAGTTAGTCGAACTACGACAACTCTGATTCTCATGTTCAGATGAGATACGTAGGCACGAGACGCGATGTCTTGCCGAGTTTGACTGACAACTAACAACTAATTCTTGCTTGCTTTCGCCCTTGTTGCGATTCTTTTCTCTCGCCCTCGTTGCGATCGAGACCTTTCCCTTTCTCTTGCCCTAGTTGCAATCGAGACCCTTGTTCCCGTAGTTTGTTGAACTACGTTTTGCTCTGTTTCTCATTCCAGATGAGATACGTAGGCATAAGACGCGATGTCTTATCGAGCACACTTCTCCTTAACCTATAGGTAGTCGAGCTACGAAGACTCTGATTCTCATACTCAGATGAGATACGTATGCAATGGATGCGACATCCGTGCGAGTCATTTTCTTTTGACCTTCTTTTAGTAAATAGTACCTTCGATAAACCTACACCCTTTAGACTAGAACAACAAGAGTGGATCCCGTAGAGTACTGCGAATGCGTAGGGGTGCTAATACTTTCCCTTCGCATAATCGACTCTCGAACCCAAGATTTGGTTGCGAGACCTTGTCTTTTCCTTCTCTTCAGGTTTTCTTCGATCGTTTCCTTTCCCTCCTTTGGGATAAATAACGAACGGTGGCGACTCTTCTGTTTTGTCTTTTTTGTCGGTTGTTTTTCGCACCAGTTGCGATAGTATGCATGCATCGGATTTCGCTCGAAGAAGATTCAAAGCCCTCCAGAGAAAATCATAGAAGAATAAACCCTATAATGAGTGATGTTGTTAAAAGAGAAGTTCTTAAGTTACTTGAGGTAGGTATAATCTATCAGATCTCAGATAGTAAGTGGGTGAGCCCTGTACATGTAGTACCTAAAAAGGAGGCATCACAGAAGGTCAAAATGATAAAGGCGAACATGTAGCAAAACGGATAGAAGGAGGATGGCGGATGTGCATAGACTACAGAAAGTTAAATAAAGCAACCAAGAAGGATCATTTCCCTTTACCATTTATAGACCAGATGTTAGAGCGTCTAGCTAGACACTCTTACTTCTGCTATCTAGATGGATACTCTGGATTCTTCCAAATACCTATCCACCCCGAATATCAAGAAAAAACTACCTTTACATGCCCTTATGGAACTTTTGCCTACAGACGAATGCCATTCAGACTCTGTAATGCCCCAACTACTTTCCAACGCTGCATGATGTCAATCTTTGCAGATTACCTAGATAGTATCATGGAAGTATTTATGGATGATTTCTCCGTTTGCGGATTTGATTTCAAAAATTGTCTTGCTAACCTTGAGAAAATCCTGGAGAGATGCGTGGAGGTGAACCTTGTGCTAAACTGGGAAAAGTGTCATTTCATGGTCACCGAAGGGATTGTTTTATGACATATAGTTTCCGAAAAAGGTATTGAGGTAGATAGAGCTAAGATAGAAGTCATAGAGAATCTAGAACCACCCAAAACTATCAGAGAAGTCCGAAGTTTCCTTGGACATGCTGGATTCTACCGGCGTTTTATCAAGGACTTCTCAAAATAACTAAACCTTTAACTGGCCTTTTAATGAAAGATGCTGAATTCATATTCGATGAAAAATGTAATGAAGAATTTAATCTTTTAAAGAAAGTGTTGATTTCAGCACCTATTATGCAACCCCCTGATTGGTCAGAACCTTTTGAGATAATGTGCGACACTAGTGATTATACCGTTGGAGCCGTTCTAGGACAGAGGAAAGATAAAAAATTACATGTGATTTATTATGCCAGTATAACCCTATACGCCGCCCAACTTAACTACGCAACAACTGAAAAGGAACTACTCGCTATAATTTTTGCTATAGACAAATTCAGATCTTATCTAGTAGGAGCCAAAATTATAGTTTACACCGATCATGCTGCCATTCGTTACCTATTAATTAAAAAAGATGCCAAGCCCAGGTTACTAGAATGGATTCTGTTACTACAAGAGTTTGATTTAGATATCCGAGATAAAAAAGGCACTGAAAATGTAGTAGCTGATCACCTTTCTAGGCAAGAACACCTGAAACCAGACTTCGTACCCATAAATGATGATTTTGCCTATGATAGACTAATAGCTAAACTAGAAGCCATTGAAGACGATAGCCTAGGCCCTCATGAGCACTTCCAAAAATCCTTAGCTGTAAGTAACGTGCCATGGTATGCAGACTTTGTTAATTACCTAGCTGCTGATATCATACCCCCTGATCTTGACTACCACCGGAAGAAGAAGTTCTTCAACGATGTAAGAAACTTTTATTGGGACGAACCTCTCCTTTTCAAAAGGGGTAAAGACGACATTTTTCGCCGTTGCGTTCCAGAAGAGGGGGTACAAAGTATAATTGAGCATTGTCACTCTGCACCCTATGGTGGACATGTGGGCACCTCTAAGACATACGCCAAGATTCTTCAATCTGGCCTATTTTGGCCTACCATGTGGCGCGATGTCCATGCTTGCATTGTCAAATGTGATAGATGACAAAGCACGGGAAATATTTAAAGATGTGACGAAGTGCCTCTAAGAAACATTCAAGAAGTAGAACTCTTCGACGTTTGGGGTATATATTTCATGGGACCTTTCCCACCGTCTTTAGGAAATAAGTATATCTTAGTAGCTATGGACTACGTGTCTAAGTGGATTGAAGCTATAGCTGCACCCACAAACGACACTAGAGTGGTGATCAAGTTATTTAAAAACTATATATTCCCCAGATTTGGAACACCCCGTTTAGTCATAAGCGATGGAGGATCGCACTTCATATCGAGAATATTTGATAAAATTTTAAGCAAATATGGAGTTAGCCATAGAGTAGCAACACCATACCACCCACAGACTAGTGGCCAAGTAGAAGTATCCAATAGAGAGATAAAACAAATTCTAGAAAAAACTGTTTCTATATCTAGAAGAGACTGGTCTCAGAAGCTCCAAGAAGCATTATGGGCCTATAGAACCACTTTCAAAACCCCTATAGGAACAACTCCCTACCAACTAGTCTATGGAAAATCTTGTTATTTACCTTCTGAGTTAGAGCATAAGGCCTATTATGCCATTAAAACTTTGAATTTGGATTACTTGACCGCTGGTGAAAAACGTATTCTTGACATCCACAAACTGGAAGAACTCAGGCAATCTGCCTACGAGAATGCCATAATCTATAAAGAGAGAACCAAAGCTTGGCATGACAAAAGATTGTGAAAAAAGATTTTAATATAGGCGACCCTATTCTCCTGTTCAACTCTAGGTTACGACTTTTCCCTAGGAAGCTGCGTTCAAGATGGATTGGCCCTTTCAAAGTATCTAAGATTCTGAGATCCGGAGCTGTAGAAATCAAGAACGAAACCTGTAGTTCATTCGTTGTAAATGGGCAAAGACTGAAGCTCTATGAAGGAGGAGACATTCCAACAGACTACGCCATCCATACTGTGATAGATCCACCAATTCCTACGACAAATGTATAAGTTTCGATCATCAAGTTAACGACGTTAAACAAGCGCTGCTTGGGAGGCAACCCAAGATTTTCTTATCTTATTTTAATTTTTCTGCATTTATTTACTTTATTTTGTTTTTAATCATATTCTCGTCAGGACTAAGTATCATTTGCAATGTTTGTGTTTTATGGATCCTTTTCCCTAACCTTTGCAGGATACAGAACTTTGATGACATGCACGTGGCTTTCAGAGATGACGCCTAGAGGGAGTGTTACATAGTTCTCTACTAGCGTCCTATGACACTTACACGCTATCCGGACCAAGATTGCATGGATGCCCTAGGCATTGAGCTGAGCATCAGATTCCTGTGCCACCAACTCCAATGGGATGAATTCGCTGATGACATGAACAACACCTACAGGAACCTGACCTTGGAGTTCCTTAGCTCGTTTGATTATGATCCTTACTCCGGACCAGATGGACGTGTTGTTTTCAGGCTATTCTGGACTGAGTACTCTTTCAGCCAGAATGAGTTCGGTGACTTATTAGGTTTTCAGACTACCCCCGACGCTATCCCTGAGACGCCGATGGGATACTTTCTGAGTAAGGAAGTGGAGAAATTCTGAAGCGATATCTCTGGTGGAGGGAGTCAGGATCCTTCCACTCAGTTGTCCCAGATTATCCACAACCCCGCTATGAGGTACTTCCAAATGATACTGGCGCACTTCTTTCTTGGAAGACCAGATGCTGAGACTCTACTAAGTGAGGAGGAGATATTTTTGTTATTCTGTGCATCCCAGTCACGCCCTGTGGAATGTGGAAATTTCCTACTGTGTGGCCTTAGTAATGTTGCCAGATCATCCGAAGGAGTTATTCATGTAGGAGGGATTGTCACGCAGATTGCCATTGCCTTAGGCCTATCCCGCAAGCTGCTCCATCTCAAGGCTTTCTATGGCTATACTACTATGGATATTGATTTCTGCTTGACCAGAGGATTGATGAGGAGACCCTCTTTCAATTCCAGACAATTCAGATTGTTGATTGATAGCGAGACAATACACTACTTTACACTGCCAGACCCAATGATGACTAGTGTTCATGATCCAGCTAACTGGAATTATGCTTTGGAAGGTCATTGAGAGATTGTTGAGGAGCCTAGATCCCCTCCTGTTGCTGATTATACTCCTACACCGCTTTCACCCAGGATTACTGTGCTCTATAATAATTTATCTTTGCAGCCCCTAGATGTCCACACGCAGATTGCTAAGTGTCGCAGAGAGATTGCCGAGCTTAGGCAGGAGGTGGCTGACCTTACTTTACAGATTACTCTATCCGATCACACACATGTTACTGAGGTTGATTGTTTGTACCAAGAGATAGAAGAGCTTCGTCAGGAGATAGCCGTACTTCGTGGATCCAGTCAGATAGAGGAGCCCCCTACTGTTTGAGTTTACCGTCTCATTTATCTTTTCTTATTTATGCTTATATTATTTTTGGCATTTCCCTGACTTATTTTATATTATCGCATTCAGTATATTTTCTAATTATGTTAGCACTTTGAAATTTCCATATATATATATATATATATATATATATATATATATATATATATATATATATATGTGTGTGTGTGTGTGTGTGTGTGTGTGTGTGTGTGTTTGTTTCATTTATATTCATATTATAATCTAATAACATTATTTTATTTGTTTAATGTTTAATTTTATTTTCATAAATTGTGCAAGCCTTATTTCATTAGGAAAAACAATGAAAATGCTATCCGGACCCCCATACCAAAAAAAAGCATGGAGAAGGCCATACTAATCTTCAAATTTTGGCCCAACTTCAATTGCTCATGTGGCGCCCGCCACGACGTCTGGTATAAGCGGGGCAGATTCAAAGAATTCACCATTTTTAACCCTTCAAACTTCCAAAACCCATTTTTCCTCTTCCGAAAACTCCCTTGAACCCCATTAAAGCTCTTACGTTTCTCATCTTCCCGCCATACAATTTAACTTTCCAACTTCCATTTTAATTTTCATCCATCAATTTCCATAAAAATCCCACCTTTTTCACACAATATATAAACCCATTTTCATCTTCTTCAACACATTCAAAGAGTAAAACAATGGAGTTCAATGAATATATTCTTCGCGAAGGGAAACCCGGGGATAGGCAGAGAAGGATTATTGAAAGGTTGCAAAATCGGGAAATTTTCCCGACGAGGTACGTGTATGATAACTGTCTTTATAATTTGGGTATCTACCATAGTGTTTTTCATTTGTTAGATTTTTAGGCTTGCACACTATCTTTTCAAACAGAGAACCTACCTTTGAGCGACTGACTGTCGAGTTTTTAAGTTCTTTAATTTATATTGTCAGTCCTAACACTGCTAGTAGAGTTGGTACTGTTAAATTTCGAATGTTTGCTGTTGAGTATGAGTTTAGTACCAACGAACTAGCAGGTCTGTTAGGAATTCCTCATGGGGAAGGTGCTATTTGTGAGGCCCCTTTGGATTCAGACTGGTCGGTCGATGTGTTTTCCTTCTGGCAGAGATTGTCTAATACTTCAATAAATTCTTTTGAAAGAATTCTTGCCTCGATCATCCATAACCTGACTATCAGAGTTTTTAGATATATGATGGCATTTACTATTTTTGGCCGGGAGAATCCCAACAAGGTTATTGCTCGGGAGCTTCTATTTTTACAAGGAAGCCACACAAATAGGAGGATTAATTTTGTCCCATTTATGATTGCTCATATGGCTTTAACTCTTAATAAAGCGGGACCTATTGTTTTTGGAGGAATCATTACGTCTATTGCTCGGGCTCTTAACCTGAACAATGAGATAGCTACCTTAGTTCCCTTAGCTCCTCGCACAATCAACCTTAAATTTCTAAATGATATGAACTTGTGTCGAGTGAGAAGAGAGGGAGGTTATGTGCTTATGATTCATGGTGTAGCTTTCCCATCTGTTGCCTTACCGTGCACTAGACGTACTGATGTACGTAACGAAAGAAACTGGACCTATGATTTAGATGCTCCACCCGTTTTAGGTCCACTTCCTCCTAATGTTCCTGATGAGGAGGGAAACGACACTGATGAAGAGTTTGATCGGAGAGAGCAATCTCCCATACCTCATGTGTCCCCCCATCACCTTTCACCACCACACACCGCACCATTTTCTTCTTTTGCAGGTTCTGCTCCTGGATTCTATATTACTGAGGAGGTGTGGCGCGACCACATGGCTAGAGAACAAAGGCGTGATGACCTACTCTCTACCATTCAGCAACAACTGGCAAACAACATGAGCTTCACGTAAGAATCACAGCGGAGGACATATCGATCCTATATGACTGTTGCACAGACTCTGCTTGCGATCCCAAACGAGCAATCACGTCAGGGGAACTACTACAGTGAGCATTTTGCACTGATGGAGGCCACTCAAGGTTCCATTTTAGGCAACCTTCGAGAGGTGAAGTCTGCTCAGGATGCCTCATCATCCAGGATGGATAAGAGAGACCGTCATCGCAACAGATCCCATCGTCCACCTCAGGATGGCGAAGGAACCAGTGGTCAGCAGTAGTGTGCCAGGTTACTCTCCCTTTATCTTATTTCGAAACATTGGGGACAATGTTCAATTTAAGTGTGGGAGGAGATTTTATCGCTTTCAATTTTTCTGTGTTGTTTTTAGTTAGATTGTTTATTTTTATTGCTTTTTAGTTGTTTACTTTGTTTTATTTTGCTTTTAGTTAAAGTGTTTTAGAAAATGCATGTGTCTGACGAGTCACCAGTATAATGTATCTTTAGTACATCCTAATCTCCCCATTCCTTTAGCCCTACAAAAAAAAAATTTTGCAACAAAAAACAGTGTTCTTCTAAATGTTTTTTGGGCTTTAAGACAGGTTTGAGATAGGATATGGTGACTTGGGAGAAATTTTTGAAACATCAGTATCATTTTAGCACCATAGACTTCATGAATATAGGAATCACTCCCGAAACCCCATATACCATGGCCTTCATTATCATTTCAGTATAATCCTCAGTAGTTTATTCCAGCAGTCAGCTCCGGCCTAAGCATCCTCTACGTAGGGGACCGATGAACATAAGTGAATGATCCAGTGAAATAAATAAAGAAAAAGGCAACCCCGGGATAGGTGACCCTCACAAAGTCATTTAAACCAAAAAGTTGTAAAAATTTGTTGCAAAAGAAAAAGAAAAAAGAAAAACTCACCCGCTGTTAGTTGGTTCAGAGGTATCTGGCGCTGAACTCGGTAGGACGGATTACGATCCAATCCCCACAACTGCATTTGGGTCAAATAAAAGGGTTTACACAGATTTATGTTCCAGAAACCCCATGTTTAGGATCAGAATCACTAACCGGTCACTCTGCTATGAAGCATGTACGGATAACAGGCTTAATGTGATTGCGCCTGAATGAAAAGGACCCAAAAAGAGATGAAGAGGTAGGCCTAGGTATTATGGGATAATATGGGTTGGTTAATATAGGAATGGAGTCTATGTCCATGTCTGCAGATAAGTGTCATCACAATACCCTTGGTTCACTCAATTAGTACCTATCACTACATCCCGACTTGAACATAGAAGCCTTTCTAGCCCAAATCACTCGTTGACATCAGTTTTTCTTCTTTGAGCTTTTAAGTGTTTTGCTTGAGGACAAGCAAGGGTTTAAGTGTGGGAGAATTTGATGACACTGAAATTCACCGTATTTTCGACTCTGAATTCGCATGCATTTTAGATGTTCTATTGTTATTTTGTTATGTTATTACTATGTTTTCAGGTTTTCAGTCTAATCGGAGCCCGGATCAAGAAAAAGAGTGAAAATGAGCTAAAAAGCCTAAAAATCAACTTTTTACACTTGTGGCTCCCACTGTGGCGGGCGCCATGGGTCCAGCCATGAGGTGGCCCAATATCAACCTCTCCTCAATTGCCACATCTCCCATTATCTCCACTTGGGCGCCACAACTTCCTCTTGTGGTGGGCGCCATGATGTTGTGGCGGGCGGCACAAGAACAATATGTTTCCCTCCCATTTTCAAACTGAAGGGAATCCTTGTCATTTCCATTATTTTCCCTGCCTACAAATAGAGCCTTGATTTCATTTGTTTCATCATCCAAACTTAGTTACAACTAGGCATATATCAGTATTGTAAAAGTGGTAATCGCTTCACATCGGAGTGTTGCCACACTGTGTAATCGAGTCTATAATCGAGTTTGGAGCACCTTGGAAGGAAGTTTAATCCTGCCACCATTTTCATTTCCGTTACGTAGTTTATTCAACCCTCTGATTGGAGCAGGTTTTATTGCTTTACCTTTGTCTACTTTACTTTCCCGCACTGCCTTTACTTTGTTTACTTTCCCACACTACCTTTACTTTGTTTACTTTCCCGCACTCGCACTACTTTTATTTACTTTCCCGCACTCGCACTATTTTTATTTACTTTCCCGCACTCGCACTACTTTTATTTACTTTCCCGCACTCGCACTTTACTTTGTTTATTTATCGCACTCGCACTACTTTTATTTACTTTCCTGCACTCACACTTATTACATTATTTATCCGTTTCATGATAAAAACCAAAATGCATTTTTACTTTACCATGTCTAGCTAAACCTATAAAGGTTAGAATGTAAGGATCGTAATTGAACCGATAATCCGTACAATTGTTCGTAGAAACACTTAAGGGCTATTTCGACTTTCAAGTTAAGTTTTCCCGCACTTAATTTCTGTTGGGTAAGATCGAAAGCCATCCAACGTCTTTTTAAACTTAGTTGTTTTTACCTATTTCAAATACAACGAAAGCGCTTTGTTTAGTTCATTAGGACTTTTTAACTTAAAAAGAAAAGTGATTTTAAAACTATTTTCGGATGCGTTTATAAGTTTAGAGTCTGGTTCGTGAGAACCTCTTTTGGTTAAGAAATCCAGGTCAAAATAATTTTCAACTTAGTCAAGATACTATATTTCTTAAAAATAGGTTTACTACTCTAACGCAATGCGCACCTTTTTATAAGTGACAATAAGAGGGTTTGATTAGGGAGTACAACTCGGTTCTGAATAGGCGAAAGCGACAGTTCCCATTAAATTGGTTCTTTTCAAAGTTGGAAACACTACCCATAAGAAATTTTATTAGCAAGTACTTGGATTATTAATTGATTATGTGAATTACATTCGAACTTGTCTTTATTAATTGAACTTAATTTAATACTTTACTTTTCATTGTGCACTCTTATAAACCCTGTTTCGATTACCTTAGATAAACACCGTAACAATAGATACTGATAGATTGACATTTGGTCTTTGTGGATTCGGCAATCTTTTATATTACTCTGACGCGTTTGTGTACTTGCGAAAAGCACGCATGAGGTTGCCCCTACATCAACTAACTTGGGTCATTTGACATGTAGATGAAGCCTTGTTTTTTCACATACTAACTTGTTGGTTTTATCTGATTCATGTTTTTCTTTTGCTTATACTAACCCACTAACATATATGTTAAATTATCCATATTGTAAAGTAACCCTTACTATCTTGTTTATATTGTACATTGATCTTTATACATTGTCTAACTTAATCACCTAACTAAAACATTAACTTTTAACCCTTGAGTTAGTACAGTCTTCCTTTTTTCAAGCTCTTGATAGTTGAACTTGGGGTTTGCATAAGTTTTATTGTTACAAATCTATTGTAAGTTTATCATTTGATGATCTTCAATACTTTGCATCAGTGATAAGTTATCCCTTAATGCGCCATATTTTGAATCTTTTGACCTAAGAATAGATGATCCTCAAGTGTTAGACTTGTACATAATACTAACTTAACTTAACTTTACTAACTTTGGTTACAACTAACCATTGTTATTATCATTGTTATTTTGTTATTTACTTTTATGGTGTTACTCTATATTTTACATTCAAGTATTCATCATCATTATATTCATTATATAAACTCATCATGCATGTTTATTATTGTCATTTATCATTATTGTTATCATACATTAAAAACAACAAAAACATGATAAAATGATAAGACCAAAAATATTTCATTCCACTTAATCAACTTGGACTTAGAGAATCACATTTAGGACCTTTGCTTGGAGGACCTTTTCCATTACATTCTGATAATATATTAACTTTGGATTTCAGCTGTAACTTACATACCGGTTATAAGAATGGCATCATGGCACCTCCCTAGGGGGACATGTTTGTAAGACCATTATCCTTTGCTTATCTTAGGTCACTTTTGCACACACAAGGCTTTCTCTTGGGCTGCCTTATAATGAGACCCTTTATTTTCTTGTTGGTTACTATATATATTCATCATATTAACCCATTTCATAATCAAATAAACAAACCATTGATTCAACATCAAGTGGCGTTTTCATAATCAAATTTAAATCATAATAAAACTACGATTTGTATTGTGCACCACGAGCCTTAAGTGGTGGAGAATGAGTAAGAATGGAGAATTCCTACCATTACTCTGATTATTTTAGGACCCAAGACGCTTGGCTTGTGGTCTAGAATTTTCACCTCCGCCCATAGACTTTAGTGCAATCTAATCCCAAACATTCTTTTCATAAACCCTTATTCAAGGTAAAAACAAACACAACCCATAAAACCTTATTATTATTCCTTAGGGCATCACTCCGAAAACCCTTTTCTCAAAGGTAAAATGAACCAACACACAAACATTTTCTATTCAGAACTACGGAGCTCTGATTCCTTATCACCCTATGAGTGATATATAGGCACAAGGGCTACAATCCTTGGCGAGCACAATAACAAAAAACCCCAGAATCCCATCACTTATTTTACACACTTTTGAAAAATAAAATAATAAAGGAGATAAATACTCATATACGTAAATAGCCTAAATGGTTCCCATGGAGTACCATGGAGGTGAGTGGTGCTAATACCTTCCCTTTACGTAACTGACTTTCGAACCCAAGTCTCGGATTGTGATACTGATTCTTTAAGCTTGCACTACCTGTGTGCACCTGTTCCTTTTGAGGGTTTTATCGACCATTTTCCCTCTCCTCTCCCATAGAAGAAATCCAACAAAATTTGGTGGCGACTTTTATGATTTTGCCTCCTTTATATAATTCTTTAGTTCAGTCCCAGTTTTGTTATCGTGTGACACTTACAATTTTCCAAGTTGCATTACCATATTTTTGTGCCAAACTTCAACATGCCATAACTTTGTGCTCAAGCATCCAAAGGACACATTTCTTGGCATATTATGATTTTTGGTATGATGTCAACAAATTGCAAGAAGAATGGGATTAAAAAGCCTTTTGAGCAAGATGCCCCATTGAGTTAAACATGGTGGCTTGGAACTATGAAATCATCATGAACATAAATTTGAACCTCACTAATTCTTAATTACAAGGCAATTTACCATGCGTTTTGGACATTAACATGATTAATCAAGTCTCCAAAAGTTAAATGACTCATAAAACACATGATTTGGCTGAGTTTTGATGGTTTTGCAAGTCACACTTTTCTCACGTCATGATCAAATTAGTTTTGCACGAATTGAGCATCATTTAGCAAGTATGAGATCACCAATCACTTCCCTATAAATAGAGCAACAAATTTGCTTCATTCCCAAGCTTTAGAGAGCCAAAAAAACATATGCTCCACTTCAAACGTTTCCATAAAATTGAGCTATCGTGTTTTGATTTCTAGCTTGTTTAAATTCAATTTCTTGATTCTATTAGCAACTTCGGTCTCCTCTGAAGCTTTTGCAACAATTCCCATGTTCTAATAGCTTCTGAAGTGCCCTAACCAGATCAAGCTTCTTCAACCTCCGATCACCATTTAGACAAGGTAGTTATGAGCATCATTTGAACTCAAACAAGTTTCCCCTAACTTATCCGGTGTTGATTCATAGTGTTCATAATTTAATTTTACTTTTCGTGACTTGCTTGTCTCTGAAACTTCTCTGAAATTCTCCTTGTTCAATTTAGATAAATGAATTTTGAGCATGAGGTTGAATTCGTGATGAGGAAACAATCACACTGATGGTAGTCTCATTTTCTTACCCTGGTGAAGGATCAACAGAGAAGATGACCAGAGTTGCTTCAGGACATATGAGTTGGCTATCCACGTTGACATTTTGAAATGTTTTGATTGATCCATTTTGAATGTGATTCCATGTTTTATTCTGGATATTTTCCACCATGCGCCCTAGCCTGATAACTATTGGATTTGCCACGTTAATTAATGATGCCAGATTCAACGCGTCTGTTTTTTCTGTCTTTTATTTCTTTTTATTTTTTATTTTAAATTGCATTTTCTTTAAAAATTCATAGAACATTATATTTTTATCCAAAAAATCCCAAAATAATTTCTAAAATTTTCTTTTATTTTTCTTCATCTGATTTTTAATTTTCCATATTTTATTTTCTTGAGTTTATATTTTTTTTGGATTTCCTTTTTTCCTTTGTTTTAATTGGTTTAAAAATACTTTTATGCATTTAAAAATTTTGAAAAATTTATTTTATTTTTCTTATTCTATCCCCAACCTTCCATAATTTTCTTGGCCATTTATTTGGTGTTTTGAAGGGCTTCTTATTTTCTATTTTACTTCCCTTTTAAAATTCATTTCAAAAAATATTTTTGATGTATTTTATTCTATTTTCTTTCTTTTTTATGCTTGTTTGACCTTTGTTAATTTCTTTTGGCCTTGGATCTTGGCTATATTGATCATAGGTCTCATCAAACTCAATGGATCTTGGGTGTTGATGGGGTGAAAACCCTAATCCACCAAGATGGATGATTGACTTTAATGATGACTTGATCAATCCTTTGATATAATTTGGGCTTGGTTTCTCTTCTCTTCTTCTTCTTCTTCATCTATTTCTCTTTCTTCTTTCTCTTGATCAATTAGATGGTTTGTGTCTATCTTGTTCATGATGTGTGGATTGGTATTTTATGAACTTTCATTATTTCAAATATACCTCCTAATTGATCATGGATCATTTAAGGTACTTCAAATTGATGCATAAGTTTGTCCTAAATATAATTAAATATTGATTGATGTAATGGACCACTCTCCTAGCCTTTGTGCTTGATTCATCCTCTTTTCTTTTTTGTCTGGCATAACTTTAGGAGAATTATTTATATATCATTTATCTAGAATGTATTAACACATATATTGTTATTGACCGACCTCAGGTAGTTGTAACTTCTATATAAGTCCAATTACGATTGCTTTACATAACGCTAAATATGTCCTGAATCAGAAAGTAGATCATTTTCATAAGTGAGATTATAAGTCTCCTACTCCCCATGGTATTGTGTAAAAAATATTCTTTCATTTTCACCTAAGAGAGATAGTGGCATACTTGTTGATTTTATCTAAGTTGGAACCCTTCTCATGGTGATGTAGAGATCCATATTTTCATACTTGTGGGTGAATAGTCGAGTGTTCTCCCAAAAATGACAAATTGTCTTTCTATTTTTAATTACTAACACAACTTACTAACATTTATTGTATTAAATTTAGTTTAATGTCATTTATCTTATGCTCTTTTTTTGCCATATATTTCTTGCTATTCACTTTATGCTTTTATTTTAGAATCTGATATCATTTTGTTTGTACTTATGCTATTTGCTCTTTTTCCACTTGCACCTTTTTTTATGTTTATGCTATTTTTTCCTTTGTCCATTTGGACTTCTCTTTCTTTTAAAGAAATTGATAAAGGAAAAAAACCTAAAAAATTGGTTCTCTTAATTCATGGACTTGAGGTTACTATCAATGGAATTTTTGTGGAGTTATGGACTTAGAACTAGGATTTTGACCCTTGCTTTGGGAGTTTATGATTTGAGATCTCGGGATTCATCTGGTACCTCTGACTTTGGGCTTCTTTTGAAGACTTGGCTTGGTTACTTTGGTTTCATCTGACACATGAATTATTCTTTGCTTATTTGGCTTGCTTGAGGCTTAATCCAAAGGAGGCAATTCTTGCTTGACTCACGTCATAAATCTTGTTATCTCTTGGTTAGATCTTTCCTCCCTATATTTTACTTTATGTTCTACGATAGTCTCTTCATCTCATCCCCTTCTTTAATTTTTAAAATCTTCTCTTTTTATTTCAAAAACCTTCTTGTTTTCAAACTTGAACCACTTTCTCAATAAACCTTGACTTTTGTCAAGTGATTTTCAAAATCTTTTCTTAGTAAATGCTAATACATCTTAAGCATATTCAAACCAATTTCAAAAGACTTAAAAAAAACTACATACTCTTTCAAACTATTTTGTACCCTTTGTGCACTTTTTCTTTTAAAAACTTTTTCTCAAAGTTTAAATATGAGTCATTTCCATAGTTGAGATGTAATTCTCCTATCCTCATAGTATTGATGATAATTCTTTTCCACCTAAGAGAGCTAGTGGCATACTTGTTGATCTTTATCCAAGTTGGAGTCCTTCTCTGTGGTGATGCAAAGTTCTCATACTTGTGGATGACTACTTGAGTGTTCTCCTTAAAATGAAAAAATGTATTTTCATTAAAATTAATCAAGACAAACAACTTTGTTATTTTTACCATGAACAACGAGGTTTTGATCCTCCATTTCACTTTTCGGGTACGTAGGCTTGAGGTTCAGGAAGTCTTGGCAAACACGAAAATCATAAAAAACATTTCTCTTCTCATCTCCCCAAACATTTGCAAACAACACCATTTTAAAGCCAAAATGCACAAATTTTCAAAGAGGTTCTTATAAATTACTATAGATGTTTAGGATGCTAGTACCTTCCCTTTGCATAACAAACCCCGGGTCCTTATATATGTTTTTATTAGTTTTGTTTTAAAACTTCTTTGGGTTTTGTTCGTTCTTTTTCCCTTTCCTTTGGAAATAATAAAAGCGCGGTGGCAACTCTTTCTTTGTGAGTTAAGTTAATGAATAACTTAATCTCAATTTTTTTACCTCTACAGAAAAGTGGCGACTCTACTAGGGAGTTGTCCTTAGTGGGTTTAGAAAAAAAATTTGGTCCCTAAGAGACCTCATGATGCATATGATATGAATGCTAAAAATAACCTCTGTGGGGAAAATTTTGCCACAAGAGAAAAGAATCCAGAGAGACCGAAAGTCCATAGGAGCATAATGCATTCCACATGGAAAAATCACTCGGGAGACAAAGATTCTAGGGGGATAAAAGGTTGTGTGTAGGCTAGGCTACAACTTAAAACTGCTGGGGGATACGAGAGACTCCATGAAAATAAATCAATCGAAAGACTCAGTCGGGGATGAAAAGAACACATGTAGGGGAAACGGGTAGATCAGAACAAAGCTGAAATACTCGAACCAAGTAGGAAAAAGCAATCTCACTGAGGAAATACGCACTTAAAATCAATTGGGGAAGAGATGATCCTCAACAAGGAGTAACATAAATGTATTATCCATTACCGGCGACTGGGTAAGGGGATAACAAATCTGACAGGGAGGACATCCATTACCGGTTAGGGTAAACGTATCAAGGATGACTTGCTGATGGCAACGAGAGGTGCATTCATTACCAGTTACTGGGTAAGAATAAACTGTTGGGAAAAAGCCAAAATAGGGTTTACAACTACCGGTTGCTGGGCAGAAGACCGAAAAGAGAGAATATATTTCACTGGTTAAAGTGAACATATCAAGGATAAACTCAAAGGGAAGAATATTCATCATCAGTTAAGATGAACATATTAAGGATAGACTGTCGGGGAAAAGTAGGAATTACATCTATCAGTTACTAGATAGAATACCGAAAAGAGGATATCCGTCATCGGTTAGGATGAACATATCAATGGTAGAATCTGAGGGGAGAAATATGCATTACATCTATTAGTTACTAGATAGAAAACCAAAAAGAGAATATATGTCACTGGTTAAGATGAACATATCAAGGATAGACTCGATAAGGGGAAATAGGATTTACAACTACTGGTTACTGGGTAGAATACCACAAAGCGGAGGAAAGCTGTCATCGGTTAGGACGAACATATCAAGGATTAACCCTCTGGGGAAGGAAATAGGGATCACAACTACCTTTGTTACTGGGTAGAATACCAAAAAAGAGAATATACGTCACCAATTAAGATGAACATATCAAAGATAGACTCAAAGCAGGGGAAGAAAATATATGTCATCGGTTAGGATGAACATATCAAGGATAGACTTCCTTTGGAAACATGAAAATGAATCCGCTGGGGAAAATAGGTTACTTTTGCCGGGTATTGGGGAAAAAGTGAAACACTCACAAATTGAGGAGAATATTACCAGTTATTGGGTAATAGTCTCTCAGGGGACCAAAAGCATTTGTCTAGGTAAGATCTAGAAAGAAATGATGAATCAAAGACTCAACCCAATGAGGAGATAACTCAAAGGGAGTGGTTGATATTGGGACATGTCATGGTTGGACCCATGGCGCCCGCCACAGTGGGAGCCACAAGTGTAAAATGCTGATTTTTAGGCTTTTTAGCTCATTTTCACTCCTTTTCTCGATCGGGGCTCCGATTAGACTGAAAACCTGAAAACAAAGAAAAACATAGTAATAACATAACAAAATAACAATAAAACAACTAAAATGCATGCGAAATCGGAGTCGAAAATACGGTGAATTTCAGGGTCATCATCTTGTCATTTATAGACTACCATTCTATTGAATAAAGCTGAGTTTTTTATCCAATTGTTTCTACTCTTATTTATTTCAGCCAAAATAGATTTAAATTTTATGATGATCATTTTGAAGTTAAATCTTAAAGAAAAACCATGTTTTCTTAAAATAATAAAAACAATTACTTTTGTAATCGATTTCATATAAGGAATATCAACAGCGGTATAAAAAATGGTAAGCCCTAAATGCGAAGCACTGTTGGTTCTCCCCAAACAATTGGTGTGAGTTTTGGATCCCCTCCAACAGTAATTCATCATCACCAGCCGAGTTTCGGTGGTTTCCCCAACTGAGTTTGTGAATGCCTCCCTCGAGTTGTAGGTGCGTTGTCTCAGTAGATTCTTGTTTCCCCGTAAGGCTCCGGCGGATCTCATTCAGCACTTAGTTCTGGATCAGTTTTCTGGTCCTCTACAAGGTTGTCTCCCATTTGATATGATGTTGACCTAAAATTCCCCGCAGAGTTGACAATTCAGATTCCCAGCAGATCTTGTTCTCTTTCCTTGCCAAGGTCGAGCCTTTTGAGAATAATAGTTTGCGTTTACCCTCAAGCTGTTCCATCTCAGGACTTTCTGTGGCTATACTACTATGGATAATGATTTCTGCTTGACCAGAGGATTGATGAGGAGATCCTCTTTCAATCCCAGATAGTTCATATTGTTGATTGATAGGGAGACGATACACTACTTTACACTGCCAGACCCGATGATGACCAGTGTTCATGATCCAGCTAACTGGAGTTATGCTTTGGAAGGTCATGGAGAGACTGTTGAGGAGCCTAAATCCCCTTTTGTTGTGGATTATACTCCTATGCCGCTTTCACCCAGGATTACTGTGCTCTGTAATAATTTATCTTTGCAGACCCCAGATGTCCACACGTAGATTGCTGAACTTAGGCAGGAGGTGGCTGACCTTACATTACAGATTGCGGTTCCGATCTCACACATGCTACTGAGGCTTATTGTTTGTACCAAGAGATAGAAGACTTCGTCGGGAGATAGCCGTACTTCGTGGGTCCAGTCAGGCAGAGGAGCCCCCTGCTGTTTGAGTTTACCGTCTCATTTATCTTTTCTTATTTATGCTTATATTATTTTTCGCATTTCCCTGACTTATTTTATATTATCTCATTCGGTATATTTTCTAATTATGTTAGCACTTTGATATTTCCATATATATATATATATTTTATGTGTGTTTGTTTCATTTATATTCATATTATAATCTAATAGCACTATTTTATTTGTTTAATGTTTAATTTTATTTTCATAAATTATGCAAGCCTTATTTCATTAGGAAAAACAATGAAAATGTTATCCGGACCCCCAGACAAAATAAAAAGCATGGAGAAGCCCATACCAATCTTCAAATTTCGGCCCAGCTTCAATTGCTCTTGTGGCGCCCGCCATAGACTATGTGGCGCCCGCCACGGCGTCTGGTATAAGCAGGGAAGATTCAAAGAATTCTCCATTTTTAACCCTTCAAACTTCCAAAACCCATTTTTCCTCTTCCAAAAACTCCCTTGAACCCCATAAAAGCTCCTACATTTCTCATCTTCCCACCATACAATTTACCTTTCTAACTTCCATTTTAGTTTTCATCCATCAATTTCCATAAAAATCCCACCTTTATCACACTATATAAACGCATTTTCATCTTCTTCAACACATTCAAAGAGAAAAATAATGGAGTTCAACAGATATATTCTTCGCGAAGGGAAACCCGGGGATAGGCATAGAAGGATTATTGAAAGGTTGCAAAATCGGGAAATTCTCCCGACGAGGTACGTGGATGATAACTGTCTTTATACTTTGGGTATCTACCATAGTGTTTTTCATTTGTTAGATTTTGTAGGCTTGCACACTATCTTTTCAAACAGAGAACCTACCTTTGAGCGATTGACAGTCGAGATTTTAAGTTCTTTAATTTATATTGTCAGTCCTAACACTGCTAGTACAGTTAGTACTGTTAAATTTTGAATGTTTGATGTTGAGTATGAGTTTAGTACCAACGAAATAGCAGGTCTGTTAGGAATTCCTCATGGGGAAGGTGCTATTTGTGAGGCCCCTTTGGATTCAGACTGGTCGGTCGAGGTGTTTTCCTTATGGCAAATATTATCTAATACTTCAATAAATTCTTTTGAAGGAATTCTTGCCTAAACCATCCATAACCCGACCGTCAAAGTTTTTAGATATCTGTTGGCATGTACTATTTTTGGCTGGGAGAATCCCAACAAGGTTAATGCTCGGGAGCTTCTATTTTTACAAGGAAGCCTCACAAATAGGAGGATTAATTCGGTCCCGTTTATGATTGCTCATATGGATTTAACTCTTAATAAAGCGGGACCTATTGTTTTTGGAGGACACATTACGTCTATTGCTCGGGCTCTTAACCTGAACAATGAGATAGCTACCTTAGTTCCCTTAGCTCCTCACACAATCAACCTTAAATTTCTAAAAGATATGAAATTGTGTCGAGTGAGAAGAGAGGGAGGTTATGCGCTTATGATTCATGGTGTAGCTTTCCCATCTGTTGCCTTACCGTGCACTAGACGTACTGATGTACGTAATGAAAGGAACTGGACCTATGATTTAGAGCTCCACCCGTTTTAGGTCCACTTCCTCCTAATGTTCCTGATGAGGAGGGACACGACACTAATGAAGAGTTTGATCGGAGAGAGCAATCTCCCGTACCTCATGTGTCCCCCCATCACCCTTCACCACCATCTTCTTCTTTTGCAGGTTCTGCTCCTGGATTTTATATTACTGAGGAGATGTGGCGCGACCACATGGCTAGAGAAAAAATCTGTGATGACCTACTCTCTACTATTCAGCAACAACTAGCGGACAACATGAGCTTCATGCAAGAATCACAATGGAGGATAGATCGATCCTATGCGACTGTTGCACAGACTCTGCTTGCGATCACAAATGAGCAATCCCGTTAGCGGAACTACCACCATGAGCATTTTTCACTGATGGAGGCTACTCAGTGGTCAGCAGTAGTGCGCCAGGTTACTCTCCCCTTATCTTATTTCGAAACATTGGGGACAATGTTCGATTTAAGTGTGGGAGGAGATTTTATCGCTTTCTATTTTTCTCTGCTGTTTTTAGTTAGATTGTTTATTTTTATTGCTTTTTAGTTGTTTAATTTGTTTTATTTTGCTTTTAGTTAGAGTGTTTTAGAAAATGCATGTGTCTAACGAGTCACCAGTATATTGTATGTTCAGTACATCCTAATCTCCCCATTCCTTTAGCCCTATCAAAATTTTTTTGCAAAAGAAAACGGTGTTATTCTGAAAGTTTTTTGGGCTTTAAGACAAGTTTGAGTTAGGATGCGGTGACTTGGGAGAAATTTTTGAAACATCAGTATCGTTTTAGCACCATAGACTTCATGAATATCGGAATCACTCCCGAAACCCCATATACCATGGCCTTAATTATCATTTCAGTGTAATCCTCAGTAGTTTATTCCAGCAGTTCGCTCCGGCCTAAGCATCCTCTACGTAGGGGACCGATGAACATAAGTGAATGATCCACTGAAATAAATAAAGAAAAAGGCAACCCCGGGATAGGTGACCCTCACAAAGTCATTTAAACCAAAAAGTTGTAAAAAATTGCTGCAAAAGAAAAACTCACCCGTTGTTAGATGGTTCAGAGGTATCTGACACTGAACTCGGTATGGCGAATTACGATTCGATCCCCCACAACTGCATTTGGGTCAAATAAAAGGGTTTACACAGATTTATGTGCCAGAAACCCCATGTTTAGGATCAGAATCACTAATCGGTCATTCTTCTATGAAGCATGTATGGATAATGGGCTTAATGTGATTGCGCCTGAATGAAAAGGACCCAAAAAGAGATGAAGAGGTAGGCCTAGGTATTGTGGGATAATATGGGTTGGTTAATATAGGAATGGAGTTTATGTCTGTGTCTGCGGATAAGTGTCATCACGATACCCTTGGTTCACACAGTTAGTACCTATCACTGCATCTCGACTTGAACTTAGAAGCCTTTCTAGCCCGAATCACTCATTGACACCGGTTTTTCTTCTTTGAGCTTTTAAGTGTTTTGCTTGAGGACAAGCAAGGGTTTAAGTGTGGGACAATTTGATGCCACTAAAATTCACCGTATTTTCGACTCCGATTTCGCATGCATTTGAGTTGTTTTATTGTTATTTTTTTATGTTATTACTATATTTTTCTTTGTTTTTCGGTTTTCAGCCTAATCTGAGCCCCAATCGAGAAAATGAGTGAAAATGAGCTAAAAAGCCTAAAAATCAACATTTTACACTTGTGGCTCCCACTGTGGCGGGCGCCATGGGTCCAGCCATGAAGTGTCCCAATATCAACCTCTCCTCAACTGCCACATCTCCCACTATCTCCACTTGGGCGCCATAATTTCCTCTTGTGGCGGGCGCCATAATGTTGTGGCGGGCGCCATGATGTTGTGGCGGGCGCCACAAGAACAATATGTTTCCCTCCCATTTTCAAACTGAAGGGCATCCTTGTCATTTCCATTATTTTCCTTTCCTATAAAGAGAGCCTTGATTTCATTTGTTTCTTCATCCAAACTTAGTTACAACTAGGCCTATATCAGTATTGTAAAAGTGGTAATTGCTTCACATCAGAGTGTTGCCACACTGTGTAATCGAGTTTGGAGAACCTTGGAAGGAAGTTTAATCCTGCCGCCATTTTCATTTCTGTTACGCACTTTATTGCTTTATCTTTGTCTACTTTACTTTCCCGCACTGCCTTTACTTTGTTTACTTTCCCGCACTGCCTTTACTTTGTTTACTTTCCCGCACTCGCACTACTTTTATTTAGTTTCCCGTACTCGCACTACTTTTATTTACTTTCCCGCACTCGCACTACTTTTATTTACTTTTCTGCACTCGCACTTTACTTTGTTTATTTCTTGCACTACTTTTATTTACTTTCCTGCACTCGCACTTATTACCTTTTTTAAAAGTCTTTTATTTATCTATTTTTATGATAAAAACCAAAATGCATTTTTACTTTACCATGTCTAGCTAAACCTATAAAGGTTAGAATGTAAGGATCGTAATTGAACCGATAATCCGTACAATTGTTCGTAGAAACACTTAAGGGATATTTTGACTTTCAACTTAAGTTTTCCCGCACTTAATTTCCGTTGGGTAAGATCGAAAGTCGTCCAACCTCTTTTTAAACTTAGTTGTTTTTAACTATTTCAAATACAGCGAAAGCACTTTGTTTAGTTCATTAGGAGTTTTTAACTTAAAAAGAAAAGTGATTTTAAAACTATTTTCGGACGCGTTTATAAGTTTAGAGTCTGGTTCGGGAGAACCTCTTTTGGTTAAGAAATTCAGGTCAAAATAATTTTCAACTTTGTCAACACACTATACTTCTTAAAAATAGGTTTACTACTCTAACGCAATGCGCACCTTTTTATAAGTGACAATAAGAGGGTTTGATTAGGGACTACAAATCGGTTCTGAATACACGAAAGCGACAGTTCCCGTTAAATTGGTTCTTTTCAAAGTAGGAAACACTGCCCATAAGTAATTCTATTAGCAAGTACTTGGATTATTAATTGATTATGTGAATTACATTCGAACCTGTCTTTATTAATTGAACTTAATTTAATACTTTACTTTTCATTGTGCACTATTAAAAACCCTGTTTCTATTACCTTAGATAAACACCGTAACAATAGATAACGATAGATTAACATTTGGTCTCTGTGGATTCGACAATCTTTTATATTACTCTGACGCATTCATATACTTGCGAAAACCACGCATCACAAGACTCCATAGATCTTTACAAAAGTTGAAAAATGGTAACTTACACGGAAAAAGGGATACGTTGAATACAATGATCACTAATCCCTCTACCGACTTCAATATCCATGGTACTCTTGGCTTCAGTTGAAGATGAATCAGAACCAAGGGTTGTGCTCAGGAAAGTCTTCAAGACTGAAGATCAACAGGACGCAGTTACTTTCCATAGTCCCTATTTTTTGCATAAATTTCCCCAAGGTGGGGTACTCAATCTATCGGGATAAATTTTCTGTTTTATGTCTCTAACTTTTGCCTGGATTGCCCTTTCGGGTTTTCAATCCACCAAGATGCTTATTTTTGCCTAAGCCTCCCTTTCGGGTTTTCAACTTAGCGAGTTGTTCTTTTCCTTTTTTAGGCGAAGTATTTCTTGACTGCATCGGCATTCACATGACGTGTGAACTCTTCACCATCGATAGTTGTAAGAATCAAAGCACCGCCTAAAAAGGCTCTATTAATAACGTATGGCCCTTTAGGAGTCCATTTGCCCATAACATCTGGTTTAAAGGATAAAGTCTTCTTGAGCACAAGGTCACCTTTTCTGAACACACGAGGTCTGACCTTCTTATCAAAAGCTTTCTTCATCCTCTACTGATATAACTGACCATGACACATGGCAGTCAATCTCTTTTCTTCAATTAAATTCAGCTGATCAAACCTGGTCGGTTTCCATTTAGCCTCAGTCAACATGGCTTCCATAAGCACTCGTAATGAAGGAATCTCAACCTCTACGGGGAGCACGGCTTCCATACCATATACAAGAGAAAAAGGGATTGCCCCTGTTGAAGTGCGGACGGATGTACGATACCCATGTAAAGAAAACGGGAGCATCTCATGCCAATCCTTGTACGTTACAACCATCTTCTGAATGATCTTCTTAATATTCTTGTTTGTAGCTTCAACAACCCCATTCATCTTTGGTATGTAGGGAGAAGAATTATGATGTGCAATCTTGAAGTCTTTGCAAAGAGCTTCCACCATATTATTGTATTTTTTTGATGATTAAATTGAAATATGCCCAACAATGTTCACTTCTCCCTTAGGCATAGGAGAAGGATTTTAAAAAATAATAAAAGCAATTACTTAGAGAGATGAACAATAACAGAAACATCGACAACAATCCAATTGTTGCAAGCTTTTCCATGCGTCACAAAGTTGGTGCAGTCTTCATCTTCACCCCCCTTGATCACTAAAGCTGAGTGTTTTTCATTACCATGAGTGAACCCTACGCTACGGAAACTAGGTTGCACATCTTCATCTTTGACAACAGACATCCCTTGCTGGAATCCCAAATCGGTTCGGTTCTTGTTTTTGGAGACCTCTACCATCCGACCCCACTGATCTGAACTGCCATCTTCAACAATCTTCTGATCATCTTTAAAAGAGGACATAGGTGCCCCAACTCTCTTTTCTTCAGCAATAGATAGAGCGTGGAATGGAGTTCCAATCTCATCCTCAACTTCTACATATGAGAAAGACGACAGTTGATTTACTAACAATGCTTTTTCTCCACCCACAATGACGAGCTTACCGTTCTTCACAAATTTCAACTTCTGATGTAGAGTGGAAGTTACAGCTCTAGCATCATATATCCATGGCCTTCCCAACAAGCATCTATAGGTCGGGTGGATGTCCATTACTTGGAAAGTAATTTGGAAATCACTCGGACCTATTTTCAGTGGAAGGTCCACCTCACCAATAACAATCTTGCGAGAATCATCAAAAGCTTTGACGATCACGCCACTGTATCTCATCGGAGCTCCTTGATACATAATCTAGACAGGGTTGATTTGGGGAGTACATTCGGAGAAGAGCAGTTATCGATCAACACATTGGACAACGCATCCTCCTTACAATTTGTTGATATATGCAATGCTAGGTTGTGATTTCTGCCTTCCTCGGGAAGTTCTTCTTCACAAAATCTCAGATTGTTGTAGGAAGTGATGTTAGCCACAATATGATTGAATTGATCCACAGTTACATCATGCTCTACATAAGCTTGCTCCAATACTTTTTACAATGCTTCTCTATGCGCTTCAGAATTCATAAGTAGAGACAACACTGAAATTTTGGAAGGAGTTTGGAGCAGCTGCTCAACCACATGAAATTCACTCTTCTTAATCAAACGTAATACCTTGTCATCATCATTAGGCTTCAAATTGATGGATTCACCAGACTGACACTTTGGAGCACTAACTGGATTTGCTGCAGGTACCTCAACTTTCCTACCAACATCTTCTACCTCTTTTGGGAAAACAAGACTAAAAACACGACCATTACGGGTCACCTTCATAACATCAGTAATGTTCACAACAGAATTGGTTGTAGGCAACGGAACCTCTTGACCATTTTCCAACATAGTAGCGTTATACTGATACGGAACAGCTCTATCGGATGCATACGTGACGGGGCCCACTAACCGTATCACTAACGGTGATACTGATCTATTAATGTTGTTATTGCTGTTGCTGTAGAACTGGATTACCACCCGCTCAAGGGTCTTAAATACCGTCACTATCATGTTCACATCATCTATATCCCTCGACTGTTGAATCTGGATTACATTCTCATCCATCAACTTCTGGATATTTCTCTTGACAATTGAACACCCACAGGGGTTTATACTGCAAATCGCACAGCCGGTGTGGTCATGCTCACAATCACTAATAGTACACAGGGTCTTATGCATCTCTACCAAGGACCGACAGATACATCGCACATCAAACACTCAAAAACTTCCTGGACAACCATCTACCATATTAACAGAGGAATTACCATGAGCAGGCAATGGGTTTGCTTTCACATTAGACGCGCGGTCCTCAAAGGACACCATCCCACTCTTTACTAGCTTCTGTGCCTCGTACTTTAACGGGTAGCAGTTTTCAATGTCATGGTCGGGAGATCCTTGATGAAAGGCACAATGGAGTTCATGCTTATACCACCATGAGAGTGGTTCTGGGATTTGCGGTGGATTCCTTGTTTGGAGAAGGTTCTTGAGAACCAAAGACGGATATAATTCAGCATAGGACATAGGAATAGGGTCAAAAGAGACCTTCTTCCTCTCAAAATTCGGTTGTTGTTGTTGTTGATTATTGTTGGTGTTGTTGTTGTAGTTGTTTGTTCTTTGTTGTGGCTGTTGTTGACGTTGTTGTTGAACTGGCATTAATTGATTATGGGAAAATACTAGAATAACGGATGATACTTGATGATGATGTTGACGTGGTTGCGGATTTATTCTGACATGAGGCCTCCTTTGCCTCCCAACTGATACTACATTGGTTTCTCCTTCCTTCTTTCTAGCGAAACCGCTACCATATATCTTGCTTGACGATACCTCTTCCTTAGAGAATTGTCCCTCACGAACACATTCTTCTAACCTCATCCCCATGTTTACCATTTCGGTAAAATCACTGGGGGCACTAGCAATCATGCGTTCGTAATAAAACGAACTCAAGGTCTTAAGGAAAATCTTTGTCATCTCTTTTTCTTCCAACAGAGGGTTGATCTGAGTGGCAAGCTCTCTCCACCTCTGGGCGTACTCTTTGAATGTCTCTTTGTCCTTCTGAGACATTGACCTTAGTTGGTCCCTATCCGGCGCCATGTCCACATTATACTTATACTACTTTACAAAAGCCTCTCCTAAATCATTGAACGTGCAAACACTTGCACTATCCAATCCCATGTACCACCTCAGAGCGGCATTAGTTAAACTATCTTGAAAGTAGTGAATCAATAACTGATCATTATCAGTTTGCGTTGACATTTTCTTGGCGTACATGACGAGATGGCTAAGTGGACAAGTATTTCCCTTATACTTTTCAATGTCAGAGACTTTGAACTTCATCAGGATTTTGACATTTGGCACTAAGCAGAGTTCAGCAGCACTCTTACCAAACAAATATTTTCCCCTCAAGGTCTTCAACTCCTTTCGCAGCTCAAGGAATTGGTCTTTCATCTCATCCATCTTCTCATAAACATCTGGACCCTCAAACGGCTTAGAATGGTAGATGGTGTCCTCAACACAAGGCAGAGTGTGAACAACTGGAGATGGAACAAACATGACCGTGCTAGATGTCGGCATGGAAGAAAAAGTATGCGCAAACCCTTCGGGCACAAAGTTTTGCGGCATCCCCCATGGGAATCCGGCAGGCATAGTAGGAGCAAACTGAGTGGCAGGGACGGTTGAAGTAACAACTTCTGAAATGGCAGTCCTCTAAGGAGGAGGAGTCGCGGGCGTTGGAGAAGATTGACTCTGAGCAGCTAGCACAGACTCCATCATGGCAGTCAAACGAGAAATCTCATCCTTCAGTTCTGGGTTCTCTTGTTCCTAATGTTCCATGATTCTCGGTTGATTGGCACGAGTGTTGTATCAGTGGGTCAGCTTGGCTGAAGCACAGAAGAATAACCAATAAGACATCTGGCAGAAGAAAAACATGTTATGCAAATGATGCATGAAATGCAATGTTTTGTTTGTTTTTATTTTCAAGGAACATACTATTATATTTTCAAATTTATAACAATTGTAACAATTTGATTGACCATAAAAATCTCTTTTATATAATTCGGAAGGATAACACTGGGTACAATTTTAGAAACCAAAATACAGATACAAGACAAAAGGAAACTAATCATCATAAGGATCCCCTAACAACAGTGTCAGATGATCTGGCTGCAGGCACGTACTTCCTTCGGATGCATCGAATCTCGTACTCAAAATAGGTCTTCATCTGAGCCTTCTCGAGGATAAGTTGATCAACAATCTTCTTCCAAGCACCGAAAAGTTGAGGCATACTAGAAGAAGTTGGACTATTTGACTTTCCCTGTCTCTTCACTACTCGGTCTTCAAGAAGTTCAATAAGCGCATCTTTATCCATAGACTCAAACTGCAACTCCTCATGCTATCTTCTCAAAGCATAGAACCGCTCTTCCCACATATCCTTCTCTTGCTTCATCTTGGTGAGTGCGTCTTCCAACTCCTCTATATCTTGGTTAGGGAGAGTTAATGGCTCAACCACAACCATAGACATAGGTCTTTCACAAGCATACGACATCTTCAACTCCAAAGCTCTCTTCTTCATCCAAGAAGTGTAAGCTTCCAAAGCTACACAGTTGAATGGACCAAGCTTGGATCTTCCTCTCCTATGCACATTATGCCAAGCATGTACCATCTTATGCTTCAAATGTTGGGGATCTTTACCCTCTTGATAGAAAGTACCTTCTAACTGAATGTTATTAGGTTTGTCTCTCAAGGGGAATCCAAGTTGACGATGAGCCAAAGCAGGGTTGTAGTTAGTTCCTCATTATGTACCAATGAGAGGCACATTATATAATTCACCACAACCATCAACAATATACAAGCTACTCAATGCGGAGTCATACCAAACTATATCATCATTAGTGAGGGACATAAGTCTCTCAGACCACCATAGGCATTGTTTGTTCTCCACAAAAGCAGGCATCTGAGGCAAGTGCAAAATAAACCACTTGTACAGAAGAAGAACACAACACACAATAGTCCCACCACCTTTAGAATTCCTAAAATGCAAAGAGAAGTACATATCACCCAACAAATTAGGCACAGGATTCCCAATAAAAAATATTCTAATAGAATTAATATCAACAAAGCCAAACCATAGATGAGCAACACAAAGATGGCTTCGAAAGCATCCACACTACCGGCTTGAGCAAAGGCAGTAGCTTTCCTCATAAGGAACTCAAAAGTCAACCCAAACGTTCCTCCTTTCTTCACCCAATGAGCCTCAATCTCAGACTTCATCAGATGAAGGGCTTCAGTTATATGATGAGATCTGGGAATCTCCTCCAATCCACTAAAAGGCACTTTGTTAGAAACAGTTATTCCCAAGAGATGGGCATACTCCTCTAATGTAGGCATAAGCTGATAATCGGGAAAAGTGAAGCAACGATAGAGAGGGTCATAAAACTGAACCAACAGACTCAAGAGTCCATCCACTACATCAACAGATAACACAGATAAAGCTTCCCATGACGTTGTGTGAATTCCAAGGGATCTAATACAAAAGATGATAGCTTCCTTAGCTCTTTCAGATCGGGACATCTGAAACTGTACTTCTAGTGTTCCTTCGTCTATAATCCATGGTCTGAAAATATTTGCAAATAAAACCTCAGTTCCTTGAAGTTGTTTTTGTGTGATGAATGTTATGATGCACATGAATGCATGAATGCAACAATCACAAATAAGGGATCACACACAAGGAAAACAAACAAAGGTCAAGGGATGAATCAAGCCATTGTCAAGATCAATCATCCATTTTGGTGGATTATGGTTTTCACCTTATCAACACCCAAGTTCCATTAATATTGACAAGACTTGATTGGATCAACCAAGAATCAAGGGTTTGTTGTGAGTCACGAGCATGGAGTCGGGTTAAGAACCATCCGAAAGGAGTGTACTAAGGATAAAAACTTATAAATAATGTTCAAAAAAATTCCCAGAGTCTTAATTCCATCTATCAGATATTATAGGTTAGGATGACTGACTCATCAACCCATAATATTCTCAAGAGAAACTCGTCTGAGTGTAGTATCGCGTAACAAATGTTATCAAGTCTACACCTGAACAATGTCCGCACTACGTCCTAAATAGGCCAAGTTAGGTTAAATGTTCTACGGTCCTCATCTTCTCGGACCCGAATTCAGAGAAAGTAATGCCTAACCACAAATAACTTGTGTGACATCAATAGCTCCAAAAGGGTCTCCACTGAGTAGATAGGTATCAAGCCAACTTGTTAAGGACTACTCCACACAATTCGAACATGACTATACCATCCTCCTATCTTAATTGCACTCAAGTTCAGGTTAGAACTTATCTCACCACTCAGAGATCACCAAGCACAACAAACAAATTATATCATACAAACAAATATGCAAACATCCAATACACAAATATATACACATAAAAAAGTAGGCTATACCCACTGAGGACTACTCCCCAGCAGAGTTGCCACTTAATTTCTGTAATGGTAAATTCATGACCATTAAGCTATGGATAAACTTAATGTCAATAAAAACCAGAGTCATCACCACGCTTTTATTGTTTCAAAAGGAAACGGGAAAAGTACGAACAAACCCCAAAGATAAGAAGTTTTCAAATCAAAACTAATCAAATGCCAGAGATTACAGATAAGGGGGTTGGTTACACAGAGGGAAGGCGTTAGCACCCAAAGTGCCCTAGGTACTCCTAGGGAGCCCTTTTTTATGTGCGTATGTGTTTTTTGGTATAAAATGATGTTTGAGAAAAATGGAGTGTGGGGATGAGAAAAATAATTCATTGATTATATTTTTGTGTATGACAAGACCTTTGGACTTGTGCCTACGTACCAACATAGAAATGAGGGATCAAAACCTCGTAGTTTGTGGTATCAATTTCAAAGTGAGTGGATTGCTTTTAACAAAAGTTTAAATTTAAGAGAGGCACAAAGGGCTTAAATGAGTGTTAGTTCTTTTTGTCTTTTGAAATTTTAAGTCAATATGGTTAGATTCATTTACAAGTTTAGTTTAAGAAAAGAGTTTAAAAATGCAATGGCATAAAACGAAAGTTTTTAGTTTGCAATAAAGTCGTTTCAAAATCACAAGCAAAGAAGATTTGAAAGGGGGGAGAGATTTGAAATTTAAGAAATGGGAGGAGATGAAGTGACTAATCCTAAGCAACAATTTAAAAGTTAAGAGTTGAAAAGACCTGACCAATGAGATGCAATCCAATAAACAAGAATGTCATATAGAAACCCATTTTTCCTTTGGACTTTAAAATCAAGAAATATCAATAATCAAGCAAGATGAAGAGCAAGGCATCAAATAAAAATAGCCACATCCAAGAAAGAAACTTCATAGTCTTCTTCTTCAGCTCCCATGTATCAGATAACATACTCCTTGAATGGCTCAGAATAAGGCATTAAACACAGGTTCAAAGTTACATTTACATCAAGACCATGTAGGAGATGAACTCCGAGGGGTCTCAATACTTGCATCAGATGAAAGTTCAATTCACAATGACTTGATTTTAGAAAAGTTGGCATTGGCCAAGTCCTTTTGCATAGGGAGTGTTGCCTAATTCTAAGTCCAAGGCTCAGATCAAATCCAACAGTCCACACAAACATTTTTAAGAGTTTTTGTTCTTTATTATGTACTTTAAGGTCCTAAGACAATAATCAAAAATAAGATACACAAACAATTATATACAAACACAATATATGGCTCTAGAGAGCCAAGTGAAAATGACAATGTAGCGGTAAATTCATGATCATCAAGCTATGGATAAGCTAGACATCAAATAACAAGAGTCACCACCGCGCTTTTATTGTTTCCAAGGGAAAAGGGAAAAAGTACGAACAAAAGCCAAAAGTAAGAAGTTTTCAAATCAAAACTAATAAAATGTCAGAGATTTCAGGTAAGGGTGTTGGTTACACAGAGGGAAGGTGTTAGCACCCAAAGTGTCCTAGGTATTCCTAGGGAGCCCTTTTTGTGTGCAAATGTATTTGGTACAAAAATGATGTTTACAAACAAATAGAATGGGGGATGAGAAAAGAATTCATTAATTTTATTTTTGTGTTTGTCAAGACCTTCGAACTTGGGCCTACGTACCAACATAAAAATGAGGGATCAAAACCTCGTAGTTCGTGATACAAATTTCAAAGAGGATGCATTGCTTTTAACAAAAATTTAAGTTTGAAAGGCACAAAGACCTAAAAATGGTTTGAATGAGTTAGTTATTTTTGGATTTTTTGAAAGTTTAGGTCAATTATATTTATGTTTGTTTACAAATTTGATTTAAGAAAAGAGGTTTGAAAATGCAATGGCATAAGGCCAAAGTTTCTATCTTTTTGCAAAGTGCTTAAAGTTTAGAACAAAACAAGTTCCAACAAAGAAAGTTTTAAATGGAGGGAGAGATTTTGAAATTAAAGAAATGGGGAGGAGATGAAGAGACTAATCCTATGCACAAAATTAAAAGTTAAGAGTTTAAAAGATCTGACCAATGGGTAGCAATCCAATAGACAAGAATGTCAATAGAAACCCAAATTCCCTTGGTCATTTAGTATCAAGCAACACACAAATGCACAATTATATTATCTTGAAGAGCCAGGCATCAAATAAAGATAGTCACATCCAAGCTTAGCCATTCCATGATCTTCTTCAAATTAGTCCATGTAACAGATGAATTCCACAAGTTACAGGTTCAAAATAACAGTTTCACAATGATCATGTTGCGGATGAACTCAGAGGGATCTTGAATGATGTATCAGATGAAGTTTCAAATTGCAAGCACTTGGTTTCACAAAATAGGAATGTTGCCTAAATTCTAAGTCCATTTGTCCAAGATCAAGTCAACAGTCCACACAAAAGTTTTTTAGGGTTTTTGTTGTTATTATGTACATTAATGGTCAAAGACCACACAAACAAGCAAAGTATACACAAACAAGATATATCACACAATATGGTCCAAATGGACAAAGTGAAAATTAACATAAACAATTAGAATGGTATGAATAATGGCAAATGAATAAAGACTAAAATTAAATGACCTTAAAGTAAATGGCTTGAAATTAAAAGTTAGTTGTTAATGAGTTAGAAGTTAGTATTGTTTTGCTTTTGCTTTTCATTTTTAAGTCATTTTTTGTAGAACACTTAAGCCACTTATCAAAAGCATGGATCCTTGAGCCAAGACATCTTCCAAAAGAAGGAAAAAAGGCCAAGGTTCCACACAATACCATGAAATAGGGGAGACTTACAATCTCACTAACTAGAATGTTATGCCTTTTGTGTAACAAATTTAACGCTATATAAAGCAATCATAATTGGACTTATGTAGAAGTCACAATTATTTGAGGTCGGGCAATAGAATTTTGGTGTTAATGCATGCTAGAGACATAGTATAATGGACTATGCTCATGAAACATACCACATACAAAATGGATATGCAAAAGAGGTGGCCTAATCTCATCCATACTTAGGTTGATTTTTCAATCAACTAGCCTTACGACTTTGAGATATCATAGACAAATGAGATGAATTTATAAAGAAGGGGAATGAGATGAAGAGGGAGGGGAATGGATCAAAACTCAAATTGGTCAAATGAGGACTTTTACCAAATTAATATCATCCATTCATTTTGGGAGATGGAATGTACATTCCATCAATCCCCTAAATCCAATGATATTAACTTGACAAAGTCAAATCAACCTTGACCAAGGCCCAACAACAAGAGTCAAACTCAAACAAGTCATCACAATTGGTCAACACAATTAATTGGCATTTATTCAAATTAAAAAGACTAAAATAATACATTTAAATTAAATATGTTTTGTCAAATTCCTAAAACCTCATCAGAACACCAAAGAAATGGCTATGAGATTTATCATAGGTCAAACAAGGTCAAAGGACCTTGGAGAAAAAATTTCAGAATTTTTAAAGACTTAAAAGTATTTTTAAACAATTAAAAATAATCATAAAATTAATTAAATCATGAAAAATATTAATAATGATCCAAAAAATAATTTCAATTCAAAATATGAAAGAGGAAATTATTCGAAATTTTTTGGTGAAACTCTCATATTTTTTGGATCAATATTAAAATTAATATGAATTAATGAAAATAAAAGGATTAAAAAAAAATGAAAATATGAAAAAACATGAGCCACTTGATCTCCCTCATTAATTGAGGTGGCAGATTAAGTGGCTTAAAACGCGCGTTCCACCAAACACACGAGTCAGCTTGCTGCAGGGATGGTAATCACAATGGACGCGTGAGATAAAAATATTTCAACTGGATCCTGTGCCTGGGAGACGTGCCAGCGCACTGCCGGAGTTAGAGCTCCGGTCTTCTTCTCTGGTGGACCTCACCGGACTGGTCCGCCCTCAACCATCACCAAAATAAAAAAAGGGGGACATGATCTGAAAGGAAAAATGGCGTAGAGCACGAATCTGACCTCAATTTTAACTAACTCCACATATATAGAAAGATATGAGGAGTTGAATTTTGAGATGTGTCAACTGAGTTGCTTCGATTTGACCTCTAAGCAACTCAATCTTCTTGCCTACATTGGTAGGACTTCAAACAACCAAAGATACAAGAGAATTGAGTAGAATTGAGTGAGAATCGAAGATATGAAGTTTTCTGAAAATTACCTTCAATGTTATGCATTTCTTGATGTGGCTTGCTCCAAACACGATCTGATCACACTTGAGAAGCTAGCAGGAAGTGCTTAGAAAGGTTGCAAGGCTTTGGATCCTTGAGTTCTTGAATCTCCAACAGTTGAGATTCAAACTCAAATTTCAAATTGTAGTTTCTCAGGTTTTCCTTTAGAATGAGAGGGTTTCAATGGGGGGCAAAGCTAGCGCGCAAAGTGTTTTTCAAATGAGCTCAGAGGCCTTCTATTTATAGCCAAAGGGAATGATATTTGCACACATCAAAATCTGTCCAAAATTGGCAATGTGGATGGCACGAGTGCATGGGCATGTACAGGCCCATGATGCAATGCATTAAGGTCCAAAATGATTCCAATTGAGGTCTTAATGAAGCTTTGATGGCAAGGCATTGTGAAATGAAAATTGTGCAATTGATTATTTCGAATGATGCAACCTTGTTAAAGCAATGCGGAGACCTAGAAAACCTCATCCAAAATGCATGAACTTAGGTTCTTTGGAAATCTTGGATCAAGGGGAACAAGTTTGATGTTCAACACTTTTTCATTTGGACCTTGGAACATGGATAATTTTGAGGCGGAAATTTGGAAATTTCAACATGTTGAAAATGTTTTTAAGTGTCAAGACATATACCTTAATATTCCACCTTACTTAACTTTTTATGTGAGCTTCAAATGAGAAACGTGTACTCATCAAAGTTGTAGCTCTTTCAAATACCTTAAATGGGTCACTAATTTCATGCCATTTGGATTTAGAATGATAGAGTTGTGCAGTTTTGAAGTTAAAAAAAATCACTTGCTTAATGGTATATGTCAAAAATGACCTATAATGTATCCTTATATCACATGCTCATAAAGGTTGAATTATCCCTCACTCCAAACATCAAAGTTGAAGTAGACATCTTGAATTTGATTGTGCAACTTGGAAATATTTCATCTCATAAAAATTGAGCAAGTTATGACCTTGGGTAGTTGACTTTCGAATTAGGGTTTAGACAAAATGACCTATAATGTTTCAACATAGAAAATGATTTTAGAAGAAAAACTAGCTCTAGGTCTCAACATGAAAGTTGTTTGAAATTTCATTTAGAGTAACGTTTCTCTTGGAATCATCTTCATATGGTGAAAAGTGTAGGAGATAGGGTCTAGGGAGACCCAATTTTGATCAGATGAATTCATCTGGCCAACCACCATCAACCAACTTGCTAACCTTAAATTCTTTTGACTTTCTCGGATCATAGTAGATCATATATGCATAATATGATGAACTTTTAAGTGTCCCTTGAGAAATTTGTCAATTGGTGAGATAGCTTGTTTGAGAGGTTACTCAAGATACCCAGTCAAACTAGGGTTTCCAAGGCAAATCACCCTCAAACTCTTGAAGAATACTTGATCAACATAACATGTAGAGGTCATTGGGACTCATATATGATGCTCATAACGATTCTTGGATCAATTCGTGGTTGTGCTCTTTGTCATGAGGGTCTTAAACCCTAGATATAAACTTGATAAATCAATGGAGATCATGCCCTACCTACAAAAGAGTTAGGAAAATGCAAAGACATATTTTTGTATTTTGGTTAGTAAAATGTTGATATAAAAGTATGATATAATCACAAGGTGCTTGGTGATCTCTCCCAAAACAAACCCAATGAAAGAGGGGTAAGGAGGATGCCAAGGTATGATCCCAATGCTAATGCATATGATGAAATTGCATGAGGAATCTTAGGGTCAAAATTAGGGTCTTACAGCTGCCCCTATTTAAGGACATTCTAACTGAGGAGGTGAAGGTTAAAATCTTCATGTCGACTCAGTATAATGGGCTTAAATAACAACATATAGAAACAAATTTTGGTCCCTAAGAGACCTCATGATGCATATGATATGGATATAAGAGTAAATTCTCTGTGGGGAAATATTGCCACAAAGGAAAAGAAATCAGAAAGACCAAATATCCGCAGGAGCATAATGCATTCCATAAGGAAAACTCGTTGGGGAGACAGAGACTCTGGGGGAAAAAGGGTTTATGCATAGGCCAGGCTACGAGATAAAACTACTGGGGGACTCGAGGAGTTCCAGAAAAAAATGGAAAAGACTCAACCGGGGAACAACAAAATCTGCAGGGGATACGAGTAAGTCAGGATAAAACTTGAATCATGCAGGAAAAGCAATTTCACTAACAAAACGCACACTCAACTCAACTGGTGAAGAAAGAAACTTCAAACCAGGAGGAGTAGAAATCTATTATCTACTACTTGCTACTGGGATAAGGAGATAATAAAGATCTGACAGAGAGGGCACCCGTCATCGGTTAAGATGAACATATCAAGGATGACTCGCTGAGAAATGCCAGGAGGGAGTATTCATTACTGGTTACTGGGTAAGAATAGCCTTGCTGGGGAAAACTGCAGAGAAATAGGATTTACAACTACCGGTTACTGGGCAGAAGACCAAAGGATGAAAGTATCCGTCATCGATTAGGATAAACATATCAAGGATAAACTCAACAGGGAAGAGAACCCGTCATCGGTTAAGATGAACATATAAAGGATAGACTTTTCTGGGAATGTCAAGGAGGATACCCGTCATCGGTTAAGATGAACATATCAAGGATATACCAACCGAACAACAAGTAGGAATTACATCTACCGAATGCTGGATATAAGACCAATCAAAGGGAAAATCTGTCACCGGTCAGGATGAACATATCAAGGATAAACTCTGTGATAGGAGAAAATAGGAATTACATCTATGCGTTACTGGATAGAATATCATCGAAGAGAAAATCCTTCACCGGTTAGGATCAACATATCAAGGATAAACTCTGTGGGAAAAAGTAGGGTTTACAACTACCGATTACTGGGTAGAATACCACAAAGAGAAGGAAACCCGTCATCGATTAGGATGAACATGTCAAGGATTAACTCTCTGGGGAACACAATAGGGATTATAACTACCTTTTTATTGGGTAGAACACCACAAACGAGAATATTCGTCATCGGTTGAGATGAACACATCAAGGATAGACTCAAGTATAAGAGAGAAATATATTTGTCACCGGTTAGGGTGAACATATCAAGGATATACTTCTTGGGGAATCGGAAAAAATGAATCCACTAGGAACTCCACAACTGGGAAAGCAGGGGTACTTTTGCCGGGTATTGGGCAAGAAGTAACAAACTGCAAACTAAGACGAATATTACCAACTATTGGGTAATAAGCTCTTAGGAGACTCAAAGCATCTATTTAGGCATGATCTAGAAAGAACCATTTAATCAAGACTCAACTCAATGAGGATATAACTCAAGGGGAGTGATTACATCCAGATAAACAACTAGGAAGGAAACTGAAGTAATAACCATCCACGAGGAAACGACTCAGTGGGGAAGAGGAGAAAGGTTAAAGTCTTTCTGCCTAAGGGGCTGACACTCTATAAATGAGGGAGGACAGACACCGATGTTTATATGGGGATAAAGTACCTCCATACAAAGAATAGACAAATCAATCAAATATGATGGTGCCAATATGCAAATTATGAAATTATATGAATGTATATGTATATATATGTGTATGATGATTATGCTGACAAAACGATCACGAAGGATACAAAGGCGTCACAAAGAATTTGAATCATCGGTACAATCCTCGGTCAATCCATAAAAAAGAGGGAGACAACTACTGACAGAACAGAGAGATCAACAACCCAAAGGCTCAAATCTAGCAAAGGGAGGAGATCTGCTGAGGAGAGGAGAGGTTATTGAGTCTGCAGGGAATTTTAGGTCAACGCCATATCAAATGGGAGACAACCATACAGAAGATAAACACAAAACAGCTACTCAGAAACCAGGAGAAAATTCTGACTGGGAGCGAGTCGGATGGTAACTGGTGGGGGAACCAATACGGTCTAATGGGGAAAACATCTTACTCTGCTGAAGATCAACCTTGCCGAGGAAACACAAACTCTCTTGGGGAACACAGAAACACTTCCAGGAAATAACACGCCGCAAGGTACTAAATCAACCAACTCAACTGGGGAAAAGAATCAAAACTCTTCTAGGGAACAAAAACTCTGCAGGGGAACCGGATCAACACAAACAACTAGGGATACCCGAAGGGTTAACTGCTTGGGGAACCTCTGATGTTTCACACTTAAGGACTTGCTTCTCTTTGAAGTGTTGTTGATACTTCCTTTTAATTGCTTTGAAAAAATTCTTGCTTTTATATGTTTTAAGAAGAAAAAAGATTTTGACTAAAAATTTTAAATTTCCAAAACGATCATAATAAAATTTAAACTATTGGCTGAAGTGAATAAGAGTAAAAACAATTGGACAAAAGCTCAACTTTATTTAATGGGATGGTAGTCTATAAATGACAAGACTCCATGGATTTTTATAAAGTTGAAAATGGTATTTTACCTGGAAAAGGGTTACATTGAATACAAATGATCCTTAATCCTTCTACCAACTCTTGATATCCACTGTGCTCTTGACCGCTACCCGGATGATGAATCAACGTCAACCCTTGTGCTCAACAAAGTGTTTCCAACACTGGACGACCAGGTGACTGCAGTTACTTGCCATAATCCCTAATTTTTGCATAAGTTTCCCCAAGGTGGGGTACTCAACTTATCGGGATTTTTTTCTGTTTTTATGTCTCTAATTTTTTCCTGGATCGCCCTTTCGGGTTTTCAATCCACCGAGACGCTCTTTATTGACTAAGCCGCCCTTTTGGGTTTTCAACTTAGCGAGCTGTTCTTTTCTTTTTTAGGCGAAGTATTTCTTGACTGCATCTGCGTTCACTGAACGAGTGAACTCTTCACCATCAATAGTTGTAAGAATCAAAGCACCGCCTGAAAAGGCTCTCTTAACAACATGTGGGCCTTCATAATTAGGAGTCCATTTTCCCCTAGAATCTGGTTTGAACGACAAGATATTCTTGAGCACAAGGTCACCTTTTCTGAACACACGAGGTCTGACCTTCTTATCAAAAGCTTTCTTCATCCTCTACTGATATAACTGACCATGACACATGGCAGTCAATCTCTTTTCTTCAATTAAATTCAGCTGATCAAACCTGGTCGGAAACCATTCAGCCTCAGTCAACATGGCTTCCATAAGCACTCGTAATGAAGGAATCTCAACCTCTACGGGGAGCACTGCTTCCATACCATATACAAGAGAAAAAGGGATTGCCCCGGTTGAAGTGCGGACGGATGTACGATACCCATGTAAAGCAAACGGGAGCATCTCATGCCAATCCTTAAACGTGACAACCATCTTATGAATAATATTCTTAATGTTCTTATTTGCAGCTTCAACAACCCCATTCATCTTGGGTCTGTAGGGAGAAGAATTATGATGTGCAATCTTGAAGTTTTTGCAAAGAGCTTCCACTATATTGTTATTCAAGTTCGATCCATTGTCAATAATGATCTTGCTTGGCACACCATAACGACATATGATCTGATTCTTGATAAACCTTACAACAACTTGCTTGATTACATTTGCATATGATGCCGCTTCAACCCATTTTGTGAAGTAGTCAATTGCCATTAAAATGAAACAATGTCCATTCGAAGCTTTGGGCTCAATCATCCCAATCATATCAATTCCCCACATGGATAAGGGCCATGGGGAAGAAATAACATTAAATAGTGTCTGAGAAACATGAATCTTATCAGCATAGATTTAACACTTGTGGCACTTCTTCAAAAATTTGCAACAGTCAGATTCCATTGTCATCCAATAGTAACCTGCTCGCAACATCTTCTTTTCCATTGCATGTCCATTGGAATGAGTACCAAAGGAACCTTCATGCACTTCAGTCATCAACAAGTCTGCTTCGTGTCTATCCACGCATCTGAGAAAAACCATGTCGAAGTTTCTCTTGTACAGTATATCACCATTCAAGTAGAATTTACCAGCTAATCTTCTCAAAGTCTCTTATCTTTCAAAGATGTCCCAGGCGGGTAAATTTGACTTTGGAGGAAACACTTGATGTCGTAATGCCACGGCTTCTCATCTTTGACCTCTTCAACAGCAAACACATGAGCTGGCCTATCAAGATGCATCGCAGATAAATTGGGAACCTCATTCCAATACTTCACCATAATCATTGACGCCAATGTTGCAAGAGCATCTGCCATCCGGTTCTCATCTTGAGGGATATGATGAAACTCAACCTTTGTAAAGAAAGTTGAAATCCTCCTCGCATAATCTCTATATGGTATTAAACCGGGTTGATTTGTCTACCGTTCACCTTTGATCTGATTCACAACCAAAGCTGAATCTCGAAAGACATCCAAACACTTGATTCTGAGATTCATGGCCTCTTCAAGCCCCATAATACAAGCTTCATATTCTGCCATGTTGTTCGTAAACTTGAAAGTCAATCTAGCTGTAAATGGTAGATGCGTGCCTTGAGGAGTAATGATCACTGCCCCAATGCCATTTCCATATCGATTAACAGCTCCATCAAATACCATACCCTAATGGGAACCAGGTTTTGGCCCTTCTTCAAGCAATGGTTCATCACAATCTTTCATTTTCAAGTACAAAATATCTTCATCAGGAAAATCATATTGCATTGACTGGTAATCTTCAATTGGTTGGTGAGCCAAATGGTCAGCCAAGATACTACCTTTGATCGCTTTCTGAGATCGGTATTTAATATCATACTTTCATAATAACATATGCCAATGGGAAATTCTCCCAGTTAAAGCAGGCTTCTCAAATATATACTTGATTGGATCCATTTTGGATATCAACCAAGTGGTATGATTTAACATATACTGACGCAGACGCTTAGCAGCCCAAGCCAATGCGCAACAAGTCTTCTCTAGCATAGAATACCGAGTCTCACAGTCGGTGAACTTTTTACTGAGGTAGTAAATTGCAAATTGTTTCTTTCCAGTCTTTTCTTGTTGACCAAGAACACAACCCATACTATCTTCGAGCACAGTCAAATACATGATCAACGGTCTTCCTTCAACAGGTGGAGACAAAATCGGAGGTTCAAGCAGATATTCCTTGATATTGTCAAAAGCTTTCTGGCAGTCTTTGGTCCAATCACCAGACTGATCTTTCCGAGGAAGCTTGAATATAGGCGCACATGTGGCAGTCATGTGGGAAATGAATCTGGAGATATAATTCAAGCGGTCGAGAAAACCTCTGACTTGTTTCTCAGTTTTGGGCGTAGACATCTCTTGTATTGCTTTGACCTTGGCAGGATCAACTACAATACCCTTCTCGTTGACAATAAAGCCTAACAACTTACCAGAATGAACACCAAAAGTACACTTATTGGGATTCAAGCGGAGTTTATATTTCCTCCAATGCTGAAATAGCTTCAACAAATGCTCAACATGTTCCTCTTCATCAATTGATTTAGCAATCATGTCATCGACATATACTTCAATCTCTTTATGCATCATATCATGAAAAAGAGTAGTCATTGCTCTTTGGTAAGTTGCACCAGCAATCTTTAGACCAAAAGTAATCACTCTATAATAGAATGTTCCCCAAGGTGTAATGAATGTGGTCTTCTCCATATCTTTGGGTTCCATCTTGATCTGATTATATTCGGAAAATCCATCCATAAACGAAAAGACTTTGATTTTAGTAGTATTGTCTACCAACATATCAATGTGTGGCAGAGGGAAATCATCTTTCAGACTGGTTTTATTCAAATCTCGATAATCAACACACATGCGGACTTTTCCATCTTTCTTCGGCACAGGAACAATATTGGCCACCCATTGCGAATACTCAGTAGTCATAAGGAAACCGGAGTCGATCTGCCTTTGCACTTCCTCTTTGATCTTCAGAGCCATACTAGGATGCGTTCTTCTTAACTTCTGCTTGACTGGTGAGCATTCTGGATTCAACGCAAATCTATGCTCCACAATCTTAGAATCCAAACCAGGCATGTCTTGATAGGACCAGGAAAACACATATGAATACTCTCGAAGAAGATCAATAAACCCCTTCTTGACATCTGGACACAGTCGAGACCCAATCTTGACTTCCTTCACATCATCCTCGGAACCCAATTTGACTAGCTCAATCTGCTATTCGAATGGCTGAATGGTCTTTACATCTTGCTCAAGAAGACGAGATAATTTATTACTCACTTCCTCATTACTTTCCTCCTCGGCCTCAAACACAAGGAATTCAAAACTTGGAGAAGGAGCAGGATCATTGTATTCAATGAGGTTAAGAACCAACCTGCATAATGATTTGATATTTTGATTTTAGAGAAGTGAACTAGTGACTAAATATTATGCAGATGGACAATTATATTGTTTATTTATGTTTTTTGTGATTACCATTTTCAGAATAAAGCAAAAAGTAAAAACAAGACATCATAGATGTGGATGAATAGAATTAATTTTATTAATGATCAATTTGGAAATGCCCCCAAACAATGTTCACTTCTCCCTTAGGCATAAGAGAAGGATTTTAAAAACATATAAAAGCAATTACTTAGATTGATTCAAAATAACAGGAATATCAACAACAATCCAATTGTTGCAAGCCTTTTCATGCGTCACAAAATTGGTGCAGTCTTCCTCTTTGTCATCCTCTAGCACAACATCTAAGTGTTGTTCATTACCATGAATGAACCCTCCACTACAGAAGCTAAGTTGCATATCTTCAGGCCTTACAGCTGATGAACCTCTCTGGAACCCCAAACCGATTCTACCCGGTGACCTCTACCATGCGCCCCCACTGATCAACATCCCCTTCTTCCACAATCTTCTTAGCATCTTTCAATGAGCACATAAGTGCCCCAACTCTCTTTTCAGCAGCAATAGATAAGGCCTGGAACGGAGTTCCAACCTCATCCTCATCTTCAACATAAGAGAAAGATGACAAGTGGCTAACCAACAACGCTTTCTCCCCACCAACGATTACAAGCTTTCCATTCTTGACAAACTTGAGCTTCTGGTGCAATGTAGAGGTAACAACTCCTGCCTCATGAACCCATGGCCTTCCCAACAAGCAACTGTAGGCCGGGTGGATATCCATTACTCGAAAAGTAATATGAAAATCACTCGGACCTATCTTAACTAGAAGGTCCACTTATCCAATAACTGTTTTGTGCGAACCGTAAAAAACTTTGACGATTAGACCGCTATACCTCATAGGCACTCCTTGGTATGATAGCTTTGATAGAGTTGACTTCGGAAACATATTCAGTAACGATCTGGTGTCAACAAGCAGATTTGACAAAGCATCCTCTTTGCATATCATAGAAATGTGCAAAGCCAGATTATGATTTCTTCCCTCCTCAGGGAGTTCTTCATCACAGAAGCTAAGATTATTGCAAGAAGTGATGTTAGCCACGATATGATCGAATTGATCCACTGTAACATCATGTTCCACAAAAGCTTGTTCAAGAACTCTCTGCAGTGCTTCTCTGCGCGCTTCAGAATTCATGAGCAGAGACAAGACTGAGATTTTTGAGGGGGTTTGCAGCTGTTGCTCCACCATATTGAACTCACCCCTCTTAATCAATCGAAGTACCTCATCATCATTGTTAGCCTTCAAATTGCTGGATTCACCAGACTTACCCTTTGAAGCACCAACTGGATCTACGATAGGCACTTCTACCTTCTTTCCAACAACTGATTCTTCTCTATCCTTTGGGAACACCGGCCCAAACACTCGACCATTACGGGTCACCTTGGTAACATCAGCAATGCTCACCACATAGATAGTCATAGGCAACGAGACCTCTTGACCACCTTCTATCATTGTAGCATTATACTGATATGGCACAACTTTATCAGATGAATACGAGACTGGGCCTGCTAACCATATAACCAACGACGATACTGATCTATTGTTGACATTGTTATTGTTGTTGTTGTCGTACTGAATTACCAATCTCTCTGGCTGCTTGAAAATGGGCACTATGACATTCACATCGTCATCTACATAAGAAGATTGAACAATTTGAATCATGCCTTCATCCATCAGTCGCTGAATGTCCCTTTTCATAACTTTGCAACCCCTCGGGTTAACACTACAGATAACACAACCGTCATGGTCATGTTCACAATCACTCACCAAAAAAATGTCCTTATGCATCTTCACCAAGGATCTCCGGATAAAACGCACATCAAAAATCTTAAACTCTCCAGGACAACCATCCACCATATTAACAGAAGATTCCCATGGGTGGGTAGTGGATTTGCTTTCACATTCGGTGCACGATCCTCGAAGGACACCATTCCACTCTTTATCAGCTTCTAAACCTCATACTTGAGCGGATAACAGTTCTCTATATCATGTCTGGGTGCTCCTTGATGAAAAGCACAACAAAGCTCAGGCTTATACCACCATGGAAGTGGTTCTGGAATTTGCCTCCCACTTGAAATTGCATTCGCTTCATTGTCTTTTTCTTCCCAAAATTGCTACCATATCTCTTACTTGACGCTTCTTCATCTTTCGACAAACGTCCCTCTCGGACTCCTTCCTCAAGACTCATCCCCATGTTTACCATTTCGGTAAAGTCACTGGGGGCACTGGCAATCATTCAATCATAATAAAATGAACTCAGGGTTTTTAGGAAGATCTTTGTCATCTCTTTTTCCTCCAAAGGAGGAGTGATCTGGGCAGCCAATTCCCTCCATCTCTGCACATACTCTTTAAACGTCTCTTTATCTCTCTGAGACATAGACCTCAGCTGGTCTCTATCAGGCGCCATATCCATGTTGTACTTATATTCCTTGACAAAAGCCTCTCCCAGGTCATTGAAAGTACGAACGCTTGCAATGTCTAATCCCATATACCAACGGAGCACAACACCAGTCAAACTGTCTTGGAAGTAGTGAATCAACAATACATCATTGTCAATCTGAGTAGACATCTTGCGAGCATACATCACTAGATGACTGAGCGGACAAGTGTTCCCTTTGTACTTTTTAAAGTCAGGTACTTTGAACTTCACTGGGATCTTAACGTTGGGACCTAAACACAACTCAGCAGTACACTTTCCAACACAAGTCCTTACCCCTTAGCGTCTTTAATTCCTTGTGCAGCTCAAGAAACTGATCTTTCATTTCATCCATTTTCTCGTAAACATCCGGACCCTCAGACAGCTCGGAGTGACAAATGGTGTCCTCTACACGATGTACGGTGTTCACAACGGGAGGTGGCACAAACATGACCGGGCTAGATGCCGGTATGGAAGCAAAAGTAGGCGCAAAGCCTTCAGGCATAAAGTTGGACGACATTCCCCACGGGAATCCAGCAGGCATAGTGGGTGCAAAATGAGCGGTAGCAGCAGGCATGGTAGAGGTAGCCACCTCTGAAATAACTATTCTCGGAGGAGGAGTTGTGGGTGTTAGAAAAGATTAGCTCTGAGCAGCAAGAACTGACTCCATCATGGCAGTCAGGCGGGCGATCTCGTCCTTCAGCTCTCTGTTCTCTTGCTCTAAATGCTCCATAATTTTTGAGATGATTGGCGCGGATGTTGTACCGATGAGTCAGCTTGGCTAAAGCACAGAAGAAACACCAATGAGGCATTTGGCGAAAGAGAAACCTGCTTATGCGAATGATGCATGAAATACAATGCTTGTTTATTTATATATTTATTTTGTTTTCAAGGAACTTACTATATCATTTGAAAATATATATATCAACAACTTGCAATAATTTTTACATGACCAAAAATCTCTTTTCATTTATATAATTGGAAGGATTACACTGAGTATAATATCAGAAACCAAATGAAAAATACAAGAGAAAAGGAGACTAGTCATCCTAAAAATCCCTAATAACAATGTCAGAAAACCTAGCTGAAGGCGCATAATTCCTTCGAATGCGACGGATCTCAGTCTCAAAAGAAGCCTTCATCTAAGTCTTCTCGAGGACAAGCTGGTCAACAATCTTCTTCCAAGCAACGAAAGGTTGAGGCATGCTAGAAGATGAAACTTCTGGCTCTCTTCGTCTCTTTGTCACTCGGTCTTCAAGTAGCTCAATAAGTGCATCCTTGTCCTTAGACTCCAACTGTAACTCTTCATGCTTCTTGCTCAAAGCACGGAACCGCTCTTCCCACATGTCCTTCTCTTGCTTCATCTTGGAGAGCGCATCTTCCAACTCCTGTACATCTTGGTTAGGGAGAGTTAATGGCTCAACCACAACCATAGACATAGGTCTTTCACAAGCATAGCACATCTTCAACTCCAAAACTCTCTTCTTCACCCAAAGAGTGTAAGCTTCCAAAGCTACACAATTGTGCGTACCAAGCTCGGATCTTCCCTTGCTATGCACATTATGCCAAGCTTGCACAATCTTCTACTTCAATTGTTGGGGATCTTTACCCTCTTGATAGAAAAGACCTTCTAACAAAATGTTATTAGGTTTGTGTCTCAAGAGGAACCCAAGTTGACGACGAGCCAAAGAAGGGTTGTAGTTAATTCCTCCTTGTTTACAAATGAGAGGCACATTAGAGAATTCACCACAACTATCAATAATCTCCAAACTGCTTAAAGACGGATCATACCAAACTATATCATCATTAGTGAGACACATAAGTCTCTGAGACCACCTTAGACATTGTTTGTTCTCCACAAAAGCAGGTGTCTGAGGCAAGTGCAAAATAAACCACTTGTACAGAAGAGGAATACAACAGACAATCGTTCCACCACCCTTAGAATTCCTTAGATGCAAAGAAAAATAATATCACCCAATAGAGTAGGCACAAGATTCCCAATCAAGAAGAGTCTAACGGCGTTAACATCAACAAAACCGTCAATGTTAGGGAACAAAGCTAATCCATAAATGAGCAACACAAAGATAGCTTCAAAAGCATCCATACTACCGGCTTGAGCAAAAGCAGTATCTTCCTTGATGAGGAAATCAGATGGAAACCCAAATAACCCTCCTTTCTTCACCCAATGAGCCTCTATCTCAGACTTCTTCAAGTGAAGAGCTTCAGCAATAAGATTAGATCGGGGAATCCCCTCCAATCCACTAAAAGCCACTCTACTAGAAACAGGTATCCCCAAAAGATGAGAATACTCCTCCAAGGTAGGCACAAGCTGAAAATCTGGGAAAGTGAAACAATGGTAGAAAAGATCATAGAACCGCACCAATACACTCAAGAGTCCTTCAACCACATCAGCAGACAGGATGGACAGAAGCTTCCCATAACGTTGTTTTAAGTCAAGGGGTCTAATACAAAATATGCTAGCTTCCTTAAATCTTTTAGGTTGGGACATCTGAAATTGTACTTCTTAGTGTTCCTTCGTCCATAATCCATGGTCTGAAAGTATTTGCAAATAATACCTTAGTTCCTTGAAATTTTCGTGTGATGAATGTTATGATGCGCATGAATGCATGAATGCAACAATCACAAATAAGGGATCACACACAAGGTAAACAAAGGTCAAGGGATGGATCAAGTCATTGTCAAGATCAATCATCCATTTTGGTAGATTATGGTTTACACCTTATCAACACCCAAGTTCCATTGATATTGACAGGACTTGATTGGATCAACCAGGAATCAAGGGTTTATTGTAAGTCACGAGCATGGAGTCTGGGTAAGAACCATCCCAAAGGAGTGAACTAAGGATAAAAACCTGTAGATCATGTCCTAAAAAGTTCACAGACTCTTAATTCCATCTATCATATATTATAGGTTAAGATGACTGACTCATCGACCCATAATATTCTCAAGAGAAACTCGTCTGAGTGTAGTATCACGTAACAACTGTTATCAAGTCTACACTTGAACAGTCTCTGCACTACGTCCTAAATAGGCCAAGAGGGGGTAAATGTTCTACGGTCCTCAGCTTCTCAGACCCAAATTAGAGATAGTAATACCTATCCATAAATACTTGTGTGTCATTTCCAAATCCAAAAGAGTCTCCAATGAGCAGAAGGATCTCAAGCCAACTTGTTAAGGACTACTCCACACAATTTGAACATGACTATACCATTCTCCTATCTTAATTACACTCAAGTTCAGGTTAGAACTTATCTCACCACTCAGAGATCACCAAGCACAACAAGCAGATTATACCACACATACATATATACAAACATCACATATATACAAATATATACGCACAAAAAGTAAGCTAAACCCCTTGGAGACTACTCCCCAGTAGAGTCGCCACTTAATATCTGTAGCGGTAAATTCATGATCATCAAGATATGGATAAGCTAGACATCAAAAAACAAGAGTCGCCACCGCACTTTTATTGTTTCCAAGGGAAAATGGAAAAAGTATGAACAAAACCCAAATGTAAGAAGTTTTCAAATCAAAACTAATAAAATGTCAGAGATTACAGGTAAGGGGGTTGGTTACACAGAGGGAAGGTGTTAGCATCCAAAGTGTCATAGGTACTCCTAGGGAGCCCTTTTTGTATGCATATGTATTTGGTACAAAAATGATGTTTACAAACAAATAGAATGGGGGGATGAGAAAAGAATTCATTAATTATATTTTTGTGTTTGACAAGACCTTCAGACTTGTGCCTACGTACCAACATAAAAATGTGGGATCAAAACCTCGTAGTTCATGATACAAATTTCAAATTGGATGCATTGCTTTTAACAAAAATTTAAGTTTGAAAGGCACAAAGGCCTAAAAATGGTTTGAATGATTTAGTTCTTTTTGGCTTTTTTGAAAGTTTAGGTCAAGTATAGTTAAGTTTAGTTACTGATCTCACCTGATCAGGAGGGCCTTCCACGGTCTTGGTTAATGGGCCGGAGAATGAAATGAGAGGGGGGTGTACCTGCAAGGTGCTCCAATGCTTAAGTCAGAAAAGGTACAGAATGAGGTTATCAGAGTGTGAGTTAGAATACCTGCCCCTTTGCCATGAAAGGGATATTTATAGTGAGCCCCCAGCGCTGGGCCAAGGCTCCTAATGGGCTGGATTAGCTAGGCCCAAGGAGGAGCTGCCAGGGGACGCGTAAGAAGCGTTAAGACCTAGACCAAAGTCTGCCCCCTGGTCCAACTGCCCCTATCCCTAAGGCGACAATATAGGGGAGTTGGGTGACGTGGTGCGTGGGATGCCGTTAGGGCTCTGCCCGACACAACTGAGGTGCCCGCGACGTGGGTTGACGGTGAGTGGATGGAGATCGTATGAGGAGGACCCGCTCGCTGTCCGACACGTGTTTAGGGGGCTGAGGAGACGTTCGTCGGGCGGACTGTCGTCCACCTGACGTGTCCTCGTGGTCGTGTGGACATGGCCGTTTGGACGTGGGCTTGGCGAGCATTGGGCCGTGCCGTGCCTAGGGTCATGGCCCAGTCCGGAACAGGTCCGACACGTGTTTAGGGGGCTGAGGAGACGTTCGTCGGGCGGACTGTCGTCCACCTGACGTGTCCTCGTGGTCGTGTGGACATGGCCGTTTGGACGTGGGCTTGGCGAGCATTGGGCCGTGCCGTGCCTAGGGTCATGGCCCAGTCCGGAACAGGAGCCCCCCAAGTCGAGTCTCTGAGCCAGAGGGATGACTTATGTTTCAACAAAGGGTTCCCCGAGACGATGGGGAAGCTTGATCGTTAGACAGGCGAGGTCGTACCAGACCTATTCATGACCGACCCTTTCTTCGGGAATGTCGGGGATGGAGGTGATCGGTTGATCTGCGCCTTCCTTGTAGTAAACGTGGGTATGACGCGGGGAGGTGGCGTCTTGGTGAGTCGAGGAGACGGATAGGTGCTCGGGTCGTTTCAGCTTCTCATCTTTGACAGACGTGTCTCAGAATTAGTGGGGTCGCTTCGTTTCGCGTGCAAAGACGGCGTAGGCAGGCTAGGCAATGATGACCTAGCGTGTTGGTCCACGTGCCAAGCCCTATAAAAAGGGGGTTGAGTAACTTCATTTCCACTTTTCTTTTTGCTCACGCGTTCATCGGAGTTCTCCACATTCTCTCTCGTTTGCTCTCTCAACCGTCTGGACCGCCGTCTCCGCCCGTCCTCCTATCTGAACCACCGTCTTCTGCTCGGACACCACCGTACCTTTTCAACTTAACTATGTCAGGTATGATTTTCCACTGTGACCCATTCTTTTTCCTTGTTGTTTTCTGTCAAACGCATGCTATTTTCGTAGAAATGTGGTTAGGTTTAACTTAGGGACAGTGTAGTGGACTGTAGGTGTATATTAGATGGTAGAAAATAGGGTTGGGATCCTACTGTACCGGGCATAAACTTCATATGCCGGGCAACACTTGCATAGGTTGTATGAAGTTTATGCCCGGTCTCCATAGAATGCGCGGGCCACCGAGTTGAGCACGGTTAGTGTCCGTCGCCGCTACGCCCTTTCACTTGACCTGCGGTGGAAGGGTGGATTTGATACGACGTCGAATTCACTCTTTCTGTCTGCGTTTCAGGTGCTACCGGGCGCTTACGACCGAGGAAGGAAGATTCTGGGTCCTCCACCGACGACGCGACAATCGCTCGTCTCCCTGTCGGGGATGGGAGTGTCCGAGATGGTACCGAACACGCCTCCTCTTCCGGGCAGGTCGACTTCTCCTGGGTTGCGGACGAGCCCTTGGAGGAGGAATCAGACTTCTGTGACGAAGCCATCACTGCTCACGCTATGGTCGAGGCCATAAACCGGGAGGATCCACCAAACTGGTATTGCTGCGCCCCCAAGGAAGAAGACCGCATTTGTCATCATTTCCCGGGGAAGCAGTTCACCATGTATGAATTTGCTTTTCGTGAGGCGGGGATTAGACTGCCCTTCAGCTCCTTCCAGATGTCGGTCTTCAAGTGGCTCCGGCTGGCGCCGTCCCAACTACATCCTAATGCTCTCGCATTTATGCGGGCATTCGAGTTAGTTTGCCAGTTCCTCGGCATTGGTTGCACCCGGGCTCTCTTCTTCCACGTTTTCCATCTCCAGAGGTCCGGTTCCCGTGGTCGCCACAGTTGGGTTTCTTTCAAGCAGCCCGTGCGTCTGTTCAAGACGTACGAGGATTCTGTTCGCCATTTCAAAAGCCGGTGGTACGTGGTGATGCCGATTACCCGGGCTGCCCTTCACTCTCTCTACTACTATCAACGGGAACCCAACGGGGAGGAGACGCTGATGTCGAAGATACCGCTGAGGTGGCAGCGTGATCATTTCGATCTCTCCACAGCGCATTACCGGGTCAAGTACGCGATGCTCGGCGAGGAGGATAGGCTCGCGTACAAGAAGCTGGTCGATTACGTGCAGAGCTTCAGCTTGGCGTTCTGGGCGAATCGACAGGGCGTGCCCTACCTGGATGAGGCCGGGGAGCTAATCACCGAGACGCGTTATATCAATACGAAGGCTCTGCTCGAGTGTGATACCGAGGAGGAAGCTCTGGCGTTATTGAGTAGGCAGACTTTGTTTAGCCTTTTATTTCTGTTTATGACTTCGGTCGCTAATGTTTGTGTGTAATTTATTTGCAGGTGCCATGCCCAATGCTCGTGATCGGGTGCTGAAGCTAGCGAATCAGGTCGGCGCTCCTGACCGGGTGCCCAAGAAGAAGAAGAAAACTGCGGCCCGTGTCTCGGAGACTGTTGGCGATGCCGGGGTCGGTCCCTCGCAGGCGGCGAGCGTGATTCCTTCCTCTCCTCCTCGGCTTAACCCGATCAACATTCCTGATAGCAGCCCGTCGCCAGCGGCTTCTCCCCTCCATAAACGGAAGCGTCCGGCTGGGGCCCTTACCAGGTCGTCTCCAGGAAGTCCGAACGGACCGGGGAGCTATCTTCTACCTCCCTGCTATGTGGAACGGTCGTTCTTCAAGGCCGAGGAGTCGATTGTTGTGCCCGCGCCTGAGGCCAAGGCTATTCTGGACCAGGATGCTGCTGCTCGGAGAAAAGATCTGGCCAGGGATATTGCTGCTGTCATCCGGGTGATGGAGACGGCCATGGTTTTGACCGACACTTCGGTCTCCACTGCCTCGCTGGAGGGTGCTCTTTTGCAGGTCCGGGCGGAGAAGGAAAAATTATCTAAAGATCTGTCGGACTACAAAGAAGAGCATCAGCTACAGGAAGGGCTGAGCCGGAAGCTGGAGGAGGTGGAGAAGGAGAGGGACCAGTTGAAGGCTGCGACGGCGAGCTTGGAAGAGCAGGTGGCCGACCATCAGAAGCTGACCGAGGACAACGCTGGCTTACGGGCTCAGGTTGCGTTTCTCGAGGGAAAGGTCCGTCCCCTGGCAGATGAGACCGAGGAGGAACGCGCCCTTGGTTCGCGCGGTGAGTTGCTAGGGCATATTCGGACTCTCAACCAAGATCTCGTGGCCTGCTTCAAAGAGGGTTTCGACAATGCTGTGGAGCAGCTCGGGCTTCTGAACCCTGAGTTGGTGACGGCAGGGTCGGCCTATAACTACTGCGTCCGGGATGGTGAGATTGTCTGCCCGTTTGAAGTGGAGGAGGAGCTGGGGGGAGAAGAAGAAGAAGAAGAAGAGGATGAAGAGGTGCTCCGAGCGGAGTCTTAGTTTATCTGTTTTTCTTTGATTCTAGTTATCATGGCCTGCGTGCCTTATGTATTTTGGCCTTCGGGCGTTGTAATATGGCCTTCGGGCGTACTTGGCTTCGGCCACTCTTATCGTTTTTAATGTATGAATATTTTCGTTATCATTCATTGTGCTCGTTTGTGTCTGATACTTGTTTGTATGAATTCGTACTCTGCTCGACTTTGTTAATCTCCTCGGTTTAGGGAACCGACGAAGTGTCGGGCTTTGTGCCCGTGGGTATCGAAGCCCGGGTCCGTTGTTCGAACCCTGGTCCCGAGGCTTGGGTCCTCCCATCGCGAGCTGGGTGCCCTGCCAGTCTTGGTACTTCGACGTTGAGCCTTGGTCAAGATCCCAACCGTCGGGGAGGGTTGTGTTTGTTATGTGACCCCGGATCGTTCCCGGGTCTCGTGGTTCCTCCCTGGGGTTTTGGGACGAAGAGCGTGGTCGTACCTGCCACGTCTCCCCGTGGTGTATTTAGCTGTAATATTGTCTAAGTTTTTCTGCGTTCCATGGTCGAGCGAGTTGTTCTCCTTGTAGGTTTTCTAGGTAATAGGCCCCGTTGCTCGTTTTGTCGCGGACGCGGTAAGGGCCTTCCCAGTTGGCCGCCAGTTTGCCCTCTCTCGGGTTTTTCTGGTTTCTTCTGAGGACCAGGGTGCCGACCTGGAACTCTCTTTTTATGACTTTCGCGTCATGCGGCGTAGTGCTATCTTTTGTTTGAGGGTTGTTTCCCGGAGAGCTGCTTCGGAACGTATCTCCTCGACTAGGTCGAGCTCGGCTCTAAGGGTTTCATCGTTCATTTCCTCGTCTAGGGGCTCCTCTGTCCTCCTCGTTGGCGTCCGTATCTCCACCGGGATGACTGCCTCGGTGCCGTAAGTTAATCGGAACGGGGTTTCCCCGGTGGTAGAATGTGGTGTCGTGCGGTAGGCCCATAGGACGCTATGTAGCTCCTCGACCCATGCCCTCTTTGCCTCGCCGAGTCTGCGTTTGAGGCCACGTAAGATTACCCTGTTGGCCGCCTCTGCCTGCCCGTTCGTCTGCGGATGCTCGACAGACGTGAAATGCTGTGTGGTGCCCAGGCTGGCGATGAAGTCCTGGAATCCTCCGTCCGTGAACTGTGTCCCGTTGTCTGTGACAAGTGCCTGGGGTATACCGAACCGAGCGAGGATGTTGCGTTTGAAGAACCGGAGAATGTTCCGCGCGGTTATTTTAGCCAGTGCCTCCGCCTCGATCCATTTGGTGAAGTAATCCACCCCGACGATGAGGTATTTATTCTGATATGATCCGGTGACGAAGGGTCCGAGGATGTCCATGCCCCACCACGCGAAGGGCCATGGGGAAGACAGTGATTTGAGGTCGTTCGGGGGTGCGAGGTGCATGTCGGCATGTCGTTGGCATTTGTCACATCTTTTGACGTGCTCTTTCGAATCGTTTTGCATGGTCGGCCAGTAGTAGCCTGCTCGAAGGGCTTTTCGTGCGAGCGATCGTCCGCCGAGGTGTTGAGCGTTAATTCCCCGGTGTATCTCTCCAAGTATGTCGGGGACTTTCTCTTCCTCGACGCATTTGAGTAGTGGGATGGAGAATCCTCTCCGGTAGAGTTTGCCTTCGAGGAGTACGTACGAGCATGCGCGTCGTTTGACAGTGGTCGCCTCTTTCGGGTCAGCCGGGAGTTCGTCTCGTGTGAGGTAATTGTAGATGGGTGTCATCCAACAGTGGGCATCTCCAATAGCGTTGACCTCGAGTGGAGGCGGTAGTTTGTCGATGCTGGGCCGCGGGAGAATTTCTTGGATTACTGATTTATTCCCACCTTTTTCCTCGTGCTGGCTAGTTTCGAGAGAACGTCTGCTCGAGTGTTGTGCTCGCGGGGTATGTGTTGAACTTCCCATTTTTCAAATCTATCAAGTTTTTCTTTGACGAGGGACAAGTACCCGAGGAGGTTGTCGTTCTTGGTTTGGTATTCTCCTCGCACTTGTGAGGCCACGAGCTGGGAGTCGGTGGATATTTTACCTCTTTTGCTCCCAGGTCCTCGGCTAACCTCAGGCCTGCGAGGAAGGCTTCGTATTCGGCTTGGTTGTTTGATGTTGGGAACGCTAGCGCTAACGATACCTCTATCAGGATCCCTTCTTCATTTTCGAGGATGATCCCGGCCCCGCTGCCTGATGTGCTAGAGGCGCCATCGACGAAGATCGTCCATTTGTGGGCGCTTTCTGCTGGAGTCGGGCAGTGGGTCATTTCCGCGACGAAGTCGGCCAGCGCCTGAGCTTTCAAGGCTTTCCTACTTTCGTATTGTATGTCGAATTCGGAGAGTTCTAGTGACCACTTGAGCATCCTCCCGGCCATATCCGGGCGCCCGAGCAGCTGTTTGATTGGCTGATCGGTCCTCACCTTTATCGTGTGTGCGAGGAAATAATATCGTAGTCTCCTCGCTGCGTTGATGAGGGCCAGGGCGACCTTTTCGATTTGCTGATATCGGAGCTCGGGACCTTGGAGTGCTTTACTCGTAAAATAGATGGGCTTTTGTCCTTCGTCGGTTTCTCTTATTAGAACGGCGCTGACGGCCTCGGTCGCCACGGATAGGTATAAGTATAGGGTTTCCTTTTCTGATGGCCGTGACAAGACCGGGGGTTGGGACAGAACCTTCTTTAGATGGAGTAGCGCTTGCTCGCATTCGTCGGTCCAGTCGAAGGTAGCCTCTTTGCGAAGGAGTCTGAAGAATGGCAATGCGTGCTGGGCGGACTTGGCGATGAAACGGGAGAGTGAGGCGAGCACTCCATTGAGTGACGGGATCGATTTTTTGGTTTTCGGGGTCGGAAACTCCGAGAATGCCCGACATTTGTCGGGGTTGGCCTCGATCCCTCTTTCGGTGAGATAGAAACCGAGGAACTTGCCTGCCCGGACTCCGAACGTGCATTTCTCGGGGTTGAACCTCATTTTACACTGTCTCGCCTGTTCGAATACCTTCGTAAGGTGTCGAGCATGGGTTATTTCCTCGTGTGATTTGACGATCATGTCGTCCATGTATACTTCGAGCATGTCCCCTATTTCGTCCTTGAAGACTTTGTTCATCATGCGTTGGTATGTAGCGCCAGCGTTCTTGAGCCCGAACGGCATCACGTTGTAATAGTAGTTGCCCGTTGGGGTCATGAACGCTGTGTGTTTCTTGTCTGCGGGCGACATAGGGATCTGGTTGTATCCACTATATGCGTCCATGAAGGACAAGAGTTTAAAACCTGCAGAGTTGTCAACGAGCGAGTCTATATTAGGGAGGGGGAAAGCATCTTTCGGGCAAGCCCTATTAAGATCAGTATAATCAACACACATACGCCATTTTCCATTATTTTTCTTAACGAGGACTACATTAGAGAGCCAGGTTGTGTACTGGGCTTCAGAATTAAAATTTGCCTCTAAGAGGTCTTTTACAGCTCGCTCGGCAGCCTCTGCCTTTTCGGGCGATTGCTTGCGTCTACGCTGTGCTATGGGCTTGGCTGCCCGGTCTACAGCTAGCTTATGACACGCGATCTCGGGGTCCAGCCCGGGCATTTCTGCGGCATTCCACGCGAAGAGGTCGGATTTCTCTTTGAGGCATGCTACTAGCTCTTCTCTTGTTTCCTCGGGTAGTCCCTTACCTATCTTCACCGTCCTTTCCGGATCGTCCCCAAGAGGAATGAGTTCGAACTCCCCGTCGGGGATTGGTCGGACCGGGTGTTCGAGAGAGCGTTCCTTGGGGAACCTCCCCTCTTCGGTCTCGTCCAGCCCGACGCGACAGTCGAGGTCGATGGCGTTGACTCCTCGGGCGGGATCCTCGGTCTTGAGTTTTTTGTTGTTGCAGTTGCTCTTCGTGCTGACTACGGCCTGTCCTTTTACTGCGGCGTCGTAGCATCGCCGGGCTGCTTCGATGTCACCATGGATGGTGACCACACGTCCCAATTTGGTGTAGTATTTCATCTTCAGGTGGACGGTGGATGGGACCGCAGTGAGTTCGGCCAGTGTCGGGCGTCCAAAGATGCAATTGTAGAGAGACGGACAGTCTACGACCAGGAATTGGATTTTGACTTCCCTGGCCGTTTCTTGTTCGCCGAAAGTGACGAGGAGCTCAACATATCCCCACGGTCTGGTTGTTGCTCCGTTGAATCCTTGGAGATCTGATCCGACGTAGGGGGCTAAGTTGGTCTTGTCTAGCTTCAGAGTCTTGAAGAGGTGGACGTACATGATATCCACTGAGCTGCCTTCGTCGACCAGGATGCGTCGTACGTCGAATCGGGCCATCTTTGCTCTAATCAATAGTGGGATGGCCGAGTTCGGGGATCCGCCCGGGAGTTCCTCCAGGAAGAAGGATATTGGGTTGGATTTTCCCCGGTATTTTGTCAATGTCGCTTTCTGCTCGGGGGCAGTCAGTAGGAGTTCGTCGAACTTGCGTTTGACGGAGAGGGCCGCGGATTCCCCGTTAGTTCCTCCTCCTGATATCACCAGTGTGGTAGGGAAGTCTTCCCAGGGGCTGAGTGCAGTGATCTTGCCCTCGGGCAATGGTTCGGGGGGGAAGAAATCTTCCGGTCGTGACACGCAGAGGGCCACTTGATAGGGAGAGTTGTCGGGGGGTGTGTTTTCCCGGGGTCTCTTCTTCTCTGGCTCGTCGTGTCTGGGAGCTTCGTTCTTCCTCGTGTACTGCTTCAGGTGCCCTTCTTGGATTAAAATTTCAATCGCATCTTTCAGGTGGACGCAGTCTTCGGTCACGTGCCCGTGACTTCTGTGGAACCGGCAGTACTTTGATTTGTCGGTGTGGGGCTTTGGTGCAGACGGTTTTGGGAACCTGACCCTGCCCTGCTTAAATTCAGAGTTGATACATTCTGCGAGGATACGCTCTCGAGGAGCTGTCAGTAAGGTGTACTCGCTATATCTGCCCGCGGGGCCTCTTCCTTCCCGGAGCTCGCGAGGTCTTTCTTCTCTTCGTCTGTCTCCGTTGCGACGGGAAATGCTCGTGTCCTCGCGTTTTGAGTGCTCGGTCTCCCCAGCGTTACGTCCGCTGCGGGCATTGTGTGCCACCTGCTTTTCCTCGTATCTGATGTAGGCCTGGGCTTTATGCAGGAGCTCGTTTAAGGTGCGGGGAGGCTCGATCCCTACGGCTCTGCTAAGTTCACTGCCGGGTAAGAGACCTCTCTCGAGGAGATACTTCTTCATGTGCTCGGTGGTATCTACCTCGACAGCTTCCTGGTTGAATCGCTCGATGTATGAGCGCAGTGTTTCATTCTTCTTCTGCACTATGGCTTCAAGGGTCGCCTCAGTCTTGGGGTGACGACGGGAAGCTGTAAAGTGCCGGGTGAACATGGACCTCATGACTCTCCATGACGTGATGGACTCAGGGGCCAAGCTTTTGTACCAGGCCATGGCCCCTTTCCTGAGGGTCGTTGAGAACAGTCGGCATTTGAGGTGCCCGGTTATATCATTGCGGTAGTCGAGCATCGCGTTGACGTTGTCGACGTGATCGTCGGGATCTGTAGTCCCGTCGTACACAGCTAGGTTTGGCGGTTTCTCCATGCCTTTGGGGAGCGGGGCTTCCATTATTGCCCGAGATAGGGGGCAATGCAAATCTTCCTCGTCGCTCCTTAAGGGAGACAGTTCGTTGTTGTCGGGGCTGTGCCCGCGCCTTGGTGATGTTCTCGCTCGACCACCGTCACGATGGGCGCGTGCCCTGTTGGCGTGGGGTTCGGGAGAGCGACGTCCTCGCTTCTTCGTTGGCTCCGAACGTTGTTGTATCCTACTCACCGGCTGGGGCCGGGCCTCTTGTCGTTCGGCTTCGAGGGCCATGATTCGTTCGTGCTGCTGGTGGAGCATAGAACCGGCTTGATTGAGGGCATTCACCATGGCAATCATTACGGCGTCTCCTTCAACGGGAACGGGAATGGGATGAAATGTCTCTGCCCCTAAATTGTGGGCGTGAGAGGCATCTCCGTTGTTTTGGGGCTCTGGAGACGGGGTGGATGGATGACCGTCCCGAACGTCCGCTTCATGGGATGGCGGGCCGTCGTCCATGTTGTAGTTGACGAGGGGACGGCTGTGATCGCTATGTTGTTCTCCGGCCATGTTGGAAGGACAGAAATAAATGAGCTTTTGATCCTCGTTTGATGAAGATGGGGATAGCTAGTTCCCACAGACGGCGCCACTGATCTCACCTGATCAGGAGGGCCTTCCACGGTCTTGGTTAATGGGCCGGAGAATGAAATGAGAGGGGGGTGTACCTGCAAGGTGCTCCAATGCTTAAGTCAGAAAAGGTACAGAATGAGGTTATCAGAGTGTGAGTTAGAATACCTGCCCCTTTGCCATGAAAGGGATATTTATAGTGAGCCCCCAGCGCTGGGCCAAGGCTCCTAATGGGCTGGATTAGCTAGGCCCAAGGAGGAGCTGCCAGGGGACGCGTAAGAAGCGTTAAGACCTAGACCAAAGTCTGCCCCCTGGTCCAACTGCCCCTATCCCTAAGGCGACAATATAGGGGAGTTGGGTGACGTGGTGCGTGGGATGCCGTTAGGGCTCTGCCCGACACAACTGAGGTGCCCGCGACGTGGGTTGACGGTGAGTGGATGGAGATCGTATGAGGAGGACCCGCTCGCTGTCCGACACGTGTTTAGGGGGCTGAGGAGACGTTCGTCGGGCGGACTGTCGTCCACCTGACGTGTCCTCGTGGTCGTGTGGACATGGCCGTTTGGACGTGGGCTTGGCGAGCATTGGGCCGTGCCGTGCCTAGGGTCATGGCCCAGTCCGGAACAGGTCCGACACGTGTTTAGGGGGCTGAGGAGACGTTCGTCGGGCGGACTGTCGTCCACCTGACGTGTCCTCGTGGTCGTGTGGACATGGCCGTTTGGACGTGGGCTTGGCGAGCATTGGGCCGTGCCGTGCCTAGGGTCATGGCCCAGTCCGGAACAGTTACAAATTTGATTTAAGAAAAGAGGTTTGAAAATGCAATGGCATAAGGCCAAAGTTTCTATCTTTTTGCAAAGTGGTTAAAGTTTAGAACAAAACAAGTTCCAACAAAGAAAGTTTTACATGGAGGGAGAGATTTCGAAATTAAAGAAATGGGGAGGAGATGAAGAGACTAATCCTATGCACAAATTTAAAAGTTAAGAGTTGAAAAGATCTGACCAATGGGTAACAATCCAATAGACAAGAATGCCAATAGAGACCCAGATTCCCTTGGTCATTTAATATCAAGCAACACACAAATGCACAATTATATTATCTTGAAGAGAAAGGCATCAAATAAAGATACCCATATCCAAGCTTAGCCACTCCATGATCTTCTTCAAATTAGTCCATGTAACAGATGAATTCCACAAGAGGGATCTTGAATGATGTATCATATGAAGTCAGAGGGATCTTGAATGATGTATCAGATGAAGTTTCAAATTGCAAGCACTTGGTTTCACAAAAATTGGCATTGGCCAAGTCCTTTCGAATAGGAATGTTGCCTAAATTCTAAGTCCATTTTCCAAGATCAAGTCAACAGTCCACACAAATGTTTGTTAAGGGGTTTTGTTGTTATTATGTACATTAAAGGTCAAAGACCACACAAACAAGCAAAGTATACACAAAAAAGATCTATCACACAATATGGTCCAAATGGACAAAGTGAAAATTAACATAAACAATTCGAATGGTATGAATAATGGCAAATGAATAAAGACTAAAATTAAACGACCTTAAAGTAAATGGCTTGAAGTTAAAAGTTAGTTGTTAATGAGTTAGAAGTTAGTATTGTTTTGCTGTTGCTTTCATTTTTAACTCATTCTTTGGAGAATACTCAACCCACTTATCACAAGCATGGATCCTTGAGCCAAGACATCTTCCAAAGGAAGGAAAAAAGGCCAAGTTTCCACACAATACCATGAAAGAGGGGAGACTTCCAATCTCACTAACTAGAATGCTAGGCCTTTTCTGTCACAAATTTAGCGCTATGTTAAGCATTCGTAATTGGACTTATGTAGAAGTCACAACTATTTGAGGCAATAGAATTTTGGTGTTAATGCATGTTAGAGACATAGTATAATGGACTATGCTCATGAAACATACCACACACAAACAGAATATGCAAAAGAGGTGGTCTAATCTCATCCATACTTATTTTGATTTTTAAATCAACTAGCCTTAGGGCTCTGAGATATCATAGACCAAATGAGATGTATGCATAGAGAAGAGGAATGAGATGAAGAGGGAGGGGAATGGATCAAAACTCAAATTGGTCAAAGGAGGACTTTTACCAAATTAAAATCATCCATATATTTTGGGAGATGGAATGTATATTCCATCAATCCCCTAAATTCAATGATAGTAACTTGACAAAGCCAAATCAACCTTGACCAAGGCCCGACAACAAGAGTCAAACTCAAACAAGTCATCACAATTGGTCCACACAATTAATTGGCATTTATTCAAATTAAAAAGACTAAAATAATACATTTAAATTATATATGGTTTGTCAAATTCCTAAAACCTCATCACAACACCAAAGAAATGGCCATGAGATTTATCATAGGTCAAACAAGGTCAAAGGACCTTGGAGAAAAAAATTCAAAATTTTTAAAGACTTAAAAGTATTTTTAAACATATAAAAATAATCACAAAATCAATTAAATAATGAAAAATATCAAGAATGATCCAAAAAATAATTTTAATTCAAAATATGAAAGAGGAAATTATTTGAATTTTTTTGGTGAAACTCTCATATTTTTTGGATCAATATTAAAATTAATAGGAATTAATGAAAATAAAAGGATTAAAACAAAAATATGAAAATATGAAAAAACGTGAGCCACTTGATCTCCCTCATTAATTGAAGTGGTAGTTCAAGTGGCCTAAAACAAGCTTTCCACCAAACACACGAGTCAGCGTGCTGTAGGGATGGTAATCACAATGGACGCCTGAGATTAAAACATTATAAATGGATCATGTGGCTGGGAGACGTGCTAACACACCGCCGGAGCCAGAACTCTGGTCTTCTTCTCCAAGGGACCTCACCGGACTGGTCCACCCTCAACCATCACCAAAATAAAAAAAAGGGGACATGATCTGAAAGAAAAAACGGTGTAGAGCATGAATCTGACCTCAATTTTAACTAACTCCACATATATAGAAAGATACGACGAGTTGAATTATGAGGTGTGTCAACGGAGTTGCTTCGATTTAACCTCTAAGCAACTCAATATTCTTGCCTACATTGGTAGGACTTTAGACAACCAAATATCCAAGCGAATTGAGTAGAATTGAGTGAGAATCGAAGAGATGAAGTTTTCTGAAAATTACCTTCAATGTTTTGCAGTTCTTGGTGTGGCTTGCTCCAAACACGACCTGATCACACTTTAGAAGCAAGCAGGAGGTGATTAGATAGGTTACAAGGCTTTGGATCCTGAAGTTTTTGAATCTCCAACAGTTGAGATTCAAACTCAAATTTCAAATTGAAATTTCTCAAGTTTTCCTTTAGAATGAGAGGGTTTCAATGGGGGGAAAAGCTGACGCGCAAAGTGTTATTCAAATGAGCTCAGAGGCCTTCTATTTATAGCCAAAGCGAATGATATTTGCACACTTCAAAATATGTCCAAAATTGGCATTGTGGATGGCACGAGTGCATGGGCATGTACAGGCCCATGATGCAATGCATTAAGGTCGAAAATGATTCCAATTGAGGTCTGAATGAAGCTTGGATGGCACGGAATTGTGGAATGAAAATTCTGCAAATTATTCTTTCCAATGATGCAACCCTGTTAAAGTCGTGTACAAACCTAGCAAACCCATCCAAAATGCATGAACTTGGGTTCTTTGGAAAGCTTGGATCAAGGGGAACAAGTTTGATGTTCAACACTTTTTGACACAAAAGTTTTTTAGGGTTTTTGTTATTATTATGTACATTAATGGGCAAAGACCACACAAACAAGCAAAGTATACACAAAAAAGATATATCACACAATATGGTCCAAATGGACAAAGTGAAAATTGCATTAACATAAACAATTAGAATGGTATGAATAATGGCAAATGAATAAAGACTAAAATATAATGTCTTTAAAGGAAATGGCTTGCAATTAAAAGTTAGTTATTAATGAGTTAGAAGTTAGTATTATTTTGCTTTTGCTTTTCATTTTAAGTCATTCTTTGGAGAACACTCAACCCACTTATCACAAGCATGGATCCTTGAGCCAAGACATCTTCCAAGGAAGGAAAAAAGGCCAAGTTTCCACACAATACCATGAAATAGGGGAGACTTACAATCTCACTAACTAGAATGTTATGCCTTTTGTGTCACAAATTTAGCGCTATGTTAAGTAATCGTAATTGGACTTATGTAGAAGTCACAACTATTTGAGGTCGGGCAATAAAATTTTGGTGTTAATGCAGGTTAGAGACATAGTATAATGGACTATGCTCATGAACCATACCACACACAAAAAGAATATGCAAAAGAGGTGGCCTAATCTCATCCATACTTATGTTGATTTTTCAATCAACTAGCCTTAGGACTTTGAGATATCATAGACCAAATGAGATGAATGTATAAAGAAGGGGAATGAGATGAAGAGGGAGGGGAATGGATCAAAACTCAAATTGGTCAAAGGAGGACTTTTACCAAATTAATATCATCCATTCATTTTGGGAGATGGAATGTACATTCCATCAATTCCCTAAATCCAATGATATTAACTTGACAAAGTCAAATCAACCTCGACCAAGGCCCAACAACAAGAGTCAAACTCAAACAAGTCATCTCAATTGGTCAACACAATTAATTGGCATTTATTCAAATTAAAAAGACTAAAATAATACATTTAAATTAAATATGGTTTGTCAAATTCCTAAAACCACATCAAAACACCAAGGAAATGGCCATGAGATTTATCATAGGTCAAACAAGGTCAAAGGACCTTGGAGAAAAAATTTCAGAATTTTTAAAGACTTAAAAGTATTTTTAAACAATTAAAAATAATCACAAAATCTATTAAATCATTAAAAATATTGATAATGATCCAAAAAATAATTTTAATTCAAAATATGAAAGAAGAAATTATTTGGTGAAACTCTCATATTTTTTGGATCAATATTAAAATTAATATGAATTAATGAAAATAAAAGGATTAAAACAAAAATCTGAAAATATGAAAAAAGGATCACTATTTTTTGAGGTGGCAGATCAAGTGGCCTAAAACGCGCATTCCACCAAACACACGATTCAGCACGCTGCAAGGATGGTATTCACAATGGATGCGTGAGATTAACACATTTCAGCTGGATCATGTGGCTGGGAGACGTGCCAACGCACCGCCGAAGCCAGAGCTCCGGTTTTCTTCTCCGGTGGACTTCACCGGACTGGTCCACCCTCAACCATCACCAAAATATAAAAGGGGGACATGATTTGAAAGAAAAAATGGCGTAGAGCACGAATCTGACATCAATTTTAACTAACTCGACATATATAGAAAGATATAAGGAGTTGAATATTGAGGTGTGTCAATTGAGTTACTTCGATTTGACCTCTAAGTAACTCAATCTTATTTCCTACATTGGTAGAACTTCCGACAACCAAAGATCCAAGAGAATTGAGTAGAATTGAAGAGATGAAGTTTTCTTAAAATTACCTTCAATGCTATGCAGTTCTTGATGTGGCTTGCTCCAAACACGATCTGATCCTACTTTAGAAGCTAGTAGGAAGTGATTAGAGAGGTTGTAAGGCTTTGGATCCTGGAGTTCTTGAATTTCAAACAATTGAGATTCAAACATAAATTTCGCAAGTTTTCCTTTAGAATGAGAGGGTTTCGATGGGGGGCAAAGCTGGCGTTCAAAGTGTTGTGTAAATGAGCTAAGAGGCCTTCTATTTGTAGCCAAAGGGAATGATATTTGCACAATTCAAAATCTGTCCAAAATTGGCAATGTGGATGGCAAGAGTGCATGGGCATGTACAGGCCCATGATGCAATGCATTAAGGTGCAAAATGATTCCAATTGAGGTCTGAATGAAGCTTGGATGGCAAGGCATTGTGAAATGAAAATTGTGCAATTGATTCTTTCGAATGAGGAAACCCTGTTAAAGTCATGCGCAGACCTAGCAAACCTCATCCAAAATGCATGAATTGGGTTCTTTGGAAAGCTTGGATCAAGGGGAACAAGTTTGATGTTCAAAACTTTTTCACACAAAAGTTTTTTAGGGTTTTTGTCGTTATTATGTACATGAATGGTCAAAGACCACACAAACAAGCAAAGTATACACAAACAAGATATATCACACAATATGGTCCAAATGGACAAAGTGAAAATTGCATTAACATAAACAGTTAGAATGGTATGAATAATGTCAAATGAATAAAGACTAAAATAAAATGACATTAAAGGAAATGGCTTGCAATTAAAAGTTAGTTGTTAATGAGTTAGAAGTAAGTATTGTTTTGCTTTTGCTTTTCATTTTAAGTCATTCTTTGGAGAACACTCAACCCACTTATCACAAGCATGGATCCTTGAGCCAAGACATCTTCCAAGGAAGGAAAAAAGGCCATGTTTCCAAACAATACCATGAAAGAGGGGAGACTTACAATCTCACTAACTAGAATGTTATGCCTTTTGTGTCACAAATTTAGCGCTATGTTAAGAAATCGTAATTGGACTTAAGTAGAATTCACAACTATTTGAGGTCGGGCAATTGAATTTTGGTGTTCATTCATGTTAGAGACATAGTATAATGGACTATGCTCATGAAACATACCACACACAAAAAGAATATGCAAAAGAGGTGGCCTAATCTCATCCATACGTATGTTGATTTTTCAATCAACTAGCCTTAGGACTTTGAGATATCATATACAAAATGAGATGAATGCATAAAGAAGGGGAATGAGATGAAGAGGGAGGGGAATGGATCAAAACTCAAATTGGTCAAAGGAGCACTTTTACCAAATTAATATCATCCATTCATTTTGGGAGATGGAATGTACATTCCATCAATCCCCTAAATCCAATGATATTTACTTGACAAGGCCAAATCAACCTCGACCAAGGCCCAACAACAAGAGTCAAACTCAAACAAGTCATCACAATTGGTCAACATAATTAATTGACATTTATTCAAATTCAAAAGACTAAAATAAAACATTTAAATTAAATATGGTTTGTCAAATTCCTAAAACCACATCAAAACACCAAGGAAATGGCCATGAGATTTATCATAGGTCAAACAATGTCAAAGGACCTTGGAGAAAAAATTTCAGAATTTTTAAAGACTTAAAAGTATTTTTAAACAATTAAAAATATTCACAAAATCTATTAAATCATGAAAAATATTGATAACGATCCAAAAAATAATTTTAATTCAAAATATGAAAGAAGAAATTATTGGAAATTATTTGGTGAAACTCTCATATTTTTTGGATCAATATTAAAATTAATATGAATTAATGAAAATAAAAGGATTAAAACAAAAATCTGAAAATATGAAAAAAGGATCAATATTTTTTGAGGTGGCAGATCAAGTGGCCTAAAACGCGTATTCCACCAAACACACGATTCAGCGCGCTGCAAGGATGGTATTCACAATGGATGCGTGAGATTAAGACATTTCAGCTGGATCATGTGGCTGGGAGACGTGCCAATGCACCGCCGGAGCCAGAGCTCCGGTCTTCTTCTCCGGTGGACTTCACCGGACTGGTCCACCCTTAACCATCACCAAAATTTAAAAGGGGGACATGATTTGAAAGAAAAAATGGCGTAGAGCACGAATCTGACATCAATTTTAACTAACTCGACATATATAGAAAGATATAAGGAGTTGATTATTGAGGTGTGTCAATTGAGTTACTTCGATTTGACCTCTAAGCAACTCAATCTTATATCCTACATTGGTAGAACTTCCGACAACCAAAGATCCAAGAGAATTGAGTAGAATTGAAGAGATGAAGTTTTCTTAAAATTACCTTCAATGCTATGCCGTTCTTGATGTGGCTTGCTCCAAACACGATCTGATCCTACTTCAGAAGCTAGTAGGAAGTGATTAGAGAGGTTGTAAGGCTTTGGATCCTGGAGTTCTTGAATTTCAAACAATTGAGATTCAAACATAAATTTCTTAGGTTTTCCGTTAAAATGAGAGGGTTTCAATGGGGGGCAAAGCTGGCGCGCAAAGTGTTGTGCAAATGAGCCAAGAGGCCTTCTATTTATAACCAAAGGGAATGATATTTGCACAATTCAAAATCTGTCCAAAATTGGAAATGTGGATGGCACGAGTGCATGGGCATGTACAGGCCCACGATGCAATGCATTAAGGTGCAAAATGATTCCAATTGAGGTCTGAATGAAGCTTGGATGGCAAGGCATTGTGAAATGAAAATCGTGCAATTGATTCTTTCGAATGAGGAAACCCTGTTAAAGTCATGCGCAGACCTAGCAAACCTCATCCAAAATGCATGAACTTGGGTTCTTTGGAAAGCTTGGATCAAGGGGAACAAGTTTGATGTTCAAAACTTTTTCAAACAAAAGTTTTTTAGGGTTTTTGTCGTTATTATGTACATTAATGGTCAAAGACCACACAAACAAGCAAAGTATACACAAACAAGATATATCACACAATATGGTCCAAATGGACAAAGTGAAAATTGCATTAACATAAACAATTAGAATGGTATGAATAATGTCAAATGAATAAAGACTAAAATAAAATGACATTAAAGGAAATGGCTTGCAATTAAAAGTTAGTTGTTAATGAGTTAGAAGTTAGTATTGTTTTGCTTTTGCTTTTCATTTTAAGTCATTCTTTGGAGAACACTCAACCCACTTATCACAAGCATGGATCCTTGAGCCAAGATATCTTCCAAGGAAGGAAAAAAGGCCAAGTTTCCACATAATACCATGAAAGAGGGGAGACTTACAATCTCACTAACTAGAATGTTATGCCTTTTGTGTCACAAATTTAGCGATATGTTAAGCAATCGTAATTGGACTTAAGTAGAAGTCCCAACTATTTGAGGTCGGGCAATTGAATTTTGGTGTTAATGCATGTTAGAGACATAGTATAATGGACTATCCTCATGAAACATACCACACACAAAAAGAATATGCAAAAGAGGTGGCCTAATCTCATCCATACGTATGTTGATTTTTCAATCAACTAGCCTTAGGACTTTGAGATATCATAGACCAAATGAGATGAATGCATAAAGAAGGTGAATGAGATGAAGAGGGAGGGGAATGGATCAAAACTCAAATTGGTCAAAGGAGGACTTTTACCAAATTAATATCATCCATTCATTTTCGGAGATGGAATGTACATTTCATCAATCCCCTAAATCCAATGATATTTACTTGACAAGGCCAAATCAACCTTGACAAAGGCCTAACAACAAGAGTAAAACTCAAACAATTCATCACAATTAATTGACATTTATTCAAATTAAAAAGACTAAAATAAAACATTTAAATTAAATATGGTTTGTCAAATTCCTAAAACCTCATCAAAACACCTAAGAAATGGCCATGAGATTTATCATAGGTCAAACAAGGTCAAAGGACCTTGGAGAAAAAATTTCAGAATTTTTAAAGACTTAAAAGTATATTTAAACAATTAAAAATAATCACAAAATCAATTAAATCATGAAAAATATTAATAATGATCCAAAAAATTATTTTAATTCAAAATATGAAAGAGGAAATTATTTGAAAATTTTGGGTGAATTTCTCATATTTTTCGGATCAATATTAAAATTAATATGAATTAATGAAAATAAAAGGATTAAAACAAAAATATGAAAATATGAAAAAACGCGAGCGACTTCATCTTCCTCATTAATTGAGGTGGCAGATCAAGTGGCCTAAATCGCGCGTTCCACCAAACACACGAGTCAGCGCGCTGCAGGGATGGTAATCACAACGGACGCGTGAGATTAAAACATTTCAGCTTGATCATGTGGCTGGGAGACGTGTCAACGCACCGCCGGAGCCAGAGCTCCAGTCTTCTTCTCCGGTGGACCTCACCGGACTGGTCCACCCTCAACCATCAACAAAATAAAAAAGGGGGACATGATTTGAAAGAAAAAATGGCGTAGGGCACGAATCTGACCTCAATTTTAACTAACTCCACATATATATAAAGATATGAGGAGTTGAATTTTGAGGTGTGTCAACTGAGTTGCTTCCATTTGACCTCTAAGCAACTCAATCGTCTTTCCTACATTGGTAGGACTTTAGACAACCAAAGATCCAAAAGAATTGAGTAGAATTGAAGAGATGAAGTTTTCTTAAAATTACCTTCAATGCTATGCAGTTCTTGATGTGGCTTGCTCCAAACACGATCTGATCACACTTGAGAAGCTAGAAGGAAGTGATTAGAGAGGTTGCAAGGCTTTGGATCCTGGAGTTCTTGAATCTCAAACAATTGAGATTCAAACACAAATTTCAAATTGAAATTTCTTAGGTTTTCCTTTCGAATGAGAGGGTTTCAATGGGGGGCAAAGGTGGCGCACAAAATGTTGTGCAAATGAGCTAAGAGGCCTTCTATTTGTAGCCAAAGGGAAAGATATTTGCACAATTCAAAATTTATCAAAAATTGGCAATATGGATGGAACGAGTGCATGGGCTTGTACAGGCCCATGATGCAATGCATTAAGGTGTAAAATGATTCCAATTGAGGTTTGAATGAAGCTTGGATGGGAAGGCATTGTGAAATGAAAATTGTGCAATTGATTCTTTCGAATGATGCAACCCTGTTAAAGCCATGCGCAGACCTAGCAAACCTCATCCAAAATGCATGAACTTGGGTTCTTTAGAAAGCTTGGATCAAGGGGAACAAGTTTGATGTTCAACACTTTTTCACACAAAAGTTTTTTTAGGGTGTTTGTCGTTATTATGTACATTAATGGTCAAAGACCACACAACCAAGCAAAGTATACACAAACAAGATATATCACACAATATGGTCCAAATGGACAAAGTGAAAATTGCATTAACATAAACAATTAGAATGGTATGAATAATGTCAAATAAATAAAGACTAAAATAAAATGACATTAAAGGAAATGGCTTACAATTAAAAGTTAGTTGTTAATGAGTTAGAAGTTAGTATTATTTTGCTTTTGCTTTTCATTTTAATTCATTCTTCGGAGAACACTCAACCCACTTATCACAAGCATGCATCCTTGAGCCAAGATATCTTCCATGGAAGGAAAAAAGGCCATGTTTCCACATAATACCATGAAAGAGGGGAGAATTACAATCTCACTAACTAGAATGCTACGCCTTTTGTGTCACAAATTTAGCGCTATGTTAAGCAATTGTAATTGGACTTAAGTAGAAGTCACAACTATTTGAGGTCGGGCAATTGAATTATCGTGTTAGTGCATGTTACAGACATAGTATAACGGACTATGCTCATGAAACATACCACACACAAAAAGAATATGCAAAATAGGTGGCCTAATCTCATCCATACGTATGTTGATTTTTCAATCAACTAGCCTTAGGACTTTGAGAAATCATAGACCAAATGAGATGAATGCATAAAGAAGGGGAATGAGATGAAGAGGGAGGAGAATAGATCAAAACTCAAATTGGTCAAAGGAGGACTTTCACCAAATTAATATCATCCATTTATTTTGGGAGATGGAATGTACATTCCATCAATCCCCTAAATCCAATGATATTTACTTGACAAGGCCAAATCAACCTTGACCAAGGCCCAACAACAAGAGTAAAACTCCAACAAGTCATCACAATTGGTTAACACAATTAATTGACATTTATTCAAACTAAAAAGACTAAAATAACATTTAAATTAATAATGGTTTGTCAAATTCCTAAAACCTCATTAAAACACCTAAGAAATGGCCATGAGATTTATCATAGCTCAAAAAAGGTCAAAGGACCTTGGAGAAAAAATTTCAGAATTTTTAAAGACTTAAAAGCATATTTAAACAATTAAAAATAATCACAAAATCAATTAAATCATGAAAAATATTAATAATGATCCAAAAAATAATTTTAATTAAAAATATGAAAGAGGAAATTATTTGAAATTATTTGGTGAAACTCTCATATTTTTTGGATCAATATTAAAATTAATATGAATTAATGAAAATAAAAGGATTAAAACAAAAATATGAAAATATGAAAAAACGCGAGCCACTTCATCTTCCTCATTAATTGAGGTGGCAGGTCAAGTGGCCTAAAACGCGCGTTCCACCAAACACACGAGTCAGCATGCTGCAGGGATGGTAATCACAATGGACACGTGAGATTAAAACATTTCAGCTGGATCATGTGGCTGGGAGACGTGCCAACGCACCGCCGGAGTTAGAGCTCCGGTCTTCTTCTCCGGTGGACCTCACCGGACTGGTCCACCCTTAACCATCACCAAAATAAAAAAGGGGGCATGATTTGAAAGAAAAAATGGCTTATAGCACGAATCTTACCTCAATTTTAACTAACTCCACATATATATAAAGATATGAGGAATTGAATTTTGAGGTGTGTCAACTGAGTTGCTTCCATTTGACCTCTAAGCAACTCAATCTTCTTTCCTACATTGGTAGGACTTCAAATAACCAATGATCCAAGAGAATTGAGTGGAATTGAAGAGATGAAGTTTTCTTAAAATTACCTTCAATGCTATGCAGTTCTTGATGTGGCTTGCTCCAAACACGATCTGGTCACATTTGAGAAGCTAGCAGGAAGTGATTAGAGAGGTTGCAAGGCTTTGGATCCTGGAGTTCTTAAATATCCAACAATTGAGATTCAAACACAAATTTCAAATTGAAATTTCTCACGTTTTCCTTTAGGATGAGAGGGTTTCAATGGTGGGCAAGGCTGGCGGGCAAAGTGTTGTGCAAATGAGCTGAGAGGCCTTCTATTTTTAGCCAAAGGGAATGATATTTGCAAAATTCAAAATCTGTCCAAAATTGGCAATGTGGATGACACGATTGCATGGGCATGTACAGGCCCATGATGCAATGCATTAAGGTCCAAAATGATTCCAATTGAGGTCTGAATGAAGTTGGGATGGCAAGGCATTGTGAAATGAAAATTGTGGAATTGATTATTTCGAATGCTGCAGCCCTGTTAAAGTCGTGCGCAGACCTAGCAAACCTCATCCAAAATGCATGAACTTGGGTTCTTTGGAAGGCTTGGATCAAAGAGAACAAGTTTGATGTTCAACACTTTTTCGCACAATTTTTTTTTAGGGTTTTTGTTGTTATTATGTACATTAATGGTCAAAGACCACACAAACAAGCAAAGTATACACAAACAAGATATATCACACAATATGGTCCAAATGGACAAAGTGAAAATTGCATTAACATAAACAATTAGAATGGTATGAATAATGTCAAATAAATAAAGACTAAAATAAAATGACATTAAAGGAAATGGCTTGCAATTAAAAGTTAGTTGTTAATGAGTTAAAAGTTAGTATTGTTTTGCTTTTTCTTTTCATTTTAAGTCATTCTTTGGAGAACACTCAACCCACTTATCACAAGCATGGATCCTTGAGCCAAGTCATCTTCCAAGGAAGGAAAAAAGGCCAGGTTTCCACAGAATACCATGAAAGAGGGGAGACATACAATCTCACTAACTAGAATGTTATGCCTTTTGTGTCACAAACTTAGCGTTATGTTAAGCAATCGTAATTGGACTTAAGTAGAAGTCACAACTATTTGAGGTCGGGCAACTGAATTTTGGTGTCAATGCATGGTAGAGATATAGTATAATGGACTATGCTCATGAAACATACCACACACAAAAAGAATATGCAAAAGAGGTGGCCTAATCTCATCCATATGTATGTTGATTTTTCAATCAACTAGCCTTAGGACTTTGAGATATCATAGACCAAATGAGATGAATGCATAAAGAAGGGGAATGAGATGAAGAGGGAGGGGAATGGATCAAAACTCAAATTGGTCAAAGGAGGACTTTTACCAAATCAATATCATCCATTCATTTTGGGAGATGGAATGTACATTCCATCAATCCACTAAATCTAATGATATTAACTTGACAAAGTCAAATCAACCTTGATAAAGGCCCAACAACAAGAGTCAAACTCAAACAAGCATCACAATTGGTCAACACAATTAATTGGCATTTATTCAAATTAAGAAGACTAAAATAATACATTTAAATTAAATATGGTTTGTCAAATTCCTAAAGCCACATCAAACCACCAAAGAAATGGCCATGATATATATCATAGGTCAAATAAGGTCAAAGGACCTTGGAGAAAAAATTTCATAATTTTTAAAGACTTAAAAGTATTTCTAAACAATTAAAAATAATCACAAAATCAATTACATCATGAAAAATATTAATAATGATCCAAGAAATAATTTTAATTCAAAATATGAAAGAGGAAATTATTTGAATTTTTTTGGTGAAACTCTCATATTTTTTGGATCAATATAAAAATTAATATGAATTAATTAAAATAAAAGGATTAAAACAAAAATATGAAAATATGAAAAAACGTGAGCCACTTGATCTCCTTCATTAGTTGATGTGGATGATCAAGTGGCCTAAGACGCGCGTTCCACCAAACAAACGAGTCAGCACGCTGCAGGGATGGTAATCACAATAGACGTGTGAGATTAAAACATTTCTGCTGGATCATGTGGCTGGGACACGTGCCAACGCACCGCCGGAGCCAGAGCTCCGGTCTTCTCCTCCGGTGGACCTCACCAGATTGGTCCATCCTCAACCATCACCAAAATAAAAAACGGGGACATGATTTGAAAGACAAAATGGCGTAGAGCACGAATCTGACCTCAATTTTAACTAACTCCACATATATAGAAAGATATGAGGAGTTGAATTTTGAGGTGTGTCACCTGAGTTTCTTCGGTTTGACCTCTAAGCAACTCAATATTCTTTCCTACATTGGTAACACTTCAGACAACCAAAGATCCAAGAGAATTGAGTAGAATTGAAGAGATGAAGTTTTCTTAAAATTACCTTCAACGTTATGCAGTTCTTGATGTGGCTTGCTCCAAACACGATCCGATCACACTTGAGAAGCTAGCAGGAAGTAGTTAGAGAGGTTGCAAGACTTTGGATCCCGGAGTTCTTGAATATCCCACAGTTGAGATTCAAACACAAATTTCAAATTGAAATTTCTCAGGTTTTCCTTTAAAATGAGAGGGCTTCAATGGGGGGAAAAGCTGGCGCACAAAGTGTTGTTCAAATGAGCTCAGAGGCCTTCTATTTATAGCCAAAGGGAATGATATTTGCACAATTCAAAATTTGTCCAAAATTGGCAATGTGGATGGCACGGGGGCATGGACATGTACAGGCCCATAATGCAATGCATTAAGGTCCAAAATGATTCCATTTGAGGTCTGAATGAAGTTTGGATGGAAAGGAATTGTGAAATGAAAATTGTGCAATTGATTATTTCCAATGATGCAGCCCTGTTAAAGCCATCCGCCGATCTAGCAAACCTCATCCAAATTGCATGAACTTGGGTTCTTTTGAAATCTTAGTTCAAGGGGAACAAGTTTGATGTTCAACACTTTTTCACACAAAAGTTTTTTTGGTTTTTGTTGTTATTATGTACATTACTGGTCAAAGACCACACAAACAAGCAAAGTTTACACAAACAAGATATATCACACAATATGGTCCAAATGGACAAAATGAAAATTGCATTAATATAAACAATTAGAATGGTATGAATAATGGCAAAAATGAATAAAGACTAAAATAAAATGACATTAAAGGAAATGGCTTGTAATTAAAAGTTAGTTGTTAATGAGTTAGAAGTTAGTATTGTTTTGCTTTTGCTTTTTATTTTAAGTCATTCTTTGGAGAACACTCAACCCACTTATCACAAACATGGATCCTTGAGCCAAGACATCTTCCAAAGGAAGGAAAAAATGCCAAGTTTCCACACAAAACCATGAAAGAGGGGAGACTTACAATCTCACTAACTAGAATACTATGCCTTCTGTGTCACAAATTTAGTGTTATGTTAAGCAATCGTAATTGGACTTATGTAGAAATCACAACTATTTGAGGTCGGGCAATTGAATTTTGGTGTTAATGCATGTTAGAGACATAGTATAATGGACTATGCTCATGAAACATACCACACACAAAAAGAATAGGCAAAAGAGGTGGCCTAATCTCATCCATACTTATGTTGATTTTTCAATCAACTAGCCTTAGGACTTTGAGATATCATAGACCAATGAGATGAATTCATAAAGAAGGGGAATGAGATGAAGAGGGAGGGGAATGGATCAAAACTCAAATTGGTCAAAGGAGGACTTTTACCAAATTAATATCATCCATTCATTTTGGGAGATGGAATGTACATTCCATGAATCCCCTAAATCCAATGATATTAACTTGACAAAGTCAAATCAACCTTGACCAAGGCCCAACAATAAGAGTCAAACTCAAACAAGTCATCATAATTGGTCAACACATTAATTGCAATTATTCAACTTAAAAAGCATAAAATAATACATTTTAATTAAATATGGTTTGTCAAATTCCTAAATCCTCATCAAAACAGCAAAGAAATGGCCATGAGATTTATCATACTTCAAACAAGGTCAAAGGACCTTGGAGAAAAAATTTCAAAATTTTTAAAGACTTAAAAGTAGTTTGAAACAATTAAAAATAATCACAAAATCAATTAAATATTGAAAAATATTAATAACGATCCAAAAAATGATTTTAATTCTAAATATGAAAGAGGAAATTATTCGAATTTTTTTGGTGAAACTCTCATATTTTTTGGATCAATATTAAAATTAATATGAATTAATGAAAATAAAAGGATAAAACAAAAATCAGAAAATATGAAAAAACGTGAGCCACTTGATCTCCCTCATTAATTGAGGTGGCAGATCAAGTGGCCTAAAACACGCATTCCACCAAACACACGAGTCAACGTGCTGCAAGGATTGTAATCACAATGGACGCTGAGATTAAAACATTTCAACTGGGTCATGTGGCTGGGAGACGTGCCAACGCACCGCCGGAGCCAGAGCTCCGGTCTTCTTCTCTGGTGGACCTCCCCGGACTGGTCCACCCTCAACCATCACAAAAATAAAAAAGGGGGACATGATCTGAAAGAAAAAATGGCGTAGAGCACGAATCTGACCTAAATTTTAACTAACTCCACATATATAGAAAGATATGAGGAGTTGAATTTTGAGGTGTGTCAACTAAGTTTCTTCGATTTGATCTCTCAGCAACTCAATCTTCTTGCCTACATTGGTAGGACTTCAGACCACCAAAGTTCCAAGAGAATTGAGTAGAATGAGTGAGAATCAAAGAGATGAAGTTTTTTGAAAATTACCTTCAATGCTATGCAGTTCTTGATGTGGCTTGCTCCAAACACGATCTAGTCACACTTGAGAAGATAGAAGGAAGTGATTAGAGAGGTTGCAAGGCTTTTGATCCTGGAGTTCTTGAATCTCCAACAGTTGAGATTCAAACCTAAATTTCAAATTGAAATTTCTCAAGTTTTCCTTTAGAATGAGAGGGTTTCAAAGGGGGGAAAAGCTGGCGTGCAAAGTGTTGTTCAAATGAGCTCAGAGGCCTTCTATTTATAGCCAAAGGGCAATGTGGATGGCAAGAGTGCATGGGCATGTACAGACTGATGATGCAATGAATTAAGGTCCAAAATGATTCCAATTAAGGTCTGAATGAAGCTTGGATGGCAAGGCATTGTGAAATAAAAATTGTGCAATTGATTCTTTCGAATGATGTAGCCTTGTTAAAGCCATGCGCAAACCTAGAAAAACTCATCCAAAAAGCATGAATATGGATTCTTTGGAAAAATTGGATCAAGGGGAACAACTTTTATGTTCAACACTTTTTCATTTGGAGCTTGGAACATGGTGTATTTTGAGGTGGAAGTTTGGAAATTTCAACATGTTGATATTTTTATAAGTGTCAAGCCATATACCTCAATATTCCATCTTACTTAGCCTTTTATGTGAGCTTCAAATGAGAAAAGTGTCTTTATCAAAGTTGTAGCTCATTCAAATACCTTCAAAATGGTCACCAATTTAATGTCATTTGGATTTAGAATGATAGAGTTTTGCATTTTTGAAGTTTAGAAAAAATCACTTGTTCAATGGTATAGGTCAAAAATGACCTATCATGTATACTCATATCACATGCTCATAAAAGTTGAGTTATCCCTCATTCAATACATAAAAGTTTAATTAGACAGCTTGAATTTGATTGTGCAACTTAGAATTCTTTCATCTCATAAAAATTGAGCAAGTTATGGCCTTGGGAAGTTGACTTTCAAATTATTGTTTAGACAAAATGACCTATAATGTTTCAACATAGAAAATGATTTTCCAAGAAAAAATAGCTCTAGATCTCAACATGAAAGTTTTTTGGAATGTCATTTATAGTAACGTTTCTCTTGGAATCATTTTCATATGGTGCAAATTGTACGAGATAGGGTCTAGGGAGACCCAATTTTGATCAGATGAATTCATCTGGCCAACCACCATCAACCAACTTGCTAACCTTCAATTATTTTGACTTTCTTGGCTCATGGTAGATCATATATGCATAAGATGATGAATTTTGAAGTTTCCCTTGAGAAATTTGATCATTTGGTGAGATAGCTTGTTGGAGAAGTTACTCAAGATACCCAGTCAAACTAGGGTTTCCAAGGCAAATCACCCTCAAACTCTTGAAGAATACTTGATCAACATAACATGTAGAGTTCATTGGGACTCATATATGATGCTCATAACCATTATTGGATCAATTCATGGTTGTGCTCTTTGTCATGAGGGTCTCAAACCCTATATATGAACTTTATAGATCAATGGAGATCATGCCCTACCTACAAAAGAGTTAGGCAAATGCAAAGACATATTTTTGTATTTTAGTTAGTAAAATGATGATATACAAGTATGATACAATCACAAGGTGCTTGGTGATCTCTCCCAAAGCAAACCCAAGGAAAGAGGGGTAAGGAGGATGCCAAGGTATGATCCCAATGCTAATGCATATGATAAAGTTTCATGAGGAATCTTAGGGTCAAAATTGGGGTCTTACAGACATAAACATAAACAAGTCAAATGATATGTAAAATGGAAAATGATAAATGGCTTGAATTTAAATTACATAAAGTAAATAACTTGAAATTAAAAGTTAGTCAAATCTTAGTTAATTAGAAGTTAGTGGAGTTTTGCTTTTTTTATTATTTAAGTCTTTCTTTGGAGAACACTCAACCCTCTATTCACAAGCATGGATCCTTGAACCATAACATCTTCCAAAGGATGGAAAAAAGGAGAAGTTTCCACACAATACCATGAAAGGGAGAGGACTTACAATCTCACTTACTAGAATGCTATGCACCAATGTGTACTATTTGCTGGCAACAAATGGAGACGACATTCCTGAATAGCAAGTGTACTATTTGCACCAATGTAGTAATAAAAAGGGAGTTATCCCGGGTATCGATCTTGAGGACTGCGTAGAAAGTATCAATTTTTATAATAATTTAATTGAACAAAAGTTCATATGGGGTTTGATGATTGTTTTCACAATTGATAAGAAATAAAAATATAAAGTGTATAAAACTCTTTTAGTCGATATGAGAAAATAATGCTAAGGCCAGGTGTATGATTTGTTGCGTATTCCACTTTTTCCATATCATATAACATCGATGCTATTATAATTCAAAACAGTTTCTCCAGAGTAGTTTTCTCTAATCCCTTAGCCAAAACCATTTAATAGGCAATTTCACTCCTAATTCTTTAGTCATTCAAATTGTTGTTAAGAAATATTTATTTTATCAAGAATTTACGGTAACCACAGTTTGATCCTCATCCCTAAGTGATTAAACGCGAGTTTTATTATACAACAAGTGATTAGGTGGTTGTCCGACCTAGACTTTAACCAGAGATCAGAATTTCATTTGTCCGATAAAATTCATCATTAAGCACGTTGTATAATAATTTAAATTACGAAAACATCAATGATTATAAGAACATGGATAAAATATTCATACAGTAGCAATTCAGGGACACCCCCTAGCATTGGGGGGTTTAGCCTCTCATAATATTCAAAGACAAAAGATTACAAATTAAAGACATTACAACTTCTTGTTGATGAAAGTTGATCTTCAATTTCTTCCGATCTTGAAGATCTTTTCTCTTCGCCACACCTTGCAAGGTTGCTTCATCTTTTCGTATCTTTTTTTTTCACGATCAAAAGTCCCCTTTTCCCAGTGCCCCAAATTCCAACTAAATAGTTTCCAAACAACTAAAAACAATGCGAAATGCGCAAAATGCCCTCGGATATCCAAAGGAGTTAAAATAAGAAAAATCAGAATTTTGGGCGAAATGGCCAACACGGGCCGTGTCAGGTGACACTGTTGCCCGTGTTGGATCCTCTGTAGGTTCAACAAGGCACACCATGTTGACACGGGCTGTGTCAGGTGACACGGGCACGCGTGTCAGCCCACTATTTACTGGGCTCAGGATAGCTTGTTCTGCACATGCTGACAAGGGTCGTGTCAGCTGACAAGGGCCGTGTCAGCTGAAACGGGCACCCGTGTCAGCCCCCTGTTTTGTCTGTTTTTCGCTTTTCTTTAAGTCTCTAACCTCCCTTCTTACGGTACGCACTTTCGGACTTGTAATCTAACCTGGAAACCAACAGTCTAAACAGAAACGCATAAAATGCGACAAAAGGCGAAAAACTACTAATGTAACATAAACAAACGGAAATTCATAAAATGCAATAAACTAAAGAAATCACTAAAATAAAACGCAAAAAGTTACCGATTCATGAAGATTCCATGCTGGATAGATGATGAAAACTGAGTGTAAATGGTGGTCGATCACAACCCCAAACTTATCTCATTGCTTTTCCTCAAGTGATGCAAGAGACAAAGCGGAGGTCAACCATGGATTCTTTTCTTTCGTCAACACAACTGATGTTCTTCGCAACTTGGTTTTCTCCTTCTCGATTAAGTTTCCGGTTTACCCATTCGACATTCTCCACTACCTTATCATTTCAGAGAGTTCTTTTACCTGCAAGCTTCTTCACACTACTCACCAAATCCCTCGAGGTTTAGGTGTTTAGCACTCAATAAATCAAGGTATGCAATATCAACTCTTACTTTTTGAATAGATTCTACGTCAACTGCACAAACACAATTCACACACTTTAAAAGGTCTTCAAGGTTGTAACGGGGCTTACGTACGGTGGGAGAGTAGACAACAAAATGGATTACAAAAGGTTTTACAGCTCGACATTCATGTTGTTGTTTTTCATTGTGCAAGAATTTTATTTTTGGGGTGTCGTCCAATCTTGACTCTTTTTCTACTCAAATTCATATTAATGCATGAGTATATTTCTAAAGAAAATGCTTATATTTTCATTTCTCTATATAGATACCCTTTTTTTTCATTTCTTTTTCTATTTCTTTTTCCGGTAGAAGCGGATGTTTCTATAGTTTTAAAGCACTTGCCATTTTTCAACAACATTTTTATTCTACGGATGAATACCCAAACTTATCTTTTTGCACAAGTTTTACATTACACAGTCATGCCAAGTTAGGGTAGGGAGTGTATGGCTAAGGGTTAACATGATGGTTTACAAAAACAAAGGGTTACAGGCTCAAAGGGGTTAACAACGGATGAAAAAAACATTATGGGTGGCTAGAAAGGTTCAAAGGTTGAAAACAAACAACATGCCTTAGTGTGCGTTTTTGTATTGTGCTGTATTAGTAGAACTTACGCAAAATTAGAGAGATAGAGTCATACCTGAATGCGCTCTTTTTGTGTTTGGTTAAGCTAAAATCTCACCATGTTGGGTAAGCTTGCAGGCTCCAAACATTCTTTATGACAGACAACTTCTATATCAGCTTGGGCTTACCTTCTTCTTTTTCGGTCGGGATTTCCAAGTTGCGTCCAACATTTTGTTTCTCAACTGTGTCACCTCCCAGGTTGCCTCGGGAGAAAGTTCGGGGTTGCGTCTTTTAGTCACTGTCCACTAGTCTCTCATTTCTCCAGCATCATCTACTTTCATCTATAACTTACAAAAATAAAAACAACCACACAACGACAAACAAAATAACACACAGACACAATAAAAATAAAATATAAAGCAATTCAATTAAAAACCTCCCCACACCTGAACCAAACATTGTCTAGAATGTTTAAAGTTAAGATATGATGAGCACTTACAGCGATTATTGAGGAGGTGGTGGCGGGTATGGATAATGCAACATCATGCGTTGCGTCATTGCGTTCATCTCATCCAAAACCGTCCCTTGACGGCGTTGTTTAGCTCCAAACCAGGTGAGCTCCTCACCTTGCCCGGAGGCTTGAGTTGGTTCCGGCGGTTGTTGGTAAAAAGGCTCCTCGGTGCTCGGTGCACCTTCCATCGGTTCATCTGCAGGCAAAGAGTCAAACAAATCTTCGTCCCCCTTTTCCGGTTTGGGACAGTCATAGAGCCAGTTGGCTCTGTTAGTGATACTGATAAAATCGTAAGCAGGTAAATCAAGAACATGTACTTTTTGGCACATAAGAGAGTAGTAGTCTTGTTTTATCGTGATCATGCCTTGCTAGATCAAGGCGGCCATGTCCAGTTTGCTTTTACCTGGCATCTGGGGGGAGTCAACTAGAGCAGCACCAAATCCAAAGTGGTCGGCAATCTGAGTAATCATTCCGCCAACAGAAATGTCGCCTGAAGTAGCGTGACCAATTCTCCCTAAGTAGTCAGCTGCAAAGGCTGCTACGTTGATCGGAGCCTGGGATGCTATACTGTATAGGAAGAACACCTATGCTGTCTCCGCGACCAAAAATGGTGTATGCCAATGCCTTTTGTGCATACCGGAAACATAGGTTATGGATATAGGATGCCTTTTGCCCTTTGGAAACATATTTATTATTACCTGTTATGGTGGTCCAAAATTCCGCCGGGACAAATGTATCGGGCACCGCTCTAGGGCCTACGATTGGGAGTTTTAAAATCCTCCATAATTCCTCCACAGTCAGTTCCATATCAGTATTCAATAAACGAAATTGCAACCTACCGTAATATTCTTTTTCCATTCCATTCCACCTGTTTTTCAGCTTGAACTCGATGGTTCTCAGAAATTCCAGCGTGATGCGCACGAAAGTAGGTGCTTCCAGCTGCATAAATTCTAGCATCCCTAGGGTGTGGAACATTCGGTGTACCTCCGCTTGTAAACCCAGTTCCTGTAGTGTGCCATTACACATATACCTCGTAGGGGTTAATTTCCTTTTTAAATGAACCGCATACATTTTTTGATGCTCTAGGTTCTCGAACATAATGTCGTGCTCGTTTAGGGTTCTCCACGCTCTTTGTCGGGGACGGGATGATTCCGCCACATTTTTTCTTTTTTCGACTCGGCGAGACATATTGTACCTGCACACAGTAAAAAGACACAAGAATTTAGAAAGAGAGATTAAGTGAAAAATATTACCGTAGGAGTGTTGAGGGTAGAGAGTGGTGAACTTTTTGTGAAGACGGATGGAGAAACGACGGAGATAGGCGGTGAAAGGAGGTAGTTTTTGAGTGAAAATTATGGAGGTATTAGGTCTATTTGAGAGAAAGAAGGTGGAGATGAAGAAGTATGAAGGTAATTTGGTAAATAAGGAAAGAAGTGGGGATTAGGTGTATTTATAGGGTGATTTTCGGTGGTGGGCCCCTCCTCCAACGGTCAAATTTGCATGGTGAAAGGTGCCCAGCGCAACACGCCCCCTTGACATGGGCCGTGTCATTCTCAAAAGCGCTTAACACCAACTTATTTCGTCCAGGGCTGACACGGGCGGCCGTGTCAGGCCCCTGGAAAACCAATTTTCCAACACCATATTCCTCTTCCTGACACGGGTCGTGTCAGCTGACATGGGCGCCCGTGTCAGGCCCCTGTTTTCTCATTTTTCTTGATTTATTTGTCTTGTGCTATGCACGGCTTTAGCTTCCGAATTTTTTAAGAGATTTGTTGCGACCACTACCTTTAACTCCTCTATCAAACATTGTATACACCTGCAAGTACATAACACGCAACCAAACAAAGAAAATGATTAGATACAAAAGTGTGGGTTGCCTCCCACGTAGCGCTTCGTTTAACGTCGCTTGGCTCGACGGTTGCGCATCTTATCAGACAAGATGAACAACATCAATTTGACCCACAACTTGCCCCATATTGTACGGCTTCAATCTCTGGCCATTCACTTTAAAAATATCTCCATTGGAAGGGTTTTTTTATTTCAACCGCTCCATGGGGATATACTTTGTGCACCACAAATGGACCTGACCATTTCGATCTCAATTTTCCAGAGAACAACTTCATTCTTGAATTGAACAGTAGTACCCTCCGTCCTTCCCAGAACTCCTTCCTTTGGATTCTTCTGTCATGCCATTTCTTCATTTGATCTTTGTAGATCTTTGCATTTTCATATGCCAGGTTCCTAAATTCTTCCAACTCGTGGAGTTGAAGGATTCGGGATTCTCCTGCTTTCTCAAGATCCAAGTTAAGGAATTTGGAAGCCCACAAGGCTTTCTGTTCCAGCTCCAAGGGTAGATGACATGCCTTACCATATACCAATTGATATGGGGACATACCAATCGGTGTTTTGAAAGTAGTACGATATGCCCACAGTGCATCATCAAGCTTACTCGCCCAATCCTTGCGAGAAGCATTAACCGTCCTTTCTAGGATTTGTTTCAGCTGCCGATTTGACACTTCAACTTGACCACTTGTTTGCGGGTGGTATGGAGTGGCTATCCGGTGTTTCACATTGTATTTCAAGAATAACTTCTCCATTAGGTGATTTAAGAAGTGAGTTCCTTCATCACTAATAAGAGCTCTTGGCACTCCAAACCTGACAAATATGTTTTCTTTCAAAAACTTGACCACCACTTTGGGATCATTTGTTGATAACGCGACTGCTTCTACCCACTTCGAAACATAATCCACTGCCACCAAAATGTAGTTCTTTCCAAATGACTGTAGAAACGGCCCCATAAAGTCAATACCCCACACATCAAAGAGTTCAACTTCCAACATGGGATTTTGCGGCATCTGATTTCTTTTCGAAATATTTCCCATCCTTTGGCATTTATCGCACTCTTTGATCATTTACTAAGCATCTTTGAATAGTGTCGGCCAATATAGACCTGATTGGAGGACTTTGGCAGCAGTTCTATCACCACTAAAGTGTCCACCATAGTCCGAATCATGACAAGCTTTCAGCACATCCCTCTGTTCTTCTTCTGGAACAAATCTTCTGACCAACCCGTCTACTCCCTTCTTGTACAAGAAGGGGTCGTCCCACAAATAGAACCTGCAATCATGAACAAACGTTTTCTTACGGTTAGAGTCAAATTCATCCGGTATCACCCCGCCTACTAGATAGTTCACATAGTCTGCGAACCAAGGCATTCCAATAACAACAAGGATATGTTCATCAACAAACTCATCCTTTATTGGGCGCTTTTCCTTATTCTCTTCTATTGGGGACATCCGGGAAAGGTGATCTGCTACAGTGTTTTCGCACCCTCTTTTGTCCCGGATCTCCACATCAAACTCTTGGAGGAGCAGGATCCACCGTAATAGTCTTGGCTTTGAGTCCTGTTTAGCAAACAAATACTTCAAAGCAGCATGGTCAATATAAACAATGACTCTAGAACCCAACAGATATTGCCTGAACTTGTCAAAGGCATAGACTACAGCTAACAACTCCTTTTCGGTAGTTGCATAATTCATCTATGCAGGGTTCAACACATGACTGGCATAATATATAACATGCAGAAGCTTATCTCTTTGTTTCCCAAGCACTGCTCCCACTGCGATGTCACTCGCATCACACATGATCTCAAATGGTAGAGACCAGTCAGGAGCAATAACAATAGGTGCCGTCACCAATTTATTTTTTATCGTTTCAAAAGCAATGGCACAGTCTTTATCAAAAATGAAAGCCTTGTCCTTAACCAACAGGGTAGTTAAGGGTTTAGCTATCTTGGAGAAATCTCTTATGAACCTACGGTAGAAACCTGCATGTCCTAAGAAGCTTCTTATACCTTTTTCATTCACAGGAGGTCGCAGCTTTTCGATTACCTTAATCTTGGCTTGGTCCACTTCTATCCCTTTGTGAGAGATTTTGTGACCTAAGACTATTCCTTCTCGAACAATTGTCGCAACCTGAAAAATACAGTGTGCGAAAAAACAACTGGCGAAAGAAAAAGACAGAAGAGTCGCCGCCGTGCGTTATTCATCCCAAAGGAGGGAAAGGAAACGCTCGAAGTAAACCTGCAAAAGGAAAGGACAAGACGGGGTCTCGCAACCAAATCTTGGGTTCGGGAGTCGGTTATACGAAGGGAAGGTATTAGCACCCCTACGCATCCGTAGTACTCTACGGGATCCACTTTTGTAGTTTTCGTCTAAAGGGTGTGAGTTTATCTTGTGCTGTTTGCCAAAAAAAAAGGGTTAAATGAAAATGACTCGCGCAGATGTCGCATCCACTGCATACGTATCTCATCTGAATATGAGAATTAGAGTCTTCGTAGCTCGGCTACCTATGGGTTGGGGGGATGTGTGCTCGCTAAGACACCGCGTCTTATGCCTACGTATCTCATCTGGCCTGAGAATCAGAGCAAAACGTAGTTCGGCTAACTACGGGGTTATGGATTGGGTTTTGGGCGAACAACGTTACTACGCAATCTACCGGATGCTCGACCTTTGGAGACTTACTCGCCTGTAGTAGAAGGAGTTAACGTGTTGCTTTCGGTTTTAGGGTTTGGGATGCTCTAGGGAAAAAAGGCAATCCTTGACGAAGGAACCGCGCTACCTGCAGGGATATGAATACAAAACACAAAACATGTATCTCGAAGTAAAATGCCACCGAGGGCCTCAAACGTTGCCTCCTATCGAGGTCTTCCAGCTAGGAAAGCAGTAAAATGCGAGAAAAATGTAAAAGTACCACGCGGATAAAGATCCGAAGTAACAGCAACCAAGGGGACAAGAAACCCAGAGATCTCTCAAGCTGGTACCATCAAAGAAAAGTGAGTCAGTACAGGTAATCGGAATGAACCTCCAGGGGTTATCCCACAAATAAAGTGGGAAACCACGCAAGTTATCCCTGCAAAAGTCATGTGAGCCCTCACAAAAATGCAACAAAAGGGTTAGTGAAACATCATAAGCATTTTTTCATGATCAACAGTATGGTTTCAAAAAAACTCAAACCCTGTGGCATACATTTCAGAAATTAAACGGTTAAACATTACAGGCATTGTTTATACATTCATATACATATTAAACCCATGGGCAAAGGTAATGGGAATAATGGCAAACCTGATTGGAGAGCTTGATTGAAATTGAGTTGCACCCGTGAGGTTTACAAAACAATCTTCAGGGTTTATGTGAGGCAGAGGTGATTCTGTGTAGTTGAGTTCCCTTCGGGGTTTGGAGGCTGCTCTGAACTCTGTTAGGTCTTCTCTCACTATCTTTTTCCTCAGGGTTTTGTTCCAAGGAAACCTCAGAGTATTTTGCCTCTCTTCAAAATCCCCATTTTTGTTCTGTGTTCTCTCAAGTGAAGCCTTGGTATTTATAGACTGAATTTCATGGTTTTGTGGGCTCAAATGAGAGAGACCCAAGTCCAAAATTTTTTTATTATATTTTATTTATTTAATTAATTAATTAAAATTTTTTATTATTATTTTTATTTTATTTTTTTGTAAAAAATTATTATTATTATTATTATTATTATTTCTTTTTTTTCGTTTTTTTTTTTTTTTTTTGGATCTAATTCAGATTGACATGGTGAAATGCTAAATGAATGCATGAATGAGGAGGGCAAATTTTGGGGTGTTACAGCTGCCCCTATTCAATCATCAGCTAACCCGAGTAGGATGAAAGCGAACAGCTTATCAGACAAACGGGATGAGCTATGATTGAATACCAAAGATAGACCGAAAATTTGCGCTCCGAGAACACCACAAAAAACGCGGAAATACACCGCGCTGTTTATTTTCCTTCCGATCCTCTGGCTTAATCTGGAGTTTCGATCCTCTGGCTGAACCTATACTCAATTTAGTCCTCTGGTTGGATATTAATTTTGATCCTCGGGCTGGATACGATTTTGATCTTCTGGCTAGATCTTCTTCGTTTCGATTCTCTGGCTGAATCTATTTCCTTTGATTCTCTGGCTGAATCCATTTTCGGTCTTCGGGCTAGACCTGACTTTGATCTTCTGGCTAGATTTGGAGTGTCGATCCTCTGGCTGAATCTGAACTTAATTTAATTCTCTGGCTGAATCTACTTCGATCTTCTGGCTAGATCTGAATTGTTTCGATTCTCTGGCTGAATCTATTTCCGGTCTTCGGGCTAGACCTGACTTCGATCTTCTGGCTAGATCTTCTTCGATCTTCTGGCTAGATCTCCTTTGTTTCGATTCTCTGGCCGAATCTATTTCGATCTTCTGGCTAGATCTGGATTGTTTTGATGATAAATTCCCATCATTAGGATCCCGCATCTGAGGCATGCGCTGGTTGACCCTCTTTTGAAATCTACACCCAACCTTCATATTAGATATGCAGCTTCAAGCATATTCCACTTTTGGGCTTCGTATATATTCTTCGGGCTAGAACATGTTGTAACGACTCCTCAATTAGACTTGCTGGGGAAATAAAGCTTGTAGGCGACTTCATTGGGGAATCTTCAAATTGAGCCTCAGGCTGACTCTTGGAAAAACGATTCTCAGGCTGAATCTTCAAAAATGACCCTCATGCTGGATCACGGGAAAACGATTCTCAGGCTGAATCTTCAAAAAGTGACCCTCATGCTGGATCACGGGAAAACGATTCTCAGGCTGAATCTTCAAAATGACCCTCAGGCTGGATCACTCACGCTTGATCCTCTGGCTGGATCTCATGACCTTGGTTGTAAAGTAATTCTTCAGTCTGCTCGGAAGAACCTGTTTATCAGCTTATGTGTATGCTTGATATGATATGCATGCGAATGCAAATGCTATGCATGGTGTAAAAGAAAAAAAGAAATCTGCTAGGGGAAGCAAACTCCGGTAGGGAACAGATCGTTGTATCAATCCTTGAATGCTCTGTGGGGAATGATCCGTCTGCCGGGACCAATGAGCCACCAAAAATAAATTGGCTGCTTGAAAAGTCGACCTTGCGGGGGGAGTATCAACTATGGAAACTTTGTTCGGCGAGGCTCTGTGAGGAGAGTCTGTGGGGAAAACACTTCTTGGGGAAATGTCGTAGGAAACGACCTTTGCTGGGGATATGAACTTGCTAATCGTCCTCTAGCTGGGGATTAGAACAAATCTGTTAGAAATAATCTGCTGGGGATGAGATGAACACTGGGAACACCACCCTCTTGTCCGTTGGGTATGCAACCACTCCGCTGTTGCTAGGAAGATACAGTCTGACACCGTCAACTCCGCTGGGGATATATAGTCTGGATACTGTCAACTCTACTGGGGATAGACAGTCTGGATACTGTCAACTCTGTTAGGGAACATGCTCTGCTGAGGAGAGACTTTGTCAACCGCTTGGGGATGAGGATTCATGACTTGGCATCCGGTTCCTGTGACCTGCAACCAAAAATACACGTATGCCTCGGGGGAATTACTCGGTTTGAATTCACCGTCCGGGATTAAGCACATTCAAAGCAATTTTAAATGTTTTCCTGTGCAAATCATCTGCAAAAGCCACCATTATGTTCATATGCAATATGTTTTATCAAAAATTCGGACATTTTTGTAAACAAACTGATAAATGAAAAATAAAGAGGCTCTTTAACTGAATTATTCGACTCTTACTGGGGAGAAAATTTGTGCCTGGAATAGGCGAGGGTATCAGGAAGCTGATCCCTGAAAAGAGGTGATCGCTATAAAAAGAGCAAGAGAAACTGTCCTAATGGCAATGTGGAAACGGGGTCCCACTGAGTTTCGACTCTGCTATGGCTCGTATGTCCTCAAGACGCTCTGCTCATCTTGCTTTCTGAAGTGGATGATTAGTCGATCTTTAACCTTCGAAGATTGCCGGATTGAATGAAACGGTGATATAACACTGATGAACTCAGATCATAGTCATTCGCTTATTCCCTAACTTTTGCCTGGATCGCCCCCTTTTCGGGTTTTCAATCCACCGGGATACCCATTTTTGCCTGAGCCGCCCTTTTGGGTTTTCGACTCACCGGGTGTACTCTTTTTTTATATCCCTAATTTTTGCCCGAACCTCTTTATTCTTTTTTTTTGGTTCGTCGGGATGCCCCTTTTTTTCCTGGACTATTCTTTTTACTGTCCAGCGGGTCTATTTTATGCGAAGTATTTTTTAACTGCGTCTGAGTTAACAGGGGACGGGAATCCTTCGCCCTCCATGGTTGTTAGCGTCAAAGCTCCGCCATAGAAAATCCTTTTAACCACGTACGGACCCTCATAGTTCGGTGTCCATTTGCCCCTGTGATCTGTGTTGGGAGGAAGAAATATTTTGAGTACCAATTCACCGACTCGATACTCACGAGAGCGCACTTTCTGACCAAATGCTTTCTTCATTCGTCTCTGACCGAGATACGTCAATTCTGGGTACGTAGTTCCAGCATAGCACCATTTCCCTGTTGGTTTGATTGATAACCAAAGCTGAGTCCCCGTATACATCCAGGGATTTAATCTGTATTTTGACGGCTTCCTCAAGTCTTAGGATACAAGCTTCGTATTCGGCTTCATTGTTGGTGCAGGGAAAAGTTATTCTGGCACCAAATGGCATATGAACCCCCTTTCCGGTGTGATCAACACTATACCAACTCCGTGACCATTGACGTGGACCGCCCCATCAAACATCATAACCCATTTGGATTCAGGGTCAGGCCCTTCCTCCGGGAGTGGTTCCTCTCAATCTTTCGATTTGAGAAACATGATGTCCTCATCAGGAAAGTCAAACCTCATAGGTTGGTAATCATCAATCGGTTGCTCTGCAAGATAGTCTGACAAGACACTTCCCTTGATGGCTTTTTGTGAAGTGTATTGGACGTCGTACTCTGTCGGTATCATTTGTCGCCTAGTAACCTTTCCGGTAAGTGCTGGCTTTTCAAAAATATACTTGACTGAATCCATTTTTGATATCAATAGAGTCGTGTGAGTCAACATATACTGTCTTAGTCGGCGAGCAGCCCATGCCAAAGCGCGGCAAGTTTTCTCGAGCAATGAGTATCTTTGTTCACAGTCGGTAAACTTTTGCTAAGGAAGTATATTGCATGCTCTTTTTGACCTGACTCGTCATGCTGACCGAGCACATAACCCATCGACCTTTCTAACACAGTCAAGTACATGATCAACGGTCTTTTCTCTCTGCTTATAGACTTGCCCCGATCTTGATCTCTTTCTTGTCGTCTTCGGTACCAATGTTGATGGTCTCAACCACCTCCTGACAAGGTGTAATAGCTCGGTCCTCCTGTTTCAACAATCTGGCTAACCCTTCAGGCAATTCACAATCTTCCTCAGCCCCTTCTTCGGCTTGATAGATAGGATTGTCGAAGTCATACTTGGCCATAGCAGTGTCGTTAGCAGTGAGATCCGGGTGGTCGGCTCTGCATGATGGAGGATCATGCTTTACCTTAGAATGAGAGATTTTTTTTTTGGAAAGAAAGAAAAAACGAAAAAAGAAACATTGCCATTTTTTGGTAAAAAGTAAAAAAAACTGAAAGAAAGAGAACACAAAATTGTTTGCAAAAACCGTCCTTTATTGATGATAAAAATAATTGCGAAACGTAACTAAATGGATGGCCCTACAAATGAGCCGTTACACCTTGGGCAAAGTGTAAGACTTTATTATGCATGTAATAAAGGAAAACAATAAAAATCACTCTTTCAGTAGAGTAACCCGAACGGTTTTTTCAGACGACCAATTGTCGAGCTTTTCTCCCGGGACACACGGGCGAATCCAGCTATCTAAGTCACAGTCGCTGTCAGCCTTGTCTTCATCTGCAGCATTGACGACGTGGGAAGTAACCAAACCCCCGCTGGAGAAAGTACCGACTTCATTCTTCTGAGATCCCGGAGCATACCCCAATCCAAACTTGTCTTCTTTGATGACTGGCTCCACAAATTTGCCCCAGCCTTGGGCATTATCGGCCTTGACCACTTCAACAGCATTAATCCCCTGCCCGCCGTGAGCCGGCATCGGGTTCTGGATAACATTAGGCACCAGAGCAAAATTGATAGCCTGGGCGTCTCTCAAATCTTGTACCTTTAACTGGAGAGCCTTGCAATTATCTGTAGTATGGCCAGGTGCGTTGAAGTGAAAAGCACATCTGACGTTGACATCATAACCTCTAGGCAAATTATTGGGATCGATTGGCGGAGCCTGAGTTCTCAACGTAACCAGATTCATGTCAATCAGCTTGGGAAGTAATACTGAATAAGGCATTGGGATTGGCTCGATGACCCGGTCCGTCTGCCTTGGACGTTGTTGATAGTGTCTCTGCTGACCCGGATTACCTCCTTGTTGTTGATTGTTGTACCTGGGTTGTTGTTGCGGATGACATTGCGGTTGAGGAACAGGTGTTGGAATAGTGACTGCGGCCACTTGATCTTGATAATAATTAGGGCGTCCTCTACCCCTGCCTCTGCCGGTATACACAGTGCTTGTCTCGCCTTCTTTTCTTTGCTGACCGTTACCAGCAAACGGTCTCTTGGGACCTGATGAGTTGGAAGCACTATTGTCTTGAATTCGGCCCATCTTCAACAGACTCTCGATTCTTTCTCCAGCAATTACTATCTCTGCAAAGTTGATTGACGGGCAAGCAGCCAATCTCTCAATATAATTGCCTTGAAGAGTGTTCATGAACATGTCCGCCATCTCCCTTTCAGACATAGGGGGTTGGACGGACGCAGCAATCTGTCTCCAACGCTGAGCATACTCTCTAAAGGTTTCCTTGGCAGTCTGAGACATACCTTGCAACAAGGTCCGATTTGGAGCCATGTCCAAGTTGTATTGATATTGCTTGACAAAAGCCTCTGCCAAGTCTTTCCAGCTCTTGATGGTAGTACGGGACAAATGAGAATACCATTCACGAGAAGCTCCAGTTAGACTGTCTTCAAAATAGTACATCCACAGCTTTTCATCTTCCGTGTGAGCTCCCAACCTTCCTAGATAAGATTGGAGATGAGTGCGTGGGCAAGAAGCCCCGTTGTATTTCTCAAAAGTAGGGGGTTTGAACTTGTGAGGAATCCTTACTCCCTGAACCAGACCAAGATTTGTGACATCAAAACCTAAGGAATTTTGAGACTCCAAAGATTTGAGCTTCACAGCAAGCTCATCCATACGGCGAGTGGTATCGAGGGCCTCATCGTGCAAAGAAAATTGATCACACTGATAATCTTCAGTAACGGGGTTCCCGTTAATCCGAATTCCTTGATTCACATTGTACCTTCCGCCAATACCATTTCCAACATTCCCTGTGTTGACAACATTACCCGGGTTTCCATCAGCATTTGCGTTACCCGCGTTACCAGTGTTCACAGGGTTATCAGCGTTCCCAGGGTTACCAGGGTTTCCCTCAGCATTTGGTATCTCCACCTCCGGATCGGGCCTCGGTTGCTCAACCAATTCCCTCAGCTTTTCTTGACCTGCTGCCATACCAGTCATCAATGTCATGAACTGATCCATCCTTTCACGCATATCAGCCAGCTCTTTCTGTACTTGGTCCATCGCTAGTCGTGGACGGTTTTCCTTTGTCGGATATCTGTGAACTCGCTTGGGACCAATAACTGCCTGATACAGGGAACAAACATTAGACACTGCGGTGACACCTGCAAAACAGACAAGGGTTAATATGCATGGTATGCGATGCACTGCTTGTTCAGTTTTAAGGCACCCCCGTTTTGAAAGGGAATACCCTGCAAATGAATAAGCATGAGATGTTGGATGCAAATATGCAGATGATGTTATGTAATGCAATGGCATGTCAATCAGAATTACTGGATCCGCTTGAACATCTGTCAGGTTGCACTGCCTGGAGAGAAATTAAGAGGATCAAGCAAAGCACACCAAACAAAGGTCATGGGATGGATCATGTTATCCTTAATATCAACCATCCATTTTGGCGGATTATGGTTTACACCTTATCAACACCCAAGTTTCATTGATATTAAGGATACCTGAACGGATCAACCATGAATCAAGGGTTTGTTGCAAGTCACGAGCATGGAGTTTAGGTTAAGAACCACCCAAAAGGAGTGTACTAAGGTTTAAACCTGCCAAACATGTTCTACAAAAGGTTCCCATAGTCATAATCCCATCTTTCGGATATTATCAGAGGAACGACTACTCGTATTCCAACAATATTCTCAAGAGAGACTCTTATGAGTGTAGTATCGCGTAACAATCGTATCAAATCTTACATTTGAACGACTTTCGCACTACGTCCTACGAATAGGCCAAGATGGGTTTGGTAAACTAAGGTCCTCGGCTTCTTAGGTCTATATTGGAACAAGTAATGTCTAACCACAACTTACTTATGTGACATTATTGATCTCAACATGACCTCCACCAAGTGAATGGGCTTGCAAGTCAACTCGCTAAGGAATAACTCCACACAAGTCGACAAGACTATGCCATTCTCCTATCCTAAGTGCACTCGAGTTCGGGTATAGAACTCATCTCACAAAGATCACCAAGCAGCCATAGCCAACCAACAGATACAACAATGATATGTACACAATGTAATAAGGTAAAGCAGGTAAATAAATAACTGTACAAAAGCATGAACACCCAATAAACAAACAAACTACAAAAGCTAGGACGGACTCGCTTAGGGAAGATGGACCAGCAAGAAGTCAACTTCTTAGCGTCCCCAGCAGAGTCGCCAGCTGTCGCAACCTGAAAAATACAGTGTACGAAAAAACAATCGGCGAAAGAAAAAGACAGAAGAGTCGCCAACGTGCGTTATTCATCCCAAAGGAGGGAAAGGAAACGCTCGAAGTAAACCTGAAAAAGGAAAGGACAAGACGGGGTCTCGCAACCAAATCTTGGGTTCGGGAGTCGGTTATACGAAGGGAGGTATTAGCACCCCTACGCATCCGTAGTACTCTACGGGATCCACTTTTGTAGTTTTCGTCTAAAGGGTGTGAGTTTATCTTGTGCTGTTTGCCAAAAAAAAAAAAAGGGTTAAATGAAAATGACTCGCGCGGATGTCGCATCCACTCCATACGTATCTCATCTGAATATGAGAATCAAAGTCTTCGTAGCTCGGCTACCTATGGGTTGGGGGGATGTGTGCTCGCTAAGACATCGCGTCTTATGCCTACGTATCTCATCTGGCCTGAGAATCAGAGCAAAACGTAGTTCGGCTAACTACGGGGTTATGGATTGGGTTTTGGGCGAACAACGTTACTACGCAATCTACCGGATGCTCGACCTTTGGAGACTTACTCGCCTGTAGTAGAAGGAGTTAACGTGTTGCTTTGGGTTTTAGGGTTTGGGATGCTCGAGGGAAAAAAGGCAGTCCTTGACGAAGGAACCGCGCTACCTGCAGGGATATGAATACAAAACACAAAACATGTATCTCGAAGTAAAATGCCACCGAGGGGCTCAAACGTTGCCTCCTATCGAGGTCTTCCAGCTAGGAAAGCAGTAAAATGCGGGAAAAATGTAAAAGTACCACGCGGATAGAGATCCGAAGTAACAGCAACCAAGGGGACAAGAACCCAGAGATCTCTCAAGCTGGTACCATCAAAGAAAAGTGAGTCAGTACAGGTAATCGGAATGAACCTCCAGGGGTTATCCCACAAATAAAGTGGGAAACCACGCAAGTTATCCCTGCAAAAGTCATGTGAGCCCTCACAAAAATTCAACAAAAGGGTTAGTGAAACATCATAAGCATTTTTTCATGATCAACAGTATGGTTTCAAAAAAACTCAAACCCTGTGGCATACATTTCAGAAATTAAACGGTTAAACATTCAAGGCATTGTTTATACATTCATATACATATTAAACCCATGGGCAAAGGTAATGGGAATAATGGCAAACCTGATTGGAGAGCTTGATTGAAATTGAGTTGCACCCGTATGGTTTACAAAACAATCTTCAGGGTTTATGTGAGGCAGAGGTGATTCTGTGTAGTTGAGTTCCCTTCGGGGTTTGGAGGCTGCTCTGAACTCCGTTAGGTCTTCTCTCACTATCTTTTTCCTCAGGGTTTTGTTCCAAGGAAACCTCAGAGTATTTTGCTTCTCTTCAAAATCCCCCTTTTTGTTCTGTGTTCTCTCAAGTGAAGCCTTGGTATTTATAGACTGAATTTCATGGTTTTGTGGGCTCAAATGAGAGAGACCCAAGTCCAAAATTTTTTATTATATTTTATTTATTTAATTATTTAATTAATTAATTAATTAATTAAAATTTTTTATTATTATCTTTTTTTTTTTTTTGTAAAAAATTATTATTATTATTATTTATTTATTTTCGTTTTCTCTTTTTTTTTTTTTTTTTTTCGTTTTTTTTTTTTTTTTTTTTTTTTGGATCTAATTCTGATTGACATGATGAAATGCAATATGAAATGCTAAATGAATGCATGAATGAGGAGGGCAAATTTTGGGGTGTTACAACAATGAAGTGACATTTCTCCCAATTGAGAATTAGATTGGTCTATTGGCATCTTTCTAATACAAGGGAAAGGTTAGTTAAATAATTATCAAAAGAAAAACCAAATACCGAAAAGTCATCCATGAAGACCTCCATATGCTTTTCAAGCATGTCCGCAAAAATGGAGGTCATGCATCTTTGGAATATGGATGGAGCATTACATAACCCGAATGGCATTCTTCTGTATGCGAAGATACCATAGGGGCATGTAAAAGCTGTCTTCTCTTGATCTTCCGGTGCAACAGCTATCTGGTTGTATCCAGAGTATCCATCAAGGAAACAATAGTACTCATGACCTGCCAACCTTTCCAACATCTGATCAATGAATGGTAGCGGAAAACGGTCCTTTCTGGTTGCTAAATTCAACCACTTGTAGTCGATGCACACATGCCAACCCATGACCGTCCTAATAGGGAGTAACTCATTTTTTTCATTCCTTATAACTGTAGTTCCTCCATTCTTCGGGACCACATGCACCGGACTCACCCAAGAGCTATCGGATATGGGATAAATTAACCCGGCGTCTAACAGTTTAATAACCTCTTTCTTAACCACTTCCTTCATCACGGGGTTTAGTCGTCTTTGTGGTTGCACCACTGGTTTGTGACCATCCTCCATGAGAATTTTATGCATACACACCGTAGGGCTAATTCCCTTCAAGTCTCCTATTGCCCATCCCATGGCACTTTTGTGTTTCTTCAAAACCTTTACAAGATTGTCTTCTTGAGAAACCTCTAGATGAGAGCTTATAATAGTCGGGCATTTGCTTTCGAGGTCTAGAAAAACATACTTGAGATTGTCAGGTAACTGTTTCAGCTCAGCCACTTTCTAGGTCTCATCTTTCTTTTCTTCAACTTGAGGTTCCCTTAAGTTTTCCCATCGGAGTGATCAGGATCCATTAAAGGGTTGTTGTGTTGCCATCAAAGTTAAGACTTCCATCTCCTTGTCATCCACCTCTTGAGTGTCTTCAAAGATTTAGAGACTTAGGACTCTCTCCAAGGGTAACTTTTGTCCACCTAGGTGATTCTCTTTCAAAACCATTTGATCAATAACCTCTATGTGTTGGCTGGTGGCCACATCATCTTTGTATTTCATGGTGTTGTGCACGTCAATTTTCAATTCTTCGTCATATACCTTTAGAGTCATGGTGCCTTCTTCTATATCGATCAAACACCTCCCGGTCTCCAAAAATGGTCTACCAAGAATGAGCGGTATCTCTTCATCTTTTGGCATTTCTAAGATCACAAAGTCTACCGGAAAAACAAACTTGTCAATCTTCACAAGAACATCTTCCACCACTCCATAAGGTCTCTTCACCGAGTGGTCAACAAATTGAAGTGTCATTCGGGTATCCTGTACTTTTCCAATCCCCGACCTCTTGTAAATGGATAAAGGCATGCGGCTCACACTTGCACCCAAGTCTATAAGGGCCTTCTTGAAAGATCTATCCCCGATAGTGCAAGGGATAGTTACCGAGCCTCGATCTTTCTTCTTTACCGGATCTTCACACCCTGCAAAATAGCACTGCAAGTTTCGGTTAGTACAATAGAGTCAGTGTTAGTGCTCCTCCTTTTTGAAATGATGCCTTTCATGAATTTGGCATAAGAGGGCATTTTCTCAAGTGCCTCCAAGAATGGAATGTTGATTTCAAGCTTTTTGAACATCTCCAAGAACTTTTCAAAGTTCTTCTCATGTTTCTCTTTCTTCTTATTTCTTGTTGGGAAAGGGAGTTTGACAACCTGCTTTGATTCACTAACTTTTTCTTTAGCCACAGGTTCAGGTACCGTCACCTCTTCACTAACAACTTCATTCTCTTTTATCTCCAAATCAACTTCAAGCAATTGGTCTTCTTGTTCATCATCTTTTTCAGGGACTTATTTTGCCTTACCACTCCTTGTGATAACAACACTCACATTATTATGCTCTCTTGGATTCGTAGCTGTAGCACTCGGTAATGCACCTGGTGTTTGCGAACCCGCAAGTTGTTGAGCAATCTGACTCATTTGCACTTCCAAATTTTTTATTGAAGCACCAGTTTTTCTCAGATTACTTCTAGTCTCCTCTTGAAAATGAGAACTTTGAACTGCCATTTTTTCAATGGCAATTTCCCAATCTGCTTTTCTTGGAACCTGTTGTTGAAATTGTTGTTGGGATGGGTGAAACTGCTGCTGCTGGTAAGGTTGTTGTTGTTGTGGACGCTACTGTTGTTGTGGTTGACTTTGATACTAGGTGGGCGCTTGCTTCTGAGCATTTCCTTGCTGGTCCTTCCAGGAGAAATTTGGATGATTTTTCCATCCAGGATTATATGTATTGGAGTAAGGATTATTCTACTTCAAAAAATTAATCTCTTCTACCTATTGAGCAGTTGCCACACAATGCATGGCGAAGTGAGGACCTCCACCAATTTCATAACTAACAACTTGAATAGGTTGGACCGGTTGTACTTGTGCCACCGTTTGAGTGTCAATAGTCATTTTCTTGAGTCTTCTCTCTACTTCAGCTGTTATTTGATCTTCCATCTTCACAACTTGATTTTCCAGTTTGAGATCAATGATACCTTCAGGTTGACTTACACTGCGGTCACAGAGTTCCAGATGCTCATTTGCTGCAATGACTTCAATGGTTTTCTTTATTCCAGTGGCTGTTGTAAAGTTTGTTGAGCCACCGGCAGTTGTGTCTATGAGTTGCTTAGTCTTCATTCTAAGTCCATTCACAAAATTTTGCATCTATTCAGTTGCATCCATCTTATGAGTAGGACATGCAACCAACAATTGCTTGAACCGCTTGTAAGCGTCTCCCAATGAATCTCCTTCCTTTTCTTTAAAATTGACAATATCATATCTCTTACGGATATACATAAAAGCAGTGAAGTACTCATTCAGGAATGTCGTCTCCATTTGTTGCCAAGTTGTTATGCTTCCCGCAGGTAAAGAGTAAAACCACTCTTCGGCATCTTCCGACAGTGTAAACGGGAACATAACCAACTTTTTAGCTTCCCCTGAGTGTCCCTCAATTTTCAACGATGTCGTCATGGTCAGAAATCTTTGTAAATGCTTGTTGGCATCTTCATTGATTTTTCTGGAGAACGGTCTCCTCTCGAGTTGACGAATCGTTGAAGGGTGCAGCTGAAAGTGATCAATATTTACCTATTGGTTCACAATTGTTAACCTTCCAGTAGGAGCATTTGCACCCCCATAGTCACCCTAAAGTATTTCTGCAGGAGGTAGTGGGGCTTCACCCTGTGGTTCAGCCATTGGTTCAGAAACAACTTCTGAGTCTTCTGAATGGACTGAAATAACTTCTTATTTTTTAGACTCAGAAACAATAGGGGCTGATTCTAAAAGTTCCAGCCTAGCTTTTTGTCGTCTTGCACGCAATAATCTTTCGGGTTTTGCGTCAAAAAGAAATTCAGCTGAGGCCTTACCTCGCATACACATATTAGACAATTATTAGAATAAACAATAATACAGAAAAAATTTAGCTGCAAAGCAACAAAATTCCAATTGAATTAGTTTTCAACTTATACTTTTGGCAGTCCCCGGCAACGGCGCCAAAAACTTGATCGGTAAAATAGCAAGTGTACTATTTGCACCAATGTATTAATAAAAAGGGAGTTATCCCGAGTATCGATCTCGAGGACTGCGTATAAAGTATCAATTTTTATAATAATTCAATTGAACAAAAGTTCATATGGGGTTTGATGATTGTTTTCACAATTGATAAGAAATAAAAATATAAATCGTATAAAACTCTTTTAGTCGATATGAGAAAATAATGCTAAGGTCAGGTGTATGAATTGCTGTGTATTCAACTTTTTCCATATCATATAACATCGATGCTATTATAATTCAAAATAGTTTCTCCAGAGTAGTTTTCTCTAATTCCTTAGCCAAAACCATTTAACAGGCAATTTCACTCCTAATTCCTTAGTCATACAAATCGCTGTTAAGAAATATTTATTTTATCAAGAATTTACGGTAACCACAGTTTGATCCTCATTCTTAAGTGATTAAAAGCGAGTTTTATTATAAAACAAGTGATAAGGTGGTTTGTCCGACATAAACCTTAACCAGAGATCAGAATTTCATTTGTTCGATAAAATTAAGCATTAAGCACGTTGTATAATAATTTGAATTACGAAAACATCAATGATTATAAGAACATGGATAAAATATTCATACAGTAGCAATTCAGGAACACCCCCTAGCATTGGGGGGTTTAGCCTCTCATAATATTCAAAGACAAAAGATTACAAATTGAAGACATTACAAGTTGTTGTTGATGAAAGTTGATCTTCAATTTCTTCCGATCTTGAAGATCTCTTCTCTTCTCCACACCTTGCAAGGTTGCTTCCTCTTTTCGTATCTTTTCTTTTCACGATCAAAAGTCCCCTTTTCTCAGTGCCCCAAATTCCAACTAAATAGTTTCCAAACAACTAAAAACAATACGAAATGCCCAAAATGCCCTCCGGATGTCCAAAGGAGTTAAAATAAGAAAAATCAGAATTTTGGGCGAAATGGCCAACACGGGCCGTGTCAGGTGACACTGCTGCCCGTGTTGGCTCCTTTGTAGGTTCAACAAGGCACGCCATGTTGACACGGTCCGTGTCAGGTGACACGGGCACCCATGTTAGCCCACCGTTTACTAGGCTCAGGATAGCTTGTTCTGCACATGTTGACATGGGTCGTGTCAGTTGACACGGGTTGTGTCAGCTGACACGGGCACCCGTGTCAGCCCCCTGTTTTGTTTGTTTTTCGCTTTTCTTTAAGTCTCTAACCTCCCTTCTTACGGTACGCACTTTCAGACTTGTAATCTAACCTAGAAACCAACAGTCTAGACAGAAACGCATAAAATGCGACAAAAGGCGAAAAACTACTAATGTAACATAAGCAAACGGAAATTCATAAAATGCAATAAATTAAAGAAATCAGAAAAAAAACGCAAAAAGTTACCGATTCATGAAGATTCCAATCAGTAGGACTTCAGACAACCAAAAGACAACAAGAATATAGGAGAATTGAGTGAGAATCGAAGACATGAAAAGTCTACAAATTCACCTTCAATGGAGCTTCAGATTGGCATGATCTTGTTTCCAATTATGCTTGGCCTTGCTTCAGATGCTTGATGGAAGAGAAATAGATCAAAGAAAGGGATAAACTCTTGGAGTTTCAATCTCAAAACAGTTGGAGATTTGAAACTCGATTTTCAAAGGAAATCTTCAAGCTTATCCTTCAATGGTGAGGTTTGGGGTTTCTGAATTAAAGCTTGGGCATGAGGTCCTCAATTCTGAGCAAGAGAGGTTCTATTTATAGCCATAGAGAATGATATTTGCACACTTCCAATTTAGGCCAAAATTTGAAAATCTTCTTTGCATGGTTGCATGGGCATGCATGAGGCCCATGAAATGATGCCATCTGATCCATAAACCAATGTGCAATGTACTGAAATCAACTTGGAAGCTCATGCAAGTGTGAATGGAAATTGGACCTTGAAAATATCCAAATGGTGCTTCAACTTTCGCCCATGCGCAAGTACCTCATACTTTGTCCAAATGAGATGATTTTGGACTTTTTAGAAAGGTGAGATCAAGGAGAAGAACTTTGATGTTGGAAACTTTTTAATTTGAAGCTATAATCATGATGAATTTTGAGGTGGAAGTTTGAGAAATCAAACATTTAAAAAAAATTCAAAGTACCATCGTGAAAGTTGAATAACTTTTTCCACGTTGAATAACTTTTTCTATGGATTTCAAATGATAAAAGTGACTTCGTGAAAGTTGTGTATATTTAAAACCTATTCAATTTGGTCACAAATTTGGCCCCATTTGGATTTGGCATGAAGGAGGTATGCGTTTTAGAAGTTGAGGAAAATCACTTGTTCAATGGTATTGGCCCAAAATTACCTATAATGTTTTCCCTTGGCACATGCATTTGCAAGTTGAATTTTCACTTCCTCCAAACATAAAAGTTGACGTAGACATCTTGAAATTGATTATGAAATTTGAATTTATTTCATATTAAAAAAATTGAGCAAGTTATGATCTTGGGAAGTTGACCTCCAAATTAGGGTTTAGACAAAATGACGTATAATCTTTCACCATAAAAAATGACTTTCCAAGAAAAAATAGATCTTTCCCTCAACATGAAAGTGGTTTTTAATGTTACTTGGATTAACCTTTATCTTAAAATAATTTTCATATGACAAAAATTGTAGGAGATAGGGTCTATGGAACCCCAGTTTTGACCAGTTGGTTTCCTCTGATCAACCACCATGAACCATCTTGCTAGATTGACATTTTCTTGACTTTTGGGACTCATGGAGGATCATATATGCATAAGATGATGAAATTTGGAATATCCCTTGAAATATTTGATCAATTGCTAAAGAAACTTGTTGAAGAAGTCACATAAGATACCCAGATAAATTAGGGGTTCCAAGGCAAACCAACTTCAAACTCTTGATGATTTCTTGATCAAAATAACATGTGAAGATCATGGGAATCCATATATGATAACTAGAGCCAATGTAGACCAATTCTTGATTGAGCTCCTTGCAATGAGGGTCTTAAACCCTATATATGAGCTTGATAGATCATATGTGAGCATACACACTACCTACAAAAGAGTTAAACTATAAAATGACATATTTTTGGTATTTTGGTTAGTAAACAAAGAAAAGTGAAGTATTATACAATCAAATGTGTTTGGTGATCTCTCCTAGTGCAAACCCAATGAGTGAGGGGTAAGGAGGATGCCAAGTTATGATCCCAATGCTAATGCATATGATGAGATGACATGAGGGATCTTAGGGTCAAAATTGGGGTCTTACAATATATTATAACATTCTCCCAGCATTAGATTGCAAGAGTGGTGGAATCCCTAACGAAGCTCTACCAGCATCTCCATCTTATTGAGATTAGTCGAGTATCTGATTGTATTGTGTTAGCAGTCTCGTGACTTCGTTGTTTATTTTGTAAGCATAATCATACACATATGTATAACATCATAATGTTTATTTGTGCATTTTTTATTTTCTCAATAATTCCCCACCATTCTCTAGAACGTTTCTCCCCATTAGAGTGTGTGCGTCCTCCCTCCAATAGAGTTTCAACCTTAAATAGAAAGAGTTTATAAATTCTAATTCTCCATTGAGTCTGATCCTCGTGGAAGATTTTTTTTTAGTTTACCCATCTAGTTCATTTATTGGATGGGATCAATTTCGAATTTAGTTCATGCCCTCTTTGGATTGAGTCCTCTTTGACCGCTTCTTTCGAATTCATTCTTGGTCGGAACTTTGGCCCCCCTTTGACTGGTTTAACTTTTTTAAGTTACCACTTGGCTGGTAGTTGGTAATTATTCTGTTTTGAGCTTATTACCTTTGTTAAGCTATAAATAGGCTGATAATAGGTATTATTCCTTTTACCTTGGACTGATTTACCTTTGTTAAGTTATCACTTGGCTGGTAGTTGGTAATCATCCTTTTGAGGTTATTACCGTTGTTAAGCTATCACTTGGCTGATAGTAGGTAATATTCCTTTTACCTTTGATTGGTTACCTTTGTTAAGCTATCACTTGGGTGATAGTTGGTAATCATCCTTTTGAGCTTATTACCTCTGTTAAGCTATCACTTGGCTGATAATAGGTAATATTTCTTTTACCTTTGATTGGTTACCTTTTCTAAGTTACCACTTGGCTGGTAATTGGTAATCATTCTATTTTAGCTTATTACCTTTGTTAAGCTATCACTAAACTAATAGTTAGGAAATATTCCTCTCCTATTGGAGTCAGGGTTTTACCCCTTTTAATGTTTGCTTTTCCCCGGAGAAGTCTTGCTTTGATAAGTCTTCCCCATTGGGATCTTTAGTTCGTTTTCTAACCATGCATTGGTTATTTTTGAGCTCTTCCTTATCCCCTTGCGGAACTTTGTTTGTTCCCAGCTAGGTACCCCTTTGGAATCTATCATTCCTACACAGAATTTCAGTCTCCCCTTTTCTCTAGCAGTTCTTTGTCTCTCATGGCGCTATATTCCCCACAGATGTATTTGTTTGCGTATCATGTCATAAACATCTTGCGGTATCTTATGGCCAAAAAAATTGGGTCTTTAATATTTAAGTCTCTCCAATCTTGTCGAGACGAAGATTTATACCTTTATATATCCAAATTGAATAAATTTAAATAGGGGAATCTGTCCTACCCTAATTTTTAACCTTAAGATCCCACATGTCATTTGCATCTTTGCATACAAACAAGATCACATCTTGTCCCTTCCCCCTATCCATCTTTGGGTTTGCTTCTTGTAGGGATCACCAAGCACCTCTTTGTTTTGTTTTACTTTGTGTCTTGTTTATCTTAAGTCTATTGTGCAAGGGCATCTCAAAGTTTTGTGGCTTGTTTCTCAAGAAAAGTCAAGGTTCATGTGTTTATTTCCATGCTTTATTCAATAAGAAACTTTAAGATTTGAGCAATTTAATCAAGAGGCAATCAAGTATACCGTATTTTAAGTTTATATAACCACCCATGTGCTTTGGGATGCAAGAAAAGTCCAAATACACAAGCTTGTTCCAAGTGGTTTGACCTAAAAGTCAATAATTCAAAGTCAAAGTTCCAAGAATCATAACTCCTTCAATTATAAACATTTTTGAATGCACCTTTTTGCATATGAATCTTCTCAACATCCTCTACAACTTATCTTTACATGATAAGAGCCAATTATTATTGGAGGATCATCAAACATTTGGAGACATTATAGGTCATTTGTGGACTTAGTGAAATTTGACCTATTTTCAAGTAACTTTTCCCCAAGTTTCAAGGATCATAACTTCTTCAATTTTCAACATATTAAGCTGATTCTTTTTGCACAATGTCATTTATGATGCCATCTACAAGTTTTATTCAAAAACCAAGGTCACAATTTTCTTGGAAGGCCATGGAAGTCATTAGGACATTATAGGTCATTTTCAGCCATGAAGCACTCAATTTTTTCTAAGTTATGTAACTAGTTTCTCATGCCTACTTTAACATGACATAACTTTATGCTCAAATATCCAATTGCATCATTTCTTGTAATATTGTAATATTAGCCATGATGTTAACGCATTGCAAAAAGAATGGGATCAAAAAGCCTCTTAAGTTGGGTGCCCCATTGAGTTGAACATGGTGACTTGAAACTGAAGAAATCACCATTGCCCAAAATTTGATCATGACTAATCTCAATTCCAAGCCAAATTAGAAAGTGTTTTGATCCTAAACATGTTTTAACAAGAGTCTAGAAGTTAATTGACACTTAAAACACGTCATTGGATGAGTTTTGATGAGTTTCAAGTCACGTTTTTCATACACGTGGATCAAATTCGTTTTGAACGAATTCTGCACATTCCACACGTATTTGGATCCAAACACATTCTCTATAAATAGAGGAATATATTGCCTTCATTTGCAAGCTTTGGAGAGCCAAGAAACCCATGCTGCAAGTTGAGATTTTTCTAGAAAATTGAATTATCGTGTTTTGAGTAACAACTTGTTACAATCCAATTTCTTGATTCCATTATCCCCATCGACATCCTATAAAACTTTTGAAGAAATTCCCAAGCTCTAAGGCCTTCTAAAGCTCTCTAACCAGATTGAGCTTCATCAGCTTCTGATCACCATCTGGACAAGGTAGTTCTGAGCATCATTTGAACTCAAAGAAGTTACCACAATGTAGTCCTTCACTCTCTGATGCTTTCCCCTAACTTATTTAGTGTTGGTTGATCGTGTTCATCATTTAATTTAATTTTTCATGACTTGCTTATTTATGAAACTTCCCTGAAATTCCCTTTGCTCAGTTCACATAAATGAATTTGGAGTATGAGGTTGAATTCGGGATGAGAAGAGGATCACAATGGTGGTGGTCTCGTGTCTTGAAGTTACCAAACAATTAAACTCTGGTGAGAGCTCATCTGAGAAGACAACCAGAGTTTTCCTCAGGTGGTATGAGTTTGAACCAGACACGTTGGCAAATTGAAATGTTTTGATTGGTTGGATTTAAATTGGATCTTATGTTTGGCTTGCAGCTTGTTCCACCATGCATCCTAACCTTTGGAGTGTTGGATCTACAATGTAAAATAATGAGGCTTGGTCCAACGCTCCGTGTTTTTTCTGATTTTTATTCTTTTTATTTTATTATTTTAAATTTCTTTTTCTTTAAAAATTCGAAGTAATTTCATTTTTTATCCAAAAACTCCAAAAATAAGTTCTAAAATTCCCTTTTATTTTTCTTCATCTGATTTTTATTTCTTCATATTTTATTTCACTGATTCTCTATTTTTAAAGAATTTTATCTTTTCTCCTTTGTTTTAATTGGTTTAAAAACAATTTTCTATATTTTAAAATTCTGAAAATTTTATTACATGTTTCTTATTTTATTTCCAACCTTTCATAATTTTCTTGGCCATTTATTTGGTGTTTTGAAAGACTTTATGGATTTTCTATTTTTATTTCTATTTAAAAATTCATTTAAAAATACCTTTAATGCATTTTTATTTTATTTAATTGCCTTTTATATTTATGTGACCTTATGAACTTCTGTTGGCCTTTGATCATGACGGTTTGAACTTTAAGTCCCGTCAAACTCAATGGATCCTGGGTGTTGATGGGGTGAAACCCCTAATCGACCAAAATGGATGATTGGTTTTGATGATGACTTGATAAAATTTTTGATCCAATTTGGGTGTGATTTCTCTTGTCATCTTCTTCTTCATCCCCTTCTTTTCCCTTTGATCAATTGGATGGTTTGAGTCCATCTTGTTTATGACGTGTGGATTGGTACTTAATGAACTTTCATCATTTCAAATTTACCTCCTAATTGATTATGGATCATTTAAGGTACTTTAGATTGATGCATAAGTTTGTCCTAAGTCTCATGAAGTGTGGATTGTAGTAATGGACCACCTTCCCAGCCTTTATGGTTGATCATCCCCCCCCCCCTATTTTTTTTGTGGCATGGATTTAGGAGAATGATTTACATATCATGTCTCTAGCATGTATTAACACAAACATTATTATTGACCGACCTCAGATAGTTGTGACTTCTACATAAGTCCAATTACATTTGCTTAACATAACGCTAAATTTGTCCCGAAACCAAATACATATTTATAAGTGAGATTGTAAGTCTCATATTCCTCACGGTATTGTGTGAAAATGTTGCTCCTTTTCCATTTGTGAGACCTAGTGGCATACTTGTTGATTTTATCCAAGTTGGAGCCCTTCTCATAAATGATGTATAGGTTCATATTTTCATCCTTGTGAGTGGATAGTTAAGTGTTCTCCAAAAAATGACCAAAATATATTTTCATCTTCACTAACATATTTTACTAACTCTTCACTTATATTAATTTCTATTTCAATGTCGTTTATTTTATGCCTCTATTTTATGTCATTTGTCCTTTGTCCATTTGGACTTTACTGTTATATATTTGTAAAGAAAACATTAATAAGAAAAAAAACTAAAAAGAAACTTGGTTCTTATGATGCATGTACTTATGGTTACTATCCTTGGCATCATTGTGGAGTTATGGACTTAGAATTAGCATTTTGACCCTTGCTTTAGTACTTGTGACTTGAGACCTTGGAATTCATCTGATACCTTTAACTTTGGACTTCTTTGTGAAGACTTGGTTTAGTTGTTTTGGTTTCATCTGATACATGGATTATCATTTTCTTATTTTGGCTTGCTTGAAGATTTATCCAAATGAGAGAATTCTTGCTTGACTTATATCATAAATCTTGCTATTTTTTGGTTAGATCTTTCCTCTCTAGCTCTTACTTTATGCTCTAGGATAGTCTCTTCTTCACCTCTCGTTCTTTAATTTTCAAAATGTTCCCTCTTTTTCGAAACCTTCTTGTTCTAAACTTGAACCACGTTCTCAATAAAACTTTACTTTTGTCAAGTGATTTTCAAAACCTTTTTCTTAATAAATGCTAATCCACATTAAGCCTATTTAGATCAATTTCAAAAGACTAAAAATGCCTAACTCATTCAGACCATTTTATGCCCTTGTGCATTTTTTTTCTTTTAAAACTTTTTTTTAATGCATTAGACATAAGTCATTTCCATAGTTGAGATATATTTCTCATATCTCCATAGTATTTATGATAATTCTTTTCCATAGCACTTTGTTGGTACGTAGGAAAGACACTTCAAAGGTCTTGGCAAACACAAAAGAATCATAAAAAACATTTATTTTCCCATTTGTCCAATCTTTTAGCAAACCACATCCTTTTCAAACCAAAATGAACACATCTTTCAAAGAGGTTTCCATGGAGTACCATGAATGTTTTGGGTGTTAATACCTTCCCTTTGCATAACTAACCCCTGGACCCTTGTTCTCTTTTTATCAGTTTTGTTTTAAAAAACTTCCTTGGATTTGGTTCATACCTTTTCCCGTTTCCTTTGGATACAATAAAAGCATGGTGGCGACTATTGCTTTGCGAGTTTAGTTAATCAATAGCTTAAACTTAAAAAAAAATCCGCTACAGAAAAGTGGCGACTCTGCTGTGGAGTAGTGCCTAGTGGGTTAAGCCCATCTTTGTTTTTGTGTATATATTATGTTTGTTGTAGTTTGTTATTGTTTGTTATGTCCGGTGCTTGGTGATCTATGTGTGGTGAGATAAGTCTTATCCCCGGACTTGAGAGATCTCATGATAGGAGGGTGGTATATTCATGTTTGGCTTACGTGGAGTTAATCCTTAATAAGCTAACTTGAGATCCCCCCCTCAGTGGAGGCACCTTTGGGCTTACTGATGTCACACGAGTAGTCGTATTTGGCATTAGTTTTTCTGACCTGGGAGCCCGAGAAGCTGAGGGCCTTAGAATCCTTAACCCATCTTGTCCTTTTAGGACGTAGTGTGGTGGTTATTCAGGTGTGCACTTGAATTAGTTGTTACGCGATGCTACACTCGGATGAGTTTCTCTTGAGAATATTATTGGTTGAGGAGTAGTTGTATAAACCGATAATATCCAAAAGATGGTTTTACGACTCTGGGAACTTTTTAGAACCTTGTTCTACAGGTGATTATACCCTTAGTACATACATTGTGGGTTGGTTCTTACCCTTGGCTCCATGCTCGTGACTCCGAACCTTTGGACCTTGTTTGCATGCTTTGTGTGACCTTGTTTGTGATTATTGCATCATGCACTCATGGCATTCATAAAAAATTTACTCAATTTTCAAGGAACTTAGAAACTCTTGTTGTAAACATCGCATATACTTTGACCATGGATATTGGAAGGAGGAACACTCAGAAATACAGTTTCAGATGTCCTGATCTCATGGAATTGAGGAAGATTGCATATTTTGTGAATGATCCGAAGGGTTTCAGAGACTGTTTTGGAATACTTTTATTTGTGTTATCTACTGATGTTGAGGATGGTCTTTTCAGTTCTTTGATTCAGTTCAATGATCCTGTTTACTGGTACTTCAGTTTCCATGATTATCAGTTATTGCCTACCATGGATGAATATGCTTATCTTTTGGCTATACCAGTTTCTGATAGAGTTCCTTTTAGTGGGTTGGAAGTAGTTCTTGAATCTCTGGTTATTTTGAAGCAACTTATATAAGGAAGTCTGACATAGATGCCAATCTCATTATCAAAGAAGGTATCAAAGGATTGCTTCAATGTTTCTATTGGAAAAGGCCTTTTCTTTTGCTAATGATAATAGCTTGGTGGCATTTGAGACTGTTCTTGCCTTACTCATCTATGGGTTGGTCTTGTTTCCTGACATTGACAATTTCCTTGATGTTAATGCTATGAGGATTTTATTGGTTAGGGATCCGGTTCCAACTCTGCTCGACGATACTTATTTCTCCATTCGTCCTAGGAATTCTAAAGGGGGTGGAACTATTGTCTGTTGTGTGCCTTTACTATACAAGTGGTTTATTTTTCACTTGCTAAAGTCTTCTATCTTCAATTAAAACAAGGGTTGTTTAATATGGTCTCAAAGACTCATGTCTCTCACCAATGATGACATTATTGGTACTCTTCTGTTTACGATAAATGTCGAGATTATTGATAGTTATGGTGAGTTCTCTAATGTACGTCTTCTTGGTACACAAGAAGGAATCAACTACAATCCGGCATTGGCAAGACGTCAACTTGGGTTCTCTATAAAGGACAAACCTAATAACACTTTGTTAGAAGGTTTATTTTTTCAAGAAGGGAAAGACACTTAAGGGTTTAAAGCTAGGATAATGCATGCTTGGAACATTATTCATAGTAAAAGGAAAGGTAAGCTTGGATTAAGGAATTGCATAGCCTTGGAGCCTTACACAAATTGGTTGAAGAAGAGAGCAAAAGAATTCAAGATGCCATATACTTATGAAAGACTTATGTCCTTAGTAATGGTCAAATCTCCCACTATTAAATGAATATAGGAGTTGCAAGAGGCTTTGGATAGGATGAAGCAAGAGAAGGATGATTGGGAAGACAAAAATCACACCTCACACCTTGAGAAAGCAGAATTGCAAAAGCAGTTAAGGGAAAAGGAAGAATTGATAGAATTACTTAAGCAACATGGCGTGAAGATATCAAGGGGCCAAGAGGATTTATTTTCCTCTAATAATTCATCATCTACTCTTCTTCCTACTTTTGGCATTTGGAAAGGCATTGTACACCAGCTCGTGATAGAGAAGGATGTTATGAAAAGAAGCAACGAAAGAGAGGTCAAAAGGCTTTGTAAGAAGTGTCAGCTTGGAGTTGGGTTATCATCGGACATGATTCCATAGATATATCTTCTCTTTGTTTATGATCATTAAAATTGTATTTCTGATTGTAATCCTTTATATTATTAATAAAATGAGATTTAGTACATCGAAATGTGTTATTCTTATGTTTGTAACTTATGTCTTAAAGTTCCTTGGAAAATAAAAAATAACATTCCCATTTGCATTTTCATATCATGCACCATGTTGCGTATTGGTCTTTCTTTGAGCAAGTTCGCCAAGAGTCTTATTTCTTTCTTGGTTTTCATTTACACAAGTTATCTCACCAGTACAACACTCAAGCTAATAAGTTGAAAAAGATGGACCACCTAGAGCAAGAGAATCGCGAAGAGGTGACAAATTTGAGGGACGGTTACGAAAGGTTTACTACTATGATACTCCGCTTCATAGGACCATGATTTTTGAGATTGCCACTATGCGAATCTCCGTGGCTCCCGTCAGTGCTCCCCAGCACCACATGCCTTATGGTTTCCATTAGGGAATGCCTCCTAACTTCGTACCTGAAGGGTACCAGCCTGCTGTTGAAGTTCCTACGACTCAAGTTGTGATGTCTGTACCACTTCCTGTGGTTCATATTGTTCCCTATGTTGAAGAACCTGACTTTCATGCTGACCAAAGCAAGACTGTTAGTGTTTATGAAAGAATGGATGAGTTCCAAGATGATTCAGGATTTGAGGGGGAAAGATTTGTTTGGGAAGAATGCTCATAATTATGTTGGGTTCCCAATGTGAAGATTCCACACAAGTTCAAAGTTTCGGATTTTGAAAAATACAAAGGCAACACATGTCCTCGGGGTCATCTAGTGATGTACGCTAGGAAGATGTTGACTCAGACTGACAACCATCTATTTTTGATCCATTACTTTTAAGACAATTTGACTGGGGCTGCTCTGAAATGGTATATGGCGCTCGACAGTACTTAAATCCGAATGTTCAATGACCTAGGTACGGCTTTTGTTCGCTAGCACAAATATAATGTCGTCATTGCACCAGACAGGGATCAATTTTGTGTTATGTTCCGCAAGGAAAAAGAGATCTTCAAGGAATACACATAGAGGTGGCGTGAAATCTTTGCTCAGGTTAGTCCTCTGGTTGAAGAAAAGGAAATAATAAAGTTATTTTTGAAGACGTTGAGTCCGTTCTATTACGATCGGATGGTTGCAAGTGCGTATAATGACTTTACTGAAATGGTGAATACGGGTTTGAGATTAGAGGAAGGATTCTGTGAAGGACGACTAAAAGAAGCTAGTTCATCTGATGGTTCCATAAAGTATGTGAATGGTTTACCCAAGAAGAAGGAACATGATGAAACATTATCTCTCAAGAGAGACGTAAAAGGCTTCCTAGGAACAATCAACGTCATCAGTATGTGGCGTATGTAACTCCTGTTATTAATTCTACTCTAGTTGTACAGGTAACAGCGGGTTATCAACCGTGTTTCCAGCAACACACAAATCAAAAGAATTGTGCCCAGAGGCCTGTACAATTTGACCCAATTCCAATGAATTATACATAATTGTTTCCTGCTTTAATTCAGAAGAATTTGTTGCAAACAAGAACTCTATCGGCTATTCCGAAAAAGCTTCCATGGTGGTATAAAGCTGACCAACATTGTTCCTTCCACCAAGAAGCATCTGGCCATGATATTAAAAAGTGTTTCACTTTGAAGGCTGAGGTAAGAAGGTTAATGCAAAGTGGTATCTTATCATTTGAAGATTCCATTCCCAATGTATAAGCTAATCCACTCCCCAAACATGGCAATACAACTATGAGTATGGTCGAGGGATGCCCAGGAAAGTACCAAGTTTTTAACGTCAATCTGATCATAAGATCCTTGGTTGAAATGCATGATACTTTATGTGAATTGAGTTATTATGAGCTTGACCATGCTTCCTGTCAAGCTTATACCAGAGATCCTCGGGGATGTGCTGTTGCAAAAAGAGACTTGTAAGAGATGTTGGATCAGAACCTTATTCAAGTTACGAGGGATAGAATGAAGATGATCATGAGTTGAACATCATAATTCCCAATTTTAATCTCCCATAGCCGGTTTTGATTGCATATGATGGTCAAAAGACTACTATTTCCCCGTTGGTTAGTCGTTTGGCGGGTCCTACGCCTTACGAGGCTGATAAAGTTACGCCTTACAAGCATAATGCTACTATGGTAGAAAATGGGAAAGAAATGCCTATTCATGCTTTTCCATCTGTTATGAAAATTTTCAATGTTAGTGGTGTGACCCGAAGTGGTCGGATATTTACTGTTGCAGCTAAAGGAAATTCCAATCCAAAACGCAGCGGAAATTAAAAAAATTTCTTTAGTGATTCTTACGAATGGGCATGATCAGTGATAAAAAATGTTACCTCTTGTGGCGATTGAAGCCTTTGATGCAGATCTAAGGAGTGATCACGAGTGTTGAATGGTGACAACGCCTCTACTTAGTCGACACAAACAGATTCCTTTAGTGTATGTGCTAGCTGCTATGAATGAAGGCTTTGAGTGAGAGAGAGAGAGAGATAGAAAAGAAATTCCATCTAATAAAATGTTTTTGCACAAGGGGTTCTATTTATAGAACCACTTGTGTAGGATGCAAGCTAAAAAGCCCACTTGTGTCTATATGGCCCATATCTTATGGTATAATGAAAATCACTTAAGCATGTGGTGCCTTACCATATTTTGTATTCTACTTATGTGCACTGTACCTTACGATGTTCTATAATTCACTTAAGTGCACCATAACTTACGGTGTTCTATATTTACTCTATCTCTCATCGATCCGTCCTTTTGTATGTGACCCTGTAGGTTTTCGCCACATTGACAATGATATTAAATCACATATTTAACATAATAAACAGTGAGCAATATCTAGCAACACATCACTGCTACCCAAAACACAAAAGTTTTATGTGATCTGACAAATCCATTTTTCTGATAATACTTGTGTGTACAATTACCCTTTTTTCCCTTATGTCTATATTGAACACAAGACATAGACTGTGTCATCCTTGTCCAGTTCAATATTGGGCCCTTAGACATATATTCTGTTACGCAGGATGGGCGAATTTCATCTAGGTCACTCATGTCCCTCATCATGCTTCATGGAGTAACCATCAACTGTCTTTATGGTAATCCAGTTACAGAGAATGCTTGATCAACAATAAAGCACTCGACTCTACATATAGGGTCCATAGTGGTTTCAGGTCGAAGGGTGGTATATATCACTATCATCATGAGAATAACTTATGACACTTTGCATAACATTATATGTAGTATTATCATAGCAGGTCAATCCAGTATATATATTACTCCTAATATTCATACATATGTTTAACACTTGATAACTCCTTATCCATGATCCATGAAATGTGATCATCAGTCTATATACATAATAGTATTAATCCTTTAATGTTATCCCACTTCACAACAAATCTCGACTACGGATACTTTAAGAATAGTGTCCTTAAGTTTAATGGGATCTCATGATCAAGTCACACTTGATACATTAAACGGACTAGCTATTCTAGGGACTTTCTTAAACAAACATAATAAAGAAAAAACCTTTTTATTATTAATAAATAATTCAATACAAGTACCAAAACTATTGGCCTCTATGGCTAACATCAACAATGTCCCACTAGCCCTAGAGCCAATCATGCATACCCTTAATACCCATAGATCTAGTATGGCCATCATGTTCCTGCTGCACGAGAGGCTTTGTCAGTGGGTCAACAATATTGTCAAGTGTAGGTACTCTGCATATTTTCACATCTCCTCTATATATTATCTCTCGAATGAGGTGATAATGCCTAAGTATGTGTTTGGATCACTGGTGAGATCTAGGCTCCTTAGCTTGTGCAATAGCTATATTGTTATCACAATAGAGAGAAATGGGATCCACAATGCTAGGAACTATGCCAGGTTCACTAATGAACTTTTTGATCCAAACAGCTTCCTTTGTTGCACTTAAGGCAGCAATATACTCGGCCTCGGTTGTAGAATCAACAATTGTATCTTGCTTTGAACTTTTCCATCTCATAGCGCCACCGTTTAAGCAGAACACATAACCAGATTACAATCTAAAGTCATCCTTATTTGTTTGGAAGCTAGCATTAGTGTATCCAATTACAACAAGCTCTTCCTGACCTCCATATATTAAGAATGAGTCCTTAGTCCTTCTCAAATACTTAATGATATTCTTGACAACTACCTAATGAGCATCACCAGGATCAGTTTGGTACCTACTCGTTGCACTTAAAGCATACGAGACATCTGGTCGAGTACATAACATGGCATACATGATCAATCCTATTGTAAATGCATATGGAATCCTATTCATGCAATCCCTTTCTATCTTAGATGAAGGGGATTGTGTTTTTGATAGACATAGGCCATGTTGCGTAGGTATGAATCCTTTTATGGAGTCATGCATATTAAAGAGTCTCACCATTTTGTCTATGTATGTACTCTGACTTAGGCCAAACAGTTTTTATGATCTATCTCTATAGATCCTGATTCCTAATATATAGGCTGCTTCACCTAGGTCCTTCATAGAAAAGCATTTCCCCAACCAAGTCTTTATTTTGTTGCAGGGTAAGGACATCATTTATAATAAGTAATATTTCATCTACATATAATACAAAGAAGACTATCATTCTCCCACTAACCTTCTTGTAGATACAAGGGTCATCTTCATTCTTGATGAATCCATATTATTTTACTGTTTCATCAAAATGAAGATTCCAGCTTCTGGAAGCTTGCTTCAATCCATAGATTGATCTCTGTAACTTGCATATCTTTTGGGATTCTTCTGGTATGTCAAATCCTTTAGGTTGTGTCATGTACACATCCTCAAGAAGATTCCCATTAAGGAAAGCATTTTTGACATCCATCTGCCATTATTCGTAATCATGATATGCAGCGATAACAAGTAAAATTCGAACAGATTTAAGCATTGCAACTGCTGAAAAGGTTTCATCATAGTCAATCTCATGAATTTGTTTATATTATTTTCCAACCAGTCTTGCCTTATAGGTATGTACCTTACCATCCATGTCAGTCTTCTTTTTGAAGACCCACTTACATCCTATAGGGTTTACTCTTACATGAGGCTCTACGTGAAGGTAGATAAAAACAAAAAAGGGGGATTTGAAATGTTTTCATAGGTAATAAAATCTTTTGCAAACAAAAAACACACGAAAGATTAAGCAATCAACACAGAAGTTTATCCTGGTTCGCTTGAAATTCAAAGCTACTCCAGTCCTCCCGGCCAATGTGATTTCGCCTTCAACAAGGACCTAATCCAATATTCTAGAAAGATTACAACAAAAGCGTCTAAGAGAGTAAAGGTCTCTTAGTCCTCTCAAGTTTACAGACTTCATAAGTCACTTGAGGAAATATTCAACAACTATTTGTAGCAGTAAATTCATGATCATCAAGCTATGGATAAGCTAGAGATCAAATAACAAGAGTCGCCACCACGCTTTTATTGTTTCCAAGGGAAAAGGGAAAAAGTAAGAACAAAACCCAAAAGTAAGAAGTTTTCAAATCAAAACTAATAAAATGTGAGAGATTATAGGTAAGCGGGTTAGTTACATAGAGGGAAGTGTAAGACCCCAATTTTGTCCCTAAGATCCCTCATGGCATCATATCATATCATATCATTGCCTCAAGGATCTTTGTGCACCTTTGCTTCCCTCCTAGTGGATGGGTCATCTTGTGAGTGTGGTTCTTGATCACCAAGCATGTATTGCATTTGTATATCATTGCTTTTCATCTGTCTATTAACCCAAAGTACAAAAATATTGTCATCTAACCATGTTACTTGCAGATGAAGCCAACTAGGTCAAAACAGTCAAATCAGTCATTGAGCAATAGATGGTGACCATTCTGGAAGAATTTGGGCACCATGATCATTCATCAAGAGTTCATATAAGTTGTGACATCATTTTGAATCAAGATATCAAGCGGTAGGGGCTTGGAGTTCATCAGAACATGGTTCAGTCAACCAAAACCCTAGCACAGTCAACTGAAGTCAACTGAAGTCAACTGTGGTCAACTGTGCATTTAATAAGTGATTTGATGGTGGGAATTGGTCTGAGAGGTCTCCTTCATGTCCATATAAGCCTCATATAACATGTCAAACATCCACAGTGAAGAATTTGAAGTCAGACAAGAAATTTCCAAAAATAGAAAGTTGACCTGTAATTGGAATTTGTCCAACATGAAAGTTGAAGATCTTGTTCTCCCATTTCCAAAAAGTCCAAGAACACTCATTTCTCATGTGTGGTTGGCAAGTTATGATCAAATCATTCTCAAAACTTTTTGAACTTCAAAGTGAGATATCTTCCAAACCATTTGGCCAAATTGAGTGAGGTTTTTTGCTACAAGTCATATTTGATGTGCTCTATCCAAATCCTTCATCACAATTCACCAAAAATCAACCAATCAAAATGGCCTTTTTCAAGTGCATTGAATTAAAAAAGGGAGGTGAAAAAGTGGACTTTCAAATTAACCATTTCCTACACTTTTTACCATTTGCCAATGTTCAGAAATCAAATTTGGAATGTGTTAAAGCCCATTTTCGTGCATTAACATGCACCCCATGCAACTTGAGTGGTTTTTAGCAAAATACCAAAACACTTCATTTAACTAAATTGTGATTACCATTCCACTAACCAAACTTAAGGATGTTAAACAGAGTATATATTGGACATTTCTGATAGAAAACCCTAGCCACACTTTGCCAAAACAGATCAAAACTTCATTTTCTCTCAAACCCTCAATTCTTCATCTGAACCTTTTTCTGAAAACCTTCAAAGAACTCGTGTTCCTGAGCTTTGTCTTATCACATGCCATCCTTTTGGAAGCTATAACAAGTATCTTTTCATCACTGTAAGCAAAGAATCCACACTGTTGCATTGAGCTCTCTTCCATGGCAGTTTTCGACTTGAGCATAACCCAACATTGTTGAGCTAAAATTCTTCTTCCATTCATCATCTGGAACATCACTAAGCATCTGTTTCAGCTTGTTGTGACCAAAGAACCACAAATCATCACTGCTCTTCAAATTTGGTAAAGATTCGAACCTCTTTATTTTCAAAATCATGCTATGCTTATTAAAGATCCTTCCATGCTGATTATAATGAACTTTAAATCGTGGAAAATGGTTGAGTATTAAGAAAGTTATGTTGACATGAAGTTTCATATGTGGATGATGTTTTGCTCGATTCTTTCATTTCAGCATGATTTGGTGTTAATGATTGTTGGTTTGTTAATGTACATGATGAGATGAATGCATTGGTATGTTGCTTATTGATTTTGGTTGCGAATTGCTTTTGGCTGGAAAATTCGATAGTGAACAAGATGAACATGTTACTGTAGCGTGGAACCCTAATTTCATGAACCCAGAAAATACGTTTGATCCGCTGGCCTTTTGTTTTGCATGAGCTCCACTGTTTCATTGCCATGAAGCCAATCATCACGTGACACATCCTTAAGTGAAATGCTGCGTTTCACTTAAGGGATCCCAATATTACGATAATGCCACTGCCGGTTTTAATTTTAATTAAATCATTTCATTATTTCAATATTTATTTCATTTTGTGTCCCAATCTTCGAAAATTCATAAGTTCTTCAATATATGTCCAAATTTGATGGGATTTTTTGTGAAATGCTCCTCATGATCTCTAGTTTATTATGGTGATTTTTCCAGATTTTTTGCACGTGTGTATGTTTAAATGTGCTAGGGTTTGTTCATGTGTGTCCATTTTATGTATGCTATGCCAATTTGCTTGTGAAATGATGATACTTAATCCAATGAGGCTGAAATTTTTTGTGCTTAAACTAGACATGTTCATGGTGATTTTGCTGTAGAGTTTGTGAATTTATAATTGCTGGTTGATGAGATATGATTTTTTGAATAGAGGTGTGACAATTTGTGTCACACCATTCATGTCCAACTTCATGATTTCAATTACCATGCTTATTGAACTCAAAATGGTATGGATTTTTTCATGAGCATACTTATGGATGTTGAGAATACATGTGAATTATTCTGGAATTATTTATGGCATTTCCTATTTGATTGGAATTTTCTCCCCTGTTTGGTCATTTGTTGACTTTTTGTGATACATGTTTGTATTTGGTTTGTGAAATTCTAATGCTTTATTGGATGGATGTGAAATTTGACATGAGAATTGTAGACATCTTAATGTTTGTCATGGTTTTAGTCCCATTCATTTATCATGTGTTTTCACTGTTTTATGATTTATTGAATTTGGTGCATGTTTTGATGCTTTGTTTGAGTTTGCTTGAACTTGCTTTGACTTTCTGATTTTCATTGACCTACTTCCGTTGATCCAAATGAGCTGAAATTTGGTATGATTATCATGTTATGGATGATGTTTGAGCATGAATTATTTGAGAATTTGTTGAAATGTTTGTGATTGGATTTGAGTTGAATCATTCTGTTGACTTCTTTGAGGTTTTGTATGACATGCCTTGACCTAATTTGTTTGTGAAATGATAATGATGAATGATATGAACATGAAACCACTTGGGTTTGTTTCTTGATTGTTTGAACTTGATTTTGGATAACTTTCACTTGCTGTTTTGGATTTATTATCTCCTTTTTACCCTAGGCTTGTCCTAGTGGTCTTGTTGCTCATGTTTGAGTTCATTTTTTCAGGATAATAAGCAAAGGCCTTAAGGAGATTTATGCAAGTTGTTTGAGTTTGTTTGATAATCATGAACTAACTTGTTTGTTTTGTAGGATGCTTAGCTCACATGCTTTGAGCTTTTTGCATTGCACATTTGACTAATTGTGTTGACTGTTGATCTTTACCTTATATTGGTTTGACTTTGAGTTGTATACTGATTCTGTTTGACTGGTTTCAGGTACCGTTAGTTGCTCAGTTCTTTTAAGAACTTGCTTTGCTTTGCTTGATAGCATTTGCATTGAGGTAGAACTTCTTTTCTTCATGTAGTCTGGAAGACCTGGCCTGTTACTTGGCCAGGCAACTGTCTGAAGTCCTCCTTAAGAGGCGATGTTTGTGCTTGTTTACTTTTGTCCCAAGCAGGAAAAGTCCTTTAAATAAGGCAATTGGTAGAATCCAAGAGATATGTAGCCTATCTCCTACTATTCTGTGTGTCACTCACCTTGCTCACACCACATGTGTTGATGCATAGTGAGTAAAAACCCAAGATCTATCGAGTCTAACTTGTGGAGAGAGTTCCATCTTTCTGAACTCCCACACCTTCTGATATTCAATAGCTCTCCCTGACCAGGGATAAGAGCATGTGGCACACCCCTCATATCCTTTCATCTGCTTCACCTTGGCTCTCAATGTCAAGGTTAAGAGCACCATTAACCCTATTCCAGCTGGCTTCAGTGCCTACCCTTTGTATGAGCCTCATTGTTTGGTTATAGAGTGTGTTGAATGACTTTGGTTGATTGATTACTCAGTTCATTTGTACATGTCTGCTTGCATGCTTTGTGCATTTATCATCATTAATTGCTCATTAGTGCATGATCATTTCATTTGTCTTTGTGACATATCTTTGTTGTTTTCCCATTGAGGACAATTGTAAGACCATTCATTGGCCATTGTTCCTATGATATGGAAGTGAGTATAAGACCATCTCATTGGCCACTCATCTTCTCTTTGCTTGATGCATTTGTTGGTTTTATGTGAGGATGCAATTGTAAGTCCGTGTAATTTGGCATTTGTTTTCCTATGATCATATATTGGAGGTTAGAGTAAGCCCAGATAGATTGGCATCTGACATCCAAGTGTTTGCTTTGTTTTTGTTGGAGGTTGGTATAAGTCCAGATAGATTGGCATCCGGTATCCACGTTTTATTTCTTTGTTGAGGAGATTGGTATAAGTCCATAGAGTGGCCTCTGATATCCAGTTCTGTTTTAGGAGATTAGTATAAGACCAGTGATTGGCATCCGGTATCCGCTTTTGTTGACTTTCTTCCTTTGCTTTGCTTGTTTGTTATTGCTCATTGCCTATTCCAAAGGACACACTTGAATCATTTTCTATATGATTTCAAGAGGTGAACCTTCTAAGAAGTTTTACACTCCATCTTCATCCATTCATCCCATTTTGTCCTAAACTTTTTCACACATTGCTTTCAAAACTTGAGATAAATATTGTGCAAACATCTTCATGCTTTCAAATTAGAAACCTGGACCCTAAGTCCTTGACTTTTTCAAACTCCATTTCATAGTACTTCTTTTGAATCAATCTTAATCATACTTTGACCCTCCTTTTGTGAATAATCATAATCAATTAACTTCACCCATTCAATTGTTTTGTGGCTTTGTCCATTCTTGTTAAGCTTTCATACATTAGCCGTAGGTTTGATTTATCCTAGTTGGTTGATGTTAATCTCACCTATTTGTCCTTAGTTGATTGAATTGTAAGTCTTCCTTGCTTATTATAGGGTTAACCCCTCACTAGCAAGTTGAAGCTTTTCTCACATGGTGGACTTGTTGTTTGTATAAGGTTGAGTTTTCTCCCGTGGATAACGTAAGACCTTAGGGCTTGTGTTTAAAATTGAATCCACTAACTTTTGGAAATCTTTTAGCCGAACTACGGCGTTTTGATCCTTACCTTTGATGGAAGGTACGTAGGCAACGGGTTCATCCGTTCGAACACAAAAATAATAAAAAATTGTATATTCTTTTCTCATCATCCCAATCATGTTTGCACAATAAATATGTCATAACAAATAACAATTTTATACAACAAGTGTGAAAAGGGCTCCCTAGGAGTACCTAGGACGTAGTGGGTGCCTAACACCTTCCCATTGCGTAATTTACCCCTGACCCAGATTCTCTGATCTTTTTATTGGTTTTCTATGTGTAAAACTTCTTAGGCTTTTGTTCGCTTTTTAGCCAGTCCTTTGGATAAATAAAAGTGCGGTGGCGACTCGAATCCTTTGTATGCTTTGCTTATGATTTAATCAATAAATCATATAGCGAAGAATACACCGCTACAGAAAAGTGGCGACTCTGCTGGGGAGACATCAATCCTTGGTGGTATTGCCTACTTTTCACCCTTGTTGTGATATATTGTTATATAACATATTTTTGTACCATTTGGGATAACTGTATTGATTGTAATGTTTGAATTGCTTGATATACAATTGCTGTTTGCTTTGGTGATCTGTGAGATGAGTTCTATACCCGAACTCGAGTGCACTCTAGGATAGGAGAATGGCATAGTCTCGTTGACTGGTGTGGAGTATTCCTTAGCCAGTTGACTTGCGAGTCCATTCACTTGGTGGAGGTCATGTTGGATTAATAATGTCACACAAGTTATTTGTGGTTAGGCATTATTCTTTCAATCATGCGCCGCAGAAGCCAAGGACCGTAGTTTACCAAACCCATCTTGGCCTATTTTTTAGGAACGTAGTGCGGAGGTCGTTCAGATGTAAGTTCTGATGCGATTGTCACGCGATACTACACTCATAAGAGTTTCTCTTGAGAATATTTTTGGAATACGAGTATTCGTTCCTCCGATAATATTCGAAAGATGGAACGATGATTATGGGAACCTCTGATAGAACATGTCTGGCAGGTTTAAACCCTAGTACACTCCCTTTGGGTGGTTCTTAACCGAGACTCCATGCTCGTGACTCTCAGCAAACCCGTGATTCGTGGTTGAGTCGTTCAGACAACCTTAATATCAATGGAACCTGGGCGTTGATCAGGTATAAAACCTAAATCCCCCAAAACGGATGGTTGATATTAAGGATGTTAGAGCCGGTTCATGTACCATTAATATCAATGGAACTTGGGTGTCGATAAGGTGAAAGTCTAAATCCACCAAAATGGATGATTGATATTAGGGATACAATGAGCTTTCCCACGACCTTTGTTTGGTGTGACTTGTTTGATCCTTGAGTGTGATTGTTGCATTCATGCATTCATGCATTCATCTGCACTTCATGTCATCAAAAAAAGAAAAAGAAAATTTTCAAGGAACTTAAAAGGGTTTATTTGCAAAATTTTCAGACATGGAAAGACCAAAAAGGCATACAAAGAAGTACAGCTTTAGACAGCCCTATGTAAAAGAGTTAAGGAATCTGACATCTTATGTATTAGATCCCTTGGGTTTCAAAGCTCGCTATGGGAAGCTCCTACCTCTGCTGACTACTCAGGTTGATGAAGGGTTGATGAGTACTCTGGCTCAGTTTTATGATCCGCTGTATCACTGCTTCTTATTTTCGGACTTCCAGCTGTTGCCTACTTTGGAGGAGTATTCTCACCTTATTGGGATCCCGATTCTGGATCAGGTGCCGTTCAGTGGCCTAGAGAGTATTCCGACTGCTCGAGAGATTGCCAGCTTGTTGCACATAGATGAAGATCTGATTAGGGCTAATCTGACTACCAAAGGCGGAATTCAGGGTTTTCCTTCCGAGTTCCTCATTGCTCAAGCTACCTTTTATGGGAAGGCCATGAGTGAGGATGCCTTTGAGGCTTTGTTTGTGCTGCTCATCAATGGATTGGTGTTGTTTCCCAACTTCGACAAGTTCGTAGACATGAACGCCATTAGGATCTTCTCAGTTCTTAATCCCGTTCCGACTTTGTTGGGCGATGCCTATGTCTCTTTGCATCTGAGGAACGCAAAGGGTGGAGGAGTTATTGTCTGCTGTCTACCTTTGCTGTACAAGTGGTTTATTTCGCACTTGCCGCAGACAGTTGCTTTCAAGGAGAACAAGGGATGTCTACGGTGGTCTCAGAGACTTATGTCTCTCACCAATGATGATATCACTTGGTATGATCGCGTGTATGATACCGTCCAGATCATTGACTATTGTGGTGAATTCCCTAATGTGCCTCTTCTTGGCACATGTGGTGGGATCAGCTACAATCCTATTCTCGCACGACGTCAGCTTGGGTTCCCCCTGAAGGATAAACCTCATAACATTCTGTTAGAAGGTGTGTTCTTCCAGGAGGGTAAAGATCCCCAAGGCCTGAAAGCCAGATTTGTCCGTGCTTGGCGCAGTATTCACAAGAAGAGTAGGAAGAATGTTGACTGATTTGGGATACTCTCAGAAAGTAATCAAGGGGAGTGTATTGTCTGATTACATCGCTCCGCAAACCGTTGAGGATTATCAACCAATGAAGTTTGAGTTCCCTGATGAGGATATCTCGAGGTGCTCTGATCGAAAGATTGAGAGTAGCCGATCCCGGAGGAGGGGCCGGACCCCGAATCCGAATGGGTTTTGATGTCTGATGGGGTTAATGTGGACGAGTTAGTGCTTTGGTTACGCCAAAGGGATCCCATGTTCCCTTCGTTTCCCGGATAGCATTTGAATGCGCTGACAATGTGGCAAGTACGAAGCTTGTATACCGGGTATCGAACCTCGGTGCGCCTACTGGGGCAACGCCTTTCTCACTCGGAGAGCCTGATTGAGGAAAAGAGGCTGGCAGCCATCTGTCATGGGCAGTTGTACCAGCAGCGGATGAAGCGTGCTTTTGACAAGAAGGTGCGACCTCGGGTGTATCACGTAGGTGATATGGTGCTGAAAAGGATCCTTCCTCCTCAAAACGATCGTAGGGGCAAATGGACACCGAATTATGAAGGTCCATTCGTGGTCAAGAAGGTCTTCTCTGGCGGAGCCTTGTTGCTAACGACCATGGATGGCGAGGATTTTCCATCCCCTGTGAATGCGGACGCAGTTAAAAAATACTTCGTGTAAAGAGACCCGCTGGACGAAAAGAATAAAATAGTCCAGGCAAAAATGGGCATCCTGGCGAACCAAAAACAGAAAGAAAGGTTCGGGCAAAAATTAGGGATATAAAATGAAAAAACGTACACCCGGCAAGTCGAAAACCTGAAAAGGCGACTTGGGCAAAAAAGGGTATCCCGGTGGACTGAAAACCCGAAAGGGCGGTCCAGGCAAAAGAGGGATTGAAACGAACAACTGCGTCCAGCATGATCGTTCGCGCTTTGGTTAAAGCATCATGGATAATACCAGGTAGGGATCAATCGGAATCGTCTTGTTCAGAAGGCAGAAAGCACGGAGAGTCTGAGGACATATGGGGTGTAACCGAGTTGGAACTCGATGAGATCACGGGTTTCACATTGCCGTTAGGATAGATTTTTCCTTTTGTGTGCAATTACCTCTTTTTAGGAATTGCTTCCTTTGTATTGCTCATTCATGAGCCACACTTTTCCAATCAATAAAATGCACATTCAGTCAAATAATTTTGTTTTTGTCTTTCATTACCGCTTTGATTGCAAAAACATCCAGATATTTTTGATAAAGAATCTTGCATTTTAAGACATACAGGTCCCTTCCAATGCATGCTTATAAGATTGAAAGCTTGAAATCTTATTCGGAAGGTTGAGTGACCCAAGTGTTGAAATCTTGACACGCCTGGGGCACGGTTTTATCTAACGATCTGTTTTGCAGGTGCTGTTAGTTATTTTCACTCACTTGCAGGTTGTGATGTGGAAGCTTGTCGACAAAAAAAAAACAAATCCCCATGGAGTCCGATCAGGGACGAATGTATGAAGGAATGACGAAGAGACGTCGAGACGTATGCCGATCCTTGAATGATATCAAGAAGACTCTTCAAAATCGGAAGATTGGAAAGTCTGTAGAAATTCCCCGCAGGGTCCAGTCAGGGACGAATGAATGGGTAAGAGAAGCGATGAGAAGACGTTGAGACGTACGACGACCCTTGGAATTAATCAAGAAGACTCTTCAAAGTCGGAAAATTGAAAAGTCTGTATAATCCCAGGAGTTCGCTCTTCGTCGAGCGCGGAGTGATTGGGAGTACAAGATGATGGAGCAGAAAAGGTCCAGACGAGTCTGGGAGTTCTCAAAAGTGGAAAGTTGGTACGAGATTGGGAGGTGGATACCATGGTTCGACAAGTCGATAGGTGTTCTGCACCAACTTTTCTCATTTCCCCAGTGGGGTCCCCAAGCAGAGTTAGAGGACCAAATCCCCAGCAGATCCAAAAGTCTGTGGATCCCCTAGCCGAGCCAGGATGGTTATCCCCGGCAGGTAAATGGTGTTTCCTCAGCAGCCAGGCCAGAAGGTTGCTATTCCCCGAGTGGAGCGGGTTTCAATGAAATATATCTCCAGCGGTGTTCATCCTACCAGTGGATTGGACAAGTTTCCGTAGCAGGCAGATATCTGCATCCCCAGCTGAGTGTATCCTACGTGTGGATTGCATGGGTTGTCCCCAGCGGAGTAGCATTCGTTTTCCCTAGCAGGGTCAGGATGGTTATCCCCAGCTGGTGTTAGATCGGTGCTTCCCCAGTCGACAGTCCTGGAGGTTGTTGTTTCCCAACAGAGTATCTGTGAGCATTTCCCCAGTAAAGTCGTCAGGTATCTGTGAGGGTTCCCGAAGCAGAGTCGGGATTGATATCCCCAGCAAGTCAAAGACTGTTGTATCCCCACAGAGCGTTGGTGGTGCTTATCCCCAGCGGTTTCTCGAGCGGATTGGGTGCAAAGGAGGTTCTTCCCCAGTAAGGGTTGCCTTTTCCCAACAGCAGTGCTTATTCCCTAGCAGGGTGGAGATCGGAGTATTGACGAGTTCCTCAGCAGAGTGTCTCGTGTTCCTCAGAAGAGTCCCTTGAGGGGGATACCTTTTATACATTCATCATGTAAAAAATAGCATAGCATGTTGCATAGAAAAATAATAAAGCGCGTAGCATTTCCATGATTATGGAGCATTACGCAGAAAAAATCAATCATGCATCATATTGCAAGCATAGAGCTAGTTTCAAACCGTGGTTACTGTTTGAGAAGTGGTTTCATCTACCGAGCAAGGTGTTAATCCGAGGAGTTCAGAATCTTGATCTAATCAAGGATATTCCCCAGTAGTGCGATACTGGAAGAAGATTTTTCCGTCGGACGGAGATGGGAAGTGTTTTGCGATCAGCGCAATTCAAGCCGTGGTTACCGCTTGGGTTCTTGGTTTCGCCGGATGGTGAAGATGTTACTTTGAGGAGTTAGCATCATGATGCAGTGTTCCCCAGTAGTGCGATATTGGAGGAAATTTTTCCGTCGGACAGAGATGGAAATAAAATCAAGGATGTTACGCGATCAGCGCGATTTTCGGGGTTCAAACGGAGAAAAGGAAGTGTTGAGGCATTTTCTGGGGTTCATATGGAGATTGGAGTTGAAGATTGTATCCGGGATGAGGTCCTTAGGATTATCTTCTGTTCATGTGTCACCTTAGACTCTGGCTGAGGCCAATGGAGGTCGTTATAGGTGTCTTCTGAGGAAGAGATGCACATGCTACCTTCCTTTTGTGAAGGTATACCCTTTGACATGTCGCCCTCAGAGTGGTGTTTGGTGTTATTTCCGACGTTGCCAGCGGAATTATCACGAGAGATTGGAGATCGGGGTTCAAATGGAGAAAAGGAAATGTTGAGGCATTTTCTGGAGATGGGGTTCAAATGGAGAAAGGGAGATGTTGCGGCATTTTCTGGAGAACGGGGTTCACATTGGCGATCGCGAGTTATCGTCAGGCGACTGGGGTTCAAACTGGAGAATGGGGTTCATTATGTGGCAAACAGGAGAGCGGGGTTCAAATGCGGTGATCCGAGGATCATTTGCGCAAGAGAAAATTTTGGGGTTCAAGAAAATGGAAAAAGAAGAGAAACTTCGGGGTTCAAGAAAAGCATAAAAAGAAAAAGAATAATAATCCCGAGCGGATGTGGCGTTCAGGCCGTGGTTGTCCCTGTGTTACCATTTATTTTGGTATCCAGGTCGACGCTGTGATTCGGTGATCAGGCCGACTTTCTCCGCACCAGACGGATTTTGGTTCAGAGGTTGTTGCTTCGCCGATTCTGACAGGCGTTGTTAATTATTTTCCCATCAGAGTGCAAATTGTTCGTCTGTTCTTGGTATTCAATCACTCTTCATCCTGATCATCTGAAAGCCGAGGCTATTCATATCGACAAGTTCACAGTGGATTGAATAGGGGCAGCTGTAACACCTCAAAATTTGCCCTCCTCTCTTGGGACTAGCATATCATATTGCATATCATTTTTAGGTCATTAGGCATTGCATATCGCATATCATGTGGTTACATTGTGCAAGCCATTCCCCCAAGTCTTGATCAGAAGATAGGAGGTCATGTGCAAGCTAGGGTTTCATTGGACTGGTCATTAATCATCTGAGGATGTGGAGGTCCAAATTAGGGTTTTGTGATTCTCAAGGAGATTGGTCTTCATCTTGATTGAAGTGATACATCATCATCATCATGGTCTTGTTATCATCAAGTGTTGAAGCATATTCCTTGAGATTAGGGTTTTGACCACTGGTCAACCCTAATCAGTTGCATTGGGCCAATCAGGGCATAGCAAGGAGATGGGGTCTATGATGGATATGGGGATCATCATGTGATTATATGGAGCTTATTGAGGCTAGGGGTTCATCCTTGAGCCATTTCATCAGAGGATTGGGGCTCAGATTGATCAATGCATTGCCAAATTCATCTATTAGTTGAAAAAGTCAACTGTGGTCAACTGTGCTTGATTTTATGGATTTGGAGGTGGGAGAGAGTTGGATACACTTCATTCATGTTGGAACAAGTGTCATTTGACATTTCAAAGCTCAAGTATGAAGAAAATAAAGTCAGGACAAAAATTGCCAAAAATAGAAAGTGACTTGTAATGGAAGTTTCCAAAAATGGAAAGTTTTTGACCACAAAATTACATGTCCAAGGAAGCTTCAAATGAAAATTTGTTCAACATGAAAGTTGTAGATCTTGGTCTCACCTTTCCAAAAAGTCCAAGAACTTGAAATTCCCATGTATGGTTGACAAGTTATGGTCCATTCAATTTCAAAAAAAGACCTATAATCAAAGTGGCATAACTTTCACATGGAGTGTCCAAAATGAGTGATCTTTTTATGAGCAAACTCCATTTGACATGTACTTTCATGGTGCATAATCAAAATTCATCAAAAATGGTCAATGCAAAAGGTCAATTTTCAAGTGTACAATTAAAATCCAAGGGCAAAATGGTCCAACTTGAGAAATAATGGGAATTTTGGAATGGGAGTTTTTGCAACACATCACATATGCCAAATAGAAATGGTTTGGACTGTCATAAGTTTTCAAGGTGCAATATTTGGCTAGGCCATTTTGGAACTTGCATTTAAAATGCAAAATTTGGCATGACATAGTGAAAATGAAAAATACAATGCCAATCAACATGGGATCAAAGCCAACACATCACAAATGATATTTAGGAGATGTATGAGCTGTCATACAGCTGTCATGAGCCCTTATGTGAAATACCAATTTTGCCCTTGCATTGAAAAAACCACATTATGCTAATTACATTTCATTTGGTTAATTGGTGATTAGTAAGGTGATTAAGCAAGAGTATAAAGCTTTAATTGTAACTGAATTTGGATGACAATCACATTCACCAAGATCTGTAACAGAATTTCACCAAGAACCTCTCAAATTCTCCAAAAAGCTTCATCACTTTTTCTCATCAATCTTCTTCAATTCTTCACCAAAGTGCAAAATTCTTTTTGCTTCGTGTTCCTTGATCTTCCTTCTCCAACTGTTTCATCAATTCATTGCCAAAAAGCATCCAATTCGTGACTGTTCACATCATGCTCAATAATGGAGTTTGGAGATTTCTCTCATCTGGATCGTGCTTAAGCTGAAATACAAGTTGCTTTCATCTTCCTAAGCCTTCTTCTTCGTCTGTTTTGAAGAATTACGCGTGGAAACTCAAAGAACATCAACTGCTCCATTCAAGGTACATGAACTCGAATTTCACCATTCCTTGAATTTCCATATGCGTTTTGAAGTGCATTCCACGTAGATGATCATGATGTAGTTAGTTTTTGATTTGGTGAACTGATGAGGAAGTAATCGTGATTTTTAGTTTTGATGTCATTTCTTTAAATGCTCAATCCGTGAGATATGTTAGGAATTAGGATGAATTAGTCACATATTCGTGATCCTCATGCTCAGACGGTTCCAATGATCATAGGCTTGTGAATTTTGGTTGCAATTCGTTGTTCTTGAGTTTTTGCATTTTTCTGGAAATTTTCTTGAGTGAAAGTGATGAACAAGACGCGTTAGATCTTCATTTTCGCATGGCAACGTTTGAATCGTGTTTGGCGCCTTCAGTAGCCAATGAAAACATTCCATTGCCGCGTCTCAAAACGGCGTCGTTTTGGGGAACTTCCTCAAAATTTCAAAATTGCCACTGGCGCACTAAATTAAATAATAATTCTATTTTTCTTTTTCATTTCATTTTCATTTTATGCCATGAACTTAGAAAATTCCTATAGGATTCATTTGTCATCCAAATTGAGTGCAATTTTTTGCATTGTTCTTCTTGTAATGTGTAGAATTTAATGATATTTTTTGTGGATTTTTTGCATGTGTAAAAAAATAAAATGCTTAGGGATTATGTGATGTGTCACATTTTTGTACATTTTACCATATCCTTCATGAAATGCTCAATGAAAATTTTTGTGCTTATTCTGGACTTGTGGATGGTGATTTTCATGTAAAGTTTATGATTTTTGGATACTTGGTGATGGAGATATGATTTTTTGAATAGAGGTGTGACAATTTGTGTCACACCAAGCTAGGTCAACTTTCTGATTTTATTTGCCTGGCCTAGAAATGTTGAATTGCTCCAATCTTTTGCATGAATGATCATTGATATGTCAAGATAACATGTGATTTTTGCTGGAAATGTTTGATGTCATTTTCTAATTGATTGATAATTTTCTTCTCTGTATGCTCATTTTGTGAATTTATGTGACACATGTTGGCATTTTGCTTGTGAAATTCTCATATGGTACTGGATGAAGATGAAACTTGATATGTTGATTGTAGACACATTGTGGGACATCATGCTTTTGGTCCCATTCATTTCTTAATTGTTGTCACTGTTTTATGAATTATTGAAATGGATGCTTGCTTGGATGTCTTGAATTGGCTTACATAATTGTGTCTGGACTTTTTGATTTTCATTGACCTACTTTCTTTCATTAAACCGGCAGGCCCTGTGCCCTATTCATCTGATAAGGCTGTACCATTCAGATACAACCCTGTTGCTGTGCAAGATGGGGTAGAAGTGCCTTTGCCTTCAACTTCCGTGACCAACGTCGCTGATGTAAGTGGGTTGACCCGAAGTGGTCGTGTGTTTTCTGCGCCTCCTAAGGCTGTTGCTTCTGATACGGTTGAGCGTCCGGTTGGGACCGCTGTTAATATTCAGAATCAGGCACGTGATGTTGCCAAACCATCCTCCTCTGTACAAAAAACTCTCGTTTCTTCAGATGGCTCGAGTGGCATTGTAGATGAAGAATCTGATGAGATGCTGAGGCTCATCAGAAAGAGTGAGTACAATGTTGTAGACCAGCTTCTACAAACGCCATCCAAGATTTCTATTCTTTCTCTGCTGCTGAATTCAGAACCCCATAGGGAGGCTCTGCAGAAAGTCTTGGATCTGGCGTATGTTGATCACGACGTCACCATCGAGCAATTTGATAGTATTGTTGCAAACATCACCGCTTGCAACACTTTAAGCTTTTGTGACGCTGATCTCCCTGAGGAGGGAAGAGACCACAACATGGCTTTACATATCTCCATGAATTGCAAATCTGATGCAATGTCCAATGTGCTGGTGGACACTGGATCATCTCTAAATGTATTGCCAAAAACGACACTCTCCATATTGTCATATCAAGGTCCTCCTATGAGGCAGAGTGGGGTTGTTGTGAAAGCATTCGATGGGTCGCGTAAGACCGTGATTGGGGAAGTTGATCTCCCAATGAAAATTGGACCAAGTGATTTCCAAGTTACCTTCCAGGTAATGGATATCCACCCATCTTATAGCTGTCTCTTAGGCAGACCATGGATTCACGAGGCTGGCGCCGTGACATCCACCCTACACCAGAAGCTGAAATTTGTCAAGAATAAGAAATTGGTTGTGGTAGGGGGAGAAAAGGCTCTCCTGGTTAGCCATCTGTCTTCTTTCTCGTACATTGACGCTGAGGATGAAGTTGGAACGCCATTCCAAGCTTTATCTATTGATGAACCAATCGAGAAGAAGTCTCCTTCATTCACTTCCTACCGTGATGCAAAGCTGGCCATTGAATGTGGTGCAGTTGCTGGATTAGGGAAGGTGATTGAACTTGAAGACAACAGATCCCGGGCTGGCATTGGCTACTGTTCTGGGGCATTTAATGAGCAAGGTTTGTTCACAAGTGGAGAATTCATCCATGCTGATCAACCTGAGGAGGAAGCTGCTGCTATCTTGGAAGAGGATGCAGAAGACGTGAACAACTTCGTTATTCCTGGTGGTGTCTGCCACAATTGGGTCGCTGTAGATGTTCCTACAGTCATCCATAGATCAGAGTAATTGTTCACTTTGTTTGAAACCCTTCTCCCATGCCAAAAGGAGAAGTGATGACATTGTTGGCAAAGCATATATACAATGATGTTTTCATTCAATTAATGCATTGTTTAACATTTGTTTTTCCTTTGTTTTCACTTTTTGCTTTTGCATGAAATCAGTGATCACAAAAAACCCATAAAAAACAAGAATAAAAGCAATCTTTTTCATCTGCATAATGGTTTGCTTGTTTAAATGCTAAAATTTTTTTCATTAACCAAAATCATTATGCAGGTTGATCCTAAAACCCATTGAACATAATGATCCAACGCCATCTCCCAATTTTGAATTCCCTGTATTTGAGGCAGAGGAAGATGACATTGAGGGGATTCCTGATGAGATCACCCGTCTCCTTGAGCACGAAGAGAAAATCATTCAGCCGCATCTCGAAGACTTGGAAACAGTCAACTTGGGGTCTGAGGATTGTGTTCGCCTGGTGAAGATTGGGGCACTTCTTGAAGGGTCTGTCAAGGAAGATTTGATTAGCTTGCTACGAGAATATTCAGATATCTTTGCTTGGTCCTATGAAGACATGCCGGGTTTAGATACAGATATTGTGCAACATTTCCTGCCTTTAAAGCCTGAGTGCGTGCCTGTGAAGCAGAAGCTCAGAAGAACTCACCCAGATATGGCCGTGAAGATCAAAGAGGAAGTTCAGAAGCAAATTGATGCGGGGTTTCTGGTGACTTCTACATATCCTCAATGGGTGGCCAATATTGTGCCTGTTCCTAAGAAGGACGGAAAAGTCCGTATGTGCGTTGATTATAGAGATTTGAATAAGGCTAGCCCGAAAGATGATTTCCCTCTACCACACATTGATATGTTGGTAGAGAATACAACCAAATTCAAAGTCTTTTCCTTTATGGACGGATTTTCCGGATATAATCAGATCAAGATGGCACCAGAGGATATGGAGAAGACAACATTCATCACACCTTGGGGAACATTCTGTTATCGAGTGATGCCCTTCGGTTTGAAGAACGCCGGAGCCACGTATCAACGAGCTATGACTACCTTGTTTCATGATATGATGCACAAGGAGATAGAGGTCTACATTGACGATATGATTGCTAAGTCCCGAACGGAAGTTGAGCATATTGAGCATTTGTTGAAGCTTTTTCAGTGCTTGAGGAAGTTTAAACTTCGCCTGAATCCGAACAAATGTACATTTGGAGTCCGTTCTGGCAAGTTGTTGGGTTTTGTGGTAAGTGAAAGAGGTATTGAGGTTGATCCTGCAAAGGTCAAAGCAATACAAGAGATGCCTGCACCCAAAACTGAGAAGCAAGTCCGAGTTTTTCTTGGCCGCTTGAATTATATTTCCAGATTTATATCCCACATGACTGCCACATGTGCGCCGATATTCAAGCTCCTCCGGAAAGATCAGTCTCATGATTGGACCGAGGATTGCCAGAAAGCTTTCGACAGTATTAAAGAATATCTGTCTGAACCTCCGATCTTGTCTCCACCTGTGGAAGGAAGACCTCTGATTATGTATTTGACGGTTCTTGAAGACTCGATGGGTTGTGTACTCGGTCAACAAGATGAATCAGGGAAGAAGGAATTTGCTATATACTACCTCAGTAAGAAGTTTACTGATTGTGAGTCTCGGTACTCTATGCTTGAGAAGACGTGTTGTGCTTTGGCTTGGGCTGCTAAGCGTTTGCGCCAGTACATGATAAATCATACAACTTGGTTGATATCCAGAATGGATCCAATTAAGTATATCTTCGAGAAGCCTGCTTTAACTGGGAGGATTGCCCGTTGGCAGATGTTGTTGTCTGAGTATGATATTGAGTATCGAGCTCAGAAAGCTATCAAAGGTAGTATCTTGGCTGACCATTTAGCGCACCAGCCGATCGAAGATCATCAGTCTGTTCAGTATGACTTCCCTGATGAGGAAATTCTGTATTTGAAGATGAAAGATTGCGATGAGCCTACACTTGATGAAGGTCCGGAACCTGGTTCCAGATGGACGATGGTGTTTGATGGCGCTGTTAATCAATATGGAAATGGAATTGGGGCAGTGATCATTACTTCTCAAGGTTCACACATTCCGTTTACAGCAAGGCTAACTTTCAAATGCACGAATAATATGGCGGAGTATGAAGCCTGTATTATGGGACTTGAAGAATGCATTGATTTGAGAATCAAGTATCTTGATGTGTATGGCGATTCGGCCCTGGTTGTTAATCAGATCAAGGGAGAATGGGAGACGAATCAACCTGGTCTCATTCCGTATAGAGATTACGCAAGGAGAATTTCAACATTCTTCACAGAAGTTGAATTTTATCACATTCCTCGAGAGGATAATCAGATGGCAGATGCTCTTACTACGTTGGCTTCCATGATTGTGGTCAGATGGTGGAATGATGTCCCCAATATTACTGTGATGCGCTTGGACAGACCAGCTCACATATTCGCAGTTGAAGAAGTGAAAGATGACAAGCCTTGGTATTTTGATATCAAGAATTTCCTCCAGAACCAAATCTACCCGCCTGGGGCATCTGTGAAAGATAGGAAAACTTTGAGAAGGTTGTCAGGCAGTTTCTACCTTAGTGGTGAAGTGCTGTATAAGAGAAATTTTGATATGGTTTTGCTCAGATGCGTGGATAGACACGAAGCAAACCTGTTGATGACTGAGGTCCATGAGGGTTCATTTGGTACTCATTCCAATGGACATGCCATGGCTAAGAAGATGTTGAGAGCAGGCTACTATTGGCTGACAATGGAGTCTGACTGTTGCAAATATGTGAAGAAATGTCACAAGTGTCAAATTTATGCGGATAAGATTCATATTCCTCCGACACTCCTGAATGTGATTTCGTCACCATGGCCTTTCTCTATGTGGGGAATCGACATGATCGGCATGATTGAGCCGAAAGCGTCCAACGGACACCGGTTTATTCTCGTAGCAATTGATTACTTCACCAAATGGGTTGAAGCCGCTTCGTACGCGAATGTAACCAGGCAGGTGGTTGTGAAGTTTATCAAAAACCAGTTGATTTGCCGTTATGGTGTGCCAGAGAGGATCATTACTGATAATGGATCTAATCTGAATAACAAGATGATGGATGAGTTGTGCGCTGAATTCAAGATTGCACACCATAATTCCTCTCCCTACAGACCTAAGATGAATGGGGCTGTTGAAGCTGCTAATAAGAATATCAAGAAGATTATCCAGAAGATGACTGTCACGTACAAAGATTGGCATGAGATACTGCCATTTGCTTTGCATGGATATCGTACGTCTGTACGCACTTCAACAGGGGCAACCCCTTTTTCTCTTGTTTACGGCATGGAAGCTGTTCTCCCAGTAGAGGTGGAGATCCCATCAATGAGAGTCTTGATGGAAGCCAAGTTGACTGATGCTGAATGGATTCAGAGTCGTTATGACCAACTGAATTTGATTGAAGAGAAGCGGTTAACTGCCATGTGTCATGGTCAGTTATATCAGCAAAGAATGAAGAAAGCATTCGATAAGAAGGTGACCTCGTGCTCAAGAAAGTTTTGTCTTTCGCGCCCGATTCCAGGGGCAAGTGGACTCCAAACTACGAGGGTCCATATGTTGTTAAGAGAGCCTTTTCAGGCGGAGCTTTGATGCTTACAACAATGGATGGGGAGGATTTCACTCGTCCTGTGAATTCATATGCAATCAAGAAATACTTTGCCTAGAAAAAAAAGAGTATATGCAAATGAAAAAACAGAATAGCTCGCTAAGTTGAAAACCCGAAAGGGCGGCTTAGGCAAAAATGAGCGTCTCGGTGGAGAACCTGCAAGGGTAATCCAGGCAAAAATTAGAGACTCGAAAAAAAAAGGAATATTTGCATCCTGCTAGATTGAGTACCTCACTCTGGGGCAATCTAGGCAAAAATTAGGGATTTGGCAAGTAACTGCATCCTGACAAGACTTTCTGTTTCACCAGCTATCTTTTCGTCAGAGGATTCTCGATTCGTCGTCAACTGAAGCTTCGAATACATCGAGATTCAAATTGGTAGAGAAAGGATCATTATGTTCAATGTAGCCCTCTTCCAATATATATCACTGGTTTCAAATTTGTACAGATCTATGGAGTCTTGCCATTTGCAGGCTACCATTCCATCAAATGAATTTGAGCTTTTATCCAATTATTTGCACTCTTATTTGTTTCAATTCAACAAATGTTTTGCATGTTTAAATTGATAAAATATCATTTTTTTTAAACAAATAAATTTTTCAAAAAATTGTTGTTTTAAACAAAGTGAATATTCATAAGGTTGAAAGGATACTCAAAGATATCTCAGTGCTCTCCCAAGGGTGGCATGATCTCCAACAGGAAAGACATTTGGTTCATATTCCTGGTTTGGTTGTATCTTCTTTCTCCAGATCTTGTGGTGGGGTTGTTCCCCAGCATAGTTGCAAGCAGAGTGTTGTTGAAGACTCAGTTGTCTCCAGCAGCAGTTTTCCCCAGTAGAGTTGCTTATGCAGTTGGATTCTACTCGGATGATGTTTTTACCCTTCAGTGGGTTGTTCCCCGGAGTTGTTTGGAGTTGCAGAACTCTTTGTTTCTCAGTTGATGCTGAGATCCGTCTTGGTGGCTGTTTTGCCCGTTGTGACTTTCTGTACCCTGGTTGGGTTGTTTGCTGATCCAGCATTCAGAGATTTGGTGTTCCCTGATATCTCTAATCCTCTGCTTCTCCAGCAGTACCCGCAGATCTTTGCCTATAGCATATAGATCTCCGCAGATTGACTTTCCAGTTGATTTTCCCCTAGAAGTATAATACCGGGCGTTTGTTTCTTGGACCTGTTTGAGTTAGATATGTCTGTTTTGTCAGCATTCATCAAACATAAATCACGCATATTCATGCATATTCATAAACATTCAGATATTCATGTTGCATTTTTGCCATATATCTTTCGTTTGTCGTTTCTTGCTATGGTGGTGAAGATCCCCAATAGATCTCCCCTAGCAGATGTCGGGTGTTAAATCTCTCCATATAGAGTCAGCCCCATAAGCAGAAAGTGTTGTCTTTCCTTCTGCAGTTCCCCACTGAGATATATCCTCGTGGATGACGGTTTCTTCCGTTTCCTCCCAACATATATATTGGGATGGATTTTCCTATTTGAGTTACATCCTCATTAGGACGTGTCTTGATTCAGTCTGTCTTTTCGGATTATTCCCGAATTGGCGTTTTGTCAATTGTCTTGCGCTTCCCAGTGGGTTGTTCCCCAGCGGAGTTTTTCGGGCCTCTACCCTTATACCGGTAGTTGTAAGTCCTATTTTCTTTGCCCTTTTCAACGGAATTGGTGGTTATATACCTTTTGTTCCTCGGCAAGAATTGTTGGTTTTCTACCTAGTAGGGGGTAGTCGTAAATCCTGTTTCTTACTCTCCAACAGAGTTTGTGATTTGTTATAAACCTTATTTTTGGTTTCCCGTGCGTATTTGTGATTTGTTCTATTCCCCACGCAGAGTTTTTGGTTTTCTACCCCGTATTCGGTAGATGTAAACCCTAATTCGTGGTTATCCCCACCAGAGTATGGCTATTACCCCGTATTCGGTAGTTGTAAGTCCTATCTCTTTTTCCCCTAACAGAGGTAACCTTTGTGGTTCGTCCTGATTCGTGGTTTTATCCCTAACAGAGTTGGTGTCTCCCTGTGGTGATTTTCTATCCCCAGTTGAGTTTGTGGTCTTCTACCCCGTATTCGGTAGTTGTAAATCCCAAGTGTTGATTTTTTCTCCCCAGCGGAGTTTGTACCTTGTGGTACGGTTGGATAATTGCCAGATGCTTGCAATTTATCCCCAGCGGGTCTCCTTTCATTTACCCTTGTGTCGGTAATGTTGTTGTTCCCTTTGATTGGTCATCATTATATACCTAGTTTGGTATCCCGATACCTTCCTTTTCGGTTGACTTATCCTTTATTATCCCAGTAACCGGTTGTGGATAATCTTCCATGCGAGTATGTTATTCACGGTCTGCCGGTAATGAATAATATATCTCATGCACTCTTCAGTCGAAGCCTTTTGTGTTTTCCCTGATCGAGTAAGATTCGTTATTTCCCTTTGCGGAGTCGAATTTTTATTGTTGGATAATTGCCGGATGCTTGCAATTTATTCCTTTGAGTTATCTTTCGTTTACCCGGATGCTTGGTATCGATTGTCTCTCTTTTTGGTTAGTCACATATTATATACTTCGGTATCTCTGGTGTCTTTTCCTCTCGAGTATATTATTCACGGTCTGCCGGTAATGAATAATATGTCTCATGCGCTCTTTAGTTGGAATCCTTTGTTGATTTTCCCCAGCTGAGCAAGATTCGTATTCTTTGTAGAATCGAATATCCATCCTTAAACCAGTTTGTGTTTTGGATGATGAGTGTTTTGGCATATATACCAATTCACGTGTTCGGTAGATCACCTATTATATACCTTGGTATCTCTGGTGTTTCTTACCATGCGAGTTTATTATCTACGTTCTGACGGTAATAGATAATATATCTCATGCGAGTTTTCTTATCCACGGTCTGCCGGTAATGGATATTACATCTCATGCACTCTTTGGGTTTGTGTCCCCAGTTGAGTAAGGTTCGTTTTCCCATTGTGGATTCGAATGTCCATCCTGTAAGTCGATTTTCTTTTTCAAGCCCTTCTTTCGGATGATGAGTGTTTTGGCATATATACCAATTCACGTTTCGGTCGGTCACCTATTATATACCGCGGTATCCCTGGTGTTCCTTCCCCTTCTGCTCCCTATTATGACCTCGGTCCCCTACGGAGTCAGATTTTCCTGGGTTTATGTACCTTGTCCAGGTCTTTCTCAGATGTTTGGTTGATTGATATCTCTCACCTTTATACCGGTCTTAGATATTCATTCTTCCTGAGTTTGTTGCCCTTATACGGGTAACATCTCATTCTTTGGTGCTTCCTCAGTGGAGTTTCCTATTGCTTCTTCCCAAGAGTCAGCTTGTGCCTCTCCAATGGATGTTTTTCCTTTGGAATCTTCTTTTCCCCAGTATGAGTCCTTCACTCCCCAGTGAGGTCTCCAGTCTGTTTTCTGTTGCTCTAATCAGAGTCGTGTCTTGTTCACGCTATGTCAGTTTTGTTTTTCCCCAACTTGAAGTCGTGTCCTGCTCACGCCTTCTTTCTCTTTTACTATCCCCAATGAGAGTCTTGTTAGAGTCTCTGTTCCTGGTGAGTGTATTACTCCGATGGATCGTCTTTTCTTCTGTGTGAATCATATTCCCCACAGAGTTTGTGTCTTTTGCATGCATACATCTGCATCATGAGGTCTCTTAGGGACCAAAATTTGTCTCATTACTGTTATTTAAGCCCATTCTACCGCGTCGAGATGAAGATTTCTAAACTTCACTTCTCCGGCTAGAATGACCTTAAATAGGGGCATCTGTAAGACCCCAATTTTGTCCCTAAGATCCCTCATGGCATCATATCATATCATATCATTGCCTCAAGGATCTTTGTGCACCTTTGCTTCCCTCCTAGTGGATGGGTCATCTTGTGAGTGTGGTTCTTGATCACCAAGCATGTATTGCATTTGTATATCATTGCTTTTCATCTGTCTATTAACCCAAAGTACAAAAATATTGTCATCTAACCATGTTACTTGCAGATGAAGCCAACTAGGTCAAAACAGTCAAATCAGTCATTGAGCAATAGATGGTGACCATTCTTGAAGAATTTGGGCACCATGATCATTCATCAAGAGTTCATATGAGTTGTGACATCATTTTGAATCAAGATATCAAGTGGTAGGGGCTTGGAATTCATCAGAACATGGTTCAGTCAACCAAAACCCTAGCAAAGTCAACTGAAGTCAACTGTGGTCAACTGTGCATTTAATCAGTGATTTGATGGTGGGAATTGGTCTGAGAGGTCTCATTCATGTCTATATAAGCCTCATATAACATGTCAAACATCCACAGTGAAGAATTTGAAGTCAGACAAGAAATTTCCAAAAATAGAAAGTTGACCTGTAATTGGAATTTGCCAAAAATGGAAAGTTCTTCTCCTCAAAATTACTTCATCATACAAGCTTCAAATGAATTTTGGTCCAACATGAAAGTTGAAGATCTTGTTCTCCCATTTCCAAAAAGTCCAAGAACACTCATTTCTCATGTGTGGTTGGCAAGTTATGATCAAATCATTCTCAAAACTTTTTGAACTTCAAAGTGAGATATCTTCCAAACCATTTGGCCAAATTGAGTGAGGTTTTTTGCTACAAGTCATATTTGATGTGCTCTATCCAAATACTTCATCACAATTCACCAAAAATCAACCAATCAAAATGGCCTTTTTCAAGTGCATTGAATTAAAAAAGGGAGGTGAAAAAGTGGACTTTCAAATTAACCATTTCCTACACTTTTTACCATTTGCCAATGTTCAGAAATCAAATTTGGAATGTGTTAAAGCCCATTTTAGTGCATTAACATGCACCCCATGCAACTTGAGTGGTTTTTAGCAAAATACCAAAACACTTCATTTAACCAAATTGTGATTACCATTCCACTAACCAAACTTAAGGATGTTAAACAGAGTATATATTGGACATTTCTGATAGAAAACCCTAGCCACACTTTGCCAAAACATATCAAAACTTCATTTTCTCTCAAACTCTCAATTCTTCATCTGAACCTTTTTTCTGAAAACCTTCAAAGAACTCGTGTTCCTGAGCTTTGTTTCATCACATGCCATCCTTTTGGAAGCTTTAGCAAGTATCTTTTCATCACTGTAAGCAAAGAATCCACACTGTTGCATTGAGCTCTCTTCCATGGCAGTTTTCGATTTGAGCATAACCCAACATTGTTGAGCTAAAATTCTTCTTCCATTCATCATCTGGAACATCACTAAGCATCTGTTTCAGCTTGTTGTGACCAAAGAACCACAAATCATCACTGCTCTTCAAATTTGGTAAAGGTTCGAACCTCTTTATTTTCAAAATCATGCTATGCTTATTAAAGATCCTTCCATGCTGATTATAATGAACTTTAAATCGTGGAAAATGGTTGAGTATTAAGAAAGTTATGTTGACATGAAGTTTCATATGTGGATGATGTTTTGCTCGATTCTTTCATTTCAGCATGATTTGGTGTTAATGATTGTTGGTTTGTTAATGTACATGATGAGATGAATGCATCGGTATGTTGCTTATTGATTTTGGTTGCGAATTGCTTTTGGCTGGAAAATTCGATAGTGAACAAGATGAACATGTTACTGTAGCGTGGAACCCTAATTTCATGAACCCAGAAAACACGTTTGATCCGCTGGCCTTTTGTTTTGCATGAGCTCCACTGTTTCATTGCCATGAAGCCAATCATCACGTGACACATCCTTAAGTGAAACGCTGCGTTTCACTTAAGGGATCCCAATATTACAATAATGCCACTGCCGGTTTTAATTTTAAATCATTTCATTATTTCAATATTTATTTCATTTTGTGTCCCAATCTTCAAAAATTCATAAGTTCTTCAATATTTGTCCAAATTTGATGGGATTTGTTGTGAAATGCTCCTCATGATCTCTAGTTTATTATGGTGATTTTTCCAGATTTTTTGCACGTGTGGATTTTTAAATGTGCTAGGGTTTGTTCATGTGTGTCCATTTTATGTATGCTATGCCAATTTGCTTGTGAAATGATGATACTTAATCCAATGAGGCTGAAATTTTTTGTGCTTAAACTAGACATGTTCATGGTGATTTTGGTGTAGCGTTTGTGAATTTATCGTTTCTGGTTGATGAGATATGATTTTTTGAATAGAGATGTGACAATTTGTGTCACACCATTCATGTCCAACTTCATGATTTTAATTACCATGCTTATTGAACTCAAAATGGTCTGGATTTGTGCATGAACATACTTATGGTTGTTGAGAATACATGTGAATTTTTCTGGAATTATTGATGGCATTTCCTATTTGATTGGAATTTTCTCCCCTGTTTGGTCATTTGTTGACTTTTTGTGATACATGTTTGTATTTGGTTTGTGAAATTCTAATGATTTATTGGATGGATGTGAAATTTGACATGAGAATTGTAGACATCTTAATGTTTGTCATGGTTTTAGTCCCATTCATTTATCATGTGTTGTCACTGTTTTATGATTTATTGAATTTGGTGCATGTTTTGATGCTTTGTTTGAGTTTGCTTGAACTTGCTTTGACTTTCTGATTTTCATTGACCTACTTCCCTTGATCCAAATGAGCTGAAATTTGGTATGCTTATCATGTTATGGATGATGTTTGAGCATGAATTATTTGAGAATTTGTTGAAATGTTTGTGATTGGATTTGAGTTGAATCATTCTGTTGACTTCTTTGAGGTTCTGTATGACATGCCTTGACCTAATTTGTTTGTCAAATGATAATGATGAATGATATGAACATGAAACCACATGGGTTTGTTTCTTGATGTTTGAACTTGATTTTGGATAACTTTCACTTGCTGTTTTGGATTTATTATCTCCTTTTGACCCTAGGCTTGTCCTAATGGTCTTGTTGCTCATGTTTGAGTTCATTTTTTTAAGATAATAAGCAAAGGCCTTAAGGAGATTTATGCAAGTTGTTTGAGTTTGTTTGATCATCATGAAGTAACTTGTTTGTTTTGTAGGATGCTTAGCTCACATGCTTTGAGCTTTGTGCATTGCACATTTGACTAATTGTGTTGACTGTTGATCTTTACCTTATATTGGTTTGACTTTGAGTTGTATACTGATTTTGTTTGACTGGTTTCAGGTACCATTAGTTGCTCAGTTCTTTTAAGAACTTGCTTTGCTTTGCTTGATAGCATTTGCATTGAGGTAGAACTTCTTTTCTTCATGTAGTCTGGAACACCTGGCCTGTTACTTGGCCAGGCAACTGTCTGAAGTCCTCCTTAAGAGGCGATGTTTGTGCTTGTTTACTTTTGTCCCAAGCAGGAAAAGTCCTTTAAATAAGGCAATTGGTAGAATCCAAGAGATATGTAGCCTATCTCCTACTATTCTGTGTGTCACTCACCTTGCTCACACCACATGTGTTGATGCATAGTGAGTAAAAACCCAAGATCTATCGAGTCTAACTTGTGGAGAGAGTTCCATCTTTCTGAACTCCCACACCTTCTGATATTCAATAGCTCTCCCTGACCAGGGATAAGAGCATGAGGCACACCCCTCATATCCTTTCATCTGCTTCACCTTGGCTCTCAATGTCAAGGTTAAGAGCACCATTAACCCTATTCCAGTTGGCTTCAGTGCCTACCCTTTGTATGAGCCTCATTGTTTGGTTATAGAGTGTGCTGAATGACTTTGGTTGATTGATTACTCAGTTCATTTGTACATGTCTGCTTGCATGCTTTGTGCATTTATCATCATTAATTGCTCATTAGTGCATGATCATTTCATTTGTCTTTGTGACATATCTTTGTTGTTTGCCCATTGAGGACAATTGTAAGACCATTCATTGGCCATTGTTCCTATGATATGGAAGTGAGTATAAGACCATCTCATTGGCCACTCATCTTCTCTTTGCTTGATGCATTTGTTGGTTTTATGTGAGGATGCAATTGTAAGTCCGTGTAATTTGGCATTTGTTTTCCTATGATCATATGTTGGAGGTTAGAGTAAGCCCAGATAGATTGGCATCTGACATCCAAGTGTTTGCTTTGTTTTTGTTGGAGATTGGTATAAGTCCAGATAGATTGGCATCCGGTATCCACGTTTTATTTCTTTGTTGAGGAGATTGGTATAAGTCCATAGAGTGGCCTCTGATATCCAGTTCTGTTTTAGGAGATTGGTATAAGACCAGTGATTGGCATCCGGTATCCGCTTTTGTTGACTTTCTTCCTTTGCTTTGCTTGTTTGTTATTGCTCATTGCCTATTCCAAAGGACACACTTGAATCATTTTCTATATGATTTCAAGAGGTGAACCTTCTAAGAAGTTTTACACTCCATCTTCATCCATTCATCCCATTTTGTCCTAAACTTTTTCACACATTGCTTTCAAAACTTGAGATAAATATTGTGCAAACATCTTCATGCTTTCAAATTAGAAACCTGGACCCTAAGTCCTTGACTTTTTCAAACTCCATTTCATAGTACTTCTTTTGAATCAATCTTAATCATACTTTGACCCTCCTTTTGTGAATAATCATAATCAATTAACTTCACCCATTCAATTGTTTTGTGGCTTTGTCCATTCTTGTTAAGCTTTCATACATTAGCCGTAGGTTTGATTTATCCTAGTTGGTTGATGTTAATCTCACCTATTTGTCCTTAGTTGATTGAATTGTAAGTCTTCCTTGCTTATTATAGGGTTAACCCCTCACTAGCAAGTTGAAGCTTTTCTCACATGGTGGACTTGTTGTTTGTATAAGGTTGAGTTTTCTCCCGTGGATAACGTAAGACCTTAGGGCTTGTGTTTAAAATTGAATCCACTAACTTTTGGAAATCTTTTAGCCGAACTACGGCGTTTTGATCCTTACCTTTGATGGAAGGTACGTAGGCAACGGGTTCATCCGTTCGAACACAAAAATAATAAAAAATTGTATATTCTTTTCTCATCATCCCAATCATGTTTGCACAATAAATATGTCATAACAAATAACAATTTTATACAACAAGTGTGCAAAGGGCTCCCTAGGAGTACCTAGGACATAGTGGGTGCCTAACACCTTCCCATTGCGTAATTTACCCCTTACCCAGATTCTCTGATCTTTTTATTGGTTTTCTATGTGTAAAACTTCTTAGGCTTTTGTTCGCTTTTTAGCCAGTCCTTTGGATAAATAAAAGTGCGGTGGCGACTCGAATCCTTTGTATGCTTTGCTTATGATTTAATCAATAAATCATATAGCGACGAATACACCGCTACAGGAAGGTGTTAGCATCCAAAGTGTCCTAGGGAGCCCTTTTTGTGTGCATATGTATTTGGTACAAAAATGATATTTACAAAAAAATAGAATGGGGGGATGAGAAAAGAATTCATTAATTATATTTTTGTGTTTGACAAGTCCTTCGGTCTTATGCCTACGTACCAACATAAAAATGAGGGATCAAAACCTCGTTGTTCGTGCTATAAATTTCAAAATGAGTGTGTTGGTTTTAACAAAATTTAAGTTTGAAAGGCACAAGGGCTAAAATGATTTGAATGGGTTAGTTCTTTTTGGATTTTTTGAAAGTTTAAGTCAAGTATAGTTAAGTCTATTTACAAGTTTGATTTAAGAAAATAAGTTTGGAAATGCAATGGCATAAGACTAAAGTTTTTATCTTTTTGCAAAAGTGGTCAAAGTTTGGAACAAAAGTGGTTCACACAAAGAAGATTTTTGAAAATGGAGGGAGAGATTTCGAAATTAAAGAAATGAGGGAGAAGATGAAGAGATTATCTTATGTATAAAAATTTGAAAGTTTAGAGTTGAAAAGATCTGACCAAATGGCTATCAATCCAATAGACAAGTATGTCAATAGAAACCTATAATTCCATTGGACTTTTAGAACCAAACAACACACAAATGCACAATTATATCAATCTTGAAGATAAAAAGGCATCAAATAAAGATGGCCTCATCCAAGCTTATCCACTTCCTGGTCTCCTTCAAAATAGCCCATGCAACAGATGAATTCCACAAGTCACAAGTTCAAAATAACAGCTTCATAAGGATCAATGTTATAGATGAATCATAGAGAGATCTTCAAAGATGTATCAGATGAAATTCAAATTGTAAGCACTTGGTTCTTCAACAAATTGGCATTGGCCAAGTCCATTAGCAAAGGAATGTTGCCTATGTTCTAAGTCCAATTGGGCAAGATCAAACCAACAGTCCACTCAAAATTCTTTTAGGGTTTTTTGTTGTTTTATGTACATTAATGGTCAAAAACCACACAAACAAGCAAAATAGCACAAAACAAAATATATCACACAATATGGTCCAAATGGACAAAATCAAAATTACATAAACATAAACAATTAGAATGATAGTTAGTAAGTTAAAAGTTAATAGTTAGTAAGTTAGTAGTTAGTTTTGTTTTGCTTTTAATTTCAAGACATTCTTTGGAGAACACTCAACCCACTTGCCACAAGCATGGATCCTTGAACCAAAACATCTTGCAAAGGAAGGAAAGAAGGCTAAGTTTCCACACAATACCATGGAAGAGGGGAGACTTACAATCTCACTAACTAGAATACTTATGCCTTTTGTGTCACAAATTTAGCGCTATGTTAAGCAATCATAATTGGACTTATGTAGAAGTCATAACTATTTGAGGTCGGGCAATAGACTTTTTGGTGTTAATGCATGTTGGAGACATAGTATTATGAACTATGCTCACTAAACATACCACACACACAAAATATGCAAAAGTTGTGGCCTAATCTCATCCATACTCATGTTAATCTTTCAATCAACTAGCATTAGGACTTTGAGATGTCATTGGCCAAATGGAAATGAATGAATGAAGAAGGGGAATTAGATGAAGGGATAGGGGATGAATGAGATCACAAATTGGTCAAAGGAGGACTTTTACCAAATTAATATCATTCATTCATTTTGGGAGATGGAATGTACATTCCATCAATCCCGTAAATCCAATGATATTAACTTGACAAAGTCAAATCAACCTTGACCAAGGCCTAACAAAAAATAAGAAACTCAATTAAGTCAATACAAATGGTCAACACAATTAAAATGGAATTTATTCAATTAAAAATAATAAAATAGTGCATTAAATTCAAATATGAATGAGAAAAATATTTGAATTTTTTTGGTGAAAGTCCCATATTTTTTTGATCAATATTGAAATTAATATGAATTATTGAAGAAAATGCAATTAAAATAAAATTCAGAAAATCCAAAAATATGTGGACCATCAGATCTCTCATTAATTGAGGTGGCAGATATGATGATCCAAAACGCGCGTTCCACAAACACCTGAGTCAACCGCGTGGCACAAATGGTATTCACAAGGAACGATTAAGATTAAAACTTGAGACATGGATCATGTGGCTCAGACTCAAGACATATCATCACCGGAGCTAGACCTCCGGTTGTCTTCTCCAGTGAGCTTCACCGGAGTGGTCAACATGAACCATCACCAAAAAAGAAACAGGGACATGATCTTAAAGAAAAAACATCATTGAGCACGAATATGACCTCCAATTCCTCCAATTCCAAATATATTAAGACATATGTGGAATTGAAAAATGAGGTTCATGATCTAAGTTGCTTCGGTTTGTCCTTAAAGCAACTCAATTTTCTTGCCTACATTGGTAGGACTTCAGACAACTCAAGAATAAATGGAATTGAGCAATAAATTGAGAAAATCGAAGAGTTTAAAGTTTCTGCAAATTACCTTCAATGGAGGTCTGAACACGATGGATCTTGATCTAAATTGTGCTTGGCTTCACTTCACTTGCTTGCAGGAGAGGAATGGAAAGGTTTTGAAGCAATGGACTCCTGGAGAATTGAATTCCAAAATAGTGGAGATTCAAGCTCAAATTCAAATGAATTTATCTGGGTTATCCTTTGAGAGTGAAGGGTTTTCAATGGAGATTCAAAGCTGGCGCAATGTGTGTGTGATTTCTGAGCAAATGCAGTTGTATTTATAGCCAAATCCATGTGATATTTGAACACTCTTTTCAACCTTCCAAATTTGGAAAATGATGATAGCATGGTGCATGGGCGGGCATAGTCCCATGGAATGATAGCTTGAAGTGCAAAATGAATGATCAAATGTGTTGGAGCTAGCTTAGAATGCAAGGCAATTGAATTGTTGCTTGAAGTTGGATCCATGCCAAATGTTATCACCCTGTTTAAGCCATGCGCAGCCTATTCATTTCTCATCCAAAATGAATGAATTTGAACTCTTTGGAAAGGTGAAATCAAGAGGAACAAGTTTGATGTTGAACACTTTTTCATTTGGAGCTTGGAACTTGGAGAAAGTTGAGGTGGAAGTTTGGAAAAATTTGACATATAATTTTTTTTCTAATTGTCAAGCCATATGTCTCAATATTCCACCTTTCTTAACTTTTTATGGGAGCTTCAAATGAGAAAAGTGTCTTCATAAAAGTTGTATCTCTCTCAAATACCTTAAAAATGGTTACCAATTTCATGTCATTTGGATTTAAAATGATAGAGTTATGCATTTTTGAAGTTTGGAAAAATCACTTAATCAATGGTATAGGTCAAAAGTGACCTATAATGTAACCTCATATCACATGCTCAAAAAAGTTGAATTAACTCCCACTCAAAATATAAAAGTTGAATTATACACATTGAATTTGATTGTGCAACTTGGAAATCTTCCATATCATAAAAATTGAGCAACTTATGGCCTTGGGAAGTTGACTTTCAAATTAGGGTTTAGACAAAATGACCTATAATGTTTCAACATAGAAAATGATTTTCCAAGAAAACCTAGCTCTAGGTATCAACATGAAAGTTGTTTATAATGCCATTTAGAGTAAGGTTTCTCTTAGGATCATTTTCATATGGTGAAAAGTGCAGGAGATAGGGTCTAGGGAGACCCAGTTTTGATCAGATGAATCCATCTGGCCAACCACCATCAACCAACTTGCTAATTTCCAATTCTCTTGACTTTCTTGGCTCATGGTAGATCATATATGTATAAGATGATGAAATTTTGAAGTGTCCCTTGAGAAATTTGATAAATTGGTGAGATATCTTATTGGAGAAGTTACTCAAGATACCTAGTCAAACTAGGGTTTCCATGGCAAATCACCCTCAAACTCTTGAAGAAAACTTGATCAATATAACATGTAAAAATCATTGGGACTTATATATGATGCTCATAATCATTCTTGAATCAATTCTTTGTTGTGCTCTTTGTTCTTGAGGGTCTCAAACCCTAGATGTGATCTTCATGAATCAATGAGATCATGCCCTACTTACAAAAGAGTTAGGCAAAAACAAAGAAATAATTTTGGTATGAAATGATAAAATACAAGTATGATATAATCACAAAGTGCTTGGTGATTTCTCCCAAAACAAACCCAATGAAAAGGGGCAAGGAGGATACCAAGGTATGATCCCAATGTTAATGCTTATGACGTAATTGCATGAGGGATCTTAGGGTCAAAATTGGGGTCTTACACTATTTTAGAATTACAATAAAGTGTTTAATGCTTCTAGGTGAGCAGTATTAACACAATAAAAACAATAAGAATTCACACTTAGAGCAACAACTCGTGTGAACAGATATGAACAAGAATGAATGAGAGTACATAATGAGTTCGCAGTATTCTTGTGTGATTTCTTCGTGCTTGGTATGATGATGATCCTGCCTTTATAAAATGCTTTGAACATGAGACCGTTAGCTGAGGCATTAATGTAATATCTTGCAATGATGGAACTTAATTGGCATTAAGTTCGTTGTCCTTTCCATAGCAATTTTGGAGAGTGTTATTTCTTTTCCAAATAAAGATTCATACCAAAACTGGAATAATTCTTAGCTAAGTCTTGTGGTTGATCTGCTTGTCTTGAATCAGAGTGCGCGAAATCCAGATCTTCTTGTTCAACATGTATTCTTTAGATAGTTGCTTAGAATAAATTTTCTTCAGAAGTTCTTGATGTGTTTTCTGTAGAGCCTTCTTCAAAGTACAAATCAACAGAGTAGCTATATAGAAGTTTTCATATTCAGAGTATTTGAGTCTTCAAACGTCAGACTCGGTGAGCTTCGTTTTCTTTAGCGTCAGAGCGACTACTTCATTTGGTTCTAGTTGTCTGTTCTTAGACTTATGTGATGTTAGATCTTGTCTGTCAGATTCATTTTCTGTTAGAGTCCTGCATACTTAGATAAATTCGTTAGGGTACCAATTTGTTTCATCCTTTGTTATCATCAAAAGTTAGAGATGAATTGTAGACTCAGAATCTTATTCTAACAATCTCCCCTTTTTTTATGATGACAAAAAATTCAGACTGATGATAAAATAATGATACTTTATAAAACACTTTAGGAGTTGTCTCAGAGTCAGATGTATGATGACTCCCCCTGAGATGAGCAATCTCCCCCTAAATAAGTTTCTTAAGAAGTTTTAAATTTTCTTACCAAATCTCCTTACGTTGTATTGCTTGTTTCTCTGATGTTTTAACTCAGATACTTCCTGCAGAGCTTAAGACTTCATAATAGTAGTTTTTAAATGTGCGTAGTGCAATATGAGGCTTAGAAAATATTTCATCAGAGGCTGTTTAATTTATTCTCCCCCTTTTTGTCAAACTCAAAAAGACTTAGCAAAGTAAGTGAGCCAAAACATATTTCATTGATGAGAGAGAAGTACAAATAAGAAATATTACAGAAAATAACAGAGGGAAAATACTTAGAAGTAAAACATAGAAGATAAGCACTTAGAGAAAATAGCAAAAAATCCTAAGTGTGCCTAAGGGTTCGGAGGAGGCAGCATCCTCTGAAGCAACTGAGTTATCAGGTTCTGAATGTTGGAGTTGATAGAGTCCTATTGATCCAGTCTTGCTCTCATAATTTGTTGCTCTTTTTGCAGTTCTTCCAGAGTCTTCAACACAAGTGGAGCGAAGTCAGAGTCAGATGACTCCCCCTGAGTCAAAGCACTGTCTCTAGCCTTGGCAGCTTCTTCTGCAGCAATGCGTGTTACTTTTTCAGCGTCAGCCTTGGCTTTGGCTTCAGCTTCAACATCAGCAGCATCCTCAGCGGTGGCCTTTTCGAAAGCTTCTCTTGCATTCTCTTCTTCTTCCAAGCGAGCCTTTTCCTCACCTTCTCTACGAGCTTGTTCCTCTGCCTCTCTGTCCAAACGGGCCTGTAACCTCTCTCCAGCTTCTCTGATGAAGTCGTTTCGGACTTGTTCAGAGAGGCCTTTTAGCTTGAAAGCCTTAGATGTCATCCATCTTATTACTCTATTCCAGTGAATCCTCACTGCAGAAGGATCATCATTGATTCTAGAGTTTTTAGACAGTGATCTGATCTTTTCCATTATAGACTCATCAAATAAGACGATTGCCTCTTCTAGAGTAAGAAATGTGGATTCAGGTTCAGAGGTGGTAGGTATAGGTGTTGGTGGTGTGGGGATGGTTTCAGTGGGAGGTTCTGTTTGTTGGGTAATAGGATTTTCAGAGGGAGTTTCTATGTGAGGTTCAAAGGGTGGTGTTTGTGGGTGTTTATATAGGGAAGGGGTGATGGTTTTAGGCACATATGGGTTTTGAGTATAGAGGGCGCGAGCCTGGACTTGCGCAAGAGTAGGGGATTGAAAGTCAGATTCGTCAGAGTTAGAAGAGATATTGTAGTAGGGTGGAGATGAGGGAGTGGAAGAGCGTGGTGATATGAGTTCATTGAATAATTGGGCTTCAGATATTGGTAGGGTTGTGGTGGTTAGATTTAATTTTTGAAGAGGAGGTGATGGTGGGTTAGAGGTGGGAGTTTCAGAAGGAGTTACGGTGGAGGTTGTGGGTTCAGAGTGTGTGTAAATAGGGGAAGGTTGAGGTAAGGAAGAGGAGAATTTCCTTAAATGAAAAGTAGAAGATACAGGTGGTGGAGACTTACTTGGAGAGGAGACCAGATGCACAGGTGGTCTGGACACAAAAGCTTCTCCCAACTTTGTTTTCTTAGCTTTCTTCGTCTTCTCAGAGGGTTCTCTTTGCCTCTTCTTAAAGTTGGGTGGATGTTCAGGAAGCCAATCCACCAAAAAGTCTGAGATGTATACCCCTTGATTAGCCAGATCTTGTAGATAGTGGTCGATAAGCTCTGGGCGGTCTATCTTAGAGAACAGATAAAGATCATTGGGTATCTTACTCTGATCCTTTAGATCTTCCCAAGAGGTATCCAGAGAAGGCTTGACTATAACTTTCTCTATGATTCTCATGCTCTTCAGATTCCTTAAGTTCAGAGGCATCCCAGTGTCCACAGTCACATCCTCCATCAGATTGTGGGATATCACATGATCCACCAACCCATTTTCTATCAGAACGTCGGAGATCAACCTCCCCAGGGGAATGTAGGTTCTACGCTTCATGTTATTTCTGGTGTCCCTGACTGAGTCTCTCAGATAGTTGGAAAATTCAGCTTGAGTCCCTTGTTGAGGCAGTAGAGGATGCATTTTTGGTTAGTATTGATGTAATTTTACAAATTGGATGTTGGGCAACGGTGAATAGTCCCAAGAATGATCTTCAGCTAGACCCTCAGATTCTAGTGAATTTCTTTGTTCTTGGAGGATTTTCCTTCTTCGCTCTTCTTGAAGATTGTTGGGATAATCTCCTGGGACATATATTTTTCCCTAGGGTTAATCTTGTAGATTATTCTTCCCCGTGTCTTCTCCATATTTAGAAGTTTGGCTATGGATTCTCAGTGATAACCATCTTCACCCCCAGAACATGTGAGACGATGCAGTGGTCATCCGAATCTGCTAATCTCCAGAACTCTTTGACCAAAAAAGTGTAGATTGGGCCATAGAGACGCTGAAAGTAGTTTTCCCAACCTTGCTTTCTTAATTCCTCTGTTAGGTCAATACCATTTCTTTTCATCTTTTCAAAGTCTACCAAGGATTCAAAAAGGACTTCCAGTTTGTCGAAGGGAGTTGCAAGATGAATGTGGGGTGGACGATCCAAAATGTGAGGTTCCTTGTAGATAGGAGTTGATAAAGCAGCAGTTACAGTGGTGGTTTGTTAGGAAGCAGTTGAATGTTGTTCAGTTGATTCCATCTGCTGAGAAAAGTTAGACACTAGTTGTTGTTGAGAATCCATGGAGAAAATGAAGAACACTTGAAGAACACTTGAAGAACTGAGAGAGAGTGTTGATAATAACATGTTTGTGTAGGATGTGAGTGAAAAGTGTGAAAGTTGGAGTTATGACAGTATATATACGCAAAGTAAGCATGCAAAACGACATCCCTTAATGGGAATAAAGAACAACGATTAACTGATAGCACAGGAATTGAGTTGACACACGAGAGGGATAATTAATTACAACTAATGATGGATGTCTAATCCCAAAGATCTGCACACAACTCGAGGAGATCTTAATAGTCTGTCTCTTGAGTTCTGTACTAGACAATTGTTTAGAAGATCCAAGGTTATATGCAAGAGATGTCATGTGTTGATAAATTTGATCTTCAGGAATACCAAAAGATTGAGTTCTGAGGATTTATGATTCAGATTTCTTCTAACTGGTAGAGATATCAGAGTCAGATCCAGATGCCATAATTTTTAAGTTAGAGCCTGTTTAGCCATTTTAGAGTCGCACATATTTGACTCATTCTGGGCAATTTTCCTCGTTTAAATGTTTCAAAATGAATGAGAATCTATCTTCAGCTAAGGGTTTTGTGAAGATATATATCCGTTGGTGGTATGTATCTATGAATTTTAATGTAATTACCCCTTTTTGAACATAATCTCTGATAAAATGATGTTTTATTTCTATCTGTTTTGCTCTAGAATGCAAAATAGGGTTCTTACTTAAACATATGGCAGCAATATTATCACAAAAGATAGGAACGCTACTCTCATATATCTGAAGGTCTTCTAGTTTATTCTTCATCCAGAGCATCTGAGTAGTATATAGTGAAGCTGAAATATATTCTACTTCTGCAGTAGAGAGTGCTATGGTTGATTGTCTTTTGCTAGCCTAAAAGATTAGATTTCCTCCCAGAAATTGACAGTTTCCAGATGTGATTTTTCGTGCCAATCTATCTCCGACATAATATGCATCACAATATCCAGAGAGCATATACTCTGATGTTTTCTTATGCATCAGGCCAAGGTTAGGTGTTCCTTTTAGATACCTTAGGATTCTCTTAATAGTTGTTAGATGAGATTCCTTTGGATCTGATTGAAATCTGGCACAGAGACAAACGCTGAAGAGAATATATGGCCATGCAGCCGTTAGATAGAGAAAAGAGCCTATCATACCACGATAGAGCTTCTGACAAACCTTTTAACTTACCTCTTCTTTCTCTAGAATGCAGGTAGGATGCTTGGGAGTCTTTGCTGGTTTGCTCTCCGACATTTCAAATTTCTTCAGAATGTCTTTTATGTATTTTCTTTGATATACATATGTAGCATCTGAAGCTTGGTTGATTTGAATTCCCAGAAAGAATTTTAGTTCTTGCATCAAATTCATTTCAAATTCTGTCTGCTTTAACTCAGAGAACTCTCCACAAACAGAAGGGTTAGCAAAACCAAAGATTATATCATCAACATATATCTGACAGATCATGAGGGCATTTCTGATGTTTTTATAAAAGAGTGTAGAGTCAACTTTGCCTCTGATAAAATCATGTTCCAGAAGAAAAGTGCTTAGTCTTTCATACCAAGCTCTAGCAGCTTGTCTTAGACCATACAGATATTTTTTCAGTTTAAAAATGTGTTCTGGACATTTTTAATTTTCAAAACCCTAAGGTTGATGAACATACACTTCTTCAGAAATATATCCATTCAGAAATGCACTCTTGACATCCATCTGATATAATTTGATGGAATGCTTTAAAGCGAATGATACAAGTAAGAGAATAGATTTTAACCTGGCGACTGGAGTAAAGGTTTCATTGTCGTCAATGCCTATTTGTTGACTATAACCTTGTGCTACTAGTCGTGCTTTTTTTCTGACTACTTCTCCCTTTTCATTTAGTTTGTTTTTGTACACCCATTTTGTTCCAATAACATGGGTACCTTTTGGCTTTTGTACAAGATTCTAGACGCCATTCTTTGCAAATTGATCAAGCTCTTCTTCCAATGCCAGAATCCACTCTTTGTCTTGAAGTGCCTCATCACAGGATGTTGGATCTATCAGAGACACTAATCAGAGAGGGGTTTCCTCGGATACTTTGAATGTAGACCTTGTTCTGACCAGTTCATCCTTGTTTCCCAGAATCAATTCTTCATAGACGTTTAGTTTATTTCTTGATCTTTTCTGTATAGTTGAGATTTCAGTTGTTTATGAGTATTTCCTTTCAACTTCCTTAGATTCTTAGTATTTTCGTCAGAACCTGCAAGTGTTATATCCAGATCTGCAAGTTTTTCAACTAGCTTTGACTTTTCAGAGTCAAGATTATCATCAAATCTCAAATGTATTGATATCTCAACAATTTTAGTTTTTGTATTGTATACTCTGTAGCCCTTAGAGTGCTTTGAGTATCTCAACATAATACCTTTTTGTGCTTTTGAACCAAACTTGTTCATATTTTCTTTAGTGTTTAGGATAAAACAGGAGCATTCAAAAGGATGAAAATAAGAAATGTTGGGTTTTCTTCCCTTACACAATTCATAAGGAGTCTTCTTTAGAATAGGTCTTATAGAGATTTTATTCTGAATATAACAAGTTGTATTTATTGCTTCAGCCCAAAAGTGCTTAGCCACATTTGTCTCATTGATCATGGTTGTGGCCATTTCTTGGAGAGTCCTATTCTTCCTCTCTACAACCCCATTTTGCTGTGGATTTCTAGGACAAGAGAAATCATGGGATATTCCATTTGAATCAAAAAGTTCTCCAAAAAGTTTGTTTTAAAATTCACCATCATGATCACTTCTGACTCTGATGATATAAGAGTCAAATTCGTTTTGCACTTTTGAATAGAAACTAGTGAATACAAAGTGTGACTCATTCTTGTGTCTTAGAAATTTTACCCATGTCAAGTGACTATAATCATCAACAATGACTAGTCCATACTTCTTACCATTGACATAAGTTATTTTAACAGGTCTAAACAAGTCAATGTGAAGAAGTTCCAGAGGCCTAGAGGTATAAACAACACTTTTATTTTTGATGGATGCTTTTAAAAAATTTCCTTTCTGGCAAGTTTCACAAAGAGCATCTGAAGAAAACTTCAGTTTAGGTAGACCTCTTACTAACTCGAGTTTATTTAGTTGATAAATCCTCCTCATGCTAATGTGACCCAAGCATCTATGCCATACCCATTGCTCTTCATTTACATACATTAAACATTTTGATCTTTTAGGTCTGAAAGGTTAATTTTGTAAATGTTGTTCTTCCTCTTGCCAGTGAAAAGAACGGTCCCATTATTCTGATTAATTGCTATATATGTTTTTTGGTTGAAGCTTATATCATAACCGTTATTACTTAATTGACTTATGGATAACATGTTATGCATTAACCCTTCTACGTAAAGAACATCGGAGATAGAGGGAAGAGATCCATTACCAATTGTTCTGGAGCCTTTGATTCTTCCTTTCTGATTTCCTCTAAAACCTATGAAGCCAACATCTTTAAGTTCTAGGCTTTGGAACATATGCTTTCTTCCATCATGGGTCGCAAGCATCTAGAGTCCAGGTACCATGATTGGTGTCTTAACTCAGCTGCATAGGATATCTACAACATAGACTATTTTATCCTTTAGTGCCCATAATCTTTTGGGTCCTTTGTGGTTAGGTCTCCCAGAGTTTCTGGAAACTTTGGGCTTTTTGGAATTAGTAAAATTTTGTGTTTGTGCATGTGTGTAGTGATAAGAAAAAGGGGAATTATGTTTATCATTCGCATAAGGTATTTTCTCGTTTTCATCAGAGTCATATCCTATTCTTCTTTTCTTATTCTGACTAACTCCATAAATCATAGAAGCCATTATGCTTCTTTCTAACCCATTTTTCAGATATTTTTGAAATGCTTTTTCATATATTGTATATGATTGTGTTAGAAGTTTATGGGGCTTGAGATAAAGCTACTTCAAGTTTTAGACACTTTTTCGTTGAAAATTACTTTTCTCTTTCCAAAAAAAAATGTTTCCTTTTAATTCAGAAACTTCCATCTCAAGCTTATCACATTCTTCAACAGTTTATTCAAGGACTTTCTTTAAAGCCTTGAATTTTTGTCGAAGCTTCTGATAGGAGCTTGGAGATTCAGATACGCAAGAATCAGGTCAGAGCGAGAAAGATCTGAAAATACCTCTTCAGAATCAGATTCTCTTTTGGATGTGCTTCCAAATGTGGTAGCCATGAATGCCACGTTTGCCTGTTCATCTTCAGAGTCTGATTCTTAGGCATCAGATTTAGAGTCATCCCAGGTGGCCATGAGTCCCTTTTTAGTTTTAAAGGAATTTTTCTTGAATCCTTCTTTTATAGAACTGTCTTTCTTGAGCTTTGGATATTCGTTTCTATAGTGTCCCGGTTCTTTACATTCATAGCATGTTACCTCTTTGTTTGGTTTGCTTCTAGAAGTTAGCATGTTAGCAACTCCATGATCTTTTTTCAAAACTTCCCAGGCATCGGATGACTTCCAAAAGTAGGCATTAGACACAGGTTCAAAATAACAGGTTCCAAAAGATCATGTTGTAGATGAACTCAAATGGGATCACAATACTTGCTTCAGATGAAGTCTCAATTCACAAGAACTTGGTTTCATGAAAGTTGGCATTGGCCAAGTCCTTTTGCATAGTGAGTGTTGCCTAATTCTAAGTCCATTGTCTCAGATCAAATCCAGCAGTCTACACAAATGTCTTTTAGGGTTTTTGTTGTTATTATGTACATTAAGGTCCAAAAGACCACACAAACAAACAAGTATATACAAACACAATATATCACAAATTATGGGCCAAGTGGGCAAAGTGAAAATGGCATTAAAGTAAAAAAATTGAATGGTATGAATAATGGCAAATGAATAAAGCTTGAAATTAAAGTACATAAATGTAAATGGCTTGAAATTAAATGTTAATGGTTAGTTGATTAGAAGTTAGTATTGCTTTTGCTTTGGTTTTGTTTAAATCATTCTTTGGAGAACACTCAACCCACTATTCACAAGCATGGATCCTTGAACCAAGACATCTTGCAAAGGAAGGAAAAAAGGCCAAGTTTCCACACAATACCATGAAAGAGGGGAGACTTACAATCTCACTTACTAGAATGCTATGCCTTTTGTGTCACAAATTTAGTGCTATATTAAACAATCGTAATTAGACTTATGTAGAAGCCATAACTATTTGAGGCCAGACAATAGAATTTTGGTGTTAATGAATTTTAGAGACATAGCATAATGGACTATGCTCATGAAACATACCACACACAAAAAGAATATGCAAAAGTGTGGTGGACCTAATATCATCCATACTCATGTCGATTTTGCAATCAACTAGCTTTAGGATATATAGATATCATAGGTCCATGACATGAATGAATAAAGAAGGGGAATGAGATGAAGAGGGAGGAGGAATGAAATCAACACAAATTGGTCAAAGGAGGACTTTTACCAAATTAAGATCATTCATTCATTTGAAAGGTACATTTCATCAATCCCCTAAGTCCAATGAACTTAACTCAACAAAGTCAAATCAACCTTGACCAAGGCCCAACAACACAATTCAAACTCAACAAGTCAATAATAGAAGCTCAACACAATTTATTTGGCATTTAATCAATTAAAATCAACTAAAATATGCATTAAATTAAATTATGGTTGGTCAAATTCCTAAAACCCCATCAAAACACCAAAGAAATGGCCACGAGATTCATCATAGGTCATACAAGGTCAAAGGACCTTGGAGAAATTTTTTCATAATTTTTGGAAACATAAAACTATTTTTAAACAATTAAAAATATTCACAAAATCAATTAAATCATGAAAAATATTATTAATGATCCAAAAAATTATTTTAATTCACAAAATGAAAGAGGAATTTATTTAAATCTTTTTTGGTGAAACTCTCATATTTTTTGGATCAATATTAAAATTAATATGAATTAATGAAAATAACACAAATAAAATGAAAATCAAATAATCAGAAAAAACGTGGACCACTTGATCTCCCTCATTAATTGAGGTGGCAGATCAAGTGGCCACAAGTGCGCAATTCATTATGGACTCTAGTCAGCGTGCCACAAACTTGGTAATTCAAACCAACGCCCGTGATTAAAACAAATCAAATAGATCATGTGGCTCTGGACCTTGCCAACTCACCACCGGAGCAAATCTCCGATCTCCTTCTCAGGTGAGCCTCGTCGGACTGGTCCAATCATAACCATCACTAAAATAAAAAATAAGGACATGATGTTAAATTAAAAATGGCACTGAGCATGAATTTGGCCTCAATTTATCCTAACTCCAAGTATATTGAGAGATACAAGGAGTTAAAATTTGAGGTGCATGATCTTAGTTGCTTCGATTCGATCTTAAAGCAACTCAATCTTGTTCCCTACATTGGTAGGACTTCAGACAACCAAGGATCCAAGATAATTATGGATAATTGAGTGAGAATCGAAGATATGAAATTTTCTGGAAAATACCTTCAATGCAGGTCTGGATTCACTTATTCTTGCTTTGGCTCGTGCTTGATCTTGCTCAAGATACTTGCAGAAGTAAATTAGAATGCACAAAAGGTCTTGGATCCCTAGAGTTTTGAATCTCAAAACAGTGATATTCAAACTCAATTCCCAAAAGAAATTCTCAGTATTATCCTCTCAAATGGAAGGGTTTGGTGTTTGGGATCAAAGCTGGCGCCAAGGAGTCCTCAATTCTGAGCATAAGGGCCTCTTTTTATAGCTGAATCACATGAAATTTGCACCTTACAATTGAGTTTCCAAAATTGGTGATGCATTTGTGCATGGGCATGTACAGGCCCATGAGATCATTCCATTTGATCCATAATTAAGTGTGTACAAGTCTGAAATCAAATTGGAGTGCTTGGCAATTGTACATGGAAGCTTGAAGTTTGATTTTTGCCAAATGATAATACAATGTTCAAACCATGCGCAGACCATTCAAATCTTGTCAAAAAAGGATGAAATTGGATTTTTTGGAAAGGTTAGATCAAGAGGAACAAATTTCATTTCTAACAATTTTCAATTTGGAGCATGTATAATGATTAATTTTGAGGTGGAAGTTTGGAAATTTTAACATATCAAAATGAGAAATGTTCACTTATTCCACCTTGGATAAATTTTTGTCTGACCTTCAAATGAGAAATGTTCCTTCATCAAAGTTGTATATCTTTCAAAGTCCTTAAAATGGTCACAAATTTGACCTTATTTGGATTTGATATGAAGGAGTTATGCATTTTTGAAGTTGAGGAAAATCACTTGTTCAATGGTATTGGTCCAAAATGACCTACAATGTATCCTCATATCACATGCTCATAAAATTTGAATTACTTCTTTGTCCAAACATAAAAGTTGAAGTAGAAACCTTGATTTGGATTGTGAAACTTGCTAATCTTTCATCTCATAAAATATGAGCAAGTTATGGCCTTGGTAAGTTGACCTCCAAATTAGGGTTTAAACAAAATGACCTATAATCTTTCACCATAAAAAATGACTTTACAAGCAAAACTAGCTCTAGACCTCAACATGAAAGTTGTTTGGAATATCATTTGGAGTAACGTTTATCTTGGAATGATTTTCATATGGTAAAAAGTGTAGGAGATAGGGTCTAGGGATCCCCAGTTTTTGCTAGTTAACTTTCTCTGGTCAACCACCATCAACCAACTTGCTAGCTTGCAATTATCTTGCCTTTTGGGACTCATGGGAGATCATATATGCATATTATGATGAAATCTGAAGTATCCCTTACAATATTTGATCAATTGGTGAAGAAGCTTGTTGAAGAAGTTACACAAGATACCCAGATGAATTAAGGTTTCCAAGGCAAACCAACTCCAAACTCTAGATGAATTCTTGATCAAAATATCATGTGAAGATCATGGAGATTCATATATGATACTTAGAGCCATAGAAAACCAATTCTTTATTGAGCTCCTTGCACTGAGGGTCTTAAACCCTATATGTGAGCTTGATAGATCAAAGGTGAGCATGTACCCTACCTACAAAAGAGTTAGATTATGCAAAGATATATTTTTGGTATTTTGGTTTGTCAAAATGATAAAATACAATGTATGATACAATCACATGATGCTTGGTGATCTCTCCCAATGCAAACTCAATAAATGAGGGGTAATGAGGATGCCAAGGTGTGGTTCCAATGCCAATGCATATGATGGTATAGCATGAGGGACCTTAGAGTCAAAATTGGGGTCTTACAGCTGCCCCTATGTAAGGACGTTCTAGATGAGGAGATGAAGGTTAAAATCCTCGCATCGACTCAGTAGAATGGGCTTAAATAACAACAAATAAAGGCAAATTTTAGTCCCTAAGAGACCTCATGATGCATATGATATGAATGTTAAAATAATATTTGTGGGAAAATGTTTCCACAAAGGAAAAGAATCCAGAGATATTGAAAGTCCACAGGAGTATAATGCATTTCCATAAGGAAAACTCACTAGGGAGACATAGACTCTGGGAGAAAAGGGTTATGTGTAGGCCAAGCTACGACTTAAAACAATTGGGGAACCAGAGGAATTCCATGAAAGAAAATCAATGGAATGACTCAAGTCGGGAATAAAAGGAACGTCTGCAAGGGAAACATGTAGATCAGAACCAAGCAGGAACAACGATTTCGTTAAGGAAAAACACACTCAAACTCTGTTGGTTCTATATATTGGCACCAATTTTGGTAAAACTTAGTGTTATCACAAGATGTCATGCATGTTGCCTTGACATGTGATATAAGCTTCCTGCAGGATGTTTAATATGGTTGTGCAGGATGTATTCAAGATGTCAGACCCGATGTTAAGACATGTGCATACAGAATATTCAGTTTGACTGTTATGTGTTTTGTTATTGCGCTTTTAATACAAGTCTTTGTGTGCTTATGTGGAGATTGCATGCATTATTAAAGGAGTAATTAAAGCCAAAATATTATGTTTCCCAAAGAGGAATGATTTGTTACTAATTCCTAGGGAATACGCATTAGATAGGATTAGGGTTACATGCTGCCCAAGCCTATTCAGAAAGCTTATATTTAAAGACCATGTAACCCTGTGTAATTGCACGAAGAAGATACAAACGTTGAAGTGAGTGAGTATTAGGGTTTTAGCCTGATGTACATTTGTGATTTGTGAGCCATTCATTCATCTTGTTGATGTGTGAATTGTACTAAGTGTTGAGTTGTAATTTGTCCACTCTAAGCTTTGAAGTACGAGTGTATTTGTTTACTTGATTGAAGCTTTTAAGAAAGATCAAGTATGTGTCCTTGAAGTGTGTCTTCTTTCTGTGTAGTATTTGTTTTAGTATCACTGTTGTGATTAAGGGGGAGTGAGTAGGGTCTCATATCTAAGAGTTCTTAGATAGAAGTCACACGGGTAGATATTAGGTGAAAAGACTGTAACTTGAAGTTTTCTAATGAGAGTCTTTGAACTAATTATGTTTAGTGGATTTCCTTCCAGACGTACGTGTGTTTGTAATGAACTGGGTTAATAGTTGCTTGTGTCGCTGTTTCAATTATTTCTCTATTTTTATCCTGTTTATATTTCACTTGTTGTTCAGATATTAATGTCGTGACATTACCTTCGACATCTCATATCTGATACCAGAATTTCAATTGGTATCAGAGCAGGCATCCTGCTCTGGTTCTGGGTGAGATCTTGGGACGTTACTTTTTGGTACTATGGATAGAGACGGAGGATTGGTACTATGGATCTAACTATGACTATTGGAAACCTCGAATGGTAGCCTTCTAGAAATCATTGGATAATAAGGCTTGGAAGGAAGTTCTAACAGGCTGGGAACATCCCTTCACTACGAAGGATGGAGAAGTTACAACTGATAAGAAGCCTGAGGAATAATGGACCAAGGAGGAGGATGAACTAGCTCTTGGAAACTCTAAAGCATTGAATGCTATATTTAATGGGGTTGATAAGAACATCTTCAGACTGGTGAATAATTGTGAGGTGGCTAAAGATGCTTTGAATATTCTCAAAACCACTCATGAAGGTACCTCTAGAGTGAAGATGTCTAGATTACAGCTGCTTACTACTAAGTTTGAGAATTTGAGGATGAAAGAAGATGAAAGTATTCATAACTTCCATATGAATATCCTTGAAATTGCTAATGCCTCAGGAGCTCTGGGTAAGAAGATGTCAGATGAAAAGCTTGTGAGGAAAATTCTCAGATCACTTCCCAAGAGATTTGCCACGAAAGTAACAGCCATAGAAGAATCTCAAGATATCTGTAAGATGAGAGTGGATGAGCTAATTGGATCCCTCCAAACATTTGAGTTGGGAATGAGTGATGGATCTGAAAAGAAAGTCAAAAGCATAATGTCATACCCCAATTTTGTCCGGGCATATTTAAATTTTTGTAAATCTGACTTCATTTTTTAATTTGCATCATATGCAAAGCGTGACATGCATTTCATAATTAATAATACCTGAAATATCAGTCAGAATAAATTTATTGAGAATACAGACAAATCGGTTAAATCGTTTCTCAAGAACATGCAAAATCAGCAGGTCAAAAAAAGTTTCAAATTTAAAGTTGCAGACACCAGTATTATTAATCTACTATTCACGTAGTTTAACCTGGTGTGCTCGTTGTATTTTTCAGCGACTGTTTCGATTGCATTTTGACCCGCCTAAGCCTTTTAACCGAGCAAAATTTATTTCAAAAATTTAAAGTAGTGCTGTATTTTTTCAATAAGTATATTTTGTGCTGATCATTTTAATGTGTCCGATTTATTTATTTTTTTATTTTTTTATTTTTTCGAGTAAATTTATATCCAATTTCTATATTTTAATCAGATCATTTTATTTTATTCAAAATATCAAATTAAATAATTAAAGCTTTTATTTGTGATAATCATATTTTTTTTTGTCCAAAATGAATAATAATATTGATTTTCAGAATGATAATATTAAATTAAAATAAGCATTGGATTCTCCTATCATGGGCCAGCTGGCACGTCTCTATCCCCAACGGTCATCTCACACGCGTCCTCCCACCTCACTCAAATTCACTCCACCTACCAGCTATAACGGAGGTCTCTCTCTCATTTCTGACACGCTTCATCAATACATTCACCCTTACTCTGCGTGGCAAGAGAAAAACAAAAAGAGAAGAAAATCCTCACGAATCTCTCTCACCTTTACTATTGATGACCACTCATTAAAGAACCTACCCATTACCATCACTCTCTGGCTCACTGATTACACAGCACACACACTATCACTCTGAAAAAACGAAGAGAGGAAAAAATCCTTCATCTTTCTCTCCGCCGCCACGCCCATCATCATCATCGCTTCCCAAACCCTTCATCCACCGTCACCACCGTTCCTCTCTCACAACCACCACAAATCGCTCACTCCGCCTCACCTCCGTCCGCGGTCTTCCTTCTCCGCCGCCATAAACCCTTTCACCTTCATCTTCATCAACCTCAACCCAAAGATCAAAAACCCAATCACCACCGTTTTCTTCAACGCCATATAAACCCAACCACCGTCCAAATCACGCAGTCCAACCTCAAGCAACACAAACCGCCGCAAGCTCAACATCCGTTCTCTCCATCTCCGTCTCGCAGCCACATCACTCACCAAGATCGAACCCCACACAACAAACCCTCTTCGCCGTCGCCGATACACCTTTCCGAGGTTTTTTCCACCCTCCGAAAGTCCTCCGGATTCGCCGCTACAACACCCTCACCATAACAAACTCAGGATAGCAGCGACAAAATGCTTTGTTGGTTCCGTTGACTGGAAGTTCGTTCTGCATTTGATTCGAGTTTGAAGCCGAAATCCGGGTCTGTTTGCGATATTGTAAGATTCCATTCCGTTCTTTATTGAACACCAAAATACAAGATGCAATACCATGGTACAACAACGGCGTCGAGAGGGTAATATTTCTGGTTTTGAGCCTTTTATTGTTGTATATCGCGTTCGGATTTCGATTCGGTTATGATTATGTATTTATGCTGTTAGATTTAATATAGTGTTGGTCTTGAGCATGTCCGATAATTCGTGTGTTTGACTCCATTGTCAGTTTTTCTTAATGTTGCCTGGTGCTGTAGATTTTGAGGAGTGAATTTCGGTGTTTATCTCGATTTATCTTGTGCGGTAGCATTCTTCTTGGGTGTAAATACTGTAAATAATTTTAACAGATTGTCACGCTATGCCTTTGCGTTTCGGTTTTGTGTCAACCCCGTAATCTCATTAACATTTTGATTTAAGTTTGTGTAAATATTGTACTGTCCATCCTCTCAATTGTGTCTTCAATTTTCAATGTTGCTTGGTAATTGAGATTGATAACACTGGAAATATTGTGGTAATTACTAGGTATTCATTTCGGTTATCCGGCGTGCGTGTCGAATTAGTTTAAACCCAAATATCAGGATTCAAATGCAGTTATGTTCTGGTTTGTTTTGTTTTGTTCAGCTAGCAATATGATGAGCTGTTGCGGTTTGCAACATTCAAGTTTTTTTTTAAGACTGTAAATATGTATGTATTATGCGTTGATTCTTAATGGCTACGCTCACCCTTTCCGTTTCAATATTAATTCATGATTGATACTTATGCTTGAATGCTATAAAAATAAGTTTTAAATATTGGTTTTTTTTAATGTGTCAAAGCGATTCATATGTTGTTGGAAAGTATAGATAAAAAGGAATTTATTTGAGCTGAAGTGTGAGCTTGAATTTTTGTTGCAGTAGTTTGAATTCTATTTAAATGAAAAGTATTTATAATGTGGAATAATGCCAACACATTTTTTAAAGCGTGAATAGAAACAATATAGCTTGTTTGTTTGTTTTTCTATGAGCTTCATGAGCATGGATCACTTTAAAAAGCCAATATTTTTGGAAAGCCATTGTAAATGACGTAAGGTTGAATTGTTGTTTAAATTCCATTACATTTAAATTGGATTTCTATGTGGATTCGACAAATTTATGTCTCTATACCATCAAAGTTTCAATAAATTAATTGTATATTTTCACCGCGTTTCGATCTCACATACGACGTTCCAATTTCATTGTCGCTATGTACAAACCGGTTTTGGAGCATATTGGGACCAATTCAAATTCAATTTCAATTCTTCATCAATTCAAACCAATTTCAAAAAGCACAAACCACAATTCTCGATTCAAGCATCGAGCCCATTTTAAAACATCCTTGTAAGTCGATCGCTTTTATGCATTGCCATCAACTTCACATAGCTTACTCTTGGGCTTTCTTACAATGAGACCTATTTGATTATTGATTGATCGAGTAGATGATCGATTCACCATAATTTATTCAATAAACACAAATTCAAACCATTTTCCAAACCATTTTCTATTTTAATGAAAACTTGGGATGAAAAGGAGATAGGAAGCGTACACTTCACTATTTCTCAAGCACTTGAATAATTGGCGTACGCCACATTGCTCGAGTTCTTGTCACCCGATTAAATCTTAAATCACACAATTTCAAATCACTTTTCAAAATTAAATATAATTTCCAAATTCAAGTTATTCAAACCATAACATTTCAAATCATTTCTTTCAAATTAACTATAAACTCTAAACTCTTTTAATTATCTCCGATAATAGAAGGATAGGAGGCGTACGCCTCACTATCTTTCGAGTTTTCAAATAATTGGCAAACGCCACATTGCTCGAATCTTCGTCATTAATTCAAAACCACAATCAAATAAACTCAAATCATCTTTTATATCAAACACAATTTCGCAAAATAAACAACTTAAACTTCAATAGAGAATGGGAGGCGTACGCCTCATCATTCCTTGATTATTTGAATAATTGGCGTACGCCACATTGCTCAAATCATCGACTTTCCAAACAAACCTACAAATTCAAATTCAAATTATTTTCCTATATCAAATATAACATCTAAGAACACATCTCTTACAATTTAAATCTCGGATGACAAAGATGGGAGGCGTTCGCCTCGCCATCTCTCGATTATTTAAATAATTGGCGTACGCCATATTGCACAAATTATCGACTTCCGACTAAAACACGCTAAATGAACTTGGATAAAGGAATAAGTGGCGTACGCCTCATTCTTCTTTGAATAAGCAAGTAGGAGGCGTACGCCTCACTACCGTGCATATTCAACATCCGCAAACAAACTTTCAACAAAAATAATTCAAACGAAAAGGGAGTAGAAGGCGGTCGCCTTATTATTCCTCAAAAGTATTGGACGATTGGTGTACACCATATTGCTCAATCTTTCGTCGTTCCTTAAAAACATCTTAAACAAATCAAATCTGACTTCTCGCCCCCGTGCGATCGAAACAAACCAAACAAAACATTCGACACATCAATTCAACTTGTCACCCCCGCGTGACCAAAACTCTTTTCAGAAAGAACACTATCAATCCTTTCTAATGCGCACAACAAACCAGTGCTAAAGCCTCCCCCGAGAGTAGATAAGCCAACGTTTAGCCGTTAGAACGCCGACCTACACAGTCGTTCATCAAAACAAAACACACCAAATATTCGTAGTAGCCCGAACTACGAATGCTCTGATTTCCTTATTATACCATAAGGATACGTAGGTCGGAGATTGTTGTATCTTCGCGAGCACACTAATGAAAAACCTCCCTGTTTTCCTTTGGAGGTCTTCATCCATCTCTATTCAATATTTAATTACTCGAAGAAAGTGAATAACAGTTAACTAACATTCAAATAGCAAATTAGACTAAAAGGTTCCCGTTGAGTACAACGGACGTGAGGGGTGCTAATACCTTCCCCTTGCGTAATCGACTCCCGAACCCGAATATGGTTGCGACGACCATTATTCTATTTTCTAAAAGGTTTAACCGATATTTTCCTATTCCTTCATTGGAATAAATAAAAGTTTGGTGGCGACTCTGTTCGAACATAATTTTTCCGCGACCATCGCGAGGAATCGTATTTTTCGAGATTCGACAGATGGCGACTCTGCTGGGGACCCTGCTTCAAGCAAGAGAGAGTCAAGCCTAACTTAGTCAATTTGCAATGAATGTTAAAATTACTGTTTTTCTTCATTATTTGCTTTTGTATATCTTGATGTATTATTTATGCTATGTAATTTATTCTGCTATTATGTTGGGTGATCTATGGTGTTGAACACATGTTGTGAGATAAGCTCCGTACCCGAGCTTTGAGAAGAACTTAAAACCCGGAGTTGTGTAGCATTGAACCGGGGGGTGTACACCTCATTGGGACAATACGAGAACTCCACCTAGAGTAGATCTGTTCAGAATTTCCATCATAATATGGCCAGCCCATTATTGCGAGGAAACGTTGAACATGGTCAATGACTTTGGGAACCTCATCTTAAACTGAAGTCCGTCTTCATGATTGGCAATCGTGTAGTATTGAACCGAAGGGTCTACACTCTGTTCGAACAATATGAGGTTCCCACTTAGAGTAGACTGATTCAGAATTTCCATTTCGATGTGGCTAGCCCATTATTGCGATGGAAGACTGAACTTGATCCATGACTCTAAGTTCTTATCTTGAAAACGAACAACCTTAGGAGCCATCCTTTGTGTGTGCGGTAGAGAACATAGAACCTCCGTATAGGGTGTACCATATGATACTCATGATATCCTGGATCCTAATTATACCTGCATTACATTTTCTTTGCATACAAATATAAAATTTCATGCATTCGCATTTCATCAGCATGGATTGCATATCATTTTCCAATACAAAAAAACTCATCCCGTCCTTTTGCCAATTACCAGCAGGTTGATTTCCTGACACTCGTACTGAACCTTTGAGAGCTACTAAAAGACAAGGGAGCACTGAGAACATAATCAAGTTGAGTTGAAAATGGATATGAACAACATGAAAGGAAAGGTATACCAGATGTTGGAGGCTAGGCTAACCCAATCAAAGAACAATTTTCAACATGGTGTCACAGAGAATGTTGATTCCTCATCAGGCTTTACTGTAATTATCAACCCAATGTATGACCCACTGTCTGACTATAATCCTCCACAAGTGAACATTCCTACTCAATCCCAGTTGATGCCATTGACCAATCCTGATGTTGAAAGGCTTCATGCCCTTGAGGAGAGAGTCCGAGCAATGGATGTGAATGACAATTTTAGGCTTGATATGTGCTTAGTACCAGGCCTAGTAATCCCCCCAAAATTCAAATTACCCAACTTCGAGAAGTACAAAGGGGATAGTTGTCCAAGGCACCATTTGATGATGTTCTTCCGAAAAATGGCGTCACATACTCACGATGACAAGCTGATGATTCACTGTTTTCAAGACAGTTTGATTGGAGCATCATTGAGCTGGTATATGAAATTGAAAAGAAGCCATATTCAGTCATGGGAAGACTTAGCCAATGCTTTTTTGAAGAAGTACAACTACAACTTGGACATGGCTCCAGACCGAAGGCAGCTGCAAAGCTTATCCCAAAAGAGCAACGAATCTTTCAAAGGATATGCACAACGATGGAGAGAATTGGCAGCCCAAGTGCAACCACCACTCTTGGATAAGGAATTGGTTGACTTGTTTATGGATACCTTGCAGAGTCCTTACTTTGAAAGGATGGTAGGCAATGCATTATCAGAATCCCTCAACAATTCCCAAAAGGAAGAAGAGGGTGAAACTAATGCAACCAAGCTAGCGAGACAGAATCCCTCAACAATTCCCAAAAGGAAGAAGAGGGTGAAACTAATGCAGCCATAACAGATGTCAGGCAACCAGCAACGCCAAGAGCACCATACCAGCAACCATGGTCTGCTCCTTACGCAAATCAACGATCTCGTGGTCGAGGATATCAAAATCAGCCTTCGAACCAATCTAGGCCTCGAAACAATCTGGAAAGAAGGAATGCTCCTCTCGATCCGATTCATATGTCATACAGTCAACTTCTACCATATCTGATTCAAAGTTCATTGGTGGATCCCAAGTCTCTCAGGCCATTGCCAGAACCATACCCACCTGGATATGACCCTGATGTGCAATGTGGATATCATGCCGGGTCAATAGGGCACTCGACCGAAGATTGCAACGCTTTCAAAGCCAAGGTACAACAGTTGATTGACAAAAAGTACATATCCTTTCCAGACGGAAATCTGTTGGTGCACGTCAACCTCTCGTCTGAATAGGTTCGAAGACTTCAAGGGAGTATCTCATAAGGCCAGTGGTTCAAACCGGAAGACCTCCTTAACATTGGCAATTATTGGACTGATTTGTTTTCATTTACAATTTCTTTATTGATTAAATGCTACTTGCTTTTAAATTTTGCTGTCTTTAATGGTAATATTAATGAAGTAATGATGCATGTTTTGAACAAATTATCTCGCATTCGCTCGTTTTTCTTCTCTTATATAAAAAAAAAGCAAAAAATACATCCATCTTCTCCACCTCACCTCGTTTATCAAACTGTTGTTTTAGCAAAATTGGAGGGAGGATGACGAAAATAAAATACCCATAATTGTTGACTGTATGCTTTCGGATAAAATCTTGCTAATGATGTACAGGCATTGTTTCAAATCCCCAAACACTGGAGAGATAAGGAGTTAATCCCTAGACAACCACTTTGAGCCTAGAAGTAGGAGTTTCTTTCGGATGAACAAACCCTTATGTTTAACCTGGGGAAGGGTAGTGTTCAGTTAATCTGACTACGCATTCAAATTTCAAGATGAAACATCCCGTTTATGGATCAACTACACGCCATTCTTCGCACACATCCTAAAGTGTCGAAGGAACCCTGAAAAATCCAAAAAGTTATGACGGTTGTTCTTCAATGACCATTGACTTGGCAATCACATTCTAAAAAATGGAATCAAAGAAAAGCCTGCTAAGTTGAACACCCAAGAGGCGACTTAGGCAAAAATTAGGGCAATCCCGATGGACTAAAAGCTTCAAAAGCAATTCAGGCAAAAGTTAGGGATCTAGACAAAAAAAATCAAAAGAGGTCACGAAAACCCTCAACAAAAAAAACGAGATTCAGTGACCACCATATCAAGAATCAAAGGGTCACCAATATCCATGAAGAGCAAAATAAGTGACTGTCATTTCAAAAAGATCTTACACTACTGAAATCTCGTAAGAGCAAGTGTGTGTCGAATTAATTGAATGTAGGATTGGAGATCATCATGAAGAAGGGGTGGGTTAAAAAAACTTTGAGCCTTATATCCTTTTGTTTCAATAACCATGAACCAAGCCACGTTACAACCCATAAAAGACCTAATTGAAGCAGGGTTTATTCTGAAAGCATACTACATCAATGTTGTGTAAACTGACTCCTAAAGTTTTGCTAACCATCTACTTTGGTATAATCTTCTTGCTGTATCTTTCATATTGTTAAACCAACATTGCGCTTGGACTCATGGTCCATTCGCCACACACAATCACATTGTTCAAACAAATTCTTTTCAAAACTTGCATGAGTATCGCATTAAAATTACCATTTCTGAACAAACAATTTTAACTGCAAGTCAGTACTTGACATCCGGGAAATACCAACAATAAGGAACAATCAGAGGAACTTGAACATTCGTTGGTGCTGACCCGAATCAAGACTACCTCATAATCCATGAATCAGGGGCAGGCCACTCAAAAACAGCAGTTGATCGGTGGAAGATTACTCTAGGAATCAGTCAGCCTGAAACAGTCTCCAAACATCTGTTAATCAGGGGAAAGTCATTTCAAGAATCAGTTGATCTATAGAAAATCATTTCAAGACCCTACTAACTATGGGCAGATCACCTAGAGGTTCTGTTGGCCAAGGGGAAAACCCCTTCAATGTCGAATCAGGGTGAGTTAAGTCGCTTCAACGCTCATACCAAAGCAAGCTACCTCAATAGTACAGGAAATTCAACCACTCCAAGAGCCGGTTAATCAAGGACAAATCCTTTCATGACTTAAAATTATGGGGCAAGCCATCTCCAAATTATGGTACAACTGCTTTTGAAATCCTTTCAAAGTAAACATCCGCAAAGACCCAACAAACTGGGGCAAGAGGAGCCATATAGGAGAAGGTCCCCTCCATGTTTTCAAGATGTTCAAGCAAAATCTTTTTTCGTATGTCATCAACTGCAGAGTTTAAGATGAGTGTCGGGGAATCATGCTACCACCCCATCCAATAACCTTTCGATAGATAAGGAGCCTTTCTACAAAGAACCTTCTCTTCCAATACCCACGCAGAGGCATTTTGAAAGCCTTCAAATCATTACATAAATCATCCTCATGCATTAGTCATAAAGCCATGTATATCGTAGCATTCATCGGGTCTAACCCATAACATGAACCTGACATGAAAAAGCCTTGAAACACAAAATCCGACACCAAAGCCCAACATCGCTTGGCAATTCAAAGTCTAGTTCCCGTCTGGAAAACCTTTTCAAAGTCCAATTCTCGTTTGGCATTCATTTCAAAGTCCAGTTCCCGTCTGGCAAACCTTTTCAAAGTCCAATTCTACTAGGGAGACTACGACTCGAGCCTAGAAGTTGTCATGCATACGATCCCTAAGTTAAAGTTGCTATCTAACTTGCACAGGGAGCAAGCTATCCAAAACAGCACCGGCAAAGCAATCATTCACACAATTAGCACACACTATATACAAACAAAGTGGGCTCACACAGGGTTAGGCTTTAGCCAAGGGGTCATGTCAACCTCGACAAACAAGCCACTATAACAGGGTGATGTTAGCTCTTAACCCTAACATTGAGAGTTAGGGTGAAGCAGATGAAATGGGAAGTGAAGATAAGACTTCACAGCTCTTATCCCTGGCCTGGGAGAGCTTCAGATAAATGAAAGTATGGGAGTTTAGAAAGTTGGAACTCTTCTCCACATATGACTGACTCAACAAAGATCTTGGGTTAATATCCACAATGCATCAACACAAGGCATGTGAGCAAGGTGAATGACACACTGAATAGCAGGAGATGGACTACACATCACTTTTATCTGCCAATTGCCTCATAGAGGTCTTTTCCTGCTTGGCACAAAGATAAACAAACACAAGCATTGCCTCTTAAGGAGGGCTTCAGACAGGTGCCTGCCCAAGTAACAGGACAGGTCTTCCAGACTACATGAAGTTAGAGAGTTATACCTCAAATGGTTAAGCAACCAAGCAAAAGCAAAAGCAAGTTCAAAAGAACTTAAGCAACTAATGTACCTGAAAAAATCCAACTCAATTAGTATATAACTCAAAAAGTCTAACAGACAACCAATAGTCAACAGTTAACAATGCACAGTCAGACAAACAATGCAACAAGGTGCAAGGCACAAGCTCAACTCAAATGAGCTAAAATCCACCTACAAAACAACTCAATATTAGTCAACATCAACCAATTAGTCAACTCAAGCAAGTGAATCAATCCAATCATGGCCATGTGCTTCTTAACCTGAAAACAAAGCTCAAACATGAGAGGCAAACCACTAGGACAAGGCCTAGGGTCAAGGATGGAGAAAAAATCCAAAACAGAACATGAAAATTGACATGAGTCAACCTCAATCAATTAATAACATAATCCAAAAGGTCTCATGTCAATAGCATTCACCAAATTCATTTCACAAACCAATCATGGCAAGGTATGCAAACTGAAAGCACATTGAGGCAACAGAATGAACAAATGCACATTAATTCAAAAATGATTCAATTAATCTCAAGAAAAATCATGGCTAAACAGAACATGCAACATGATCAACACACAAATAATTAGGGCAATTAGACATGATTAGGCATGGTAATCAAATTCATCAAGTCAAGGCAATCAAAACAAGCTCAAATAGGACACAACCTGGCACATCAACTTCGCACAAGCCTAAAACAGAAATGAAACATGATAAAGACCTCAAAACAAATCCAAAACAAACTTCAACATGTCTAGAAACAATGTGCAAAATTTCACATCCATATGATAAAGCATAAGCATTTCACAAATCATTGAAGTTCAAGACTATTCAAAAGCTCACAAATGACAATCCAGAAAGAAAAATCCCAAACAAATCAGAAATCAATCCAAAATTTCTACAAAACATCATGAGCATTCACAACATCCATAGGAAGCATCATTCAAAAAATCAAGGCATTTGGATTTTTTTTGGCAAGGCAAAGAAATTAGTCAATTTGAGCAAGCAAAGGTGTGACACACATTGTCACACCTAAATTCACAAGATCATATCTCAGCAACCACAAATGATAAAAATTCAAACTCAACACCAAAATGTCCATCTATATGTCTAGTTTAAGCATGTCAAATTTCAAAAGCATTGGATTAAAACTCATCATTTCACAAGAGATATGGCAAGCAAGGTACAAAATAAACATATGCACACAAACCCTAGGCCAAATAAATTTCCATCCATGCACAATTTCTGGAAAAATAATGAAAAAAAAATAGAAACAATAAGGAGAACAATGCAAAAATCCACACATTTTTTGGATGATTTATCATTTATTTATGAATTTTGGAAGTGAAGGAAAAATAGAAAAAACATGAAGGAGCATGTACATGAATGGATGAGGAAAATGGAATAATATGAAATGCAATTGAATTTGTGTCATGAGCCAGGAATCGAAGGGAGGTAAATATTTGAAATTAAGCGCGCTAGTAGTGAAACTCAGCGTTTCACTTAACTGATGTGGCACACTCAAGCGCTCATGGCCAATCAAATTGCCACGCCAATGCCACACGGACCAATACATGTTCAGCTATCACAAAAACACATGCACAACAACGAAAATGCGCTAGGCAAGATCAAACTGAGTTCTGGAAGCGTAACCCTAGCATCTTCATCATGTTCATCATGTTCTTCATGCTCAAGAACAAAAGTGCACAGAAATTCAAAATAATCATATCAATGCGTTCATCTCTCAACATACATCACTAATCCAGGCCTGGTTTGTTCTAATTCAACATGTACCAAGCAAATCGAACACATACATTTTCATACATCCAACTTAAATCTAACATATCTAACTCGTTTCTACATGGAATTCAGTGATCTAAAGCTCAGTTTACTCAGTGATGCAAGATCTACAACAATCATATAACCAATTTAGGAATAGAGGAGATCGATTTCTGACCTAGATGAAGATGCAGAAGTGGAACAGAGTGATTCAGGCCATGAGAAGCTCAAACAGATGCTCCAAAGCTCTTGTATGATTGAATGGATGGAGGTTTGATGTTTACTCGAGCTTGATTCCAACAGAATTCTCAACTGCCATGGATGCGCTTCAAGTTCCGAACAGCTTCCAATTGCACGATTTCCACTGAATCTTACTTCAATAATGCTCCTCAATGCTTATGGATGATGAATGAATCAAGAACAAAGAAATGTGTGTGGAGAGAATTTATGAAAGTTTGAGAGAAAAATTTGTGGAAAAATCTAGATCTGGAAATTGTGATGTGTTAATGCTGAATTCTGTTACGATTTACTATATATATGAGCTCCTAATCATGTCCTTAATCATGCTTAGCCATGTGGTAATTGGATTAGTGAGAATGGAGTATTTTGGCAAATGTGCAATTCACCCTATGCATGAGATTACCAATGGAACAGTGCACGAATTGCCTTGGAAATTCACTTGAAATGTTATTTTGGAGCCAAAGCAAATGTTGGAATGTGAAAACAATGCTTCATTTTCAAATTATAACTTTCCCTCCAAAATTCAAATGAAAATGCAAATAATCATGTGATGAAAATGCATGGCATGTGATATATGTTTTGGATAGTAGAGATCAAGAGAAAAATGTTGCAAAAAGAGCCACTTCATTTGGACATTTGGTGTAAAAGTTATGCATGTTTGAAGTTCAAGTTCACTTGGCCATGTTTGATCCATATCTTTTCAACCATTCATGAGAAATTCATGATCTTGGACTTTTTGGAAAGGGGAGAGAAAGATCTTCAACTTTCATGTTGGACAAAATTTCATTTGAAGCTTGCTTGATGATGTAAGCTTGAGGAGAAAACCTTTTCCATTTTTGGCAATTTTAAATTACAGGTCACTTACTATTTTTGGAAAGTTTTGATCTGACCTCAAATTCTTCATTGTTGATATTTGAAATGTCAAATGAGACTTGTATGGACATGAATGAAGCCTCTCTAACCATCTCCCACCTTCAAATCCATGATTGAACTGACAGTTGACTTTGGTTGACCTTCTAGGGTTTCAGATGAATTGGTCATGAACTGATGAGCTTTGAGCATCCAACACTTGACCAAACCACTTTAAAATGATCCCTAGGTCACATGAACTCATTGAACCAACCCTAGGGCTTTGATTCCATAGCAAATGCACTTGCTTGCTTGCACAACTGGATCTCCTGACCATTCTTGATTGATGACTTGATAGACTATGCAATGAACAATGCAAATGTTAATGACCTAAAATGAAAATGTATATACAAATGGGAGGTGAAAACTTGAGGTGCTACAGCTGCCCCTATTCAATCAACTGGGAACCCGAACGGATGAGAGCAACGGCTGTCAGACCTTCAGGGTAAACAGGGATTGAATACCAAAGAACCGTAGAAATTTGCACTCTGCGGGGATCCCAAGAACAGAAAATTCACCCATGGCAACTTCCGCTGGGATTTGATATTTATTACTGGGGATTTTGACTTTTCTCTCTCAAAGGTACAACCACATCCAGACATCGAAAGACGATGAATGGGAATAGAAATCACAACCAGACGTCAACGGACGACCAGGAAAAACTCATCGTTTACCGACACCAACGGAGAGGGAGAATACTGGAAAAAAGCTAGCACAAACGAGCGTCAACGGACGATCGGGAAAAACTCATCGTTTATCGAAACCAACGGAGAGGTAAACAGACATCAACGAATGACCTGTGGGGATAATACAACTAAACGTCAACGGACGCATAGGAAAAACTCAACGTTTACCGAAACCAACGGAGAGGTAACCAGACATTAATGAATGACTGGAAAGAAAGGGATACATTCAGACGTCAACGGACGAATGGGAAAAACTCAACGTTTACCGAAACCAACGGAGAGGTAACCAGACATTAATGAATGACTGGAAAGACTCAACCAGACGTTAACAGACGAACGGGAGAAGCTCGACGTTTATCGACACCAACGGAGAAGGAGAAGCTCGACGTTTATCGACACCAACGGAGAAGGAGACACAGACATCAACGAATGACCTGTGGGGAGGATACAACTAGACGTCAACGGGCGAATAGGAAAAAACTCAACGTTTATCGAAACCAATGGAGAGGTGACACAGACATTAATGAATGACTTGGGAAGACTCGACCAGACGTCAACAGACGAACGGGAGAAGCTCGAATTTTATCGACACCAACGGAGAGGTAGCCAGACATCAACGGATGAACTGGGAAGACTCGACCAGACATCAACAGACGAATGGGAGAAGCTCGACGTTTATCGACACCAACGGAGAAGGAGAAGCTCGACGTTTATCGACACCAACGGAGAAGGAGACACAGACATCAACGGATGACCTGTGGGGAAGATACAACTATACGTCAACGGATGCATAGGAAAGACTCAGCGTTTATCGAAACCAACGGAGAGGTGGCTCACTAGGGATCAAGGTCACGACAGGGAGCAGACAGGAAGGAACACCAAGGATACCGGGTTGTAGGCATGAAACAGGTTACCGACCAAAGCGTGAATTGGTTTGTGTTCCAAAACACTCATCATCCTGAAGAGGGCTAGAAAAGCAATCTTGTTAAAGGATGGACATTCGATTCCACAAGGAATACGAATCTTACTCAGTTGGGGAAACAAACAAAGGGTTCAGCCATAGAGCGCATGAGATATACTATCTATAGCCGTCAAAACATAGATAATATACTCGCATGGAAGATTATCCATAACCGGGTTGTAGGTTGTTAAATGGATAAATCAACCGACATCATCCTGAAGAGAGCGAAAGCAAACTTGTTAAAGGATGGACATTCGATTCCACAAGGAATACGAATCTTACTCGACTGGGAAGGACAACACTTCGACCAAAGAGTGCATGAGATATATTATCTATAGCCGTCAAAACGTAGATAATACACTCGCATGGAAGACTATCCGTAACCGGTTTGTAGGTTATTAAATGAATAAAGCGACCGAAAAGGTGAATTGGTGTGTGTTCCAAAACACTCATCATCCTGAAGAGAGTGAAAGCAAACTTGTTAAAGGATGGACATTCGATTCCACAAGGAATACGAATCTTACTCGACTGGGAAGGACAACACTTCAACCAAAGAGTGCATGAGACATATTATCTATAGCCGTCAAAACATAGATAATACACTCGCATGGAAGATTATCCATAACCGGTTTGTAGGTTGTTAAATGGATAAATCGACCGAAAACGAAAGGCATCGGGATACCAGGACTAGGTATGCAAAAATGACCAATCAAAAGGGGAAACCACAAACATTACCAGCAAACGGTGAATGAAAGAGGACCCGTTGGGGATAAAGTTGCTTACTCGGAGCAAATACCCACAATGAAGGGAAAAGGAATATCAATACCGAAAACTGGATAATGATAACCACAAAGAGGGGATTACATCTACCGGATAGTAGGTAGAAAACCACGGAACAGTAACCGTCATCGACTAGGATGAGCACAAGGGTTGACTCCACAAAGGGGAGAACAGAGGATTCACATCTACCGGTTAGTAGGTAGAAGACCATAAAATATAGGACTTACAACTACCGGTTTGTAGGTAGAAGCCAACTAATTCCACTGAGGATAAGATGAATGAGTGTCGGTTAGTGAGCAACTATTCATTTACACCACAGGGAAGCACAAGAGACAGCCACAAGGAGGCCAGGTTAGGATCGATCCAAAAAGGCATACTGAATCAAGACTCATCCTAATGAGGAAAGAACTCAATAGGGAAAACCCATCCCATTATGTGTGGGAGGGAACGGAAACAACCGTCATCCACGAGGATATAACTCAGTGGGGAGCGCAGAAGGAAATGACAGACACTTTCTGCTTAAGGGGTCGACTCTATATGGAGAGATCAGACACACCCACATCTGCTAGGGGAGGATCTATTGGGGAGATCTGTATCACCAATTAGCAGGAGACAACCATCAACAGATACACGGCAACAGATGCAACATGAGTACCTAAATGTCATGATTATGCATGTATGCATTATGCATGAAGAATGTATGATGAATGCTGACAAATAGACATGTTTAACACACATAGGTCCCGGAATCAACCATCCGGTACTACCCTTCCAGAGGGAACGCCAAAGTCACCAGAGAGCAAAGAAAACCTGCTGGAGACTGGGACATCAGGGGACAACGTCATCCTGCAGAAGAGGAAGGCCACAATAGGCTCCCGGAGGGATCATCAATCACAACCGGAGAGAAGAGTTCAATATACAGGCAGACACTGCCACAATAATAACTCACGCTGGAGATCAGAGATACCAAGAAGCAACCTGATCTCTGATGAGGATAGATAGGCATTGATAAAGCTCATCATGCCAACAACTCCGTCGAGGAATCTATCCGAGGGAATGCCAGATTATTGGGATGTCAATCCACCAAATACCCAATCTTCCAAAGACAAACACCCATGCCGGGGAGAGGAGAAGACTGCTCTGCTGGAGAGACGAAATTTGAAGTCTTCAGTAAACACTCTGCTTGGGAACTGGCCCACAAAAGTGTTCCAACAACAAACTTGCTAGGGATGCCCCACAATAGGGCTCAAACAACACTCTACTGGGGATGCACCACAATAGAGCTAACAGGGATCTGGAGGCAGAATGCTGCACTGTCGGTGACAAGAAGATGAACAACTTCTACTCACACTGCACTGAGCAACCTCGCTGAGGAGAAACCATAAGAGGTTCTACAGGAAAAAGATACAGTTATGCTCGAGATACGAACAAATGTCTTACCTGTTGGTAATCATACCACCCTTGGGAGAGCACTGCGGATCTCCTAAGTATCCTTCAATCATTGTGAATGTTCACTTTGTTTAAGAATAATTTTGTGAAAAATTTGTTTATTTTGAAAACAATGATACTTTATCAATTAAAACATGAAAAACATTTGTTGAGTTGAAACAAATAAGAGTGCAAATAATTGGATAAAAGCTCAAATTGATGTGATGGAATGGTAGTCTGCAAATGGCAGGACTCCATAGATATGTACAAGTTTGAAATCGGTGATATATATTGGAAGAGGGCTACATTGAACATAATGACCTTTTCTCTACCATTCCGAATTTCGATGTATCCGGAGCTTCAGTCGACGACGAATCGAGAATTCCTGGCGGATGACAGATGTAGAGCACAGTCTTGTCAGGATGCAGTTACTTGCCAAATCCCTAATTTTTGCCTAGATTGCCCCAGTGTGAGGTGATCAATCTAGCGGGATGCAAATTCTTTTTTTTTCAATGTCTCTAACTTTTGCCTGAATCGCCCTTTCGGGTTTTCAATCCACCGAGACGCTCCTTTTTGCCTAAGCCGCCCTTTGGGGTGTTCGACTTAGCGAGCTATTCTGCTTTTTTTTTTTGTTTTAGGCGAAGTATTTCTTGACTGCATCGGAATTCACAGGACGAGTAAACTTCTCCATCCATTGTTGTAAGTGTTAAAGCACTGCCTGAAAAGGCTCTCTTGACAACATATGGACCTTCATAGCTTGGGGTTCACTTGCCCCTGGAATCGGGCGCGAAAGACAAGACTTTCTTGAGCACAAGGTCACCTTCTCGGAACACACGAGGCTTGACCTTCTTGTCGAATGCTTTCTTCACTCTCTGCTGATATGACTGACCATGACGCATGGCAGTTAATCTCTTCTTTTCGATCGGATTCAGTTGGTCGTAGCGACTCTGAATCCATTCAGCATCAGTCAACTTGGGACTTTGAGGGTGCTATTTCTCTTTTGTTTCTTTCTTTTTCTTTCTTTTGATTTTTGATTTGATTTCTTTTGACTTCTTTCGATTTCTTTTGATTTTGCACCCTCCTCTTTTTTCTTTTTTTTTCTTTCTTTTTTTTCTTTTTTGTAATGCCCCAGTTGGCTGTTCTGCTGATTCTCGAGATGCAGCTGATTGATCTTCTTTTCTTGCTCAAGAAGTCGGGAAATCTCGTCAGGAATCCCTTCAACATCATCTTCTTCCGCTTCGAATACAGGGAATTCAAAATTGGGAGATGACATCAGATCATTATGTTCAATGGGTCTAAGAATCAACCTGCATAATGATTTTGATATGAAAAGCTTTTTGGAAAACAAACAAGACAATCGTTATGCAGATGGAAAGATTGCTTTTATTCTTGTTTTTAGGGTTTTTTGTGATCACCAATTTCATGCAAAAAGCAAAAAGGGAAAACAAATGGAAAAACAAATGTTTTACATGCTTTTATTTGAATGAAAATATCATTGCACAAATGTTGCCAACAATGTCATCACTTCTCCTTTTGGCATGGGAGAAGGGTTTTTAAACAAAGTGATTATTACTCTGACTTATGAACAACTGTAGGAACGCCCACAGTGACCCAATTGCGACAGATCCCTCCAGGGATGCAAATGTCAGAATCCTTCGCATCAGCAACTTCTGCTCTTGAACAACCCTTTTCGTTGAAGACCTCAGAAGACAAGTCAACGCCAGCCCGAGACTTGTTATCTTCAAGCTTGACTAACCCTGGGACCTAAGTCCTCGAAGCTCAGAATACCTGATCTGATAAGGTCCTGCACCTTATTCTTCAACTGAAAGCAGCTTTCCACATCATGACCAGGAGCACCCGAATGATACACACAATGCTGATCAGGCCTATACCACCACCGAGGGTTGACGGGTATAGCCGGCGGGTCTCTGGGAGTAATCAAGTTCCGCTCTATCAAAGAGGGATACAGTTCTGCATACGACATAGGAATCGGGTCAAAAATGATCTTCTTCCTCTCATTACTCGTACTGGCTTGATTACCATTGTGAAGCTGGTAAGCCTGCTGCTGAGGACGATGTTGTTGATGCTGATATTGCTGAGTTGGCCTTCTCTGCTGTTGGGGTTGAGTTGCTGGAATAGTCACAGGAACAGCCTAACGATACTGTCCTCTATTCACATTCCTCCGACGGTGCACAACATTTGTTTCACTCTCTCCCCTTTTGGGTGCCCCAGAGTATGGCTTCTTAGAATTCGAAGAACTTGAAGAGCCAGGATCTTGTATCTTTCCTGCTTTAATGAGACTCTCAGTCCTCTCCCCACAGACAACAACATCAGAAAAGCTACTGAACGGGCAACTCCCCATGCGGTGCATGAACACACCCTGCAAGGTTCCGATGAACATGTCAGTCAGCTCCCTCTCCAACATCGGAGGTTGTACTCTTACGGCTAGCTCACGCCATCTCTGGGCGTACTCTTTGAAGCTTTCCCCAGTCTTCTGACACAAGCTCTGCAGTTGGGTTCGACTTGGAGCCATATCCATGTTGTGCTTATACTGCCTCAAGAAGGCTTCACCTAGATCTTTCCAGCTTCTGACTGATTCTTTTTTCAGATCCATGTACCAGTCCAAAGACGCTCCAGACAAACTGTCTTGGAAAAAGTACATCCACATCTTCTCATCGTCAGTGTATGCTGAGATCTTCCTGTAATAAGCTTGCACATGGGTGCGAGGACAGGAAGTGCCATTGTATTTGTCAAAGGACGGCGCCTTGAACTTGTAAGGGATCCTCAACCCATCAACCAAACCCATGTCATTTACATCGAATCCCAAAGAGTTTTGACATTCCATGGCTCGGATCTTCTCAGCAAGGGTATCCACTTTTCTATTCCTCTCTTCAGTTCTTACAACTTCATCATCCTCACTGAGGAGAGTGAACATGTCCTCCTGTCTGTCAACCAACGAAGCAGGATGGCGAGTCGGAGCCCGAGTAGCTCTAGCATTAACAGTCTCTGCAGCAAGAGGCTGTCCATTGATTCTAATACCCCTTAATTCATCCCCTACAGCGTAGTCATTGACGAGAGCAGCATCAACGTTCTCATGAACCGGGACACCCACTGGTGAAGCACGGTTGGATGGCGGAATCACGGCTTCCTGTCTCTGGGCTAAGGCACGCAACTCCTCTTGCCCCTGAACGACCCCTTGCATCATCGTCATAAACTGGGCCATGTTAGCCCTCATCTCAGCCAATTCTGCTTGAACCTGGTCCATATTCCTCTGTTGATTCAGTCGGGTTGCGTAACGGTGTGGACGACGATCAGCAATCCTGTCTCAGTCAGGAACCAGAGTGAGAAGTCTCTCCCAAGCACGTCTGTAATGCAAGGATGATATGTGCATGATATGCGTATGATGCGAATGCTATTTTATCATGAATGATCCTGGAAAGGATATGCACATGCAAGTTAACTTTTTTTCTTTTTTTCATGCATTATTTTTTTTTAGGAAATAAACATGCTATGATGCAAATGATGCAAACATGACTGGTTGGCTGTGCATCTCGGAGCACAGGATCAGAGCTTCGGCCTGAATTCAGAACCGCCAAGTCATCTGAAACCCAAAGTCATTTGAACCCATACTTCTGAACCAAATCGCCATCTGAGCAAGTACCCTCAAATTCAGCCCAGGGATCCGAAATAAACGGAACCCTCTAATCAATACCAGGGTCAAACCTCCGGCGTCCCGAAATAAAGATCCATAAATCCGACTTAAAGTCACAAACACAGCGTCACTGGCAGAAATCTGTACTTGCAGGAATCAAACCCTCCCCTCACAGGTGAATTCTAACAAGGTCGTCCTAAGGCGGACAATGGTCTCGACAATCGGGCAAAGATACTCAACGGGTTTGCCCTTTCGGGTGTGTCGTTGTAGCTCTCTTAAGATCGTCTAAACCAAAGATCCGGGAAAGATCGGTCACCGAAGTCAATAGCTCAGATGAGATAACCCAACCTGAGTGGAATAACTCCAAACGGAAGGACTCTCTCAAATGAACCTTGTCCGGCTGTGGTGACACGTCGCAACAACATGCTGATACAGCAAGTGATGAAACGCGAGACCATGCTAATCCTAGGTGTATACTCGGGCCTGGGTTTTAGCCCCACTCAGAACACCCACCCCAAATCAGAGGATCACCTGTACAGAAGACAGCACAATGATAGTATGATGCATGCAAACATTTATGCAAATAATCACAGTACAATAATCATAAATGCAATAGATGAAACAGCAAAAGCAACCAAACCCTATCCTAGAGAGCGCTGGGAGAGACTCGCTTAGGGAAGATGGACCAGCAAGAGGTCAACTTCTCTATGTCCCTAGTGGAGTCGCCAGCTGTCGCATTACGCGAAAAGCCGGCGGGAAAACGAAACAACAGAGCCGCCACCGTGCGTTATTTATCCCAAAAGAGGGAAAGGAAACGCTCGAAGTAAACCTGGAAAAGACATGGTCTTGCGACCAAAGAGAGATGGGATCGAGAGTCGGTTATGCGAAGGGAAGGTATTAGCACCCCTACGCATCCGTCGTACTCGACGGGATCCACGCACAAAAGGAAGGATAAAGGTTGCTAAAAACTGCTCAAACATCACACAAGCTGGCTGAAAGAGACACAGGAAAGACAAAAGAAACTAACTTGGCAGGATATCGCATCCTGGGCCTACGTAGTCTGTCAGGCACAGACATCAGAGTCGACGTAGTTCGGGACAGGGGAAACGTGCTCACTAGGATGTCGCATCCTATGCATACGTATCTTCTCGGACTAAAGAAGAATCAAGAGCACTCGTAGCTCGGCTAACGCACGCCAAACAAAACCACACAGGAAACCGACTGCCAATCACTGAACTTACGTCAGACTCCACACAAACAGGCAAACATGGAAACCGAATGCCAATCGCTGGACTTATATCGGACTCCAAACACACAACAATAGGATACGGAATGCCAATCGCTGGTCTTACATCCATCTCCTAACACACACAAGAGACAAAAGCAAAAAGGGCGCCCGGAGAGATCAGCTCATCTCCTGCCTACGTACCTCATCTGGTATGAGGATCAGGGCGACGTAGTTCCCCTACGCAGGGACAAAGGACTAGCCGAACCAGATACAAAGGGAGACACAAACTACTAGGGAGACTACGACTCGAGCCTAGAAGTTGTCATGCATACGATCCCTAAGTTAAAGTTGCTATCTAACTTGCACAGGGAGCAAGCTATCCAAAACAGCACATGCAAAGCAATCATTCACACAATATGCACACACTATATACAAACAAAGTGGGCTCACACAGGGTTAGGCTTTAGCCAAGGGGTCATGTCAACCTCGACAAACAAGCCACTGTAACAGGGTGATGTTAGCTCTTAACCCTAAAATTGAGAGTTAGGGTGAAGCAGATGAAATGGGAAGTGAAGATAAGACTTCACAGCTCTTATCCCTGGTCTGGGAGAGCTTCAGATAAATGAAAGTGTGGGAGTTCAGAAAGTTGGAACTCTTCTCCACATATGACTGACTCAACAAAGATCTTGGGTTAATATCCACAATGCATCAACACAAGGCGTGTGAGCAAGGTGAATGACACACTGAATAACAGGAGATGGACTACACATCTCTTTTATCTGCCAATTGCCTCATAGAGGTCTTTTCCTGCTTGGGACAAAGATAAACAAACACAAGCATTGCCTCTTAAGGAGGGCTTCAGACAGGTGCCTGCCCAAGTAACAGGACAGGTCTTCCAGACTACATGAAGTTAGAGAGTTATACCTCAAATGGTTAAGAAACCAAGCAAAAGCAAAAGCAAGTTCAAAAGAACTTAAGCAACTAATGTACCTGAAAAAATCCAACTCAATTAGTATATAACTCAAAAAGTCAAACAGACAACCAATAGTCAACAGTTAACAATGCACAGTCAGACAAACAATGCAGCAAGGTGCAAGGCACAAGCTCAACTCAAATAAGCTAAAATCCACCTACAAAACAACTCAAGATTAGTCAACATCAACCAATTAGTCAACTCAAGCAAGTGAATCAATCCAATCACGGCCATGTGCTTCTTAACCTGAAAACAAAGCTCAAACATGAGAGGCAAACCACTAGGACAAGGCCTAGGGTCAAGGATGGAGAAAAAATCCAAAACAGAACATGAAAATTGACATGAATCAACCTCAATCAATTAAGAACATAATCCAAAATTTCTCATGTCAATAGCATTCACCAAATTCATTTCACAACCCAATCATGGCAAGGTATGCAAACTGAAAGCACATTGAGGCAACAGAATGAACAAATGCATATTAATTCAAAAATGATTCAATTAATCTCAAGAAAAATCATGGCTTAACAGCACATGCAACATGATCAACCCACAAAAAATTAGGGCAATTGGACATGATTAGGTATGGTAATCAAATTCATCAAGTCAAGGCAATCAAAACAAGCTCAAATAGGACACAACTTGGCACATCAACTTAGCACAAGCCTAAAACAAAACTGAAACATGATAAAGACCTCAAACCAAGGCCAAAACAAACTTCAACATGTCTAGAAACAATATGCAAAATTTCACATCCATATGATAAAGCATAAGCATTTCACAAATCATTGAAGTTCAAGACTATTCAAAAGCTCACAAATGACAACCCAGAAAGAAAAATCCCAAACAAATCAGAAATCAATCCAAAAATTCTACAAAACATCATGAGCATTCACAACATCCACAGGAAGTATCATTCATAAAATCAAGGCATTTGGAATGTATTTGGCAAGGCAGAGAAATTAGTCAAGTTAAGCAAGCAAAGGTGTGACACACATTGTCACACCTACATTCACAAGATCATATCTCAGCAACCACAAATGATAAAAATGTAAACTCAACACCAAAATGTCCAGCTAGATGTCTAGTTTAAGCATGTCAAATTTCAAAAGCATTGGATTAAAACTCATCATTTCACAAGAGATATGGCAAGCAAGGTACAAAATAAACATATGCACACAAACCCTAGGCCAAATAAATTTCCATCCATGCACAATTTCTAGAAAAATAACGAAAAAAAACTAGAAACAATAAGGAGAACAATGCAAAAATCCACACATTTTTTGGATGATTTATCATTTATTTATGAATTTTGGATTTGAAGGAAAAATAAAAAAACATGAAGGAGCATGAACATGAATGGATGAGGAAAATGGAATAATATGAAATGCAATTGAATTTGTGTCATGAGCCAGGAATCGAAGGGAGGTAAATATTTGAAATTAAGCGCGCTAGTAGTGAAACTCAGCGTTTCACTTAACTGATGTGGCACACTCAAGCGCTCATGGCCAATCAAATTGCCACGCCAATGCCACACGGACCAATACATGTCCAGCTATCACAAAAACACATGCACAACAACGAAAACGCGCTAGGCAAGATCAAACTGAGTTCTAGAAGCGTAACCCTAGCATCTTCATCATGTTCATCATGTTCTTCATGCTCAAGAACAAAAGTGCACAGAAATTCAAAATAATCATATCAATGCGTTCATCTCTCAACATACATCACTAATCCAGGCCTGGTTTGGTCTAATTCAACATGTATCAAGAAAATTGAACACATACATTTTCATACATCCAACTTAAATCTAACATATCTAACTCGTTTCTACATGGAATTCAGTGATCTAAAGCTCAGTTTACTCAATGATGCAAGATCTACAACAATCATATAACCAATTTAGGAATAGAGGAGATCGATTTCTGACCTAGATGTAGATGCAGAAGTGGAATAGAGTGATTCAGGCCATGAGAAGCTCAAACAGATGCTCCAAAGCTCTTGTATGATTGAATGGATGGAGGTTTGATGTTTACTCGAGCTTGATTCCAACAGAATTCTCAACTGCCATGGATGAGCTTCAAGTTCCGAACAGCTTCCAATTGCACGATTTCCACTGAATCTTGCTTCAATAATGCTCCTCAATGCTTGTGGATGATGAATGAATCAAGAACAAAGAAATGTGTGTGGAGACAATTGATGAAAGTTTGAGAGAAAATTTGTGGAAAAATCTAGATCTGGAAATTGTGATGTGTTAATGCTTAATTCTGTTAGGATTTACTATATATATGAGCTCCTAATCATGTCCTTAATCATGCTTAGCCATGTGGTAATTGGATTAGTGAGAATGGAGTGTTTTGTCAAATTTGCAATTCACCCTATGCATGAGATTACCAATGGAACAGTGCACGAATTGCCTTGGAAATTCACTTGAAATGTTATTTTGGAGCCAAAGCAAATGTTGGAATGTGAAAACAATGCTTCATTTTCAAATTATAACTTTCCCTCCAAAATTCAAATGAAAATGCAATTAATCATGTGATGAAAATTCATGGCATGTGATATATGTTTGGGATAGTAGAGATCAAGAGAAAAATGTTGCAAAAAGAGCCACTTCATTTGGACATTTGGTGTGAAAGTTATGCATGTTTGAAGTTCAAGTTCACTTGGCCATGATTGATCCATATCTTTTCAACCATTCATGAGAAATTCATGATCTTGGACTTTTTGGAAAGGGGAGAGAAAGATCTTCAACTTTCATATTGGACAAAATTTCATTTGAAGCTTGCTTGATGATGTAATCTTGAGGAGAAAACCTTTCCATTTTTGGCAATTTCAAATTACAGGTCACTTACTATTTTTGGAAAGTTTTGATCTGACCTCAAATTCTTCATTGTTGATATTTGAAATGTCAAATGAGACTTTTATGGACATGAATGAAGCCTCTCTAACCATCTCCCACCTTCAAATCCATGATTGAACGGACAGTTGACTTTGGTTGACCTTCTAGGGTTTCAGATGAATTGGTCATGAACTGATGAGCTTTGAGCATCCAACACTTGACCAAACCACTTCAAAATGATCCCTAGGTCACATGAACTCATTGAACCAACCCTAGGGCTTTGATTCCATAGCAAATGCACTTGCTTGCTTGCACAACTGGATCTCCTGACCATTCTTGACTGATGACTTGATAGACAATGCAATGAACAATGCATTTGTTAATGACCTAAAATGAAAATGTATATACAAATGGGAGGTGCAAATTTTAGGTGCTACATATATCAAACACAATTTCGCAAAATAAACAACTTAAACTTCAATAGAGAATGGGAGGCGTACCCCTCATCATTCCTTGATTATTTGAATAATTGGCGTACGCCACATTGCTCAAATCATCGACTTTCCAAACAATCCTACAAATTCAAATTCAAATTATTTTCCTATATCAAATATAACATCTAAGAACACATCTCTTACAATTTAAATCTCGGATGACAAAGATGGGAGGCGTTCGCCTCGCCATCTCTCGATTATTTGAATAATTGGCGTACGCCATATTGCACAAATTATCGACTTCCGACTAAAACACGCTAAATGAACTTGGATAAAGGAATAAGTGGCGTACACCTCATTATTCTTTGAATAAGCAAGTAGGAGGCGTACGCCTCACTACCGTGCATATTCAACATCCGCAAACAAACTTTCGACAAAAATAATTCAAACGAAAAGGGAGTAGAAGGCGGTCGCCTTATTATTCCTCGAAAGAATTGGACGATTGGTGTACACCACATTGCTCAATCTTTCGTCGTTCTTCAAAAACATCTTAAACAAATCAAATCTGACTTCTCGCCCCCGTGCGATCGAAATAAACCAAACAAAACATTCGACACATCAATTCAACTTGTCACCCCCGCGTGACCAAAACTCTTTTCAAAAAGAACAATGTCAATCCTTTCTAATGCGCACAACAAACCAGTGCTAAAGCCTCCCCCGAGAGTAGACAAGCCATCGTTTAGCCGTTAGAACGCCTACCTACACAGTCGTTCATCAAAACAAAACACACCAAATATCCGTAGTAGCCTGAACTACGAATGCTCTGATTTCCTTATTATACCATAAGGATACGTAGGCAGGAGATTGCTGTATCTTCACGAGCACACTAATAAAAAACCTCCCTGTTTTCCTTTGGAGGTCTTCATCCATCTCTATTCAATATTTAATTACTCGAAGAAAGCGAATAACAGTTAACTAACATTCAAATAGCAAATTAGACTAAAAGGTTCGCGTTGAGTACAACGGACGTGAGGGGTGCTAATACCTTCCCCTTGCGTAATCGACTCCCGAACCCGAATATGGTTGCGACGACCATTATTCTATTTTCTAAAAGGTTTTATTGATATTTTCCTATTCCTTCATTGGAATAAATAAAAGTTCGGTGGCGACTCTGTTCGAACATAATTTTTCCGCGACCATCGCGAGGAATCGTATTTTTCGAGATTCGACAGATGGCGACTCTGCTGGGGACCCTGCTTCAAGCAAGAGAGAGTCAAGCCTAACTTAGTCAATTTGCAATGAATGTTAAAATTACTGTTTTTCTTCATTATTTGCTTTTGTATATCTTGATGTATTATTTATGCTATGTAATTTATTCTGCTATTATGTTGGGTGATCTATGGTGTTGAACACATGTTGTGAGATAAGCTCCGTACCCGAGCTTTGAGAAGAACTTAAAACCCGGAGTTGTGTAGCTTCGAGATGCGACACATAGTCTTTGTGTCAAACACTGAAGAGAAAAAGGAAGAAAGTAGTCAGGATGCTGATGAAGGTATGGCAAATGATTTAGCATTACTTGGAAGACAATTCAACCAAATCCTGAAGAGGATGGATGTGAAGTCAAAGTCTAATGTCAAGAATAACTCATTTGACATTAGTAGGCCTAATGATGCTGGAAGAAGAACAAAATCTGAGGAAAAATCCAAACAGGGCAAAGGAATTCAGTGCCATGAATGTGAAGGGTATGGTCACATTAGAGTTGAATGTGGGACCTATCTCAAGAAACAGAAGAAGGGTCTTGCTTCTACTTGGTCTGATGATAATTCTGAAAGTGAAATAGAAGGAGAATCTGCCAATCTTGTGACTGCCTTGACTGGGAGATGGGATCTTGATGAAGATTCCAGTGATGATGAATTAACCTTTGATGAATTAGCTACTTCTTACAGGAAGTTGTGTTTCATAAGTGAAGAAGTATGCCAACAAGTGGAGAATCAGAAGAAACTGATAACCTAACTAGAGGCTGAGAAGACATAACACTTAGAAACCATTTCTAAGCTGAAGATCGAAGTTGTGTTCCTAAATTCCAAACTGGATGAGATGGCGAAGTATGTCAGAATGCTAAGTAGTGGATCTGACACCTTAGACAAAATACTACGGGCTGGAAAGATGGCAGGAGACATGACTGGCCTTGGGTTCAATGAATCTTCTCCTGATTGTAGTCCCACTGGTAGCTTACCAAAGATGTCACATCATGTGTCTCAACATCACAAGGAAAGACAACATAAAGGAAAACTCCAATGATGGAGATGTCATTATTGTGGGAAATTTGGTCACTTAAAACCATTCTGCTTTAGGCTGTATGGTTATCCTAGTCCTACTCATCAACCTAGACCCAAACAATACATCCCTGCTAACAAAAAACAGTGGGTTCCTAGGGCTAGTGCTACTAACTTGATAGCTCACACTTCTTTTAGAGTCTCAGTCAAAGAAGATTAGTACTTTGACAGTGGATGCTCCAGACACATGACTATAAGCAAAAACTTGCTGGTTGACCTTCAATCTCATGTCACCAGCTATGTAACTTTTGGTGATGGAGCAAAGGGTGAAATCAAGGGGAATGGAAAGCTGAACTGCCCTGGAGTTGCTAACCTTGATAATGTGATGCTTGTTAAAGGATGGACTCCAAACCTGATCAACATCAGTCAACTATGAAATCAAGGTCTAAATGTGAACTTCACAAAAACTGAATGCTTGATTACTAATGCAAAAAATGAGGTGATCATGAGAGGAGTCAGATCTAAGGAAAACTGCTATATGTGGACTCCTCAAGAAACTAGCTATTCATCAATATGTGCTCTAGCTAAAGAAGAAGAAGTGAAACTATGGCATCAAAAATTGGGTCATCTGCATCTTAAAAGAATGAAGAGGATCATATCTGTTGAAGCTGTCAGAGGAATCCCAAAATTAAAGATTGAAGAAGGAAGAGTATGTGGTGAATGTCAGATTGGAAAGCACATAAAGATGTAACATCAAAAGATCAAACATGACACCACAACTAATGTGCTGGAACTTTTCCACATGGAATTGATGGGACCTATGCAGGTGGAAAGTCTTGGTGGAAAAAGGTATGCTTATGTTGTGGTGGACGATTTCTCCAGATATACCTGGGTGAATTTTATAAGGGAATAAACGGATGTGTTTGATGTGTTGAAAGACCTTTGCCAAAGACTTCAAAGAGAAAGAGAGAGTCATGTTATTAGAATCAGAAGTGATCATGGGAAAGAATTTGAGAACAGTAAATTTGCTGAATTCTGTTCATCTGAAGGGATTGGTCATGAGTTCTCATCTCCCATTACTCCTCAGCAAAATGGTGTGGTAGAAAGGAAAAATAGAACTCTCCAAGAATCATCCAGAGCTATGATTCATGCTAAGAAATTGCTCTACCACTTCTGGGCTGAAGCTATGAACACAACCTGCTATGTTCACAACAGGGTAACCTTGAAGAAAGGGACTCCTACTACTTTATATGAAGTCTAGAAAGGGAGAAGTCCTAAAGTCAAATACTTCCATGTGTTTGGTAGTAAATGTTATATCTTGGATCCTCATGAACAAAAAAGGAAAATGGACCCCAAGAGTGATGAAGGAATATTTATGGGCTACTCAAATAACAGCAGAGCCTTTAGAGTCTTTAATTCCAGAACAAAAGTTATGATGGAATCTTTCAATGTTGTTGTTGATGATCAAGAGACTGATGTCACAGACGATGTTGAAACATTTCTGAAGGATGCCCCAGCTGAACTCCTGGACAAAAGTAGTGAGAGTGAGTCCACTCAAGCTCAACCTGAAGCTGATTAAGTAAATAAGGGACCCTCTATCAGAATTCAGAAGGATCACCCTAAAGATCTCATTATAGGAGACCCAAATAAAGGGGTCACCACTAGATCTAGGGAAGTGATCTCACATGCCTGTTTTGTGTCCAAGATTGAGCCTAAGAATGTTAAAGAAGCCTTAACTGATGAATTCTGGATCAATGCCATGCAGGAAGAGTTAGGCCAATTCAAGAGAAATGAAGTACGGGAATTGGTTCCAAGACCTGAAGGAATAAATGTTATTGGAACAAAGTGGGTTTACAAGAATAAATCTGATGAAAAAGGTGTGGTTACTAAAATAAAGCAAGATTGGTAGCACAAGGATACACTCAAGTTGAAGGAGTTGACTTTGATGAAACATTTTCCCTGTAGCTCGCCTAGAGTCCATTAGATTGTTGCTAGGAGTGGCATGTATTCTGAAGTTTAAACTGTTCCAAATGGATGTGAAAGGCTCCTTCTTAAATGGTTACTTGAATGAGGAAGTATATGTTGAACAACGAAAGGGATTCACAAACGCAAATCTTCCAAAGCATGTGTATAAGTTGAGGAAAGCTCTTTATGGGTTGAAACAAGCACCTAGAGCATGGTATGAGAGACTCACAGTGTTTCTCATTGACAATGGATACAGAAAGGGAGGCATTGATAAGACTTTATTCGTCAAAGATGAAGGAGGAAAGCTCATGGTTTCTCAGATCTATTTGGATGATATTGTGTTTGGTGGTATGTGAAGTAAAATGGTTCAAGATTTTGTTGAGCAAATTGTAGTGGGAAATTCATGATCATCAAGCTATTGACAAGCTAGAGATCAAATAACAAGAGTCGCCACCGCGCTTTTATTGTTTCTAAGGGAAAAGGGAAAAAGTACGAAAAAACCCAAAAAGTAAGAAGTTTTCAAAATAAAAACTAATAAAAGTCAGAGATCACAGGTAAGGGGGTTGGTTACACAGAGGGAAGGTGTTAGCACCCAAAGTGTCTTAGGTACTTCTAGGGAGCCCTTTTTGTGTGCATATGTATTTTGTACAAAGTGATGTTTACAACCAAATAGAATGGAGGGATGAGAAAAGAATTTATTAATTATATTTTTGTGTTTGACAAGACCTTCGGTCTTATGCCTACGTACCAACATAAAAATGAGGGATCAAACCCTCGTAGTTCGTCATACAAATTTCAAAGTGGATGCATTGCTTTTAACAAAAATTAAGTTTGAAAGGAACAAAGGCCTAAAAATGGTTTTAATGAGTTATTTTTTTTTGGCTTTTTGAAAGTTTAAGTCAAGTATAGTTAAGTATATTTACAAGTTTGATTTAAGAAAAGAAGTTTGAAACATGCAATAGCGTAAGGCCAAAGTTACTATCATTTTTGCAAAAGTGGTCAAAGTTTAGAACAAAAGTAGTTCACACAAAGAAGATTTTTAAAAATGGAGGGAGAGATTTTGAAATTAAAGAAATGGGGAGAAGATGAAGAGGCTATCCTATGCACAAAATTTAAAAGTTTAGAGTTGAAAAGATCTGACCAAGTGGATAGCAATCCAATAGACAAGAATATCAATAGAAACCCATAATTCCCTTGGACTTTTAGAATCAAGAAAAACACAAATGCACAATTATATTATCTTGAAGAGCAAGGCATCAAATAAAGATGGCCTAAATCAAGCTTATCTATTCCATAATCTTCTTCCAAAATAGCCCATGTAACAGATGAATTCCACAAGTCACAGGTTCAAAATAACAGCTTCACAATGATCATGTTGCAGATGAATTTAGAGAGGTCTTCAAAGATGTATCAGATGAAATTCAAACTGCAAGCACTTGGTTCTTCAACAAATTGGCATTGGCCAAGTCCATTAGCATAGGGATGTTGCCTAGATTCTAAGTCCATTCAAAAGTTTTTTAGGGTTTTTTGTTATTATTATGTACATTAATGGTCAAAGAAAATATATCACACAATATTGTCCAAATGGACAAAGTAAAAATTGCATTAATATAAACAACTAGAATGATATGACCAATGGCAAATGAAATAGAGTACTAAAAGTAAATTGCATTAAAGTAAAAGCTTGAAATTAAAAGTTAGTAGTTAGTAGGTTAAGAGTTAGTATTGTTTTGCTTTTGCTTTTCATTGCAAGACATTCTTTGGAGAACACTCAACCCACTTATCACAAGCATGGATCCTTGAACCAAAACATCTTCCAAGGGATGGAAATAAGGCCATGTTTCCACACAATACCATGAAAGAGGGGAGACTTACAATCTCACTAACTAGAATGCTTATGCCTTTTATGTCACAAATATAGGGCTATGTTAAGCAATCGTAATTGGACTTATATAGAAGTCACAACTATTTAAGGTCGGGCAATATAATTTTGGTGTTAATGCATGTTAGATACATAGTAAAATGGACTATGCTCATGAAACATACCACACACAAACAGAATATGCAAAAGGTATGGCCTAATCTCATCCATACTCAGGTCAATTTTTCAATCAACTAGCATTAGGACTTTGAGATGTCATAGGCCAAGTGGAATGAATGAATGAAGAAGAGGAATGAGATGAAGTGGGATGGGAAGGAATGAAATCACAAATTGGTAAAAGGAGGACTTTTACCAAATTAATATCATTCATTCATTTTGGGAGATGGAATTTAAATTCCATCAATCCCCTAAATCCAATGATATTAATTTGACAAAGTTAAATCAACCTTGACCAAGGCCCAACAACAAATAAGAAATGGCCATGAGATTTATCATAGGTCAAACAAGGTCAAAGGACCTTGGAGAAAAAAATTCACATTTTTTGGACATTTAAAAATATTTTTAAACAATTAAAAACAAATGCAAAATCAATTAATTAATGAAAAATATTAATAATGACCCAAAAAATAATTTTAATTCAGAATATGAAAGAGAAAAATATTTGAAATTTTTTGGTGAAAGTCCCATATTTTTTGGATCAATATTGAATTTAATATGAATTATTGAAAATAAAGCAAATAAAATGAAAAATTAAAATATCAGAAAAAACGTGGACGACTTGATCTCCCTCATTAATTGAGGTGGCAGATCAAGTGGCCAGGAGCGCGCTATCTACCATAGTCCTTAGTCAGTGTGTGGCAACTTTGGTAATCAAAACCAACGCCTATGATTAAAACAAAATGAATGGTTCATGTGGTTCAGAGACTTCCCAACGAATCGCCAGAGCTAGAGCTCCGATCATCTTCTCCGGTGGATCTCACCGGACTGGTCCACCATCAACCATCACCAAAATAAAAAACAATGACATGATTTTAAAGTAAAAATGGCACTGAGCTCGAATCTGGCCTCAATTTACTCTAACTCCAAGTTTATTGAGAGATACATGGAGTTGAAATTTGAGGTACATGAACTGAGTTGCTTCGATTTGGCCTCAAAGAAACTCAATCTTCTTGCCTACATTGGTAGGACTTCAGACAACCAAAGAATCAATAGAATTGAGCAAGAATTTGAGAGAATCGAAGAGTTCAAAATTTCTGGAATATACCTTCAATGGAGGTCTGGATTCAACTAATCTTAATCTTGCTTGTGCTTGATCTCACTCCACTTGCTTGCAGAAGAAGGATTAGATGCTTCAAAGGCTATGGATTCCTGGAGATTTGAATTTTAAAATAGTGGAAATTCAACCTCAAATTCAAGAGAATTTCTCAGGCTTATCCTTTGCAAAATGAGGGTTTGAGATGGGGGATCAAAGCCGGCGCGAATGTGTGTCCATTTCTGAGCAATTGAAGCTCTATTTATAGCCAAAATAGTTGATAATTGCACACTTCAAATCACTTTCCACTTTTGGAAAATGGTGATGCAAGGGTGCATGGGCACGCACAGGCCCATGAAATCATTGCTTGAGGTCCACAAATGAATGTTGGATAGTCTAAATTGAGCTTGGATTGCAAGGCAAGTGTGCATTGATGTTTGAAGTTTGATCCTTGCCAAGTGATATCATCATGTTCATGCCATGCGCAGCCTATTCATTCCTTGTCCAAAATGAATGAATTTGAGCTCTTTGGGAAGGTGAGATCAAGAGGAACAACTTTCATGTTCAACACTTTTTTATTTGGAAGTTTGGAAATTTTTGACATATCAAAATTTTTCTAAGTGTCAAGCCATATGTCTCAATGTTCCACCTTGCTTAACTTTTTATATGAGCTTCAATTGAGAAAAGTGTCTTCATCAAATTTGTAGATCTTTAAAATACCTTCAAAATGGGGCTGACACTCTACAATTGAAGGAGGACAGACACCGGATTTGGTATGGGGATAAAATACCACCATAACAGAGAGTAAGAATCTCAAACAAATCAAATATGAAGATGCGGGATATGCAAATGATGAAATTATATGAATGTATATGTATATATGATGGTTATGCTGACAAAACGATCGCAAAGGATACAAAGGTGTCGCAAAGGTTCAGAAACCAGAGGGAGAAAAGAGAGATCAACATCCCAAAGGTTCAAACCTATCTGGGGAAAGGGGAAATCTGCTGAGGATAAAACATCCAATCTATGGGGAATTTTAGGTCAACACCATAAAAATGGGAGACAACCCTACAGAGAAATAATCAACAAAAGTTGCTCAGAAACCAGGAGGAAACTCTGACTAGGAGCAAAATAAATGGCGATTGGTGGGGACACCAAAGCGATCTACTGGGGAAAATCAACCATCTCTGAAGATCAACCCTACTGAGGAGATACGAACTTCGTTGGGGAAGGCAGAAACTCTATCAGGGAAAACAACACGCCGCAAGGTATCCGAATCAACCGAATCAGCTGGGGATAAAGAAATTCCACCGAGGATCAAACACTCCACCGAGGAATGGAATCAACACTAACTTCTAGGGATACCCAAAGGGTTAACTTCTTGGGGAACCACTGATGCTTCACACTTAAGGATTTGCGATTCATGAAATGCTGTTGATATTCCTTTTACTTGCTTTGGAAAAATTCTTGCTTTTATATATTAAAGAAAACTTGATTTTGATTTAAAACTTTAATTTTAAAATGATCATAATAAAACTTAAAACTATTGGCTCAAGTAAATAAGAGTAGAAACAATTGGATAAAAGTTCAACTTTATTTAATAGAATGGTAGTCTGTAAATGACAAGACTCCATAGATTTTTACAAAGTTGAAACTGGCAATTTACATGGAAAAGGTTACATTGAATGCAAATGATCCTTAATCCTTCTACCAACTCTTGATATCCACTATGTTCTTGATCGCTGCTGGGGTGATGAACTGATGTCAGCCCTTGTGCTCAAATAAGTCTTCACAACACTGAAGATCAGCATAGTGCAGTTACTTGCCATAATCCCTAATTTTTGCATAAGTTTCCCCAAGGTGGGGTACTTAACTTATCGGAAATTGCTTTATGTTTTATGTCTCCAATTTTTGCCTGGATCTCCCTTTCGGGTTTTCAATCCACCGAGATGCTCATTTTTGCCTAAGCCGCCCTTTCAGGTTTTCAACTTAGCGAGTTGTTCTTTTATTATTTTTTAGGCGAAGTATTTCTTGACTGCATCTGCGTTCATAGGCCGACTGAACTCTTCACCATCCATAGTTGTAAGAATCAATGCACCGCTTGAAAAGGTTCTCTTAACAACATATGGGCCTTCATAACTGGGAGTCCATTTTCCTCTGGAATCCGGCTTGAATGTCAAAGTCTTCTTGAGCACAAGGTCACTTTCTCTGAACACTCTAGGTTTGACTTTCTTATCAAAAGCTTTCTTCATTCTCTGCTGATATAACTGACCATGACACATTGCAGTTAATCTCTTCTCTTCAATCAAATTCAGCTAATCAAACCTGGTCTAACACCATTCAGCTTCAGTCAACTTAGCTTCTATGAGCACACGCAATGATGGAATCTCAACCTCTACGGGGAGCACTGCTTCCATACCATAAACAAGAGAGAAAGGGTTTGTCCCTGTTGAAGTGCAGACGGATGTACGATACCCCTACAAAGAAAATGGGAGTATCTCATGCCAATCCTTGTACATGACAACCATCTTCTGGATAATCTTCTTGATGTTCTTATTCGCAGCTTCAACAACCCCATTCATCTTGGGCCTGTAGGGAGAAGAATTATAATGTGCAATCTTGAAGTCTTTGCAAAGAGCTTCCACCATATTTTTATTCAAGTTCGATCCATTATCAATAATGATCTTACTTGGCATACCATAACGACATATGATCTGATTCTTGATAAACCTTACAACAACTTGCTTGGTTACATTTGCATACGATGCCGCTTCAACCCATTTGGTGAAGCAATCAATTGCCACCAAAATGAAACAATGTCCATTCGAAGCTTTGGGCTCAATCATCCCAATCATATCAATTCCCCACATGGATAAGGGCCATAGGGAAGAGATAACATTCAATAGTTTCGGAGGAACATGAATCTTATCAGCATAAATTTGACACTTGTGGCATTTCTTCACAAATTTGCAACAGTCAGATTCCATTGTCAGCCAAGAGTAACTTGCTCACAACATCTTCTTTGCCATTGCATGTCCATTGGAATGAGTACCAAAGGAACCTTCGTGCACTTCGGTTATCATTAAGTCTGCTTTGTGTCTATCCACGCATCTGAGCAAAACCATGTTGAAGTTTCTCTTGTACAGTATATCACCATTCAAGTAGAAATTACCGGCTAATCTTCTCAAAGTCTTCTTATCTTTCAAAGATGCCCCAGGCGGGTATATCTGACTTTGGAGGAAACATTTGATCTCATAATACCATGGCTTCTCATCTTTAATCTCTTCAACAACAAACACATGAGTTGGCCTATCAAGACGCATCATAGATAAATTGGGAACTTCATTCCAATACTTCACTACAATCATTGATGTCAACATTGCAAGAGCATCTGCCATCCGATTCTCATCTCGGAGGATATGATAAAATTCAACCTTTGTAAAGAAAGTTGAAATCCTCCTCCCATAATCTCTATATGGTACTAAACCGGGTTGATTTGTCTCTCATTCTCCTTTGATCTGATTCACAACTAAAGCCGAATCACTGAAGACATCCAAATACTTGATTCTGAGATTCACGGATTCTTCAAGCCCCATAATGCAAGCTTCATATTCTGCCATGTTGTTTGTACACTTGAAATTCAATCTAGTTGTAAATGGTAGATGTGTGCCTTGAGGAGTAATGATCACTGTCCCAATGCCATTTCCATATTCATTAATAGCTCCATCAAATACCATGCCCCAACGGGAGCCAGGTTTTGGCCCTTCTTCAAGCAATGGTTCGTCACAATCTTTCATTTTCAAGTACAAAATCTCTTCATCAGGGAAATCATACTACACGCACTGATAATCTTAAATTGGTTGGTGAGCCAAATGGTCTGCCAAGATACTACCTTTGATCGCTTTCTAAGATCGGTATTCGATATCATACTCTAATAACAACATCTGCCAACGGGAAATCCTCCCAGTTAAAGCAGGCTTCTCAAATATATACTTGATTGGGTCCATTTTAGATATCAACCAAGTGGTATGATTCAACATATACTGGCGCAGACGCTTAGCATCCCAAGACAATGCGCAACTAGTCTTCTTAAGCATAGATTACCGAGTTTCACAGTCCGTGAACTTCTTACTGAGGTAGTAAATTGCAAATTCTTTCTTTCCAATCGCATCTTGCTGACCAAGAACACAACCAATACTATCTTCTAACACAGCCAAATACATGATCAACGACCTTCCTTCAACAGGTGAAGAAAAAGTCGGAGGCTCAAGCAGATATTCCTTGATACTGTCAAAAGCTTTCTGGCAATTTTCGGTCCAATCATAAGACTGATCCTTCCAAAGAAGCTTGAATATAGGCGCACATGTGGTATTCATGTGAGAAATGAATCTGGAAATATAATTCAAGCGACCGAGAAAACCTCTGACTTGCTTCTCATTTTTGGGCGCAAGCATCTCTTGTATTGCTTTGACCTTGGCAGGATTAACTTCAATGCCCTTCTCGCTGACAATAAAGCCCAACAACTTACTAGAACGAACACCAAAAGTACACTTATTAGGATTCAAGCGGAGTTTATACTTCCTCAAACACCGGAATAGCTTCAACAAATGCTCAACATGTTCCTCTTCACCAATTGATTTAGCAATCATGTCATCGACATATACTTCAATCTCTTTATGCATCATATCATGATAAAAAGTAGTCATTGCTCTCTAGTAAGTCGCACCAGCATTCTTTAGACCGAAAGGCATCACTCTATAACAGAATGTTCCACAAGGTGTAATGAATGAGGTCTTCTCCATATCTTTGGGTGCCATCTTGATCTGATTATATCTGGAAAATCCATCCATAAACGAAATGACTTTGAATTTAGAAGTATGTCTACCAACATATCAATGTGTGGCAGAGGGAAATCATATTTTGGACTGGCTTTACTCAAATCTCTATAATCAACACACATGCGGACTTTTCCATCTTTCTGCGGCACAAGAACAATATTGGCCACCCATTGTAGATACTCAACAGTCACAAGGAAGCCATCGTCAATCTTCTTTTGCACTTCCTCTTTGATCTTTACAGCCATATCAGGATGCGTTCTTCTCAACTCCTGCTTGACTGGCGAGCATTCCAGCTTCAGCGGAAATCTATGCTCCACAATCTTAGAATCCAAACCAGGCATGTCTTGATAGGACCAAGAAAACACATCTGAATACTCTCTAAGAAGATCAATCAACCCCTTCTTAGCATCTGGACACAGTCGAGACCCAATCTTGACTTCCTTCACATCATCTTCGGAACCCAAGTTGACTAGTTTAATCTGCTCTTCAAACGGCTCAATAATCTTTTTATCTTGCTCAAGAAGACGAGACAATTCATCACTCACTTATACATCACTTTCCTCCTCGGCCTCAAACACGGAGAATTCAAAATTTGGAGAAGGAGAAGGATCATTGTATTCAATGGGGTTAAGAACCAACCTGCATAATGATTTGATATTTTGATTTTAGAGAAGTGAATTTGTGACCAAATATTATTGATGCAGATGGACAATTATATTATTTATTTATGTTTTTTGTGATTACCATTTTCAGAATAAAGCAAAAAGTAAAAACAAAACATCAAAGATGTGGATGAATATAATTAATTTTATTGATGATCAATTTATAATGCCCAAACAATGTTCACTTCTCCCTTAGGCATAGGAGAAGGATTTTAAAATATAAAAGAAATTACTTAGATCGATGCAAAATAACAGGAATATCAACAGCAGTCCAATTGTTGCATGTCTTTCCATGCGTTACAAAGTTGGTGCAGTCTTCCTCTTCGTTATCCTCTAGCACAACAACTAAGTGTTGTTCATTGCCACGAATGAACCCTCCGCTACGGAAGCTGATTTGCATATCTTCAGATCTTGCAATTGATGAGCCTTTCTGGAACCCCAAACCGGTTCTGCCTTTGTTGTTGGAGACCTCTACCATGCGCCCCCACTGATCAACAACACCTTCTTCAACAATCTTTTGAGCATCTTTCAGCGAGGACATAGGTGCCCCAATTCTCTTCTCAACAGCAATAGATAAGGCTTGGAACAGAGTTCCAACCTCATCCTCAGCTTCAACATACGAGAAAGATGGCAGATGGCTAACCAATAGCGCTTTCTCTCCTCCAACAATCACAAGCTTGCCATTCTTGACAAATTTGAGCTTCTAGTGCAGAGTGGAGGTAATAGCCCCTGCCTCATGAATCCATGGCCTTACCAATAAACAGTTGTAGGCGGGGTGGATATCCATTACTTGAAAAGTAATCTGAAAATCACTCGGACCTATCTTGACTGGAAGGTCCACTTCACCAATTACCGTTTTGCGCGAACCATCAAAGGCATTGACGATTACACCGCTGTACCTCATGGGCGCTCCTTGGTAAGATAACTTTGACAAAGTTGACTTCGGAAGCACATTGAGTGACAAACCGGTGTCAACAAGCACATTTGACAAAGCGTCTTCCTTACAGTTCATTGAAATATGCAAAGCCAGGTTATGGTTTCTTCCCTCCTCAGGGAGTTCTTCATCATAGAAGCTCAAATTATTGCATGAAGTGATGTTAGCCACAATGTGATTAAACTGATCCACAGTAACATCATGATCTACATATGCTTGTTCAATAACTCTCTGTAGTGATTCTTTGTGTGCTTAGGAATTCAAAAGCAGAGACAACACGGAAACTTTTGAGGGAGTCTGGAGCAGCTGCTCAACCACATTAAATTCGCTCCTCTTTATCAATCGGAGTACCTCATCATCATCATTGGCTTTCAAGTTGCTGGATTCACGAGACTTATCATTTGAACAACCAATTAGATCTACATTAGGTACCTCCATCTTCTTACCAACAATTGTTTCCTCTTTACTTTCTGGGATCACAGGCCCAAAAACTCGACCACTGCGGGTCACCTTCATCACATCAGCAATGCTCACTACTGAACTAGTCGTAGGTAACGGGACCTCTTGACCATATTTTATCATTGTAGCAGTGTATTGGTACGGTACAACCTTATCATATGAATACGGGACCGGGCCTGCTAACCGTATTCCCAACGGCAATACTGATCTTTGATTGACATTCTTATTGTTGCTGTTGTCATATTGAATTACCAACCGCTCTTGTTGCTTGAAAACAGGCATTATGACATTGACGTCATCATCTACATGACGAGATTGAACAATTTGAATCATGCCTTCATCCATCATACGTTGGATGTCCCTTTTCACCATATCACACCCTCTTGGGTTCAAACTACAAACAACACAACCATCATGATCATGTTCATAGTCACTCACCAAATAGATATCCTTATGCATCTGCATGATGGATCTTTGGATAAACTGGACATCAAAAACCTTGAATTCTCCAGGACAACCGTCCATCATATTCACTGAAGAGTTCCCATGAGCGGGCAAAGGGTTTGCTTTCACATTTGGCGTGCGGTCCTCAAAGGACACCATACCACTCTTCATAAGCTTTTGAACCTCATACTTCAATGGATAACAGTTTTCAATATCATGTCCGGGTGCTCCTTGATGAAAAGCACAACGAAGCTCAGGTTTATACCACAAGGGAAGTGGTTCTGGGATCTGCCGTGGGTTCCTCGGTTGAATTAAGTTCTTGAGAACTAGCGAGGGATACAGCTCTGCATACGACATAGGAATCGGGTCAAAAGAGACCTTCTTCCTCTCAAAGTTCTGCTGATGATGATTGTTGTTGGTATTGTTGTTGTTGCAAGTGTTCGTTCTTTGTTGCGGTTATTGTTGTTGACGTTGTTGTTGTTGTTGTTGAACTGGTGTTGCTTGTTGATTGGAAAATACCGGAAATACCGGAAATTTGACTCTATTGGGGGAAAGTTCCTTACAACGGTTAGGGAATTCTGAATTTCAGTGAATCAATTAAGTATAAGTCCTTAGAAGATACTTATGATGTGATGTTATATATGAAAAATGTTAATGCATGATCAAATTGTTGTAGGAGAACTATGCAGTTGCTAAGTTTGCAAGTCATGCCAAGTAAGCTTGGACTTTACATGGAATATATATGAGGAGTGCCAATGGTGATTGGGCTTTAAAGGGTGATTGGGGAAGGTGTACTGACTTTCCGGTACTTGGGAAATTGGAACTTGATGTCTAAGCAAGCACTAAGTGTAATGGTTGAGGATTTTTGTTGGGGAAGAAATGTTTGGCCAAGTCCATGAGACTGTATGGTGCTTTTAAGATGGGGATACCAACTGCGTTTTTGGTTTCCTTTAGAATTTTTTGAAAGAAAGGTAATTCTATGTTGTTTCCCTTAAAAAATTTATTTGAAAAAAGGATGTTTTCAACAAGAAATTTTCAATGTAATATCATTTTGAGAAAATGTCATATTTCGCAGATAAGGAAGCAAAAGTAAAAATGTTGAGCACATATAAGGGAACTGATTTTATTTATAAATGGTCCCAAATGGGTGATTTTGTACAAAGAAGCAATTTCTAAAAGAGGTGATTTCAAAAAGAAATTGAAATATTGTAATGGCAATGAAATATCTAGGGTTTCCACCAAATTCCAACTCTGCTATGGTCTTTATGCCTTTAGTCATCCTTTGATCTTGCTTTCAAAAGGAGAGTGATTGGATTGACTTGTTGAGAAAGCCATAGGATTGACTTGCAGGGGAGTGAAGAAAAATTATTTACGGGATGCAACCTCTCGCTTTTATTAAATCCCTAATTTTTTTCTAGACCGCCCTTTCGGGTTTTTAGTCTATCCGGATCCCCATTTTTTCCTAAGTTTCCCTTTCAGGTTTTCAACTCATCGGACTCTCTTCTTTTTATTCAAGCGTAATATTTCTTGACTGCTTCCGCATTCACAGGGGATGGAATATATTCAACATCCGTAGTTGCAAGGATTAAGGTTCCTTTAGAGAAGACCTTTCTCACAATGTATGGGCCTTCATAATTCGGCATCCATTTTCTGCTTGGATCAGTGTGAATAGGTAGAGTCTTCTTCAATACAAGGTCTCAAACTTCGAGGATGCGGGGGAAGACCTTCTTGTCGTGTGCCCTCTTGATGCGCTTTTGATAAAGTTGGCTGTGGTAGATGGCTGCCAAGCGTTTCTCATCAAAGAGGTTCAACTGGTCGAATCGGGCTTGTACCCACTCGGCTTCATCAAGCTTGATGTCGATCAAAATACTTAAGGAAGGAATCTCTACATCAACTGGAAATACTGCATCTATGACATACACGAGAGAGAAGGGGGTTGCACCAGTGGAAGTACGCACCAAAGTGCGATAGCCATGTAACGCGAATGAGAGCATTTTGTGCCAATCTTTGTAGGTTTCCAACATCTTTTGCATGGTCTTATTAATGTTCTTGTTAGCTGCTTCAATAGATCCATTCATCTTAGGCATATAAGGCGATGAGTAGTGGTGATCGATTTTAAAGCTTCAACACAACTCTTTCATCATCTTGTTGTTGAGGTTAGATCCATTATTGGTAATGATCTTACTGGGGACCCCATAATGGAAAATGATTTATTTTCTTATGAACTGAGCCACCACTTGTCTGGTAACATTGGCATATGAGACTACTTCCACCCATTTTGTGAAATAGTCAATGTCTACAAGGATGAAGTGGTGTCCATTCGAGCTAGTTGTTTATATGCGTCCGATTACACCAATACCCCACATGGAAAAAGGCCAAGGAGATGTCAAGACATTTAGTGGCATTGGCGGTACATGGTTCTTGTCGGCATAAATCTGGAATTTATGGCATATTTCCATATTGCGTTGATAGTCAACCTCCATAGTCATCCGATAATAGCCAACCCTCAAGATTTTCTTCACCATGGTGTGTTCACTAGCATGCATTCCAAAAGAACCCTCATGGATCTCCATTATGATTTAGTTTGCTTCTTGTTTGTTCACACATCTTAGCAAAACTGAATCATAATTTCTCTTGTATTGTACCCCTCCACTTAAGAAGGACTTGGAAGACAGTTTCCGAAGATACTTCTTGTCAGTAATGGATGTGTCCTTAGGGTATTCTTGGCACTCTAAGAATCTCATGATGTCATAGTACCAAGGATAATTGTCGACTTCATTCTTCCATTTGACCTTAAACATTGACGCCAAAGTTGCCATGGCGTTAGCTTGCTAATTCTCCTCTTAAGGGATGTGATGGAATGTGATCTCATCAAAGTAGGGGACTAGTTTCAAGAGATGCTCCTTGTAAGGGATAAGCTTATGATCTATAGTATCCTAATCTACTTTGACTTGGCTAATGACCAAAGCTGACTATCGGTAGACTTCAAGGATTTTGATCCTAAGATCAATGGCAGCTTTAATACCAAACATACAAGCCTCGCACTCTGCTATATTGTTTTTACATTCATAAGAAAACCTTGCGGTGAAGGGGAGGTGAAAACCAGTTGGGAAGGTGATAATTGACCCAATTCCATTACCATGAGTGTTAGAAGCTCCATCAAAGACCAAGGTCCATCAGGATCTGGGCTCGTGTCCTTCCTCAGGGACAGGGATGTTGCAATCCCTAATCAACATAACAACTTCATCAAGAAATTCAAAACATATAGAATGGTATTCTTCCAAGGGTTGTTGTGCAAGATAATCAGACAATACACTTCCTTTGATGGCCTTTTGAGTGACATGTTGGATGTCGTACACGGTTAACGCCATTTCCTGTTGGGCTACTCTAACGGTTAGAGCAGGCTTCTCAAAGATGTACTTCACGGTGTCCATCTTAGAGATCAATAGTGTTGTATGAGTGAGCATGTACTGCCTTAAGCATTTGGCAACCCAAGCTAATGCACAACGAGTCTTTTCAAGCATCAAATACCTAATTCCGCAATCGGTGAACGTCTTGCTTAAGTAGTATATAACGTGCTCCTTTCTACCAGGTTCGTCATGTTACCCAAGGATGCATCCCATGGATCCTTCAAGGACACTGAGGTACATGATCAAAGGCTTGCCAGGTACAAGAGGCATTAAAACAGAAGGCTCTTGCAAGTACTACTTGATATTCTCAAAAGCTCTTTGGCCATTGTTATTCCAAATGACAACTTGATCCTTCCAGAGAAGTTTGAAGATCGGCTCACAAGTGGCCGTATGGTGAGATATGAACTTAGCAACGTAGTTCAATTTACCTAGGAATCCTCAAACTTCCTTTTTCAGTTTTGGGTGGAGGCATACCTTGTATGGACTTCAGCTTCTCAGGATCTACTTCAATGCCATGTTGGCAGGCGATGAAACCTAGCAATTTGGCGGATCTTACCCCAAACTTGCATTTGTTGGGATTAATCCTCAATGTGAACTTCCTTAGCCTCTCAAACAACTTTTCCAGATGGATAAGGTGTTTCTCTTCGGTTTGAGATTTTGATATCATATCATCAACGTAGACCTAGATCTCTCTATGAATCATGTCGCAAAATAGATTGACAATGGCTCGTTCTTATGTAGCACCGACGTTCTTTAATCCAAAAGGCATGGCCTTATAGCAGAATGTTTCCCATGGAGTTATCAAAGTGGTTTTCTCCATGTCGTCTTGGGCCATTAGGATCTGGTTGTAACTGGAGAAACATTCCATAAAGGAGAAAACAGAGAGTTGAGCAGTGTTATCCACTAATATGTCAATGTGAGGTGGTGGACTCGCTCTACTCAGATCTTTATAATCTATGCACATTCATACTTTTCCGTCCTTCTTGGCCACGTGCACAATTTTGGCAATCCATTGGGGATAATTGGATGTTGCTAGGAAACCGGTGTTGAGCTGTTTTTGTACCTTCTCCTTGACTTTAATAGCCATATCGGGATGGGTCCTTCATAGCTTTTGATTTACTAGAGGGGATTCTTCTTTAAGAGGAAAATGGTGGACTACGATGTCAGTATCAAGGTCAGGCATGTCTTGGTATGAGCATGCAAATGCATCCATGTACTCTTTCAGGAGCTTGATCAACTTTATATTCACCTCGTCTTGCAGAGCTAAGACGACTCAGACTTCTTTTGCTTCCTTGCTTGTTCCAAGGTTAACCACTTCCACTAATTATTCATGCGGTTGTATGACCTTTTCCTCTTGCTAGAGAAGTCTTGCCAATTCTTCGGGGAGCTCGGCATCTTCCTTACATTCTTCATCGACTTGATTAATCGGGTTATCATAGTCATATGAGACTAGAGGAGACTTGTCATTGGTGGTTGTGAAGGGTGATCTGCACAATTTTAGGGTTCATGTTTTTATTAATATGAAATAAAAAATGATTTGAAAATAATATTTAAAGAAAAAAGAAATTTTCCATTTTGAAAAGGTGAAATAATAAATGAAATACAAGGATCACAAAATTGACTGCGAAACGTGGATCTTTTTCATTAATGATTAACAAGAAAATTCAACGAGGCCCTACAAATGGTTCCCCCATGCCTTGGGCTTGACACGGGTTCTTTTTTTTAGTAAAAAGGAATAACAAACATGGGAAATTACATCATAACTAGGGTTACTTCAGGCACTTCCAACATGGTCCACTTGGTAGAACCCCTTCCTTCGGTCTTCGAGAAGATCAATCTGGAATCTTCTTCTTCGTCTTCCTCAAAGGTACAAACATGACTGTCAACTAGGTGAATGACACTAGAGAAGTATTTGGATAGCGAGATCACTGATCCCCTTGTGGGCATCGAGACATGCTTCTTCAAATTCTAGGAGTTGTATCCCAAATTGGTGCGGTTCTTGTTGGCAGGAAGCTCAAGCCTTCTTCCCCATCCTTGGGGGTGTCTGTAGCGGTGCATTCGTGACCACCGAGCTATGGATAAACCTGACGTCAATGAAAAATCAGAGTCGCCACCATTCTTTTATTGTTTCTAAAGGAAAGGGGAAAAGTACAAACAAAATCCAAATATAAGAAGTTTTCAAATCGAAACTAATAAAATGTCAGAGATCACAGGTAAGGGGGTTAGTTACATAGAGGGAAGGTATGAACATCTAAAGTGTCCTAGGGAGGCCTTTTTTGTGTGCAAGTGTTTTTAGTTGAAGAGATGTTTGATAAAATTGGAATGGAGGGATAAGAAAAGAATTCATTTATTATATTTTTGTGTTTGACAAGACCTTCGGTCTTATGCCTACGTACCAACATAAAAATGAGGGATCAAAACCCCGGAGTTTGTGATAAAAATTTCAAAGAAATTGGTGGATTGGTTTTAACAAAAAGTTTAAAAGAAAAGGGCACAAAATGGCCAAAATATTTAAATGAGGTTGTTGGTTCTTTTTGTATTTTTGAAAGTTATGTAAATAGAATTAAGTTTATGTACATGGTTTAATTAAGAAAGTGTTTTAAAAATCAATGGAATAAGGCCAAAGTTTCTGCTCATTAAAACATGTCTAAATTGAAAACACAAACAAATAATGTTTTTAAAAGGAGGGAGAGATTTTGAAATTTAATAAAGAAAGGAGGATATGAAGGGAATACCCTAGACACAATTAAAAGTTAAGAGTTGAAAAGATCTGACAAACGGGAAGCAATCCACAAGACAAGAATGTCAGATGGAAACCCATTTCCTTGGGACTTTTGAGAAAGAAATAAGCTTAAGCAACATCCAAGCAAATAATATGAAGACCAAGGCATCAAATAAAGATAGCCAATATCTAAGCAAGCACTCCAATAGCAAGCAGTCTTCAAATGCATCAGATAAAATATTCATTGTGGCAAACTTATGGAAACAATCATCAAACATTAACAATAATAACAATATAACAATTTAAGCATAGACACAAAACAATAGATGAGCAAAAGGGGTTTTCAAGGTTTGTCTCAGATGAATGGCATTGGCCAAGATAACTCAGTCTCAAATAGTGGTACTGGCCAAGTCCATCAAAGCATGGGATTGTTGCCTACTTCTAAGTCCAATAGTTAAAGTCAAGCCAAGGACAGAGGTCCAGAAGTCTACCAACATATTTTTTAGGGTTTTTGTGGTTATTAAGTATTTTAAGGTCCTAAAACCATAAACAGAACAAAATCACAAGCACACAATATATACAAGCACAAATGATATGGCTTAAATGAGCAAAGTAAAAATGACTGAAACATAAACATCTTGCATGAAATGGAAATGGAAATGAATGATAAAGGTACTAAAATTTAAATTGCATTAAGTAAATAACATAAATGTAGAGCAATAATAAAGAAAGTTAATGAAATGTTAGTTAAGGAGTTTAATTGTTTAAGTCATTCCTTGGAGAACACTTATCCATTCATTCACAAGTATGAAGATATAAATTAAGACATCATCTGTGAGAAGGGCTCTAACTTGGATAAATCAACGAGTATGCCACTAGCTTTCACATAATGTAAAAAAAGTTAAGTCTTCACACAATGCCATTAAGCATGGGAGACTTGCAATCTCATTTACAAGAATGCTATGCCTTTTGGAATAGATTTAGCTCTATGTTAAGAAATCGTAATTAGGCTTATGTAGAAGTCACAACTACTTGAGACGGGGCAAAAAAATGTTGGGGTTAAAGACATGGTACAAAGAACCAAGCTCCTATAACATACAACACACAAAAATAAAAATGGGAGGGACCTATCTCAACCAAGCTCGTGTTGATTCATCTGACAAAAGGTCATTGATGAATCAACTAGCATTTGGACATTTGAGAAATCATTGGTCAATGATGGATTGGGGAAGAATAGGGATGAAGATGAAGAGGGAAAGGGAAATGGAAACCCAAATTGATCATTGGAGGAATTTCATCTGATCAATACTATTCATTCATTTTAATGGATGAAATGTACATTTCGTCAACCCCCTAAATCCAATAGTATTGATCAAATGGAAGTTCAAATCAACCATGATTAAGGCCAAACAGAAGATGAAACATCACAAGGTCAACCAAATGGCTCACCAATATTTTTAAACATTTAAACAAATAAAAATCAAATTTAAAAAAGGAATAAAATGCCTGTTTCAAAGGACCAAACCTCAAATCCCTTCAAATCACCAAATAAATCGTCAAGGGATTTATCCTAGATCAAACAAGGTCAAAGGACCTTAAACAAAAAAAATTGAGAATTTTTGGAAAGTCAGAAGTATTTAAAAATATTTAAAAACAAGTCAAAAATCATTTAATTCACAAAAAATATCAAATTTAATCCAAAAAATTATTTTAATTCAAAATATGGAAGAGAAAAATATTTAAAGATTTTTGGTGAAAGTATCATATTTTTTGGATTAAAATTGAAATTTATATGAATTAAACAAAATAAGTGTAATTCAAAATAAAATCAGAATTAAAAATAAATGGGAAAAAACATGGCCCATCAGATCTCCCTGACTAATTGAGGTGGAAGATCTGATGGCCACGCGCGTAGTGTTCATGATACACTTGAGTCAGCGTGTGAGAACAATTGTAATGCAAACCAAAGGTTGTGATTAGATCATGGGAGAGGATCAAATGGATGTGAGGAAGCTAATTCAGCACCTAAGCTAGGGCTCCGGTCATTTTCTCCGGTGGACCTCACCGGAGTGGTCCACCACCAAAGCTCATAGAAATTCAAGATCCATATATAGTTTTAAAGGGAAAATGTTGGAGAGCACGAATCTGGCCTCCAAGTTTCTTAATTCTCACTATATTGAGAGATATGTGGAATTTAAAATTGAGGTGCATGAATTGAGTTGCTTAGATTTGACCTCAAAAAGCTCAATCTTGTTGTCTACATTGGTAGGAATTTAGACAACCAAAGATCAAGCAAAATGATGGAAAATTGAGGAAGAGACGAAGAAGAGAAAATTCTGAAAAATCACCTTTGGTTTGTTATAATGGAGCTCGATCTCTCTTACAAATTGCTTGAGCTTTCTTCTACCAACTTGCAGGAAGTGAAATGGATATGAAAATAGCTTGGACCTTTGGAGTTTCAATCCCAAAACATAAGGGGAATTGAAGCTCGATTTCAAATGAAATCTTCAAGGTTATCCTATCAATGGAGGGTGGGGAGGTTGTAGATCAAATCTGGGGCGATGGTCTCCTCATTCTGAACATCAAGGCAATGTATTTATAGCAATTCAAGTTTCTTTTCACACACATTCAAAATTTGTCCAAAAATAGCAATGGTGTTGCATGCTTGCATAGGTATGTACAAGGCCCAAAAAATGATGTGAAAAAATCCAAATTCGTGTTCAGATGATGCTGGAACCTTAACATGAAGCCATGCAATGTGAATATGAAACATGATCATGAAAGTTTCCAAATGGGGCCATGCATTACACCCATGTGCAAGTCACTCAAAAATAATCCAATTGCCATTATCTTGGACTTTTTGGAAAGCTAACATGAAGGGGAACATATTTTTTTCAAATGTTTTCCATTTGGAGCTTGGATAATGATGAATTTTGAGGTTGTGTTTGGAAGAATGAAACATAGTTGAAAATTTTCTAAGTTAAAAGTCAAAAGACCACTTTTTCCACTTTGAGTAACTTTTTCTATGAGCTTCAAAAGAAATTGGTTCCTTCTTCAAAGTTGTAGCTATTTCAATAATATTCAATTTGTTCACAAAGTTGACACCATTTGAATCTTTCAAGAGGGATTCTGGATTTTAGACGATGATGGCCCAAAATGACCTATAATGGTTGCTTTTGGTGCATGCCTTTGCAAGTGAAATTTGACCTTTCTCAAAGAAGAAAAGTTGGACAAACCATCTTGAAATTAATCATGAAACTTGGATGGCCTTAATATAAAAAAAATTGGGAAAGTTATGGTTCTTGGAAGTTGAACTTATATCTAGGGCACAAACAAAATGACCTATAATCTTTAACCATAAAAAATTAATTTTCAAGCAAAATTAGCTCTTGATGCCAACATGAAAGTTGTTTGGAATATCATAAAGAGTAATTTTTCTCTTGGAATAATTTTCATATGACAAAAATTGTAGGAGATAGGATCTAAGGAACTCTAAATTTGGCCATTTGACTTTCTATGGTCAACCTCTTTAAAACAAGTGGCAAACTTGAAGTTCTATTGCTCTTTGGGGCTCATGGAGGATCATACATGATTGAGGTGGAGTATAATGCAGTATCCTTTGATATCTTTGACCAACTATTGAAGAAACTTGCGAAGGAAGTCACATAAGATACCTAGATGAATTAGGGCTTCCAAGGAAAACAAGAATAGTCATCCAAGAAATTAATGAGAAGACAAATTGGTATCAAATAAAGATAACCAAACATCCAAGCAAGCACTCCAAAAGCAAGGGGTCTTCAATGTCTTTTAGATGTATCAGATGGAATATCCCTTGAAATACGCTTACAGAAAAATATCAGATGATATCAGTAAGATCAAAATAACTAATCCAGAGAAAGAGATAATGAGTATAACAGATGAATCCAAGGAGTCTCTCAAAGCTTGTACCAGATGAATGGAATTGGCCAAGAAAAGGTCTCAAATAAAGGCATTGCCCAATTTTCTCCATAGCTCAGGGATGTTGCCTACTCTAAGTCCATAAAGTCAACTAAAGTCTCAGATAGAGGTCCAACAATCCATCAATATATTTTTTAGGGTTTTTATGGTTATTAAGTATTTTAAGATCCTAAGACCACAAACAAAACAAAATCACAAACACAAAGATATATCACAAGCACAAATACAAATACAATGGCTCAAGTGAGCAAAGTGAAAATGACTCAAGCATAAACAACTTGCATGAAATGTAAATGATAATGAATGAGAAATTGCAAAAATTTAAATTGCATTAAAGTAAATGGCATTAAAAATAAAGTCAATACAATGAAATATTAGTGAATGTTAGTGGAAGAAGAAATTGTTTAAGTCATTTTTTGGAGAACACTCAACCACCCACTCATAAGCATGAAGATATGAACCTCGACATCATTCATTAGAAAGGCTCCAACTTGGATAATATAAACAAGTATGCCACTAACTCTCATAAATGGAAAATAGGTCAATTCTTCACACAATACCACAAGGAAGGGGAGACTTACAATCTCACTTACGAAAATGTTGTTGCTTTCGGGACAAATTTAGCGCTATGTTAAGCAATCGTAATTGGACTGATATAGAAGTCACAACCATTTGAGGCCGGGCAAAAATGATATTGGTGTTAATGCATGCTAGAGACAAGGTATAAATAAGCAATCTCCTAAAGCATATGACACACAAAAATAAAATGGGATGGACCTATCTCAATCAAGCTCATCTTGATTGATCTGACACAAGGTCATTGATGAATCACCTAGCATTTGATCTTGTGGGAAGTCACTAGCCATGGGTGGATTGGGAAATAATTGAGATGAAGATGAAGAGATGAAGTGAAAGAGAATCGCAAATTGATTAAGGGATGAACTTCACTTGATCAATACTATCCATTCATCTTAAGGGATGAAGTTCAACAAAATATTAAAGCAATTAAACAATTTAAATTCAATTTTTAAATGAAGAAAAATCATTTCTAAAAGGGGAAAAACATCAAATCCCTTCAAATCACCAAATAAATAGTCAAGGGATTTATCATAGGAAAAACATGGTCAAAGGACCTTTGACTAATTTTTTTTGCATTTTTGAAAAGTCAGAAGTATTTAAAATCAATTTAAAACAAGTCAAAAATCAATAAATTCACTAAAAATATCAAACTCAATCAAAAATTGAATTAAAATTATTCGTAAAATTTAGGTGAAGTCCCATAATTTTTGGATTTATATTGAATTTATAATGAATTTAATAAGAAAATGGTTTTTAAAATATTAAATCAGAAAATCAAATAAATAAAAAAAACAAGGGCCATCAGATCTCCCTCATTAATTGAGATGGGAGATCTAACGGCCACGCGCAATGTCTACCATAGACCAAACTCAATGCACACACAGGGATGGTAATCAGAATCAAAGGTTGAGATTAGAACGTGGACCAAGGATCAGATGGCCTGGACAATGCCAATGCACCGCCGAAGCCCTAGCTTTGATCATCTTCTCTGGCCATGTCATTGGACTAGTCAGGACCAAAGCATCACCAAATTTAATGGCTCATATACTATAAAAAGATATGTGGAGTTGAAAAATGAAGTTCCATAACTGAGTTGCTTCGATTCAACCTCAAAACAACTCAATCTTATTGCCTACATTTATAGGAGTTTAGACAACCAAAAACCAAGCAAAAAGGTTAAGAAACGAGTGAGAATTGAAGAGCTAATGTTTGAGAAATTACATCTTCGGGTTGTAGTGATGAGGCTCAATCTCAATTAAAATCGACTTGGCTTTGCTTCCTCTTGCTTGCAGGAGGTGATTGAGATGAAAAAAAGATGTGAACCTTGGAGTTCTAGTTCACAAACATAATTTGAACTATAATCTTGATTGCAAAGAAATCTTCAAGGTGTTATTTCAATGTAGTCTATAGGGTTGCTGGGAAGAGCTTGGGCAATGTTCTCCTTCAATTCTGAGGCAATGACAATGTATTTATAGGCTCATGAATTCATTTCCACACCAATTCAAATTTGAATCCAAGAATAACAAGTTTTGCGCACGGGTGCAAGGGCATGTGCTTAGGCCCAAATAATGATGTTAGCAACTCCAAATTCGTGCATAATTGATGCTGCAATCATAAAATGGAATCAAGTAAAATAGATTAACATTTGAGTACAAAAGCTGCCAAATTGGGGCATGCAAAGGAACCATGCACAAATGTCTAAATTTTGATCCAAATACATTGATCTTAGACTCTTTGGAAATCTACCATTAAGGGGAAGAACTTTGATGTTGGGAATTTTTCTATTGGAAGTTTGGATCGTAATGAATTCAGGCCTTGATGTTGGAGGAATCAAACATACTTGAAAAGTTTCTAAGTTAAAAGTCAAATGACCTCTTTTTCCACCTTGAATAACTATTTCCATGAGCTTCAAATGACATTGGCTCCTTCTTCAAAGTTGTAGATATTTCAATTATATTCAATTTGGTCACAAATGTGACACCATTTGGAGGTTTAATGATAGAATTATGGATTTTAGAAGTTGAGAAAAATTTCTTGTTTAATGATGATGACCCAAATGTACCTATATTGTTTCCTCTTGGTACATGCCCTTGCAAGTAGAATATAACCTTTATCCAAGATGAAAAGTTGTAGATGACATCTTGGAATATATCATGAAACTTGGATCATCTTGATATCATAAAAATAAAGAGGTTATGGTTCTTGGAAGTTGACCTTCTATCTAGGGAACATACAAAATGACTTATAATCTTTCACCATAAAAAATGACTTCCCAAGAAAAATTATATCTTTATTCCAACATTAAATTTGTTTGGAATGTTATAAAGAGTAACTTTGCTCTTGGAATTATTTTCATATGACACAAATTGTAGGAGATACGGTCTTGGAACCCTAGATTTGACCAGTTGACTTTTCTAGTCAACCTCCTTGAACCAACTTGCAAACATGGAGTACCTTTTCCATTTAGGGCTCATGGATGATCATATATTCTTAATATGAAGTAAAATGGAGTATCCCTTGATATCTTTGACCAATTGTTGAAGAAACTTACTTGGGAAGGCACACAAGGTACCTAGATGAAATAGAGCTTCCTTGACAAACAAGCTTCAAACTATTGATGAATTCTTGATCAAAATGACAAATGAAGAACATATCCATATATGATTTTTGAACTAATGTAGACCATTTCTTGCTTGATCCCTTGCTTTGAGGGTCTCAAACCCTAGTTGTGAGCTTGATGAAGCACATGTGGACATACACACTACCTATAAAAGAAACAAAACTACACTAGACATATTTTTGGATTTTGGTTAGTAAAACAAAGAAAGATAAAGTATGATACAATCACAAATGTTTGGTGAACTCTCCAATGCAAACCTAACGAATGATAGGTAAGGAGGATATCAAGCTGTGAATGCCAATGCAAAGTTATGAGATGGCATGAGGGATCTTAGTGTCAAAATTGGGGTCTTACACCATCCAATTGATCAAAGGGAAAAATAAAGAGATGAAGAAGAAGGAATCAAGAGACGTCACACCCAAATTGGATCAAAAGTGATATCAAGTCATCATCAAAATCAATCTTCCATTTTGGCGGATTAGGATTTTCAACCCTCAACACCCAATATCCATTGAGTTTGATGATACTTGAAGTTCAAACCATCATCATCCAAGGCTAATAAAAGTTCATAAGGTCACACAAATACAAAATGCAATTAAATGGAATAAAAATTCATCAAAGTAGGTTTAAATGATTTTTAAAATAGAGATAAAATGGTAAAACCATAAAGTCCTTCAAACCACTAAATACATGGCCAAGAAAACTATGGAAGTTTGGAAATAAAATAAAAAACATATAATAAAATTTTCAGAATTTTAAAATGCAGAAAAGTATTTTTAAACAAATTAAAACAAAGGAGAAGAGAGAAAATTTATGAAAAATAGAAAATCAGTGAAATAAAATGTAAAAAAATAAAAATCAGATGAAGAAAAATTAAAGAGAATTTTATAAATTATTTTGGGATTTTTTGGATGAAAAATGAAATTACTATAAATTTTTAAATAAAAAGAAATTTAAAATAATAAGAGAAAAAAATTCAAATCAGAAAACTATTCTGATTACCTTCGGAATGATGTTGTTTGAAGCATTATATGGTCGGAGGAGTAGGACACCTCTATGTTGGTATGAATCGGGCGAGAGTGATGTACATGCACCAGAGATTGTCCAACAAACTACTGAAAAAGTGAAGATGATCCGAGATAAAATGAAAAGAGCATAGAGTAGGCATAATATTTATCATGATGCGAGAAGAAAAGATTTGGAATTTAAGGAAGGTGATCATGTGTTCCTTAGAGTTAACCATGTGACGGGCGTTGGATGTAGGTTAAAATCAAAGAAGTTGACTCCTAAATTTAATGGTCCATATCAGATTTCTCAGAGAATTAGGATTGTTGCTTATAGAGTGGCCTTACAGTAGCGGTAAATTCATGACCATCAAACTATGGTAATATAAACACATTGGATTACAATTAACTTCAGTTTCTCTTTATAGAAGTTAGCTGAAATTTATATCTGTGTGATAGTGAGGTTGCATGGAGTTCCTTTGAGTATAGTTTCTGACAGAGACCCCCGATTTAGATACAGAGTTTTGGAAAGTGTGCAAGATGCTTTGGGTACTAAACTGATTTTGAGTTCTGCTTACAATCCGTAGACTGTCGGGCAGACTAAGAGAACTATTTAGTCATTTGAGGACTTGTCGGTGGCTTGTATACTCGAGAAAGAAGGTACTTGGGATGGTCATCTGTCTCTAATCTGGTTTCCTTATAATAATAGTTTTCATTCTAGTATCGGAATAAGGTTGTTTGAAGCATTATATGGTCGGACGAGTAGGCCACCTCTATGTTGGTATGAATCGGGCGAGAGTGATGTACTTGCACCGGAGAATGTCCAACAAACTACTGAAAAAAGTGAAGATGATCCGAGATAAAATGAAAATAGCACAGAGTAGGCGAAATAGTTATCATGATGGGAGAAGAAAAGATTTGGAATTTAAGGAAGGTGATCATGTGTTCCTTATAGTTAACCATGTCACACGCGTTGGATTTACGTTGAAATCAAAGAAGTTGACTCCTAAATTTAATGGTTCATATCAGATTTCTGAGAGAATTGGGGTTGTTGCTTATAGAGTGGCCTTACTATAGTTGTAAATTCATGACCATCAAGCTATGGGTAAACTTGACGTCAATGAAACCAAAGTCGCCACCGCATTTTTTTTTTGTTTCCAAACGAAAAGGGAAAAGAACGAACAAAACCCAAAGATAAGAGATTTTTAAATCAAAACTAATAAAATGTCAGAGATTATAGGTAAGGGGGTTACACAAAGGGAAGGTGATAAAATATAGAGTGAGGGGATGAGAAAAAGAATTCATTAATTATATTTTTGTGTTTGACAAGACCTTCAGTCTTATGCCTACATACCAACATAAAAATGAGGGATCAAAACCCCGTAATTTGTGGTAGAAATTTCAAAGAAGTTGGTGAATTGATTTTAACAAAAGTTGAACAAGAAAAGACACAAAAGGCCAAAGATTTGAATAGGGTTGTTAGTTCTTTTTGTCTTTTTAAAATTAAAGTCAATATGGTTAAGTTTACTTACAAGTTTTATTTAAGAAAAGGTTTAAAAATTCATTGGCATAAGGCCAAAGTTTCTAATCACTAAAACATGTCTAAGTTTGAAATCACAAGCAAAGAATTTTTTTGAAAAGAGAGAGAGATTTTGATATTTAGGAAGTGGGAGGAGATGAATGGACTATCCTACACAAAAAATTAAAAGTTAAGAGTTGAAAAGATCTAACCAATGGGATGCAATCCAATAGACAAGAATGTCATATAGAAACTTATCTTCCTTTGGACTTTAGCAAGTAACAAGCATAAGCAATATCCAAGAAAACCAGATGAAGACCAAGGCATCAAATAAAGATAGCCATAATGTCCAAGCAAGCACTTCAATAGTTTGCAGTCTTCAATATCTTTCAATGTATCAGATGAAATATTCCTTGATTAACTCAAAATAATCATCAGACATAAACAATGATAACATTATAACAATTAAGCACAAAGACAAAGTGACAAATGAGACGAAGGCACTCAAGGTCTTGCATCAAATGAAAGGCACAATCAAGAATAGCTCAATCTCAGATGATGGCATTGGCCAAGTCCTTTAGCATAGGAAATGTTGCCTAATTCTAAGTCCAAAAGTTCATATCAAATCCAACAGTCCATAAAGATGTTTTTTAGGGTTTAGATATTATTAGGTGTTTTAAGTTCCTAAGACCATAAACTAAGCAAAGACAAACAAATAATATATACAATCACAAGATATGGCTCAAATGAGCAAAGTGAAAAGGACTTGAAACATAAAAAAGTTGCTTGAAATGTAAATATCAATGAATGGTAAAGGTACTGAAACTTAAAGTGCATAAGGTAAATGACTTGAAACTAAAGCAACATTAATCAATAAGTTAATCAATGGTTACTCAAATTTTAGTGAAGTGTTTCAATTGATTAACTCATTATTTGGAGAACACTCAACCATTCAATCACAAGTATGAATTCTTGAACCAAGACATCATCCATGAGAAGGGCTCCAACTTGGATAAATCAATAAGCATGCCACTAGCCCTCATGATTGGAAAAAAGGTCAAGTTTTCACACAATGCCATGTAGAATGGGAGACTTACAATCTCACTTACTAGAATGATATGGCTTGAGGTACAAATTTAGCTCTATATTAAGCAATCGTAATTGGACTTATGTAGAAGTCCTAACTATCTGAGGCCGAGCAATAAAATATATGTGTCATTGCATGTTAGAGATTTGGTACAAAGAACCAAACTCCTAAAATATACCACACACTAAAAGAAATGGGAATGACCTATCTTAGTCACACTTATGTTGATTCATCTGACACAGGGTCATTGATGAATCAACTAGCATTTAGACATTAGAGAAATCATTGGTCAACGATGGATCGGGAAAGAATATGGATGAAGATGAAGAGGGAAGGGGAAGTAGAAACCCAAATTGATCATTGGAGGAATTTCATCTGAGCAATACTATCCATTCATTTTGGGAGATGAAATGTACATTTCATCAATCCCCTAAATCCGATGGTATTAATCAAACAAAATTCAAATCAACCATGACCAAGGCCCAACAGAAAGTCAAACATCACAAGACCATAAAAATGACTCAACGTAATTTTTAGACAATTATTCAATTAAAAATTAATTAAAATTCATTTTAAAATGGGAAAAATCTCAAATCCCTTCAAAACACCAAATAAATGGCCAAGGGATTTATCCTAGGTTAAACAAGGTCTAAGGACCGTAGACAAAAAGTTTCATAATTTTTGGAAAGTCAGAAGTATTTTAAAAATATGGAAGAGGAAATTAATGAAAAATATCAAAATTATTCCAAAAAATTATTTAATTCATGAAAAATATCAAAATGAATCCAAAAAATTATTTTAATTCAAAATATGGAAGATGAAAATATTTAAAGATTTTTGGTGAAAGTCCCATATTTTTTGGATTAAAAATGAAATTAATATGAATTAAACAAAATCAATGGATTAAATGAAAAATCAGAATTAGAAAAGAAAATAGAAAAAATGAGGGCCTTCAGATCTCCCTCATTATTTGAGTTTGTAGATCTGATGGCCAAGTGTGTGTTATCCACCATAGTCTTTAGTCAACGTGTCACATGGTTGGTAATCAAAATAGATGGCTAAGATTAAAACATTTCAAACTGATCAGATGATCAGGATGCACGCCAGCACATCATCGGAGCCCTAACTCCAGTGGACCTCACCGGACTGGTCCACCATCAGCCATTAAGAAAATGAAAAGTAAGGATACTATTTTAAAGAGAAAAAGCTTATGAGCTCGAATTGGGCCTCAATTTTATCTAATTCCAAATATATTGAGAGATATGAGGAATTGGATTTGGAGGTACACGATCTGTGTTACTTCAATTTAACCTCAAAGTAACTCAATCTTGTTGCCTACATTGGTAGGACTTCAGACAACCAATAAACAAGAAGAATGGAGAATTGAGAAAGAATCGAAGGCTCGAGGTTTTGGAAAAATCACCTTCAGGTTGCAGTGATTTGGCTGGATCTTGATGTAACTCCAATTGGTTCTTCCTCCTCTTGCTTGTAGAGATCAATTGAGATGAAAATGGCTATGAATCTGTCATACCCTAAATTTTGCCCCGCCTAAAGGCATTCATTTACATTTCAAGCATTTGTATTTATCAATTCGCATCCACTCATTGACATAAATTATTCCATTTTTTTTATTTTCGTTGTTCTTATGCGTAAAAAAGAAAATTATTTATTTATTCTTACATACATTTATTTATTTATAATCGACTTGTTTTGGAGTCCTTGTATGCCAAATCTTGGTGAGGGTATCCATCCAACTCCCTTCGATTTCAAACTTCCATATTCCATCATTAGTCAATTTCAATTTCTTCAAACCATTTTCACCTTAAATAATTGTTAACTAAAAACCGAAGAAAAAAATGAAGAAAAAGATTACCTGGATGAAATATCCAGTCGTAATCCTGAATATTAGGCCTATGTTATAAGAGGTTGTAAGTCCTATGTATTCGTCTTCTCTTCAAAACACTTGTAATTATTCAAACTTCTTTTCTCAATAAAATTGGAAGAAAAAGATTACCTGGATGGAATATCCATTCGTAATCCCCAATATTAGGCCAAAGTTGTAAGAGCTTGTAAGCTCTATGTATTCGTCTTCTCTTCAAAATATTTGTAAATATTCAAACGTCTTTTCTCAATAAAATTGAAAGAAAAAGATTACCTGGGTGAAAGGTCCAGATGTAGTCCCGAGTATTAGACCCAAGTTGTAAGAGCTTGCAAGTCATAAATATTCGTCTTTCAAGCCAAAAAATACATTCAACCAACCAAACTCTTTTTTCGCCACCGTGCGATTGATCTTTAAAAACCTTTTCATAAACGAAAGACACCTTGTCTTAAGGTGATGTGAAGCAATTCTTCATACATAATTATTGAGTTGAGATAAGTGACATTTTTCCGAATGTTGATTTGTAAATCCATTCGATGTGTGGTATACATCCGCTCCTCATCTGTTTTGGGTAAAACAATGTTTTCGTCGATTAATACAATATAGCTTTTGCTAAGATCGACCAACAAACAAATATTTTTCTACCCATAACTACGTAAGCCTTGAGTTCTCTATTGCACCCGGAGATACGTAGGAGCAGGATTTGTAAATCTTGCCAGGCCCATTAATAAAAAACTTAGGTTTAGTCTCCTTCGTTGCCAAAAAATCCAAAAAAATCTTCTTTTTTCTTTTGATCCTATTATTCTTTCCCTCATAATAAGTTGAGAAAGCCTAACATTTATAAGCTAACACTAACATGCATAATAAACCTAATGGTTCCTGTTGAGTACAACGGACGTAAGGGATGCTAATCGACTCCCGAACCCTGATTAGGTTGCGACGACCATAATCATTGGAGTTCTTTCTTGAGTTTTATCGATATTTCCCCTTTCCTTTTAGGGATGCTAATCGACTTTGTTCAGTCCATCATGCGAGCGTGCGAGTGCGCTTCGCTAGGTCGTGTTCTCATTTTTCGAGGTGTGACAGAACCCTTAGAGTTTCAATCGCAAAAAAGAAGGGGACTTCAAACTCAATTTCAAAGAGATATTCATGGAATTCTAAGGAGTAGGGTTCGGAGTTTGCTTGAAAAAGCTTGGGCAATATGTGTGTATCATTTTTGAAGTATTGCACTTCTATTTATAGGCTATGGAATTCAGTTTTGCACCATTTGAAAATTGACCAAAAATAGCAATGTTGTTGATTGGTGCATGGGCATTGAATTAGGCCTAACCAATGATGCAATCCAATTCAAATTCATGTGCAATTGATGTTGAAGTCATTACATGGAAGCATGCAAAAGGAATTAATCACTTGAGTGCAAAAGTTGCCAAAATGAACCCAATAAAGGAACCATGCACAAGTCCCTCAATTCTTTTCCAAATGAAGTGAACTTATATGATTTGGAAAGGTGACATCAAGGGGAACACCTTTTATGTTGAACAATTTTAAATTTGGGGTTTTGATCATGATGATGTTTGAGGTGGAAGTTGGAGAAATCAAACATTATTGAAAATTTTCTATGAGCTTTAAGAACTTTTTCTATGAGCTTCAAATGAAAATGGTTTTGTCACCAAAGTTGTATCTCTTCTATTCCTATTAAATTTAGTCACAAATTTGACATAATTTGGATTTGGCATGAGGGAGGTATGGATTTTAGAAGTTGACCAAAATTGCTTGTTCAATGGTGATGGCCCAAAATGACCTATAATATTTCCTCTTGGCACATTCCCTTTAAAGTTGAATTTGACATCTCTCAAAGAATCAAAGTTGGATAAGACATTGTTAAATTTATCATGAAATTTGGATGGCCTTCATATCATAAATATTGAGCAAGTTATGATCCTTGGAAGTTGACCTCCTAACAAGGGCATAGACAAAATGACCTATAATCGTTCACCATAAAAAATGACTTTCCAAGAAAAATTAGCTATTTATGCCAACATGAAAGTTTTAAGGAATGTCATAAATAGTAACTTTTCTCTTGGAATCATTCTCATATGATAAAAAGTGTAGGAGATAGGATCTAGGGAACTTCAGTGTTGACCAATTGACTTTCTCTTGTCAACCTCTTTGAACCAACTTGCAAACTTGAAGTTATCTTGATCTTTGGGGATCATGAAGAATCATATATGCTTGAGTTGATGTAAAATGAATTATCCCTTAAAATATTTGACCAATTGTTGAAGAAACTTACTGAGGCAGTCACACAAGATACCCAGATGACTTAGGGCTTCCAAGGCAAACAAGCTTCATACTTTTGATGAACTCTTGATCAAAATGACACATAAAAACAAGGGTATCCATATGTGATGCTTAGAACCAATGGTGAACCTTAACTTTATTGATCTCGTGCCATGAGGGTCTCAAACCCTAGATGTGAGCTTGATAAGGCATAGGTGGATGCACACACTACCTACAAAAGAAACAAAGTTATACATAGACATATTTTTGGTATTTTGGTTAGTAAACAATGAAAAATAAAGTATGATAAAATCAAATGTGCTCGGTGATCTCTCCCAATGCAAACACAATGAATGAGGGGTAAGGAGGATGCCAAGGTGTGATCCCAAAGCCAATGCAAATGATGAGATAGCATGAGGGATCTTAAGGTCAAAATTGGGGTCTTACAACTGCCACTATTTAAGGACATTCTAGTTGAGGATGTGTAGGTTAAAATCTTTGTATCAACTCAGTAGAATGGACTTAAATAACAACATCAAGAAACAAATTTTGGTCCCTAAGAGACCTCATGCTACATATGATATGAATATTAAAATAATCTTTGTGGGGAATATATTGCCATAAAGGAAAAGAATTCAGAGAGACTGAAAGTCCATAGGAGCATAATCCATTCCATAAGGAAAGCTTACTGAGGAGACAAAGACTCTTGGGATAAAAGCTATGGGTAGGCCAGATTGTGACTGGAAAAATGCTGGGAGACACGAGGGGAATTTCCACAAAAATAAATCAGTGGAAATACTAGGTCGGGGAAAAAAGAAATCTACATATATTAGGATAACACCAATACAACAAGAAACCCCCGTTGGGGAAATGCATAAATCAGAACAAAGATGAAATACTCACGCAAAAGGGGATTCGATTTCACGAAGAAATACGAAATCAAACTCAATTGGGGAAGAAAATTTCAACACATGAGTAAAAGGAGATATATTATCTATTACCAGTTATTGGGTAGGAAGATAATATACCCGGACAGAGGGACATACATTACCGGTTAGGGTAAATATATCAAGGATGACTCAATGAGGAAACTGAGGCATATTCATTACCGATTACTGGGTAAGAATGACCTACTAGGAAAAGAAATCAAATAGGATTTACAACTACCTGATACTGGGCAGAAGACCAAAGAGATAGTATTCGTCACTGATTAAAGTGAACATATCAAGGATAAACTCAAAGGAAGAATATTTGTCATCGGTTAAGATGAACATAACAAGGATAGACTACTAGGGGAATAAGGAAGAATATCCGTTACCGGATAGGGTAAACACATCAAGGATAGACTGTCGGGATAAAAATTGGGATCACAAGTACCGGTTACTGGGTAGAATACCAAAGAGAGAGTACTTGTCACTGGTTAAAGTGAACGTATCAAGGATAAACTCAGAGGGGAAAATAGGATTTATATCTACTAGTTACTGGGTAGAATACCATAAAGAAGAGAAAATTTATCACTAGTTAAAGTGAACATATCAAGGATAGACTCTTTGGGAAAAAATAGGGATTATGACTACCTTTTTCTTGGGTAGAAAATAAAAGAGGAAGAATATCCATCCCTGGTTAGTGTAGCAGGGTATTCGTTACCTTTAGATTTATTGACTAAATCAAAAGTAAATCATACAAATCGAGTCGCCACCGCATTTCTATTTATCCAAAGGAAAGGTTAGAAAGCGAACAAAAACCGAGAAGTTTTATCGAATCAAAAACTAATAAAAATGTCAGAGATCGGGGTAAGGGGGTTGGTTATGCAATGGGAAGGTTTTAAGCACCCAAAACATCCTAGGTACTCCTAGGGAGCCTGTAGCGGGGTATTCGTTACCTTTAGATTTATGGACTAAATCAAAAGTAAACCATACAAGTCGAGTCGCCACCACACTTCTATTTATCCAAAGGAAAGGTTAGAAAGCGAACAAAAACCGAGAAGTTTTATCGAATAAAAAACTAATAAAAATGTCAGAGATCTGGGTAAGGGGGTTGGTTATGCAATGGGAAGGTTTTAAGCACCCAAAACATCCTAGGTACTTCTAGGGAGCCTTTTTCACACTTGTTGTAAGGTTGGTATTTTTATGAAAAATTTGTTTGTGCAAACATGATTGGGGAGATGAGAACAGAATATACAAGTTATTTACAATTTTGTGTTTGAATGGATAAACCCATTGCCTACTTACCATCTTAAAAAGTATTAGGATCAAAACCTCGTAGTTCGGGGTAAAAATATCAAAACAAGTTGGTGAATTGATTGGTCCAAAAGCCTTAAAGTCTTTTGTTATCCAAGGGAGAAAACTCAACCTAAAACCACAAAATCCATCATGTGAGGATAGTTTCAACATGCTAGTGAGGGGTTAACCCTATAATAAGCATGGAAGACTCATTGTCCATCACTAAGGATATAGGTGAGTATTACATCTACCTCAAGGATAACTCAAACCTAATAGCTAAAGGTCATGAAAAGTTTTTGATAAGGAAGTGGCCATTGAAACCACAAAACATTTGAATGAGTTATATTTACCAATGAAAAGTATTCACAAAATATGGTCAAAGTTGACTTAAAGATTCAATTCAAAATAAGTGTTATGAAAAGAAAGTTTGAAAATCAAAAGCATAATGCTTAGGTTTCTAATGTTTGAAAACAAGTGTTAATGTTTGCACAAAAGTTTTCACTTGGGTTAGAGTGGAGGGAAGAAGAAGAATGGCTAAAGTCCTAAGCATACAAGAGATGAAGGATAAGAAACAAGACCACAAATGGAGTTCCTCTCTTGAGATCATATTGATGATCCAAGTAGCTCCCATCCTTTGGAATAAGCACGCAAATAAGTGTATACTCAAGCAATCAATCAATCAAGCAAAGCTCTTAGGAATCTTCCAATGGCTCTTGTATATCTCACTTTAGAAGCACATGACAATGGTTCTTCAATTTGGCTCAAATAGGAATCCCCTAGCACAAAAGAACACACATCAAAAGGTTCCATGAAGCAAATCAAGAATAGACAAGAGTGAGTTTAGAGATTTTGTCCTTCTAATCCATCTTCAACATTAAGGCCTTTTTACTCCATTTTTTGCATAGGGAATATCCTAGAATCTAAGTCCTTTTTGTCCATTTATGCATTTGGTCCACAACAATCAAAACAAAAGCACAAGCACAATAATATATACACAATTATGTGCTCAAGTGAGCAAAAGGCAAATTGCATTAACATAAACATGTGCTCAAATGAGCAAAGGGCAAAATCCAATGAATAATATGTACAAGAATAGTAAATTGCATAAATGTAAAGTGCAAGAATTAAATGTTAATGGTTAATGGTTAATGTTAGTATTAGTGTGCCATAAGGCAATTTAACGCTATGTTAAGCAATCATAATTGGACTTATGTAGAAGTCACAACTATCTGAGACCGGTCAATAATAATGTAGGCAACAACATAAGTTAGAGATCTTCATTAGTGAATCAAGCTCCTACAATTTGCCATGCCAAAAGAAGATGAGAAATGATCTTGTATTGATTTAGGTTCTTTGCTTGATTAGGAAACAACCTATCCTTAATGCAAAGCCATTCACTTGATCCATGATCAAGATGAATCAGATTTGAATCAAGGAAGGTTAAACCTCCCATACATCAAGGATAACCACCAATCTTTAACTCATTGATCAAAAAAGAAGAAGAAGATGATGAATAATAAAGTGCATTAATGGAAATGAAATGAAATAATCAACAAGCAATGACCAAAGATATATGAGATCAAGGTCGAACAATAGTAAACAGCAGCAAGATGAAGATTAGAAGTCAAGAAACAAAAAAAATATTTTGGTATTTTTCAAAATAAAAATAATACTTGAATTAAAATAATAAGGAAAGGTCAAACTTCAAATTCACTTCAAATCAACTTTGAAAAGTCCAAGTGAATTATCCTAAGTTCAACCAGGTCAAACAAAGTTTGACATTTCTTTTTAGCATTTTTAGAAGTCAGAAACTATTTTTAATCAATTAAAAATGCATAAAAATAACCTAATTGAATTAAAATCACAAATCAATTAATAAATTGATGAGAATATTTTTCATAAATTTATCATCATTCAAAGAAGTTGAAAAAATATTTTTGTTTTTTTTAAATATCAAAAACTATTTTAACTGAATTAAAAATAACCAGAAAAGAGAAAATTCCTAAAAAATATCAAATGATAAAATAAAAAATATTAAAAATCATTTTTAGAAACTAGAAATTAAAAGAAGAAAAATTCAATTGGTCTCACATTTTTTGGACCAATAATGAAGGAGATATGATTTTTTTGAAAATGAAATGGAATTAAAGAATTAAAAGAAAATGAAATCAGAAAATAGTAAAAAAGGAAAAACACGAAGCGTTGGATGAAGCTCATTAATTGAGCTGGCATATCGCACGGCTCCTGAATGCGCGCCTACCAAACACGTGAGTCAATGCATCACACATAGCCATTAATTAAGTCATAACATTGAGTGGCCATGATCAAATCTGGAAAATAAAACGCACGGCTGTGATTCAATCTGGAGACCAGACGGTGGTGTACACCACCGTCTTGTCCGGCCAACTTCCGGCGCCGACCAAAATTGCAGAGAATAAAAACTCCACCAAATGCCACGATCCAGGTATCAAACGAAAGCTGGGGTGATGTACATCACCCCTGTACTAACCAATTCAACTCTAGGCTTCCATAGAAAGGAATCAGAGCTTGAATTTTGTGGTGTTCAACTGAAACTTGTTGGATTTTAACAATTCAAAGTTCAAATCAAATGCCTCTATGGAGAGGACTTCAGACAACCCAGTACCAACAAGAAATATGCAATATATAAGCAGATTCGAAGAAAACAAATTCTTAAGTAAACCTCTGAAATGAAGAACTTGAGAGCACGATCTCTTGATGCTTAAGCTTGCAATGTGTTATATGGATCAAGGTGAGCAAAGCTTAGGAACTGTAGATCTAAATATCAATCAAGGAAATTGAAATTTAGATCTGAAAAATTTGAGAGAAATAGTGAGTTCCTTTGAGTGTGGTTAAGGTGTGATTCGTGCAGCATGTAAGGCGCCCTTAGGTTGTGAAAATGAGAAGCATAGGGTCCTTATTTATAGCAAGAGAATGAATGAGTGCATGATCATTTCATATGCATGGATGGAAAGGGCCTCCATGTATGGGCCTGTATAGGCGCATGGAGGGCCCAATTCCACTTGGATTTGCAAGCTTAACATCAGCAGATGTAATTTGGATGTGCAGATAGTGTGTAATCAAATCATGCAATGCATTTTCAAATGGTTTCCAAAATTGTACCAACTTGTACATCTCTTCGAAAATGGCATTTCCAAAACTGAAACATAGCCTTATGAGTAATGGTTGGAAAGCTTTTGGCATGAGGATCATTTTTTATGTTGACCAAAACTTCATTTGACATTGGGAAATTGGTGAAAAATGATCATGAAGTGTAAGGTGCAAAACATGTACATGTGAAAATTTCAAAAATGGCCAAATTTCAAGCCCTTCTGTATCAATGATGCAAGCCCCAAATGTCAAAACCTTCCATATCAAAGTTGGAGATATTTTCAATACAATCAATTTGAACTTAAATTTTGCATCATTTGGATTTTTGATGAGAAAGTTATGGGCACTTGAAGTTGGACTTTTTCACATTTCAATGCCTTTGGTCCAAAGTGACCTATATTGTTTTGCATTATCACATGTATTTATTTTAGGATTTTAAAAATATTTTCAACATAAAAAATGAAGTAGACATCTTAAACTTTCTAATTCAATTAATCCCACCTCAAAATCATGAAAAATGAATGAGTTATGTTCTTGGGAAGTTGACCCAAAATTAGGGTTTCAGTCAAAATGACCTATAATATTTTGAAATGGATGATGACCTTCCAAGCTTCAAATTAATTTTTGATGAACATGAAAGTTATTAATAAGGTACTTAAGAACATTTTGTCTCTTGGGGTCATCTCCATTTGACAATCATATCAAAAGTTAGGTCTCATGGTACTTCAAAATAGTCATATGAATTGACTGATCAACTTCTCAAGCTCAAACCTCATATCTTGATGAATTGATGATTGAGGACACTCAAATAGGCTCAAATATGCACGAAATGATGAATTAAATAACTTCCCTTGATCGTATTTGATCATGGGTTGAGGTTGCTTCATGAGCAAGGCACAGTTGATGAACAGATGAATTAGGGTTTCCTTGGGAAACAAGCCTCAAACCCTTTGGTTTGCTTTGATCATGAAATTCTGGTGTAGTCAGAGTTCAGATGTTCTACTCGAAGTCATGACATCTGATCCAACATTGTTACTAATACAACAAGACAGTTATAAAAATTAAAACCCAGTACTAATATGCACACATTCACAGATGTCACGACATCCGCTACTATACCACCATAGAAAAGAAGAACACCCAGTTCTGTCCATCTGGTACAAATACACAGCAGAGATCAAACATAGTACTTACTTCTATTGATCTTGAACTGTTATCAGCATGATGTCTCAACATTGATTTGAACATCACCTGTTCCAGCATTACAATTTGCTGTACTGTAAAAGACCAACCAGTCTATACTTCAGTATCAGCTGTCATGATGAATGTCATAACATTCTATTTGGCATTCAGACAATATGATACGTGCCAGGTCAGTTATTCCCTTGATAAACAGACTGAAATACATACTGAGTTATAACAGACAGAATGTAACGTGCATAAGGTAAAAACACAAGTAATTGTTATCCCAGTTCGGTACAACATTAGCTACTCTGGGGGCATACCAAGCCAGGAAGAAGATCCACTATCAGCAGTATTAATTCAGAGTTAAACTCCCCCGTTTACAACTCTTCACTTAATTCCTACCCAATGCAATCTATACCTAGGAACTCCTAGATAGAAACCTCCAGTTTCCATTCCTATCACTACCATTACAATGTAATTCTAAACACCTTGAACTGGCTTCACATCTTCGTTCAAGAACATAACCACTCTTACCTACAGGCTTTGAGTTACAAATAATCTCATGCTTTCGAGCACTGAGAAACACCTGGTAACCTTCCCACAGGTTGGGAGGTTTACCTCACACACACCCCTAATTTTATATTATTTGAGGCTATCTAAAACCTAGGTTACAATCTGCTATTTATAACCTAAACACCCAACTGGATTTGGGCCTTCAGAAATCGCAGCAAACTTTTCCTTTGCTGTTACAAAGCCAACAGAAAACTTCTACTACAATCAAGGTCTTCAATCTTTTATTTCCTAAAATATCTCCATATTTAGAAACCGTATATTCACCAAATATTCTGATTGAGTCTTCAAGATCTCCACAAATAACACCACTTAGGATTCTGACTAATCCCAGAATATTAAATCAGTTAACACATACCAGAATTAACTAATTCAGTTTTATACACATGCGTGATGTCACAGTCACGATGCCGTGACATCTTATATGATATGTTGGTCCAAATGTTGAACTTCTTCAACCCAACATATTAAAACAACAGAGGTGATTACATTATTTGTTTTACAAAATTAATGTCAATCCTAAGGTACTAACAATCTCCCCCTTTGGCAAATTTTAGCTAAAACAAATAAACATTACACTAGACACCACATCCCAATATGGGCCTGCACTTCCTCTTTGTCATTGTCAACACCATCAGTAACACCAACTCTGGTGTACATGAAGAAGAAGCTGTATAGGAATCAGCTGCATCACAACCCTTCCCCTCAACACTAGAGCTTCCTGAAGATGTGTAATGCTGAGTATATAGATAATGTAACTTGTAACACCCTTCTAAATACCCCAAAATATTTAATTTAATATAATAACCTATCAATCAGAGTAATTATGCCCCGAAGGGTGTCACACAATCATTTCACAACATTTATCAAAACATCTTGTCATGCTCATTTATTTATCAAATAAAACAGTTGCATAATACGCAGCGGAATCAAATTCAACATCAATGTAAAACATGTAACGCCATACATGTAAACCATTCAACAACCAATATCAAATTAATTAAAACATTCCCTCCCGATGTTACATCTATCAGAGCATGACCCATAAGAACTACTCTAGACTCCAAGCATTAGCTTCTATTCAACTCATTTCTCGTTACCTGAAAAATAGGTTGTAAGGGTGAGTTCCTCAATCAATATAATAAGCATTATAGAACAACATGTAATGCTAAGTAAATAACACATCAATTCACCCTAACCAGACTACGCATTAGGCAACGGCAATATCCGTCCAAACATCATATTCAACAATAATATATATCATATGTAAAATCCTCAAACCATATTCAACACCAACAACACAACACAACGATTTACTCACTAATTCCTCACAATGGGAATTAGCTACAGCCCCACAGGCTATGCCATGCATTCATTATGCAATGAGACTCCATGAAATGCGGTACCGACTCTTCTCGAACATATAGTTCAAGCTCACCGATCCCTCCAGATACGGCTACTGAGCTCACTAGTCCCACTCATTGAGATCTAATGCCTCACTCACTAATTCCTCACCATGGGAATTAGCTACAGCCCCAAAGGCTAGACTATGCACACTACTCATCTAGTATGCAAACATCAACAACAAATCCACAATGGTTCACTCACTAATCCCTCACTATGGGAATTAGCTACAGCCCCGAAGGCTATGCCATGCATGCTAATCATCCAGCAATGCAACACCAACAACAATTCATAACGGACACAAGCTCATACTCTAAGCCATACCACAGTCCATTCACACATGCATGCATAATATATATATTCACAGCATCATGCACATCATTATACACCATCAATATTTCATCACATAAGCATGTCAGACTATGCCAAACAACAACCACAATATTAGTACATTCCACTAATCCATGTACTGCTCAAAACAGCGGGAATTAATCCCTATTTCACCATAGGCCAACATAGACCAACCCTCAGATAGGTACACAACATTTAAATAACAATTTTTCCATTCTGCTACAGCGTTAACCGGTTAACGTCCTGGGTTAACCGGTTAACGCAGCACAACACGCCTTCTGTCTCAATTTTTAACAGTGTTAACCGGTTAACGCCCTGGGTTAACCGGTTAACGCAGCACAAACAGCCAAATATCAGAAATCACAACAGTGTTAACCGGTTAACACCCTGGGTTAACCGGTTAACGCAGACAAAACAGCACATAATTCACAATCCAACACAGTGTTAACCGGTTAACACCCTGGGTTAACCGGTTAACGCAAGACAGAAGCTGTTCCTGCGCTAACTCAAGGCAGAATGCAGAATTCTCCGCATTTTCCGCCATTGGAGGACTTCCGGACCTCCGAATCCGATTCCGTAAAAAGCTATACGATCGGAAAATTACAACAGACTCAATTACCGATTTAATTTCAACTTCTCACACGGTTCATCCAACAAATTTTCAGCATTCACAATTCCCAATTAGGGTCAATCAACAGCTTATCACTACCCATGACATATTATCCCATAATACCCGTTAATTGACGATAAACCCCCCTTACCTTGACAATCCGGCAGAATCTTTGAGCTTCAAGCTTTCGTTCTCCAACCTTTGCTCTTCAGCTCCTCTTCTCTGCCCTTTTTTCCTTTTTCTCTCACGATGCTTCTCTGTTCTGTTTTCACGTGAAATGCTTTTCCACATGAGAACTTTTCCTTATTCCAACATATATATATTTTCCCAAAATAATAATCCAAAAATAAAAATAATAAAATTTCTAATTATTCAATTAAATTAATAATTACATTATTAACTCAATTTAAATAATTATTTTATTATTATCGGGGTGTTACAACTCTCCCCCACTAAAAGAGTTTTCGTCCTCGAAAACATACCTCAAGCGAACAACTCTGGATAAGACTCCTTCATCTTACTCTCCAGTTCCCAAGTCACGTTGCCACCTGCTGGTCCTCCCCAAGCTACCTTCACCAAGGCAATCTCTTTACCCCGCAACTGCTTCAACTCTCGATCCTCTATCCTCATAGGTGATGTTTCAACAGTCAGGTTATCTCTCACCTGTACATCATCTACTTGGACTATATGCGACGGATCATGAATGTATCTCCTCAACTGAGACACATGAAAAACCTCATGCAAATTCGCAAGCGACGGCGGTAAAGCGATACGATAGGCTACCTCTCCTATCCTCTCCAAGATCTGATAAGGACCAATGAATCGAGGTGTCAACTTCTTCGACTTCAAGGCTCGACCAACACCAGTTATCGGAGTAACACGAAGAAACACATGGTCTCCCTCTTGGAACTCAAGTGACTTCCTCCTCTTGTCATGATAACTCTTCTGACGACTCTGAGCAATTCTCATCTTATCCTGAATCATCTTAATCTTTTCCGTAGTTTGTTGAACAATCTCCGGTCCAACCACAGCACTCTCACCGGACTCATACCAACATAAAGGTGTCCGACATCTCCTACCATACAAAGCTTCAAACGGTGCCATACCAATGCTCGAATGAAAACTATTGTTGTAGGTAAACTCAATCAAAGGCAAATAACAATCCCAAGCACCTCCTTTTTCCAAAACACAAGCTCTCAAAAGATCTTCTAATGACTGAATCGTCCTCTCAGTCTGACCATCAGTCTGCGGATGATATGCAGAACTCAATCTCAGCTTAGTTCCCAAGGCCCTCTGCAAACCTTCCCAGAACTTCGATGTAAATCTAGGATCTCTGTCCGAAACAATACTGGACGGAATACCATGCAAACTTACAATCTTCTCAATATACAACTCAGCTAATCTCTCTAACGGATAATCCATTCTAATCGGAATGAAATGAGCCGACTTCGTCAATCTATCAACAATCACCCAAATGGCTTCAAAATTCTTATTTGTCCTCGGCAAACCAGAAACAAAATCCATACTGATACTATCCCACTTCCACTCTGGAATAGCCAACGGTTGCATTAGCCCAGACGGCTTCTGATGCTCAATCTTCGACTTCTGACAAGTCAAACAGGAATACACAAAACTTGCAATTTCTCTTTTCATTCCCGGCCACCAAAATAACTTCTTCAAATCATGATACATCTTCGTAGCTCCAGGATGGATACTCAAACCACTACGATGTCCTTCTTCAAGAATACTCTTCTTAAGTTCTGTAACATTCGGAATACACACCCGATCACCAAATCTCAAAACACCATTCTCATCAACTCTGAATTCACCACCTTGGCCTTGATTCACTAAAGTCAGCTTATCAACCAAAAGCATATCAGATTTCTGACCCTCTCTGATCTCCTCCAGAATACCACTTGTTAATTTCAACATTCCCAATTTAACACTATTGTGAGTACTCTCACACACTAAACTCAAGTCTCTAAACTGCTCAATCAAATCCAATTCCCTAACCATTAACATAGACATATGTAATGATTTCCGACTCAATGCATCAGCCACTACATTTGCTTTACCCGGATGGTAATTCAAACCAAAGTCATAATCCTTCAGAAACTCTAACCATCTCCTTTGTCTCATATTCAGCTCTTTCTGATCAAACAAATACTTTAAACTCTTATGGTCACTGAAAACCTCAAATCTTGATCCATACAAATAATGCCTCCACAACTTCAGAACAAATACCACAGCTGCCAACTCTAAATCGTGAGTAGGATAGTTCCTCTCATGAACCCTCAGCTGTCTCGAAGCATAAGCTATAACCTGCTTATTCTGCATCAACACACCACCTAAACCCAACAATGAAGCATCACAATAAACCTCAAATAATTCCGACGAACTCGGTAATATCAAAATAGGAGCAGTAGTCAACCTTCTCTTTAACTCTTGGAAACCTTCTTCACATTTTGAATCCCAAACAAACGCTTGTCCCTTTCTCGTCAACATCGTCAACGGTAACGCCAACTTAGAAAATCCCTCAATGAACTTCCTATAGTAACCAGCCAACCCAAGGAAACTTCGAATCTCAGCAACAGACTTAGGAGCTTCCCACTTAGATACCGCTTCTATCTTAGAAGAATCAACAGCAACACCACTTCTGGAAATCACATGGCCAAGAAAACTAACTTCTTCTAACCAAAATTCACACTTTGACAGTTTAGCAAATAACTGCTTTTCTCGCAGCACTCCTAAAACCACTCTCAAATGCTCAGCATGCTCTTCTTCAGATTTCGAATACACCAAAATGTCATCAATAAACACCACGACAAACTGATCTAAGTACGGATGGAAAATCCTATTCATATACTCCATAAATACTCCAGGCGCATTAGTCACACCAAAAGGCATTACAGAATACTCATAATTTCCATACCTCGTTCTGAAAGCAGTCTTCTGAATATCCTCAGTTTTCACACGTATCTGATGATACCCAGATCTCAAATCTATCTTGCTGAACACACTCGCACCAACCAATTGATCCATCAAATCATCAATCCTCGGCAAAGGATACCGATTCTTGATCGTCACTTTATTCAGTTGTCTGTAATCCACACACAACCTCATAGTACCTTCTTTCTTCTTAACCAACAACACTGGTGCACCCCACGGTGACACACTTGGACGAATAAACTTCTTATCCAACAAATCTTCCAACTGACTTTTCAATTCAGCTAACTCAACAGCAGACATACGGTACGGAGCCATCGATATCGGTCTAGTACCAGGTACCAAATCAATCGAAAACTCAACTTCACGCTCTGGCGGTAATTCATTCACTTCTTCCGGAAACACATCAGGAAAATCACACACCACCGCTAGATCACCAATCACCAGTTTATCTTTAGCCTCTAAAGTTGCCAACAGCATAAACAACTCTGCCCCATCTGCCACTTCCTCATTCACCTGCCTGGCTGATAGAAACAGACTCTGCCCTTCCTCAATCTCAGGAAATATCACAGTCTTAGCAAAACAGTTGATATAGACTCGGTTAAACACCAACCAGTTCATTCCCAAGATAACGTCAATCTGCACTAATGGAAGACACACAAGGTCTATCCCAAAATCTCTACCAAAAATATTCAAAGGACAACTCAAACAAACCGAAGTAGTAGTCACTGAACCCTTTGCAGGAGTATCAATCACCATACTTCCACGCATCTCAGATATCTCTAACTTAAGCTTCACAGCACAATCCACAGATATAAAAGAATGAGTAGCACCTGTGTCAATAATAGCTATAAGAGGAAAGCCATTAATATAACACGTACCTCTGATCAAACGATCGTCTGCAGAAGTCTCAGAACCTGATAGAGCAAAAACCTTGCCTCCCGACTGATTCTCCTTCTTCGGCTTAGGACACTGGGGACTGATATGACCCAACTCTCCACAGTTGAAACAAGTTACAGTCTTCAATCGGCACTCTGCAGCCAAGTGACCACCTTTGCCACACTTGAAACACTTCATCTCAGCACTGGTACACTCATGAACGCGATGTCCAGCCCGACCACATCTGTAACACTTAGCAGGAGCACTAGAATCTCCCCCACTAGGCCTCTTCATCCCACTCTGCCTCTGGAAACCTTTGCCAGCTGCATACGGTTTTCCACGATCCATCTGATTCTTACCCTTCCTATCAACCCTCTGCTGATAGCTCTCTGCTCTAGCTTTGGAATCCTGTTCAAAAATTCTGCAACAGTCAACCAAATCAGAAAACACTCGAATCCTCTGATATCCAATAGCTTGTTTGATCTCAGGACGCAACCCGTTCTCAAACTTCACACACTTCGAAAATTCTCCAGCAGCCTCATTATAGGGAGTATAGTACTTTGACAGCTCTGTGAACTTCGCAGCATACTCAGTAACAGTCCTGTTACCCTGTTTCAATTCCAAGAATTCTATTTCTTTCTTCCCTCTGACATCCTCTGGAAAATACTTCCTCAGAAATCTCTCCCTGAACACAGCCCAAGTAATCTCAGCATTCCCAGCAGATTCCAACTCAGTGCGGGTAGCAACCCACCAATCATCAGCTTCTTCTGACAGCATATGTGTACCGAACCTGACCTTCTGGTTATCAGCACACTCAGTTACTCTGAAGATTCTCTCAATCTCCTTCAACCACTTCTGAGCACCATCTGGATCGTATGCTCCTTTGAACATTGGAGGATTGTTCTTCTGGAACTCACTCAGTTGACGAGCAGCTCCCATTCCCATAACATTCTGATTTCCTCCAAGCACTCCAGCTAGCATACCCAGAGCCTCAGCAATCGCAGCATCATCTCTACCTCTTCCAGCCATCTCTATTCTGAAAACCCAACAAGCCAAAACAATAAGTACTGATAGGGTTACACAACACCTATCCCGTACAGGGGAAACAGAATAATTACGACTCGACACGACCGACTATGCTCTGATAACACTAATGTAACACCCTTCTAAATACCCCAAAATATTTAATTTAATATAATAACCTATCAATCAGAGTAATTATGCCCCGAAGGGTGTCACACAATCATTTCACAACATTTATCAAAACATCCTGTCATGCTCATTTATTTATCAAATAAAACAGTTGCATAATACGCAGCGGAATCAAATTCAACATCAATGTAAAACATGTAACGCCATACATGTAAACCATTCAACAACCAATATCAAATTAATTAAAACATTCCCTCCCGATGTTACATCTATCAGAGCATGACCCATAAGAACTACTCTAGACTCCAAGCATTAGCTTCTATTCAACTCATTTCTCGTTACCTGAAAAATAGGTTGTAAGGGTGAGTTCCTCAATCAATATAATAAGCATTATAGAACAACATGTAATGCTAAGTAAATAACACATCAATTCACCCTAACCAGACTACGCATTAGGCAACGGCAATATCCGTCCAAACATCATATTCAACAATAATATATATCATATGTAAAATCCTCAAACCATATTCAACACCAACAACACAACACAACGATTTACTCACTAATTCCTCACAATGGGAATTAGCTACAGCCCCACAGGCTATGCCATGCATTCATTATGCAATGAGACTCCATGAAATGCGGTACCGACTCTTCTCGAACATATAGTTCAAGCTCACCGATCCCTCCAGATACGGCTACTGAGCTCACTAGTCCCACTCATTGAGATCTAATGCCTCACTCACTAATTCCTCACCATGGGAATTAGCTACAGCCCCAAAGGCTAGACTATGCACACTACTCATCTAGTATGCAAACATCAACAACAAATCCACAATGGTTCACTCACTAATCCCTCACTATGGGAATTAGCTACAGCCCCGAAGGCTATGCCATGCATGCTAATCATCCAGCAATGCAACACCAACAACAATTCATAACGGACACAAGCTCATACTCTAAGCCATACCACAGTCCATTCACACATGCATGCATAATATATATATTCACAGCATCATGCACATCATTATACACCATCAATATTTCATCACATAAGCATGTCAGACTATGCCAAACAACAACCACAATATTAGTACATTCCACTAATCCATGTACTGCTCAAAACAGCGGGAATTAATCCCTATTTCACCATAGGCCAACATAGACCAACCCTCAGATAGGTACACAACATTTAAATAACAATTTTTCCATTCTGCTACAGCGTTAACCGGTTAACGTCCTGGGTTAACCGGTTAACGCAGCACAACACGCCTTCTGTCTCAATTTTTAACAGTGTTAACCGGTTAACGCCCTGGGTTAACCGGTTAACGCAGCACAAACAGCCAAATATCAGAAATCACAACAGTGTTAACCGGTTAACACCCTGGGTTAACCGGTTAACGCAGACAAAACAGCACATAATTCACAATCCAACACAGTGTTAACCGGTTAACACCCTGGGTTAACCGGTTAACGCAAGACAGAAGCTGTTCCTGCGCTAACTCAAGGCAGAATGCAGAATTCTCCGCATTTTCCGCCATTGGAGGACTTCCGGACCTCCGAATCCGATTCCGTAAAAAGCTATACGATCGGAAAATTACAACAGACTCAATTACCGATTTAATTTCAACTTCTCACACGGTTCATCCAACAAATTTTCAGCATTTACAATTCCCAATTAGGGTCAATCAACAGCTTATCACTACCCATGACATATTATCCCATAATACCCGTTAATTGACGATAAACCCCCCTTACCTTGACAATCCGGCAGAATCTTTGAGCTTCAAGCTTTCGTTCTCCAACCTTTGCTCTTCAGCTCCTCTTCTCTGCCCTTTTTCCTTTTTCTCTCACGATGCTTCTCTGTTCTGTTTTCACGTGAAATGCTTTTCCACATGAGAACTTTTCCTTATTCCAACATATATATATTTTCCCAAAATAATAATCCAAAAATAAAAATAATAAAATTTCTAATTATTCAATTAAATTAATAATTACATTATTAACTCAATTTAAATAATTATTTTATTATTATCGGGGTGTTACATAACTCAGATCACAAGACACAACTGTCCTCTTAACTCAGATCACAAGTCACAAGTGATATACCCAGTTAGTGACTTTTGTTCCTGAACCCAACTTCTCCTTGCTACCACATTTTGCTTGCTTCTGGTACATCCTCAGGACAATGTTCCTCTCCCCCTTTTTAGCTAAACATTTATAAATGAAACCTTCACAAAACCAGATCCAGGCGCAGTATGCCCAAATCTTAACAAACCCCATGGTTTAGAGGGAATTGAATGTCGCTCTTGTGAGAAGAGGAGTGCTGATAAATCCTTTAAATAGGTCAGACCATGCTTAGGAATTAACGGTAGGAGTAAATACTTGGTCAAGATCCATAAATATTTGCTTAGGAATTAACGGTAGGAGTAAATACTTGGTCAAGATCCTTAAATATTTGCTAAGAATCAGTCAGAGAATCACCACCAATATCCCAGACTATCTTTGAATACCTTTTATAGCTCTTGACTGTTTCTTTTCAAAAACAACAGTTCCAATGCGTGTAGACTATTCCATAAATGCTGTCAGACACGTTGCAAGTGATGTCTTAACATTCGACACTGCTTTTGTCTGCATTCTTCATGTATTCTCCCTATCACCATTTCCTAAAACCACTTTCTCACCTCCAGTGGTAGCTAGACATCTAGCACCACATATCCACATTTCCTTATATAACTTCCAGCAGGTACATAGGATATCTCATGTTAAGACATCACATATGACATCTTGTGAACACTCTGTCCTTTTTGTTCACAAGGAAAACTACCAACAGTTTAAACAACATAACAGTAGTTTAATCAGCAGCAGAAGCAAAACAATTACTAGCTATGGCTACTAGTAATACACACATGCACAAGGGTACTTCTCCTCCCCCTAAATCTGTGCAACAAACAACAGAATTACTAGTTATGGATGCAACTAGTAAGACACACAAATTGTCCAAGGCAATGTCATGACATCCGGTCAAACATTCTTCTGCTCACTCAGCCTTGACACACACCACATCATCCCACTAACTAACAAGGTGCCATACCTTGTTATCTGAGAACACATAGACCACAAGCTTGATGATTTCTTGCAGTGCAAAGACAGAACTCCCCCTTGTCATGAACAACCAACTCTCCTCTTGAAACTTGGAGATCACACATGAACATATCCAACACCCCAAAGTTGGACCTTCACATACTTCCTGATTCAAAGAGAATCCAGACCACTTGATGAATGGAAAACATAAGACGTATCTTCATATCTTTAAGAGCACACCCTCTGTTCAACCCTCTTGGCTGAACTCATCCACACTATGTGTCAATCTCTTTTCTAACCAGAACAGAAAACCACTTCACAAAATGTTCTAACATAAGTTAGGACATCCTTCACAACATAACTAAAAACACCATATGATAATCTTCAGATATCACTGAGTCACTAGCTTGAGCCAAAAGAAACCAGACACAAATTGGGGCATATACATTCTCATCCCATTACAAGAGATAATCTTCCATAGATAGCCCAAAACTCCTTCCACAAGCTCCAAGAGATGAAAATAAACCACCTCCTTTTGTCTTCAAATTACTACTTTTCTGCTCAAAAGTAACTTGTCTCAGACTTTCCTCAAGAATAATCAGCTGCCATATGTTGATTATCTTGATTCTTCGAACTCACTTCTGAGATAGACCAAATGCCACTGGTTGATTACCTCCTTCATGAATCCTCATATGAAAAAGTCAAATGCCACTTTTTGACCTCTCCACGTTTATCAGACTTCTCCCAACGATATTCTGACCTTCCAAGTGAGACTTGAACTTCAAGCTACATGTTAAACACAACTTAGATTCTCTAAAACAAGAACATGTAACATCCTTTCCATCCAGCAACTCCATAGTACTGCAATGAGAACGATCTTTTTGAAGTACGCAATCAACAACTCTGTAGACCCTTCTATCTTAAGTTGATGTGCCACTTCACCAACTAAGATTCTGATGTTGAACCAAATGTCACAACATTGTGTTTTAACATCTAGCTGTTGAATTTAGCTCCTTCTTTTGCCACTTGAAAGAACTTCCTCCCTTCACAGAACCAGAGTTCAACGTTCTCATAGACTTGATTGTGGAACCAAGTTTGAGTAAACAACCTTCATCCTGCAGGTTTGCAGTTAAGTCATCCAAGCTCACACCTTGATGAATCCCTGCTTCTTCTCCAAAGACATCAGACACTCTGAAGCATGAGTCTTCAGAAGGACCAGTTAGAAGCTATCCCTTCAGCTATACCAAGGATTCCACTTCCTAAAGCAAGTTTGTTTCCATGATGTCAAGAATGTTGCCACTTATTCTTAACTCCACAGTGTGCATTAGCCAATGCACTTCCTTACCTAGATCAGAAGTAAACTGATCCAAGTAACCACCATCAGAACTATGATGTTTTCTTCTTCTTGTACATACCAAGGTTGAACATGTTTCTTGCCAGGAAACCTTTTCAGAGATCATATGCTTTTGCTGCCACCAAAGTGATAGATCATAAACCAATGTACTATCCTTCCTGTGATTCTGCACATGGTCTTGAAGACGAGATGTTCCAACATCTTTAAAAACATCAGTTATCTTGAGCTCCAAGGATAACCAATTAAATACTTGTACTTGGCACAAGTAGACATTTATCTTAAATCCTTTCCCAATTTTCCTTTCAGATACTTCCACCATAAGAATACTTTGAAAATACTCTTCTTGTGTCAACATCTTCTGCTTGCAAGCACCTCAACAGTTTTGAGAATCTTTCCAGGTTAGATTCACCCTTAGGAAAGAGAGAGATGAATCCTTTCTTGCAAATGTGTCACACAACAACCAAAACCTATGTGACACAGGTCAACAGCCACCCAGACCCTAGGCTGACCAAACGTGATGAGGTTAACCAAAACTCCCCCTCAAATTAACAATTATGGAAACTCCACACCAATATCCATGCATTGTACACAAATGTCTCAACATGACATACACCATCCCTACCAGTGGCAACTAACTCTATGAGTTATACCTATACATACTCCAATCATACCAATCAGACTCCAGCTGACCATAAGTACTAGTGAAAGAAAACAACACCAGTCAATAGCAGATGTGCATTTCCAGAGCATACTACCTCAACCAACCTCTGAATCTTCATATTCTCACTCCTTGAAAGAACGGTCACTTCTGAGCGTGGTGTTTGAATAACTAGATTCATGGTCCCAATCCTCTTAAATGAAATAGCAATTAGGTTACCACATTATTGTCTTCTAACTTCCGGGGGACTTGTCTTTCAACACAACATAGTACTTCAGGGAACAACTATCCAACCCTGATCAATCTATAGGAATAAGACAAACAGCAGGAAATTGCACAATGTCACTTCTCGACCAGCTCCACTTCTAGAGATCAGACGTCTAAAAGTGACCTTCTTGAGCATACACACAGTTGACCCTACCCTTATCAACTTAGCACACATAGATGTCTCCTCTTCCAGGTTAGGAGTAGGTTTCAAACACAAGTATTCCTTTGTTTGACACCTAAAAACATCTGCTCTTCGACCAGTAGCTGCATACTTGTTGAGCACCATGTTCTAACATCGCATAGAACATTAGTTCCACCTCCTTGGAACAAACCCTCCTTGAAAGTCTTCAAGGTCTTCATATACACTACCCAAGAGTGTAAAAGAATCAGTGATCAGGTGATTCTTACCATCCTGAAGTGAGAACGTCATGATGAGTGGACTTGAGGAGAATCAAGTATCTTTGACATCTTCAGTAGATTATGATGAAATTTTGAATACAGCAGCCTTTCATCCACATGAGGGGAAACTACATCAGAGTTTGAGTTTTGCGAGGTATTATGCAGCAGAAATCATAATACAACTCAACCTATGACCACACACTTCACCAGATTAGCCTCCAAGAACATACCATGTTTGAATATGTTTCAATACTAGCACAGCTGTTCCACACAAAGGCCAATTGCCAACCGCTAGAGACAGGTACACACAGTTCCTGTCATGAATAGTCCATCCACCTACTTCAAGGGACCATTCAGGGAAATCACAGAACCTTCCACAGGTTCCAACATCAGTACTAACATAACTCCTTGCAAGATGCCAAAAAGTATCACCTATAGATCTCATCCAGACACATAACAGGATGCCTGCTCTAACACCAATTGAAATTCTGGTGTAGTCAGAGTTCAGATGTTCTACTCGAAGTCATGACATCTGATCCAACATTGTTACAAATACAGCAAGACAGTTATAAAATTAAAACCCAGTACTAATATGCACACATTCACAGATGTCATGACATCGGCTACTATACCACCATAGAAAAGAAGAACACCCAGTTCTGTCCATCTGGTACAAATACACAGCAGAGATCAAACATAATACTTACTTCTATTGATCCTACACTATTATCAGCATGATGTCTCAACAATGATTTGAACATCACCTGTTCCAGCATTACAGTTTGCTGTACTGTAAAAGACCAACCAGTCTATGCTTCAGTATCAGCTGTCATGATGAATGTCATAACATTTTGTTTGGCATTCAGACAATATGCTATGTGCCAGGTCAGTTATTCCCTTGATAAACAGACTGAAATACATACTGAGTTATAACAGACAGAATGTAACATGAAAAAGGTAAAAACACAAGTAATTGTTAACCCAGTTCGGTACAACATTACCTACTCTGGGGGCATACCAAGCCAGGAAGAAGATCCACTATCAACAGTATTAATTTAGAGTTAAACTCCCCCGTTTACAACTCTTCACTTAATCCCTACCCAATGCAATCTATACCTAGGAACTCCTAGATAGAAACCTCCAGTTTCCATTCCTATCACTACCATTACAATTTAATGCTAAACACCTTGAACTTGCTTCACATCTTCGTTCAAGAACATAACCACTCTAACCTACAGGCTTTGAGTTACAAATAATCTCATGCTTTCGAGCACTGAGAAACACCTGGTAACCTTCCCACAGGTTGGGAGGTTTACCTCACACACACCCCTAATTTTACATTATTTGAGGCTATCTAAAACCTAGGTTACAATCTGCTATGTATAACCTAAACACCCAACTGGATTTGGGCCTTCAGAAATCGCAGCAAACTTCTCCTTTTTTGTTACAAAGCCAGCAGAAAACTTCTGCTACAATCAAGGTCTTCAATCTTTTATTTCCTAAAATATCTCCATATTTAGAAACTGTATATTCACGAAATATTCTGATTGAGTCTTCAAGATCTCCACAAATAACGCCACCTAGGATTCTGACTAATCCCAGAATATTAAATCAGTTAACACATACCAGAATTAACTAATTCAGTTTTATACACATGCGTGATGTCACATTCACGATGTCGTGACATCTTATATGACATGTTGGTCCAGATGTTGAACTTCTTCAACCCAACATATTAAAACAACAGAGGTGATTACATTATTTGTTTTACAAAATTAATGTCAATCCTAAGGTACTAACAGATCAAATGATGAATTGAGATACTTGGGAGGCACATTTGATGGATGAGAGCTTTGGGAACCATTTCCATGATTGCTTTCATCTTCACTTAGCCATATCAATGAGCATAGGGGCACCTAGAAGCTTTGGATCTGGTGACTGCTCAAGCTACAAACAAAAGATGTTAGTGACATATTTTTGTGCTTTTGGTTAATAAACAAAGTAAGAAAAGAAATAATATACAATTCAAGCATGCTTGGTGATATCAAACCAACTCACAAAAGTTCCCACCCTAGGGTTAAAGAGCCAAGATGCTACGATCCTTGAGGCAAGATGCAAATGCAATGTTATGATGCCATGAGGGATCTTAGGGTCAAAATTAGGTTCTTACGGATGCCCCTATTTAAGGTCATTCTAGCCGGAGAAGTGAAGGTTAAAATCTTCGTCTCGACGAGGTAGAATGGGCTTAAATAATAACAAAGAGACGAATTTTGGTCCCTAAGAGACCTCATGATACAAATGTATGTATGCAAAAGGGTAAGAGACTCCAAGGGACAGAGACTCTGGGGACTCTTATGGGGGATAAAGGGAATAAAATGCGTGAGCAGGTCACGACTTAAAACTTGCTGGGGGCACGAAAGGATTTCCATGAAAATAAATCAATGGAAAGACTCGAGCTGACGCAAAGATGCATGTATTAGGGAATATGCCAATACAACAAAAACTATCCATAAAGGATACTTTGGATGAAAATCCAGACTCAGATGGAGAAAATCCACTAAGGGACTTCACCGGGGAATGTCCAACGAGGACTCATCTGAGGAAACAACAGAATGAGGTATTACCGGTTACTGGGTAATAAGCTCAAGGAGACATGTGATCAAAACACCGATATGAGGGTGAGAGAACAACACGCTCGGGGAGAATGAATATCTAAGACCGTGATAAGGGTGAGAGATATCAAATATCCAAAAACAACTGAGGAAGACCTAAAAAGGTATACTTTGACTCGGGGAAATCTGACTCCATAGGGGACAAAAAGTCATAATAGGGAGCAGAAAGGAAGGAGCACCAGGGATACCGGTTATTGGGCATATAATAGGTGACCAACCAAGCATGAATTGGGGAATATTTCCAAGACACTCATCATCCGAAAGGAGGGCTGAAAAAGCAAACTCGATTACAGGATGGACATTCGATTCCATAAGGAAATATGAGTCTTACTCGACTGGGGAAGAACAAAAGACTTCGACTGAAGAGCGCATGAGATATATTTTCTATTACCATCAGAACGTAAATAATATACTCGCATGAAAGATTATCCACAACCGGTTACTGGATTAATAAAGGATAAATCGACCGAAAGGAAAGGACATTGGGATACCGAATACTAGGTATAAAATGATGACCAATCAAAGGGAGAAACAGTCATTACCAAACAAGGGTAAATGAAAGATGACTCGCTGGGGATGAATTGCTTTATCGGAGCAATTATCCGAGAGACATATCACCGTTTAATGGGAGATATACCCAAAAGTGAAGGAATATCAATACCAAATATTGGATAAAGATAACCAACAAGGAGGGGATTACATCTACCAGATACTGGGTAGAAAACCACAGAAGAGTAACCGCCATCGGTTAGGATGAACAAAATAAGGTTAACTCTGCAAGGGGATAAGATGGGGTTTATAACTACCGGTATGAGGGTAGAAACCACAAAAATAGGACTTACAACCACCGGTTACTGGGTAGAAGGCCACAGACTCCTCCGGGGAAAAGATGGACAATTACTGGTTACTGAGCAATCGTTCATCTAAACTACGGGGAAGTGCAGGGGAAATAATAAGAGGTAATCAATCTAGGAACAAACTAGAGAGACACAATGAAACAAGACTCAACCCAATGAGGATATAACTCAGGGGAGCAACTCCATCCCAATACATGTTTTGGGAGGAAATTGAAATAATAATCATCCACGATGACATAACTCAGTTGGGAATATGGAAGAAAGGGTAGATACTTTCTGCCTATGGGGCCGACTTCTATATGGAGAGATCAGACACAAACATCTACTTGGAGATATATGTATCACCAAATAGCAGGAGACAACAAACAAAAATATATATGGCAAAAAAAATGCAACATGAATATCTGAATGTCAAAATTATGCACGTATATGTGTGGTTTATGTATGATGAATGCTGACAAACAGACATATCTATCATAACCAGGTCCAAGAATCGATGGACAGACATCCGGTACTACATCTCAAAAAGAGAAAGCCAGACCCAATGGAGAACATCCAATCTGATGGGGACGACAGATACCAGGGAATACCAATCTCTGCAGGGGAAGGAAAACCGTTCACTCTGCTGGGAAAGAGATCAACACATCTTCCTCAAAAGTTCCCACGCCATTCTGCAATCAGGCAAAGTCTTGGCTGGGGAATCTTAACACGGATAAAATCCGCTGTAGAAGCAACTCTACTAGGGAAATTATCAAAGAGAAAAATGAAACACTATGGGGAACAACAACCGATCAGAAGGTTCCAATACCAACATATTTCTTGCACTGCTGGAGAAATCATATCTGCCGAGGAAAATGGAACACTACTCCGCTGGGGATGGAAAGATAAACATCTTCATCAACCACTCTGCTCGGGAAGAAATAACAAACGGGCTCTGATCCGACAATTCCACTAGGGAAACACTACTGATGACTGAACCGGGGATTACATGCAGGCAATCCAATGGGGATACCCTGCTGGTGACCATACTGGGAGTAAAAGTGGGATCAACCCTACTGAGGATGGTCGAGGAAAAAATCTATTGGAGATCAAAGTAGACAAGTCCACAGGGGAAAAGCTACAAACCAAACTTGATGATAATTCCGCTTATGCTAGGGATTTCTTGTTCACCTTGGCGGAGAGATTTCTAACTTGAAGTGAGGGATAACCAACTTCTTCGAAAAGATTAGCATATTCAATTTATCAATCTATAAGGGATTTTAGGTCAATCCACGCAAGGGATGACAACCATATAACTGATAACACAAATGCTAAATCCAGCCCCACTGGGGAGCTAGAGGATTAGAACCGGACTCCCAAACTCTCTAGGGATTTGGTGATGCATAATCTTCTTCTGCGCTCGCGGAGGAGACAACCTGAAAGATAATGAAGAGGATACAAGTATGCTAGGAATATGAACAAATGTCTCACCCCTTTGGAGATCATACTATCCTTGGGAGAGCACTGAAGATGTCCCAAGTATCCTTTTTGTCATTGTGAATGTTCACTTTGTTTAAAAACAATTTATGAAAATTTTATTTATTTAAAACAATGATATTCATCAATTAAAACATGCAAAATATTTGTTAAACAGGAACAAATAAGAGTGCAAAGAATTGGATAAAGGCTCAAATTTATTTGATGGAATGGTAGTCTGCAAATGGCAAGACTCCATGGTTCTTTACAAATTTGAAATTGGTGATATATATTGGAAAAGGACTACATTGAACATAATGACCATTTCTCCACCAATTCTGAATCCAATGTATTTGAAGCTTCAGTTGACGATGACTGAGCGAAATTCCTTGACAGATGACAGTTGTAGAACGAAGTCTTGTCAGGATGCAGTTACTTGCCAGATCCCTAGTTTTTGCCTAGATTTCCCCAAGGTGGGGTACTCAATCTAGCGGGATACATATTCATTTTTTATGTCTCTAACTTTTGCCTGGATTGCCCTTTCGGGTTTTCAATCCATCGAGACGCTCATTTTTGCCTAAGCCTCCCTTTCGGGTTTTCAACTTAGCGAGCTATTCTGTTTTTATTTTTAGGCGAAGTACTTCTTGATTGCATCTGAATTCACAGGACGAGTGAAATCCTCCCCATCCGTATTTGTAAGTATCAAAGCACCGCCTGAAAAGGCTCTCTTGACAACATATGGACCTTCATAGTTTGGAGTCCACTTGCCCCTGGAATCGGGCGCGAAAGACAAGACTTTCTTGAGAACAAGGTCACCTTCTCGGAACAGATGAGGCTTGACCTTCTTATCAAAGGCTTTCTTCATCCTTTGCTGATATAACTGACCATGACACATGGCGGTCAATCTCTTCTCTTCAATTAAGTTCAACTGGTCATAACGACTCTGAACCCATTCAACATCAGTCAACTTGGCTTCCATCAAGACTCTCATTGATGGGATCTCCACCTCTATTGGGAGCACAACCTCCATGCCATAAACAAGAGAGAAAAGGGTTGCCCCTGTTGAAGTGCGGACAAATGTACGATAACCATGCAAAGAAAATTGCAGCATCTCATGCCAATCTTTGTACGTAACAACCATCTTCTGGATAATCTTCTTGATATTCTTATTAGCAGCTTCAATAGCCCCATTCATCTTGGGTCTATAAGAAGAAGAATTATGATGTGCAATCTTGAACTCGCTACACAACTCTTTCATCATCTTGTTATTCAAGTTAGATCCATTGTCAGTAATGATCTTATCTGGCACACCATAACGGCATATGAGTTGATTCTTGATGAACTTCACAACCACCTGCCTGGTCACGTTAGCATACGACGCCGCTTCAACCCACTTGGTGAAGTAACCAATTGCTATGAGAATAAATCTGTGACCGTTGGACGCTTTCGGCTCTATCATGCCAATCATGTCAATTCCCCACATGGAGAAGGGCCATGGTGATGAAATCACATTCAGAAGTGTCGGGGGAATATGAATCTTATTCGCATAAATCTGACACTTGTGGCATTTCTTCACATATTTGCAGCAGTCAGACTCCATTGTCAGTCAATAGTAGCCTGCTCTTAACATCTTCTTAGCCATGGCATGTCCACTGGAATGAGTACCAAATGAACCCTCATGGACTTCAGTCATCAACAGGTCTGCTTCGTGTCTATCCACGCATCTGAGCAGAACCATGTAAAAATTTCTCTTATAAAGCACCTCGCCATTGAGGTAGAAACTGCCAGATAATCTCCTCAAAGTCTTCTTATCTTTCACAGATGCCCCAGGCGGGTAAATCTGACTCTAAAGAAAACATTTGATATCATAATACCATGGCTTATCATCTTTCACTTCTTCAACTGCAAATACATGAGTTGGTCTATCCAAATGCATGACAGTGATATTGGGGACTTCATTCTAGAACTTCACCATAATCAACGAAGCAAGTGTAGCTAGCGCATCTGCCATCCGATTCTAATCTTGAGGAATATGATGGAAGTCAACCTCAGTAAAAAACGTTGAAATCCTCCTCACATAATCTCTATATGGGATGAGGCCAGGCTATTTCGTTTCCCATTCCCCCTTAATCTGATTAACAACAAGGGCCGAATCACCATAAACATCAAGATGTTTGATCCTAAGATCAATACATTCCTCCAATCCCATAATACAGGCCTCATACTCCGCCATATTATTCGTGCATTTTAAAGTTAGCCTTGTTGTAAAAGGAAAATGTGTGCCCTGAGGAGTAATAATCACTGCCCCAATACCATTTCCATATTGATTTACAGCGCCATCAAACACCATGCTCCATCGGGAACCAGGCTCTGGCCCTTCATCAAGCGTAGGCTCATCACAATCTTTTATTTTCAAATACAAAATCTCCTCATCTGGGAAGTCGTACTGAACTGACTGATAATGCTCAATCGGTTGATGTGCCAAGCGGTTAGCCAAGATACTACCTTTAATAGCCTTTTAAGCTCGATACTCGATATCATACTCAGACAACAACATCTGCCAACGGGAAATCCTCCCAATTAAAGAAGGCCTTTAATAGCCTTTAATAGCCTTTTAACATATTCTTTCTTCCTAGATTCATCTTGCTGACCTAAGACACAACCAATTGAATCTTCAAGAACAGTCAGATACATAATCAAGGGTCTCCCTTCCACAGGCAGAGACAGAATCGGAGGCTCGGACAGATACCCTTTGATACTATCAATGGCTTTTTGGCAGTCCTCGGTCCAATCATGACGCTGATCTTTCTGGAGGAGCTTGAATATTGGCGCACATGTGGTAGTCATGTGGGATATGAATCTGGAGATATAATTCAAGCGGCCAAGAAAACCTCACACTTGCTTCTCAGTTTTGGGCGCAAGCATCTCTTGTATTGCTTTGACCTTGGCAGGGTCAACTTCAATACCTCTCTCGCTAAAAATAAAGCCCAATAACTTGCCAGAACAGACTCCAAATGTACACTTGTTTGGATTCAGACGAAGCTTATACTTCCTCAAAGGATGAAAAAACTTCAACAAGTGCTCTACGTGTTCAACTTCCGTTCTTGACTTCACAATCATATCATCAACATATACCTCGATCTCCTTGTGCATCATATCATGAAACAAGGTAGTCATAGCGCGTTGATACGTGGCTCCGGTGTTCTTCAAACCGAATGGCATCACTCGATAATAGAATGTTTCCCAAGGTGTGGTGAATGTTGTCTTCTCCATATCCTCGGGTGCCATTTTAATCTGGTTATATCCGGAAAATCCGTCCATTAATGAGAAGAAATTGAATATAGTTGTATTATTTACCAGCATATCAATATGTGGTAGAGGGAAATCATCTTTCGGACTAGCCTTTTTCAAGTCTCTATAGTCCACACACATTCGGACTTTTCCGTCCTTCTTAGGCACATGCACAATATTGCCCACCCATTGAGGATATGTAGAAGTCACCAGAAACCCCGTATCAATTTGCTTATGAACTTCTTCTTTAATCTTCACTGCCATGTCGGGATGAGTTCTTCTGAGCTTCTGCTTTACAGGCACACACTCAGGCTTCAAATGCAGGAAATGTTGCACGATATTGGTATCTAGACCAGGCATGTCTTCATATGACCAGGAAAAGACGTCGACGTATTCTCGTAGCAACTCAATCAAACCCTTCTTAACAGATTCTTCCAGGAGTGCCCCAATCTTCACTTCTCACACACAATCCTCAGACCCTAAGTTGACTGTTTCCAGATTCTCAAGATGTGGCTGAATGATCTTCTCTTCGTGCTCAAGTAGACGGGTAATCTCATCGGGAATCTCTTCATCATCATCTTCTTCGGCCTCAAATACAGGGAAGTCAAAGTTGGGAGATGGTGTTGGATCATTATGTTCAATGGGTTTGATCAACCTGCATAATGATTTTGGATATAAAAGAGATTTTAGAATTCAAACAAGGCAAATCATTATGCAGATGAAAAGATTGATTTTATTCTATTTTTAGGGTTTTATGTGATCACCAATTTCATGCAAAAAGTGAAAATAATTGGAAAAACAAACATTTAACATGAATTTATTGAATGAAATATCATTGTATTTATGGGCCAACAATGTCATCACTTCTCCTTTTGGCATGGGAGAAGGGTTTTTAAACAAAAATGAACATTATGTTGACTTATGGACAACTGTTGGAATATCAACAGCGACCCAATTATTGCAGACCCCTCTAGGGATGACAAAGTTGCCAGAATACTCCTCTGCATCATCTTCTACAATATCAGCAGCTTCCTCGTCTTCGACGGTGTGGATGAAACCGCCACTCTGAAACATCCATGCTTGTTGAAAGTGCCTGAAGAGTACCTTATGCCAGCCCGGGATTTATTGTCTTCCAGCTTGATCATTTGTCCTAAACCAGTAGTTGTGCCATGCTCAATGGCCAACTTCGCATCGTTGTAGGACGCAAATGAAAAAGTTCCTTTCTTAGAAGGCTAAGCCATAGACAAAGCTTGGAACGGCGTTCCAACTTCGTCCTCAGCAGCTATATAAGAAAAGGAAGACAAATGGCTAACCAAGAGAGCCTTCTCTCCCCCTACCACCACCAGCTTTTTGTTCTTGACAAATTTCGATTTTTGGTGTAGGGTGGATGTCACGGCGCCTGCCTCGTGAATCCATGGTCTGCCAAACAAACAACTATATGATGGGTGGATATCCATGACCTAAAAAGTGATCTGAAAATCACTTGGTCCAATCTTGACTGGGAGTTCAACCTCTCCAATTACAGTCTTGCGGGATCCATCAAAAGCTTTTACCACCATTCCACTCTGGCGATGGTGGTGTACACCACCGTCTTCTCCGGCGAGCTATGCAGATTCCGGCGAGAGTTGCAGACACGGAAACTCAATAAAAATAGGCGATCCTCATATCATTGGACAGCTGGGGTGATGTACATCACCCCTGTACCATTGATTTTCACTCTAGATTTCCATGGGAAGAGAAATCAGAGGTGGAAAATAATGGTGTTCAACCTGAACTCAATGGATTTTCAAAATTAAGCACACTATTCAATTGCCTTTGATGAGAGGACTTCAGCCAAACCAACAAATACAAGAAACAAGCAATAATCAGTGTGTTTCGAAGAAAAAAAGTTTGAGCATCCACCTCTAAAATGTAGATTTATGGAGCACAATTCTTCACAGCTACTGATTGCAGTGTACTCTTGAGGTGAAGAGGAAGCAAGGACAAGGAATTTTAAGTCTGATAATCAACCAATGAAGTTGAAAATCAGATCTTAAATTTGAAATGAAAATGAGAAATTCCTTTAGGTATGGTTATGGATTCAATTATGCAGCATATCAGGCGCCTTCAGGTTGAAAAATAGTGAAGCTGAACACACTTATTTATAGCAAATGGCAAGGCAAGCAAGGTGAGTTTTCGTGTGCATGAATGATAAAGGCCTCCATGCATGGGCCCAAATCTGATTGGTTTAGCAAGCTGAGGTCATAACAAGATAAAATGGACGTGCAAATGAAATTGATTTGGAGTGTGCAATCAGTTTTCAAGTGGTTTCCATAAATGCACCAAAATCTTCCCCTCTTCGAAAATGCCTCTTCCAAAAATGAAACATGGCCTTGTGGATAATGGTTAGAAAGGTCTTGACATGAGGATCAATTGTTATGTTTAACAAAACTTCATTTGGAATTGGGAAATTAGTGAAAATTGGTCATAAAGTTCAAGGTGCAAAGCATGTGTATGTGAAAATTTCCAAAATTGACCAACTTCACGCCCTTCTGTTTCAATGATGCAAGCTCCAAATGACAAAACCTTCAACATCGAATTTGTAGATATATTCAAGACAATCAATTTGGACTCAAACTTTTCATCATTTGAGTTTTTATGAGAAAGTTATGGGCACTTGAAGTTGGAATTTTTTCACATTTCAATGCCTTTGGTCCAAAGTGACCTATAATGTTTTGCATTATCACATGTATTTATTTTAGGATTATGAAAATTTGTTCAACATAAAAAATGAAGTAGACATCTTAAACTTTCCAATTTATTTGATCCCACCTCAAAATCATAAAAAATGAGTGAGTTAGGTCCTTGGGAAGTTGACCCAAAATTAGGGTTTCAGTCAAAATGACCTATAATGTTTTGAAATGGATGTATTCTCTTGGGATCATCTCCATTTGACAAACACATAAAAAGTTAGGTCTCAGTGTATTTCAAAATAGTTAGATGAATTGACTGATCAACTTCTCAAGTCCATACCTTAAACCTTGATGAATTGATGATTGAGGACACTCAAATAAGCTCAAATATGCATAAAATGATGAGTGAAAGAACTTCCCTTGATTGTATTTGATCATGGGTTGATGTTGCTTCATGAGCAAGGCACAACCAATACACAGATGAATTAGGGTTTCCTTGGGAAACAAGCCTCAAGCCCATTTGTTTGCTTTGATCAAATTGACAAGTTGAGATACTTGGGAGGCATATATGATGATTGAGAGCTTTGGTAACCATTTTCATGCTTGCTTTCACCTTCACCTAGCCATATCAATGAGCATAGGGTCTCCTAAGAGGCTATGGATCTTATGATTGCTCAAGCTACAAAACAAAAGATGTTAGTGACATATTTTTGTGCTTTAGGTTAGTAAACAAAATAAGAAAAGCAATAATATACAATTCAAGCATGCTTGGTGGGATCAAACCAACTCACAGGTCCCACCCAAAGGTTAAGGAGCCAAGATGCTATGATCCTTGAGGCAAATGCAATGAGCAATGATATGATGCCATGAGGGACCTTAGGGTCAAAATTAGGGTCTTACAGTTAGGATGAACATATCAAGGATAAACTTGTTAGGGAAACGTGAGAACGAATCCGCTGGAGAAAAACAAAAGAGTAAATGACCTTTTACCGGTTACTGGGCACAAGTAAAGTACTCATAAACAAGAAGAATATTACCAGTTAGTGGGTAATAAACTCTCAGGGACCAAAAGATCTGTCTAGGTAAGAAGTAGAAAGAAACAGTCAAATAAGACTCAACCCAATGAGGATATAACTCAGGGGGAGTGGTTCCATCCAGGTAAATCATTGGGGAGGAATCTAAAATAATAATCATCCATGAGGAACTAACTCAGTAGGGAATGAGAAAGGATAAATTCTTTCTGCTTAAGGGACTGACACTTTATAATTGAAGGAGGATAGCCACACCAATTCTGCATGGAGAAATAATATCACCAAAACAGGGGATCAGAAAAAAAATCAATGCGATAAAATGCACAATGAAATATTAAATTATGGGATTTATGCATGAATATGCATGTATATGATTATGATTATGCTGACAAACCAACACAAAGAACACCAATAACGAAGATTTGAATCATCACAACCAGACAACCGACTAATCTTAACAAAGATGTAAACAACCACTAGAGAATCTGCTAGGGATGAAAATAAATCATATAGCTCGGAATAAATTTAACTCTGGCTGGGGAGAGACATGGAGAACATGCATGCAACTAAACATGGCAAACTTTACGGGAGGAAGAGAGCACTACTGAGAATATTAACCAAACATGCTGAAGATAAAGAGGGATCTACTGAGTATCCTAATGAGTCAATGTTGTGGAGAATTTTAAGTCAACACCATATCAAATGGGAGGCAACCTTGTAATGGACACAACCAATGCTGCTCAAAACCTAGCACTGCTAGGAAAGAGGGAATTTCCATCCGAAGACAAAACTCCGTCTGGGATCCAAGAGGTGAAACTTTGAGTGAGGAGAACCAGATGCTCTACTAGGGTTATCGTGACCTGCTAGAACAAATCAAAGACCACTAAACCTCTTCAATAATCATCAGATTCTTCTTGGAGATTATGAAATAAACCAATTCCAAGGCAACAAAATAAACAACCAGATCAAGACTCAAGCAGGGGAGAAACATTCACGGCTACGCAAAACACGAATAAATGCATTAGGAATCTGGAGACCAAATAAAGGATCCAAGATATCCAGGGTTCATTCATAAAGTCACAAGCTAGGGAATCCAAAAACATGAGCGCCTCAGTTAGGGAAAGATGAATTGCAAACGGAACAAATCTTCAGCTCAACTAGGGATGATAGATTGCTTGGAGAGTAACTCATCAACCATGCTGAGGATGAACGATGAACTCTTGGGGAGAATAAAGTCACCAAACCAACTGCTCGGGGAAGACCAACAATGCCTCACACATCAAGACCTACCATCCTTGATATTATTTTTGATGTTCCTTTTTAAAATTGATTATTCTCAAAGTAAATGCCTTATTATTTTAAGAAAAATGATTATTCATTGATTTATTTATTTCAAAATTATCTTCATAAAAAATCAATTTTAAAATAGAAACAAATAAGAATAGAAATAATTGGATAAAAGCTCAACTTTATTTAATAGAATGGTAGTCCCCAAATGGCGAAACTCCATGGATCTTTACAAAGTTTGAAAAATGGTAATTTACATGGAAAAGTGATACATTGAGTACAATGACCACTACTCTCCCTACCAATCTAAAAATCCACTTTACTTGTCTTTAGTTGAGAATGATGAATCAGAAACAAATGACTGCTCAGAAACTGCTTCAAAGATCAGGACCAGTCAGATGCAGTTACTTGCCATAATCCCTAATTTTTTCCTAAATTTCCCCAAGGTGGGGTACTCAATCAACCAGGATGAATTTTCTGTTTTATGTCTCTAATTTTGGCCTGGATCACCCTTTCGGGTTTTCAATCCACCGAGACGCTCATTTTTTCCTAAATCGCCCTTTTGGATTTTAAACTTAGCGAGTTGTTCCTTTCTTTTTGGGCGAAGTATTTCTTAACTGCATCGGCATTCACAAGACGAGTGAACTCTTCACCATCCATAGTTGTAAGAATTAAATCACCTCCTAAAAAGGCTCTCTTAACAACATATGAGCCTTCATAATTAGGAGTCCATTTGCCCCTAGCATCAGGTTTGAAAGATAGAATCTTCTTGAGCATAAGGTGACCTTCTCAGAACACCTGAGGCTTGACCTTCTTATCAAAAGCTTTCTTCATTCTCTGCTTATATAACTCACCATGACACATGGCAGTCAGTCTCTTCTCTTCAATCAAATTCAGATGGTCATATCTGGTATGACTCCATTCAACTTCTGTCAACTTGGCTTCCATAAAAACACACAATGATGGGATCTCAACCTCCACGGGGAGCACAACTTCCAAGTCATAAACAAGATAGAAAGGGGTTGCCCCTATTGAAGTATGGATGGATGTACGGTACCCATGTAAAGAAAATGGGAGCATCTCATGCCAATCTTTGTACGTCACAACCACCTTTTAAATAATCTTCTTAATGTTCTTGTTCGCAGCTTCAACAATCACATTCATCTTAGGTCTGTAGAGAGAAGAATTATAATCGTAATCTTGAAGTCCTTGCAAAGAGATTCAACCATATTATTATTCAAGTTTGATCCATTATCAGTAATGATCTTACTTGGCATACCATGACGACATATAATCTGATTCTTGATAAACCTTACAACAACTTGCTTGGTTCATTCCCGTAGGATGCCGCTTCAACCCACTTTGTGAAGTAAGCAATAGCCACCAGAATGAAACGATGTCCATTCAAAGCTTTGGGCTCAATCATGCCAATCATATCAATTTCCCATATAGAGAATTGTCATGGGGAGGAAATGACATTCAACAGTGTCAGAGGAACATGAATCTTATATGCATAAATTTGACACTTGTCACATTTCTTCACAAACTTGTAATAGTCAAATTCCATTGTCAGCCAATAGTAACCTGCTCTCAACATCTTCTTTGTCGTAGCATGTCCATTGGAATGAGTACCAAAGGAACCTTCATAGACTTTAGTCATCAATAAGCCTCCTTCATGTCTATCCATGCATATGAGCAAAACAATATCAAAATATCTTATATAAAGGACATCACCATTTAGATAAAAGTTGCTAGCTAATCTTCTCAAAGTCTTCTTATCTTTCAAAGATGCCCCAGATGGGTAAATCTGACTTTAGAAGAAACATTTGATATCATAATACCATGGTTTTTCAACTTTGAATTCTTCAACAGCAAACACATGAGTTGGCCTATCAAGACGTGTCATAGTCAAATTAGGAACTTCATTCCAAAAATTCACGACAATCATTGAAGCCAATGTTACAAGAGCATCTGCGATCCGGTTATCATCTCGAGGGATATGATGAAACTCAACTTTTGTAAATAAAGTTGATATCCTCCTTGCATAATCTCTGTATGGTATCAAACCGGGTTGATTTGTATCCCATTCACCTTTGATCTGATTCACAACCAAAGTTGAATCTCCATAGACGTCAAGATATTTAATTTTGAGATCAATGACCTCTTCGAGTCCCATAATGCAAGCTTCATACTCAGCCATATTATTTGTACATTTGAAGGTCAATCTAGCTGTAAACGAGAAATGAGTGCCTTTAGGAGTAATAATCACTTCCCCAATAACATTACCATACGAATTAACAGCTCCATCAAACACCATGCTCCAACGGGAACTAGGCTTCAGCCCTTCTTCAAGCAATGGTTCATCATAATCTTCCATCTTCAGGTACAAAATCTCTTCGTCAGGAAAATCATATTGCATTGACCGATAATCTTCTATTGGTTGGTGAGCTAAATGGTTAGCCAAGATACTACCTTTAATATATTTTTGAGATCGGTATTCAATATCATACTCTGATAACAACATTTGCAAACAGACAATCCTCCCAGTTAAAGCAGGCTTCTCAAAAATGTATTTGATAGGATCCATATTGGATATCAACCAAGTAGTATGATTCAACATATACAGGCACATACACTTAGCAGCCCAAGCCAATGCGCAACATATTTTCTCAAGCATAGAGTACCGAGTGTCACAGTCGAAGAATTTCTTACTAAGGAAGTAAATTGCATATTCTTTGTTTCCAGATTCATGTTGCAGACCAAAAACACTTCCCATACTTTCATCAAGCATGGTCTGATACATGATCAAAGGTTTTCCTTCAATAGATGGAGACAAGATGGGCTACTATCAAAAGCTTTCTAGAAATCTTCGGTCCAATCACAAGACTGATCTTTCTGAAGGAGCTCGAATATAGGCGCACATGTGGCACTAATATGCGATATAAATATGAGATATAGTTCAAACAACCAAGAAAACCTCTGACTTGCTTCTCAGTTTTAGGCGCAAGCATCTCTTATATTGCTTTGACCTTGGCAGGATGAACTTCAATACCATTCTCGCTGATAATAAAGCCCAACAAGTTACCAGAACGAACACCAAAAGTACACTTTTTGGGATTCAAGCGGAGTTTATATTTCCTCAAACGATGGAATAACTTCAAAAAATGCTCCACGTGCTCTTCTTCATCACTTGATTTAGAAATCATGTCACCAACATAAAATTCAATCTCTTTATGCATCATATCATGAAAAAGAGTGGTCATAGCTCTCTAGTATGTTACACCAGCATTCTTTAGACCGAAAGGAATGTCTTCATCTGAGCCTTCTCGAGGACAAGCCGATCAATAATCTTCTTTCAAGCACTAGAAGGATGAGACATACTAGAGGAAAATAAATCCTCTGGCTCTTTCTGTCTCTTCATTTTACGCTCTTCAAGGATCTCAATAAGTGCGTCTTTATCTTTCGACTCAAGCTGCAACTCCTCATGCTTTCGGCTCAAAGCATGGAACCGCTCTTCACACAAGTCTTTCTCTTGCTTCATATTGTAAAGCGCGTCTTCCAACTTCAATCTCTATATGCATCATATCATGAAAAAGAATGGTCATAGATCTCTAGTACGTTGCACCAACATTCTATAGACCGAAAGGAATCACTCTATAACAGAATGTTACCCAGGGTGTAATGAATGTGGTCTTATCCATATCTTGTTTGCCATTTTGATTTGATTATAACCGGAAAATCCGTCCATAAACGAAAAGACTTTGAATTTAGTTGTGTTGTCTACCAACATATCAATGTGTGGTAGAGGAAAATAATCTTTCGAACTGGCTTTATTCAAATCTCTGTAATCGACACACATACGAACTTTTCCATCCTTCTTAGGAACATGCACAATATTGGCAACCCACTATGAATACTCGAAGGGAACAAGGAAACCAACATCAATCTACTTCTGCATTTCCTCCTTAATCTTCACTGCCATATAAGGATGAGTTCTTCTCAACTTCTGCTTGATCGGCGGAAATTCTGGCTTCAAAAGAAATCTATGTTCCACAATCTCTGAATCCAAACCAGGTATATCTTGATAGGACCAAGAAAACACATCAGAATAATCACGAAGAAGATCAATCAACCCCTTCTTAGCTTTTGGACCAATTGAGACCGAATCTTTACCTCTTTCACATCATCCTCGGAACCCAAGTTGACTAATTCAATCTTCTCTTCAAACGGATGAATGGCTTTTTCCTCGTGCTCAAGAATATAGGATAATTCCTCAGATACTTCTTTATCATCATTCTCTTCCTCAGCTTCAAACATTGGAAAACAAAGGTTTGGAGAGGGAGTATGATCATTACATTCAATGGGTTTGAGAACCAACCTCTATAATGATTTGATATTCTGATTTTAGAGAAATGGAGTGCAAACAAATATTATGTAGATGGAAAAATTATTATTTATTTATGTTCTTTGTGATTACCATTTTCAGAAAAAGTAAAAAGTAAAAATAAAACATCATAGATGGGGATGAATACAAATTGTATTTTATTGATGATAATAAGAATATTCCCAAAAATGTTCACTTCTCCCATAGGCATAGGAGAAGGATTTTTCTTAATATAATGAAAACAAATTACTTAGAATGGTGCATAACAACAGGAACATCAACAACGATCCATTTGTTGCAAGTCTGGCCATGCGTCACAAAGTTGGCGCAAGCCTCGTCTTCATCAATGTTTTCAATAATGATAGCTGAGTGTTGATCATCCTCGTGAATGAACCTTCCTCTAAGGAAAATTGGTTGCATAACCTTAACAGTGAAGTTGAATGGCCCTCGCTGAAATCCCAACCCTGCTTTGTTCTTATTCTCAACGACTTCCACAAAACGACACCATTTATCGGTGCTTCCATCCTGAATAGCCTCTTTGGCATCCTTCAAAGAAGACATGGGTGCCCTAGCCTTCTTAAATTCATCAGCAACAGACAAAGCTTGGAACGGTGTTCCGACTTCCTCCCCAGCATCAATATAAGTAAAGGACGACAAATGGCTTACCAATAATGCTTTCTTTCCACCAATAACGACAAGCTTTCCGTTCTTCACAAATTTCATATTTTGGTGTAGAGTAGGCGTTACAGCTTCAGCTTCATGAATCCATGGCCTTCCTAACAAGAACCTGTAGATCGGGTGGATGTCCATTACTTGAAAAGTAATTTGGAAATCACTCGAACCTATCTTAACCGAAAGGTCCACTTCTCCAATGACCATTTTACGAGAACCATCAAATGCTTTAACAACCATGCCATTATACCTCATCAGGGAGCCTTGATAAGAAAGTATTGCTACACTTGACTTTGGCAACACATTCAATGATGAGCCAGTATCAACCAACACATTGGACACAACGTCCTCCTTGCAATTCATCGAAATATAGAGTGCCAAATTGTGATTCATACCTTCCTCAGGAAGTTCTTCATCATAAAAGTTTAGATTTTTACAAGAAGTGATGTTGGCAACAATGTGGTCAAACTGATCCATAGTAACATTGTGTTCCACATAAGCTTGTTCCAACACTTTCTGCAAAAGCTTCTCTATATACCTCAGAATTCATTAGCAATGACAACACATAAGTTTTTTATGGTGTTTGAAGCAACAGCTCCACAACGTTAAATTCAGTTCTCCAAATCAGGCGGAACACCTCATCATCATCGTTAGTCTTCAACTTGCTGGATTCACCAGACTTGCATGTTGGAGCACTAACTGGATCAACTGCATGGATCTCTTCCTTCTTACCTACTGGCACATCTTCCATAGACTTTGGAAACACTAGACTAAAGAAATGATCAATACAGGTCACCTTCACTACATCCGCAATATTCACCACTGAGTATGCAACTGGGAGAGGAACCTCTTGACCATTCTCTATCATGGTGGCATAATACTTGTATGGCACAACTTTATCGGATGAGTAGGGGACGGGTCCCGCTAACCGTATAACCAGCGGCAATATCGATCTATTGACATTATTGTTGTTGCTGCTATCAAATAGAATAACTACCCGCTCATGGGTTTTGAATACCGGAACTATCAGATTCACATCATTTCCCCAATTCTGAGACTTGTTGATTTGGATAAGACCTTCATCCATTAGCCTTTTAATATCCTTATTGACAATTACGCACCCTCGAGGATTCACACAGCAAACTACACATCCGTCATGGTCATGTTCACACTAACTGACTAAGCATATATCCTTATGAATTTCCACCAATGATCCTTAGGGACTTCATAAACTCTGAATTCACCGAGACAATTGTTCACCATATTTACAAAGGCGTTGCCATGAGGAGCAACTGATTAGCTTTGACATTCAACACATTATCCTCAAAGGACACCATACCACTTTTAACCAGCTTTTGAACTTCATACTTCAGGGGATAACAGTTTTTTATGTCATGACCAGGAGCTCCCTATTGAAAAGTACAATGAAGATAAGGTTTGAACCATCATGGTAGTGGCTCAGGAATTTATGGAGGGTTCCTTGGATGGATAAGATTCTTGACTACCAAGAATGGATACAATTATGTGTATTTCATAGGAATAGGGTCAAAAAATACCTTCTTCCTCTCATAGTTTTGCTGATGACTGTTGTTATTGTTGTAGTTGGTTCGTTGTTGCGGTTGTTGTTGATGTTGTTGTTGAATCAAAATTGATTGATTGGTTGAGTTATTGGAAAAAACTGGGATTACTGTTTATACCTGGTGCTGATGTTAACGGGATTGAGAATATTTCCTCACGTGAGGCCTCTTCTGCCTCCATGTTGATTCTACGTTATTTTCTCCTTCCTTCTTCTAGGAGAAGCTACCACCATACTTCTTTCTTGTCGACGCTTCATCTTTGAATAAACGTCCTTCGTGGACTCCTTATTCCAATCTCATCCCCATGTTTACCATCTCAGAAAAATCATTGGGGTCACTAGCGATCATAGGTTCATAAGAAAATGAACTCAGCATCTTCAAGAATATGTTGGTCATCTCTTTTTCTTCTAAAGGCAGACTAATCTGGGCATCTAACTCCCTCCATCTTTGAACATATTCTTTGAATGTCTCCTTGTCCTTCTGAGACATCGACCTCAACTGATCTCTATCTGGATCCATATTAACATTGTACTTATACTGCTTGACAAAGGCTTCGCCCAAGTCTTTGAAAGTACGAACACTAGCATTGTCTAATCCCATGTACAATTTGAGTGCAACACCAGTCAGACTATCTTGGAAGTAGTGAATGAGTAGCTGATCATTATCAGTTTGAGTAGTCATCTTTCTAGCATACATGACAAGATGACTCAAAAAATCGGTATTCCCTTTGTATTTTTCAAAGTTTGGGACCTTGAATTTCACCGGAATTTTAACATTGGGGACTAAGCATATTTCATCAGTACTATTTCCGAATAAATCCTTCCCTTTTAGAGTCTTCAATTCCTTGCGCATCTCAAGAAATTGATCATTCATCTCATCCGTCTTCTCATAAGCATCTGGACCTTCAAACGACTCTGAGTGGTAAATGGTTTCCTTGACGCGAGGAAGAGTATGAATGATATGAGGAGGCATAGATAGGACCGGGCTAGATGCCGATAGAGAAGAAAATTTTGGCGCGTACCCTTTAGGTACAATGTTTGGTGGCGTTCCCCACGGGAGCCCAAGAGGCATAGCAGGCGCAAATTGGCTTGCAATGACAGGCACAAATAAAGAAGCAATCTATGAAATAACAGAGGAGGAGGAGTTGCAGGAGGCTGAAATGGTTGGTTCTGCGCAACTATCACAGATTCCATTAATGACGTGAGTCTGGAGATCTCATCCTTCAGCTCTCTATTTTCTTGCTCTAGATTCTCCATTCTTTTTAGTCGATTTGCTCGGGTGTTGTAGTGATGAGTCAGCTTGGCTGATACACAGAAGAAGAACTGATAAGACACCTGGCGGAAAAAACCTGTTATGCAAATGATGCATGAAATGAAATGTTTTTTTATTGTTTTTAATTTCAAGGAACATATGAAGTTTTATTTCCAAATCAATAATTATAATAATTCAATTGACCATAAAATATGTTTTCATTCATAAATTTTGGAAGGGTTACACTGAGTAAAATTTTAAAAACCAAAATACAAATACAAGAGAAAAGGAAAATTCCATCCTAAGGATCCTTAGCGACTGCATTAGATGATCTAGCCAAGGGAGTATATTTCCTTCGGATGCATCGAATCTCTGACTCAAAGGATGTCTTCATCTGAGCCTTCTCAAGGACAAGCTGATCAACACTCTTCTTCCAAGCACCAGAAGGCTGAGGAATACTAGAGGAAAATAAATCCTCCGACTCTTTCTGTCTCTTCATTGTACGCTCTTCAAGGATATCAATAAGTGCATCCTTATCTTTCGACTCAACCTGCAACTCCTCATGCTTTTGGCTCAAAGCATGGAACCGCTCTTCCCACAAGTCTTTCTCTTGCTTCATATTGGAAAGCGCGTCTTCCAATTCCTCTACGTCTTGGTTAGGGAGAGTTGATGGCTCAACCTCAACCATAGACATAGGTCTTTCACAAGCGTATGACATCTCCAGCTCCAAAGCTCTTTTCTTCACCCAAATTGTGTAAGCTTCCAAAGCTACACAGTTGCATGGACCAAGCTCGGATCTTCCTTTCCTATGCATATTGTGCCAAGCACGCACCATTATACTCTTCAAAAGTTAGGGATCTTTACCCTCATATTAGAATAAATGCTCTAACTGGACATTATTAGGCTTATCTCTCAAGGGGAACCCAAGTTGACGACGAGCCAAAGCAGGGTTATAGTTGATTCCTCCTTTTGTACCAATCAGAGGAACATTCGAGAACTCACCATAATTGTCAATAATATCCAAGCTACCCAATCCAGAATCATACCAAACAATATCATTATTAGTGAGAGACATAAGTCTTTGAGACCACCATAAACATTTTCGGTTCTCCAAGAAAGCAGGCGTCTGAGGGAAGTGCGAAATAAACCACTTGTATAGAAGGGGAACGCAACACACAATAGTACCACCATCTTTAGAATTCCTCAAATGCAAAGAGAAATACATATCACCCAACAAAGTGGGAACAAGGTTCTCAATCAAGAAAATTATAATGGCGTTAACATCAACGAAATCGTCAATGTTAGGAAACAAAGCTAGACAATAAATGAGCAATACAAAGATAGCGTCAAAAACGTCCATGCTACTGGCTTGAGCAAAAACAATAGCTCTACCAATGAGGAACTCAGAAGTCAACCCAAGAATACCTCCTTTCTTCACCAAATGAGCATCAATTTTAGATTTCTTTAGATGAAGAGATTCGACTATGACATAAGATCAGGGAATCTCCTCCAATCCACTAAAAGGTACCTTGTTAGATACGGGCATACCCAAGAGATGGGCATACTCTTTTAACATGGGCACAAGCTGATAATCGGGAAAAGTGAAGCCTCGATAAAGAGGGTCATAAAATTTCACCAAAACACTCAAAAGTCCTTCAACCACATCAGTGGATAATACGGACAAGAGCTTCCCATAACGTTGCTTGTAGTCCAAGGAATATAATACAAAGGATGACAACTTCCTTAACTCTTTCAAATTAGGACATCTGAAACTGTACTTCTTAGTGTTCCTTCGTCCGTAATCCATGGTCTTAAAATATTTGCAAACAAGACCTTAGTTTCCTTGAAATTTATTTTTCTGTGATGAATTTTATGATGCGCATGTATGCATGAATGCAACAATCACACGCAAATGGATCACACACAAGGCAGATACAAACAAAGGTTAAGGTATGGATCAAGTCATCATCAAGATCAATCATCCATTTTGGTGGATTTAGGTTTTCATCTTATCAACACCCAAGTTCCATCGATATTGATGAAACTGATCGGATCAACCAAGAATCAAAGGGTTTATTGTGAGTCACGAGCATGAAGTCGGGTTAAGAACCATCCCAAAAGAGTGTACTAAGGATAAAAACATGTAGATCATGTTCTAAAAAGTTCCCAGAGTTGTGATCCCATTTATCGGGTACTATAGGTTAGGATGACTGACTCATCAACCCATAGTATTCTCAAGAGAAACTCGCCTGAGTACAGTATCGTGTAACAATTGTTATCAAGTCTAGACTTGAATAGTCTCCACACTACGTCCTAAATAGGCCAAGTTGGGTTAAATGTTCTACGGTCCTCAGCTTCTCGGACTCCCAGGTCGAAAAAAGTAATGCATATCCAGGATTCACTCGTGTGATATTAATAATTCCAAGGGGGTCTCCACTGGGTAGATGGGTCTCAAGCAAACTCGTTAAGGACTACTTCCCAGGAGTCGAACATGACTATATCATCCTCCTATCTTAAATTGCACTAAAGTTTGGGTTAAAACTTATCTCACCATTTAGAGATCACCAAGCACAAAAGACAAATTATATCAAACAAATAATATATACAAACAAACATCAAATAAACAAATATATACTCAAAAAAGTAGGCTAAACCCACTGAGGAGTATTTCCCCAGCAGAGTCGCCACTTAATTTCTGTAGCGATAAATTCATGACCATCAAGCTATGGGTAAACTTGACGTCAGTGAAACCAGAGTTGCCACCGTGCTTTTATTATTTCCAAAGGAAAAAGTAAAAGTATGAACAAAACCAAAAGATAAGAAGTTTTCAAATCAAAACTAATAAAATATCAGAGATTACGGGTAATGGGGTTGGTTACATAAAGGGAAGGTGTTAACACCCAAAGTGTCCTTGGTACTCCTAGGGAGCCCTTTTTTGTGTGCAAGTGATTTGGTCTAAATGATGTTGGATAAAATATAAAGTGAGGGGATGAGAAAGAGAATTCTTTAATCATACTTTTGTGTTTGACAAGGCCTTCGATCTTATGCCTACGCACCAACATAAAAATAAGGGATTAAAACCCCATAATACCTGGTAAAAATTTCAAAGTTGGTGAATTGATTTTAACAAACGTTTAACAAGAAAAGGCACAAAAGGCCAAATATTTTAATTGGGTTATTAGCTCTTTTGGTCTCTTTGAAATTAAAATCAATATGGTTAAGTTTATTTACAAGTTTAATTTAAGAAAAGGTTTAAAAATTCATTAGCATAAGGCCAAAGATTCTAATCACTAAAACATGTCTAAGTTTGAAATCACAAGCAAAGAAAGTTTTTAGATAAGAGAGAGAGATTTTGAAATTTAGGAAGTGGGAGGTGATGCATGGAGTATCCTACATACGAAATTAAAAGTTAAGAGTTGAAAAGATCTGACCAATGGGATGCAATCCAACATACAAGAATGTCATATAGAAACCCATTTTCCTTTGGACTTCAACAAGCAACAAGCATAAGCAATATCCAAGCAAACCATATGAAGACCAAGGCATCAAATAAAGATAGTCATAATGTCCAAGCAAGCACTCAAATAGGTGGCAGTCTACAATATCTTCCAATGTATCAGATGAAATATTCCTTGATCAACTCAGAACAATCATCAAACATAAACAATGATAACAATATAACAATAAATCCCAGAGATAGTGTGACAGATGAATCAAAGGCACTCAAGGTTTTGCATCAGATGAAAGGCACAATCAAAAATAGCTCAATCTCAAATGATGGCATTGGCTAAGTCCAAAAGTTCAGATAAAAGCCAACAGTCCACCAAGATGTTTTTTTGGGGTTTTTGTTGTTATTAGGTGTTTTAAGGTCTTAAGACCATAAACAAAGCAAAGACAAACAAACAATATATACAATCACAAGATATGGCTCAAATGAGGAAAGTGAAAATGACTTGAAACATAAACAAGTTGCATGAAATTTAAATGGCAATGAATGATAAAGGTACTAAAGTTTAAAGTGCATAAGGTAAATGACTTGAAAGTAAATCAACATTAATCAAGAAGTTAGTTAATGGTTAGTCAAATGTTAGTGAGGAGTTTTAATTGATTAAGTCATTCTTTAGAGAACACTCAACCATTCATTCACAAGTATGAATTCTTGAACCAAGACATCATCCATGAGAAGAGCTCAAACTTGGAAAAATCAACAAGTATGCCACTAGCTCTCATGAATGGAAAAAAGGTCAAGTTTCCACACAATTCCATGAAGAATGGAAGACTTACAATCCCGCTTACAAGAATGTTATTCCGTGAGGGGACAAATTAAGCTTTATGTTAAGCAATCGTAATTGGACTTATGTAGAAGTCACAACTATCTAAGGCCGAGCAATAAAAATATAGGTATTAATGCATGTTAGAAATTTGGTACAAAGAACCAAACTCCTAAAACATACCACACACAAAAAGAAATGGGAAGGACCTATCTTAGTTAGACTTTGTTGATTCATCTGACATAGGGTCATTGATGAATCAACTAGCATTTAGACACTAGCGAAATTATTGGTCAATGATGGATTGGGAAAGAATAGGGATGAAGATGAAGAGAGAATGGGAAATAGAAACCCAAATTGATCATGGGAGGAATTTCATCTAATCAATACTATCCATTCATTTTGGGAAATGAAATGTAAATTTCGTCAATCCCATAAATTCAATGGTATTGGTCAAATAAAAGTCAAATCAACCATGACCAAGGCCAAACAGAAAGTTAAACATCACAAGACCATAAAAATGGCTCAACATAATTTTTAGACAATTATTCAATTAAAAATCAAATTAAAAATGAATTAAAATGCATTTTAAAATGGACAAAACCTCAAATTCCTTCAAAACACCAAATAAATAGCCAAGGGAATTATCCTAGGTCAAACAAGGTCAAAGGACCTTAGACAAAAAAATTCATAATTTTTGTAAAGTCAGAAGTATTTTAAAATATTTAAAAATAAGTCAAAAGTCATTTAATTCATGAAAAATATCAAAATTAATCCAAAAAATGATTTTAATTCAATATATAGAAGAGGAAAATATTTAATGATTTTTGGTGAAAGTCTCATATTTTTTGGATTGAAAATGAAATTAATATGAATTAAACAAAATAAATGGATTAAATGAAAAATTAGAATAAAAAAAGAAAATAGAAAAAACGAGGGCCATCAGATCTCCCTCATTAATTGAGGTGCTAGATCTGATGGTCAAGCGCGCGTTATCCACCATAGTCTTTTGTCAATGCATCACATGGTTGGTAATCAAAACAGATGACTAAGATTAAAACATTTCAAACAGATCAAATGGTCAGGATGCATGCTAGCATACCACCGAAGCCCTAACTTCGGTTTACTTCTCAGGTGGACCTCACCAGATTGGTCCATCATTAACCATCAAGAGAATGAAAAGTACGCACTCTATTTTAAAGAGAAAAAGCTCAGAAGCTCGAATATGGCCTCAATTTTTTCTAATTCCAAATAAATAGGTAGGACTTCAAACAACCAATAAACAAGAAGAATGGTGGAGAATTGAGAGAGAATTGAAGGCTTGAAGTTTGCAAAAATCACCTTCAGGTTGCAGTGATTTGGCTGGATCTTGACGCAACTTCAATTGGTTCTTCTTCCTCATTCTTGTAGTGATCAATTGAGATGAAAATGACTATGAATCGTTGGAGTTTCAATCCCAAAACAGAAGGGGAATTCAAACTCGATTTAAAAGAAATCTTCAAGAAATTCTATGGATTAGGGTTCTGATTTTGCTTAGCAAGGCTTGTGTAAGGTGTGTGTATCATTTCTGAAACAATGCACTTGTATCTATAAACTATGGAATTCAGTTTTCCATTTGAAAATTGACCAAAAATAGCACAGTTGTGCATGGGTGCATGGGCATTGAATTAGGCCCAACCAATGATGCAATCCACTTGCAATTCGTGTGATATTGATACTGAAGTCATTACATAGAATCATACAAAAGGAATTAATCACTTGAGTGCAAAAGATTCCAAAACAAACCCAATAAAGGAACCATACGCAAGTCCCTCAATTCTTGTCCAAACGAAGTGATCTTGGATGCTTTGCAAATGTGGCATCAAGGGGAAGAACTTTTATGTTGAAAACGTTTCCATTTGGAGTTTGGATCATGATTAATTTTGAGGTGGAAGTTGGAGAAAACAGACATGGTTGAAAATTTTCTGAGTACAAAGTCAAATGACCACTTCTTCCACCTTGAATAACTTTTGCTACAGGATTCAAATGAAAATGGTTACTTAACCAATGTTGTATCTATTCCATTCCTCTTTAATTTGGTCAAATATTTGACTTCATTTGGATTTGGCGTGAGGGAGTTATGGATTTTAGAAGTTGAGGGAAATTGTTTGTTCAATGGTAATGGCCCAAAATGACCTATAATATTTCCTCTTGGCACATTCCCTTGAAAGTTGAATTTGACATTTCTAAAAGAAAAAAAGTTGGATAAGAAATCTATAAATTTATCATGAAATTTGGATGGCCTTCATATCATAAATATTGAGAAAGTTATGACCCTTTGAAGTTGACCTTCTAACTACGACACAGACAAAATGACCTATAATCTTTCACCATAAAAGCTGACTTTCCAATCAAAAATAGATCTTGATGCCATCATGGAAGCTGTTTGGAATGTTATAAAGAGTAACGTTTCTCTTAGAATAATTTTCATATGTCAAAAATTGTAGGAGATAGGGTCTAGGGAACCTCAGTTTTGACCAGTTGACTTTCTCTAGTCAACCTCTTTGAACCAACTTGAAAACTTGAAGTTCTATTGAGCTTTGGGGATCATATAGAACCATATATGCTTTATATGATGTACAATTAAGTATACCTTGAAATATTTTACCAATTGTTGAATAAACTTGCTGAGGAAGTCACACAAGATAACTAGATGACTTAGGGCTTCCAAGGAAAACAAGCTTCAAACTCTTGATGAATTCTTGATCAAAATGACAAATAAAGAACATGGCGATCCATATATGATTATTAGAAATAATTTTGAACCTTTCCTTGATTTATATCTTTCCATGAGGGTCTCAAACCCTAGATGTGAGCTTGATAGGGCACAAGTGGATGCACACACTACCTACAAAAGAAACAAAGCTATACATAGACATATTTTTGGAATTTTGGTCAGTAAACAACAAAAAATAAATAATGATACAATAAAATGTACTTGGTGATCTCCCCCAATGCAAACCCAATGAATGAGGGGTAAGGAGGACGCCAATGTGTGATCCCAAAGCCAATGCAAATGATTAGATAGCATGAGGGATCTTAGGGTCAAAATTGGGGTCTTACACTTACCATCCGATCTTTCGAATTTACATGACGTGTTCCATGTATCACAACTTCAGAACTATATTCATGATCCATCTCATGTGATTAGGATGAATGATGTGCAAGTGAGGAACAACCTTATGGTTATTTGGAAATTAGAGAAGCTGAGAGGAAAAGAGATTGATATAGTGAAAGTGATTTGGGGATGTCATACCTTAATTTTTAACCCTAATATCCCATATCTCATTTGAATCATTACACACAAACAAGATCACATCTTGGTCCTTCCCTCTATCCACCTTTGGATTTGCTTCTTGGTCCTTAATTTTATTGTGCAAGGTAGGGATTTTCAATCAGTAGAGTCTTAAAGTTTTGTGGCTTACTTCTCAAAGAAAGTCAAAGGTTCATCAGTTTACTTCCATGCCTTCTTCGATAAGAAACCTTAAGATTTGAGCAATTTAATTAAGGGGAAATAAAGGACACAATATTTTGAGTTCATATGATCATCTATGTGCTTTGAAATGCAAGGGAAGTCCAAGTACACAAGCTTGTTCTAAGAGGTTTGACCAAAAAGTCAACATTTTGAACAAGGTTCCAAGGATCACAACTCCTTCAATTCTCAACATTTTTTAATGCTTCATTTTGCATATGAGTCTTATCAACATCCTTTACAACTTCTCTTTACATGAAAAGAGTCAATTATTCTTAGAGGATCATCAAAAGTTTGGAGACATTATAGGTCATTTGTGGACTTTGTGAAATTTGACTTATTTCCAACATATGAGGCTAATTGTTTTGCACAATATAATTTATGATACTCTATAAAAAAGTTCTTCAAGTATCAAGGAAAAAATATTCTTGGAAGGCCATGGAATTAATAGAAACATTACATGTCATTTTTAGCCCTGAAGCACTCAAATTTTTCTAAGTTAGGTGATCCGTTTTTCATGCCAACTTCAACAAAACATAACTTTATCCTCAAGCATCCAACTGTAACCTTTCTTGGCACATTATAATCATGGCCATGATGTTAACATATTACAAAAAGAATTGGATCTAAAGCCTCTTGATAAGGATGCCCCATTGGGTTGAACATGGTGACTTGTAACTGAAGAAATCACCATTGCCCGAAATTTGAATATAACTAATCTCAATTTCAAGACAAATTAGCATGTGTTTTGGACCTAAACATGTTTAAACAAGTCTCCAGAAGTTAGTTAACGCTTAAAACACATCATTTCGCTGTGTTTTGATGAGTTTTAAGTCACACTTTTCTGACATTCAGATGAAATTCTTTTTACACGAATTCAGCTCGATTCCACGCGTATTTGAATCCAAACGCATTCCCTATAAATAGAGGAAGCTACTACACTCACTTGCATGCTTTTGATAGCCAATAAACCCCTGCTTTAACGTTAAATGTTTAGAGAAAATTCAACTAGCGTGTTTTGAGTTTCAACTTATTTCAATCAAATTTCTTGATTCCATTAGCATCTTCGGCATCCTCTAAAACATTTTCAATAATTCACAATCTCTAAGACCTTCTGAAGTGCTCTAACCAGATCAAGCTTCCTCATCTTCTGATCACCATCTAGATAAGGTAGTTCTGAGCATTATTTAAACTCAAACAAGTTATCACAATGTAGTCTTCCACTCTCTGATGCTTCCCCTAACTTATCTAGTGTTGCTTATTTCTGAAACTTCTATGAAATTTCATTTGCTCAGTTTATATACATCAATTTGGAGCATGAGGTTGAATTCAGGATGAGAAGATGATCATAATGGTGGTGGTCTCGTGTTCTGGATTTACCAAACGATGAAGCTCCGGTGAGAGCTCACCGGAGAAGATGACCGGAGTGTTCTAGGTCATCTGAGTTTGTCCAGACATGTTGGACATTTGAAATGTTCTGATTTGTTGGATTTGAATTGGATTATGTGTGTTGTTTACAACGCATTCCATCGTGCATCCTAACATGTGGAGTGTTGGATTTGCCACGTCAATTAATGAGGTGTCATCCAACGCTCCGTATTTTTTTTTCTAATTTTAATTATTTTTCTTGTATTATTTTTAATTTCTTTTTCTTTTAAATTTCCTAGTAATTTCATTTTTCGTCCAAGAAATCCCAAAATAATTTCTAAAATTCTCTTTTATTTTTCTTCATCTTTTTTTTTTGTTTTTTCACATTTTATTTCACTGATTTTCTATTTTTCATGAATTTTCTCTTTTATCCCTTGTTTTAATTGGTTTAAAAATAATTTTATGCATTTAAAAATTCTGAAAAATAACAATTACATGTTTCTCATATAATTTCTGACCTTCCATAATTTTCTTTGCCATTTATTTGGTGTTTTGCAGGACTTTATGTATTTTTCATTTTTATTCTATTTTAAAATTCATTTAAACAATACTTTTGGTGCCTTTTATTTCATTTAATTTCATTTTATGTTTGTGTGACCTTGTGAACTTTTGTGTGAAAATATTGCTCCCTTTTCATCTATCAGAGTTAGTGGCATACTTTTTGATTTTATCAAAGTTGGAGTCCTTCTCATAAATGATGTATAGGTTCATATTTTCATGCTTATGGGTGAATAGTTGAGTGTTCTCCAAAAAATTACCAAAACATCTATCATTTTTGCTTTCTAACACCATGTACTAACATTTTTACTTGTATTAACTTTTATTACCAAGTCATTTACTTCATGCTCTTTTACTTTATGCCATTTACTTTATAGTTTATGTTTAGAATTTCATATCATATTGTTTGTGATTATGTCATTTGTTTTTTTTTTGTCCATTTGGACTTTACTTTCATATCTTTGTGAATAAAACATTAACAAGAAAAACCAAAAAAAGAAATTTGGTTCTCCTGACTCATGGACTTGTGGTTACTATCCTTAGCAATGTTATGGAGTTATAGACTTAAAATTAGTATCTTGATCCTTGTTTTGGGACTTGTGATTTGAGACCTTAGGATTCATCTGGTATGTTTGAATATGAACTTCTTTTGGAGACTTGGTTGAGTTACTTTGGTTTCATCTGATACGTGGATTATTATTTGCTAATGTGGCTTGCTTGAGGCTTAATCCAAATGAAGGAATTATTGCTTGACTTATGTCATGAGGCTTGCTATTTCTTGGCAAGATCTTTCGTCCCTAGCTTTTATTTTATGCTCTAGGATAGTCTCTTCTTCTCCTCCCTTTCTTTAATTTTCAAAATCTTCTCTTTTTTTTAAAACCTTCTTATTTTAAACTTGAACCACTTTCTCAATAAACCTTGACTCTTGTCAAGATATTTTCAAAACTTTCTTAAGAAATTATAACTATTTCAAAAGACCTAAAAAATGCATAACTATTTAAATCATTTTGTGCCATTTGTGCACTTTTCCTTTTAAAACTTTTATCAAAGTTTAGACATGAGTCATTTCCATAGTTGAGATATAATTCTCCTATCTCCATAGTATTGATGATAATTATTTTCCATCCAAGAGAGCTAGTGGCATACTTGTTGTTCTTTATCCAAGTTGGAGCCCTTGTCATGATGATGTAAAGATCTCATACTGGTGGATGACTAGTTGAGTATTCTCCTTAAAATGAAAAAAATGTATTTTTATTAAAAATAAATGAAAACAAACATCTTTTTTATTTTTACCATGAATTATGAGGTTTCGATCATCCATTGCGCTTTGTTGGTACGTAGGCATGAGACTTCAAAAGGTTCTGGCAAACACAAAAATCATAAAAAAAATATTTTATTTTCCTATCTCTCCAATCTTTTGCAATCAATACCCATTTTCAAACCAAATGGCACATTTTAAAATAGGTTCCCATGGAGTACCATGGTTTTTTAGGGTTCTAATACCTCGCCTTTGCATAACTAACCGTCAAACCCTTGTTCTCTTTTTATTAGTTTTTGTCTTAAAGCTTCTTCGGGTTATGTTCGTTCTTTTTCCCTTTTACTTTGGAAACAATAAAAGCACGGTGGAGACTCTTGCTTTGTGAGTTAAGTTAATCAATAACTTAATCTCAAAAAATTTATCGCTACAGAAAAGTGCCGACTCTATTGGGGAGTAGTCCCTAAGGGGTTAAGCCAATCTTTGTTTTTGTGCATATATTATGTTTGTTGTTGTTTGTTATTGTTTGTTTTGTATGGTGCTTAGTGATCTCTGTGTGGCCCGAGATGGAGGACCATAGAAACCTGAACCCATCTTGGCCTTTTTAGATGTAGTGTGGTGGTTATTCAGGTGTAGACTTGAATTAGTAGTTATGCGATACTACACTCGGGCGAATTTCTCTTGAGAATATTATTGGTTGATGAGTAGTCATTTAAGCCAGTAATATCCAAAAGATGGAGTTATGACTCTGGGAACTTTTTAGAACCTTGCTCTATAGGTGATTATACCCTTAGTACATACATTTTGGGTTGGTTCTTACCCTTGGATCCATGCTCGTGACTCATAACCTTTGGACCTTGCTTGTGCTTTGTGTGATCTTGTTTGTGATTATTGCATCATACATTCATTGCATTCATAAGAATTTTTCTCAATTTTCAAGGAATTTAGAGACTCTCATTTCAAACATCGTAGATATTTTGACCATGGATATTGGAAGAAGGAGCACTCGGAAATACTGATTCAGATGTCCTGATCTCATGGAATTAAGGAAGCTAGCATCTTTTATGGATGATCCCAAGGATTTCAAAGACTGTTTTGGGAGTATTTTATCTATTTTATCTACTGATGTTGAAGATGCTCTTATTTGTACTTCGGTTCAGTTTTATGATCCTATTTATTGGTGCTTCACTTTCCCCAATTATCAGTTGATGAAATTTCTTTTAGTAGGGTGGAAGGAATTCTTGAGTCTCGAGTTATTGCTGAAGCCATTCACCTGAAGAAATCTGACGTATATGCCAATCTTACTGTCAAAGGAGGAATCAGAGGGTTGAGAAAGCCTTTTCTTTTGCTAACGCTAGTAGCGTGGTGGCATTTAAGACTATTCCTTCCTTACTCTTATATGGTTTGGTCTTGTTTCCCAACATTGACAATTTTGTTGATGATAATGCTATAAGGATCTTCTTGATTAGGAACTCGGTTCCAACTTTTCTCGGTGACACTTATTTCTCCATTCATCATAGGACTTCTAAAGGAGGTGGAACTATTTTTTGTTGTGTGCCTTTACTGACAAGTGGTTTATTTTACACTTGCCATAGTCTCCTATCCTCAACAAAAACAAAGGTTGTTTAAGGTGGTATCAAAGGCTTACAACCCTCGCCAATGATGACATATCTTGGTATTCTTCTGTTTACGACGGCATTGAGATTATTGATAGTTGTGGGGAGTTCTCTAATATACCTCTTCTTGGTACACAAGAGGGAATCAACTACAATCCGGCTCTAGCACGACGTCAACTCCAGTTCGCCATGAAGGACAAATCTAATATCACTTTGTTAGAAGGTTTATTTTTCCAGGAAGGGAAAGACACTCAAGGGTTGAAAGCTAGGATGATACATGATTGGAAAAATGTTCATAGGAAAGATAAAAATGAGCTTGGATTGAAGAATTGTATTGATTTTAAGCCTTACACTAGTTGGGTGAAGAGGAGAGCAAAAGAATTCAAAATGCCATACTCTTATGAAAGACCTATGTCCTTAGTAATGGTCAAATCGCCCACTATTAAAGGCATAAGGAGTTGCAAGAGGCTTTGAATAGGATGAAGCAAGAGAGGGATGATTGGGAAGACAAATTTCACACCTCACACCTTGAGAAAGTTGAATTGTAGAAGTAGTTGAAGGAAAAGGACGAATCGACAGAATTACTTGAGCAACATGCTATGAAGACATCAACAGACAAAGAGGATTTATTTTCCTCTAAGAGTTCATCATCTACTCATATTCCTACTTTCGGGGTTTGGAAAGGCATTGTAGACCAACTCGTGATAGAGAAGGATGCTATGAAAACCAACTACGAAAGAGAGATTAAAAGGTTTCATAAGAAGTATCAGTTAGGAGTTGGATCGTCATCGAACATGATTTCATAGAGCTAGATCCTTTCCATTTATAATCATTGAAATTGTATTTCTGAATTTAATCCTTTACATTATTAATAAAATGATACTTTCAGTACCTCAAAATCTGTTATTCCCATTATATGTTTGCAATTATTATCTTAAAGTTCCTTGAAAAATAATAACAATAATAACATTCACATTTGCATTTGCATATCATGCATCATGTTGCATATTTGTGTAGTGGTAATTTTTTTTTAGATTAAGATATTGATTAACTTGACTCGCAAAGCAAGAGTCACCACCGCGCTTTTATTATTTCCAAATGGATAAGAGGTAAACGTACAAACAAAACCCAAAGAAGTTTTAAAACAGAACTAAATAAAAAGAGAACAAGGGTCTGGGAGTTAGTTATGCAAAGGGAATGTATTAACACCCTAAACATCTATGGTACTCCATGGGAACCTCTTTGAAAATATGTACATTTTGGTTTGAAAAAGGGTGTTTATTGTTAAAATATTGGAGAGATGGGAAAAGAAGTTTATTTTCTTTATTTTGATGTTTTCCAAGACTTTCGAAGTCTCGTTCCTACGTACCAACAAAGTGCAATGGAGGATCAAAACCTCATAGTTCTTGGTAAAAATAAAAAAGGGAGTTTGTTTGGATTTATTTTTAATGGAAAGGCTTTTTTGTCATTTTAAGGATAATACTCAACTAATCATCCGCCAGTATGAGAACTTTGCATCATCATGAGAAGAGCTCCAACATGGATAAGGATTGACAAGTATGCCACTAGCTCCCACAAATGGAAAAGAATTATCATCAATACTATGGAGATAGGAGAATTATAACTCATCTATGAAAATGAATCATGTCTAATGCCTTTAGAAAAACCTTAAAAAGAAAAATGCACAAGGGCACAAAATGGTTTGAATGAGTTAGGCCTTTTTTAGTCTTTTGAATTTGGTCTAAATATGATTAAGATGGATTGACATTTATTAAGAAAAATGTTTTTTAAAATCACTTGACAAAAGTCAAGGTTTATTGATAAAAATGATTCAAGTTTAAAATCAAGAATGTTTTTTAAAAGATGGAGAAGATTTGAAAATATAAGAAAGGGATGATAAGAAGAGATTATCCTAAAGCATAGATTAAAAGCTAAGGAGGAAAGATCTAACCAAGAGATAGCAAGGTTTATGACATAAGACAAGTAATAATTCCCTCCTTTAGATTAAGCCTCAAGCAAAAGTCTCAAGTTACAATCCCAAAGTTAGGATCAATATCCTAATTCTAAGTCCATAACTCCACAATGATGCCACGGATAGTAACCATAAGTCCATGAGTTAGGAGAAATAAGTTTCCTTTTTTTCAGGTCTTTATTATTAGTATATCTTCTTTACAAAGATATAAAGGAAAGGTCCAAATGGGCAAAGAAAGAAATGACATAATCACAAACAATATGATATGGAATCCTAAACATAAAGCATAAGTAAATGACATAAAGTAAATGTATGAAGTAAATGACTTGAAAATAAAAGTTAATACAAGTGAAGAGTTAGTAAAAGATGTTAATGAAGATGAAAAGATGTTTTCGCCATTTTTTGGAGAACACTCAACTATCCACTCACAAGCATGAAAATATAAACCTATACATCATTTATGAGAAGGGCTCTAACTTGTCATACAACACCATGAGGAATAGGAGACTTACAATATCACTTATAAAAATGCCATTACCTTTGGGACTAATTTAGCGCTATGTTAAGCAATTGTTATTGGACTTATGTAGAAGTCACAACTATCTGAGGTCGGTGAATAATAATGTTTGTGTTAATACATGCTAGTGAAATGATATGCAAATTATTCTCCTAAAGCTATGACACACAAAAAAGAAAGAACGGGAATGATCAAGCACAAAGGCTAGGAGGATGTTCCATTGTGATCCTCTTCTCATCCCGAATTCAACCTCATACTAGAGTTTCATTTTTTGGTAAATTCAAGACACGAGACCACCACCATTGTGATCCTCTTCTCATTCCGAAGTCAACCTCATACTCCAAATTCATTTATGTGAAATGAGAAAAGGGAATTTCAGAGAAGTTTCAGAAACAAGCAAACCACGAAAAATTAAATTAAATGATGAACACGATCAATTAACACCAGATAAGTTAGGAGAAATCATCAGAGAGTGAAGGACTACATTGTGGTAACTTGTTTGAGTTTAAATGATGCTCAGAACTACCTTGTCCAGATGGTGATCAAAAGTTGATGAAGCTTGATCTGGTTAGAGCGTATCAGAAGGTCTCAGATCTTGGGAGTTATTGCAAAAGTTTCAGAGGATGCCGATGGAGCTAATGAAATCAAGAAATTGGATTGAAACAAGCTAAAACTTAAAACACGATAGTTGAATTTTCTGAAAACATTTCAAGTTGTGGTAGGGGTTTATTGGCGCTCCAAAGCTTGCAAATTAAGGAAATAGACTTCTCTATTTATAGAGAATGTGTTTGGATCCAAATACACGTGGAAGTATGTAAAATTCGTGAAAAACGAATTTGATCCAAGTGTGTGAAATGTGTGACTTGAAACTCATCAAAACTAAGCCAAATGATGTGTTTTAAGTGTCAATTAACTTATAGAGACTTGTTAAAACATGTTTAGCACTAAAACACTTGCTAATTTGGATTGGAATTGAGATTAGTCATGATCAAATTTCAGGCAATGGTGATTCCTTCAGTTCCAAGTCACCTTGTTCAACTCAATGGGGCATCCTACTCAAGAGGTTTTTTGATCCCATTCTTTTTTCAATGTGTTAACATCTAGGACAAGAATACAATGTGCCAAGAAAGGTTTCATTTGTATGCTTGAGCACAAATTTATGGCATGTTGAAGTTGGAATGGAAAAATGGATATGTACCTTAGAAAAATTTGAGTGCTTCATGACTGAAAATGACCTATAATGTCCCAGTGAATTCCATGGTATTCCAAGCATAATTTGACCTTGGTCCTTGAAGAAAACTTGTAGATGGAATCACAAATCACATTGTGCAAAAATAATTAGCTCCATATGTTGGAAATTGAAGAAGTTATGGTCCAAGTCACTATGTCAACAAATGAACTATAATGTCTCCAAACTTTTGATGATACTCCAACCATAATTGGCTCTTGTAGTTTAAGGAGAAGTTGTAGAGGATGTTAAGAATAGTCATATTGATAAAGGGGCATTAAAAAATGTTGAGAATTGAAGTAGTTGTGATCCTTGGAACTTTGACTTCAACATGTTGACTTTTAGGTCAAACCACTTGGAACAAGCTTGTGTATTTGGACTTTCCTTGCACTTCAAAGAACATGGGTGCTCATATGAACTCAAAGTAAAGTCTCTTTGATTGCCTCTTAATTAAATTGCTTAAAGCTTGAAGTTGCTTATTCAAGAAGGCATGGAAATAAACATAAGAACCTTTGACTTTCCTTTAGAAGTAAGCAACTAAACTTTGAGATGCTCTTGTTTTAAGAAGCCCTACATTGCATAATAGGCTTAAAACATACTTTTGGTACTTTATTAGTGTTTAGATAAGCATTGAATCAAATAAATACAAAGGTAAAACAAATCAGCAAAGAGGTGCTTGGTGATCCCTGCAAGAAGCAAAACCAAAGATGGATAGGGGAAGGACCAAGATGTGACCTTGCTTGTGTACAAAAAATGGAAAATGAGATGTGGGATGTTAGGGTTAAAAATTAGGCTATGACAGATGCCCCTATTTAAGTTTTTTTCAATTTGGAGATATGAAGGTTGAAATCTTCGTCTCAACAAGATTGGAGAGACTTAAATATTAAAGACTCAATTTTTGGCCCTAAGATACCGCGAGATGTTTATAATATGACATGAATGCAAACAAGGATCTATGTGGGGAATATAGCGCCACAAGAGACAAAGAATTGCTAGAGAAAATAGGGGAGTGAAATTCCGCAGGGGATCACAAATTTTGAAAGGGGTACCCAGTTGGGGACAAACAAAGCTCCACAATGGGAAAACAAGAACTCGAGAATAACCAATGCATGGTTAGAAAATGAGTCAAAGACCCATGGGGAAGACTTATCAAAGCAAGACTTCGTCGGGGAAAAGCAAACATTAAAAAGGAGGGAAAATCCCAACTTCAATATGAGAGGAATATTACCTAACTATCAGCTAAGTCATAGCTTAAAAAAGGTAATAATCTCAAAGTAGAATGATTACCAACTATCAGCCAACTGGTAACTTAACTAAGGTAACCAATCAAAGGTAAAAGGAATATTACCTACTATCAGTCGAGTGATAACTTAACAAAGGTAATAAGCTCAAAGAAGAATGATTACCAACTGTTGGTTCTATGTGTTGGCATCAATTTTGGTAAAACCTAGAGTTTTCACAAGTTGTCACAAGTGTTGTCTTGACCTGAGATATCAGGTTCCTGCAGGGTGTTTAAATAAAGGTTGTGGAGGATTTAGCTGAGATGTCAGACCCGATGTCAAGACATTTGTATACAGAACATTCAGTCCGAATGTTATGTATTTTTTGATTGCGCTTTTCATGCTAATTTGTGTGTGATTGATGAGGAGATTGAACGCGCCATTCGAGCAGTAATTAAAACCAGATTGAATTATTTTCCAATAAGATAAGATTAGTTGTTAAGAAGATATGATAGGAAAATAGATTTAGGGTTTTATGATGTCTAAGCCCATTCATAAGCTTCTATTTAAAGGGCATGGAAAACCTGGTTTTAACACACAAGAAATAACGAACGAAATAGTGAGAGAGAATAAGGGTTTAATCTTGTGTGAGCGTGTGTATTGTGAGCCATTCATTCATCCATTGATGATTGAATTGGACTGACTTTTATGTTGTAATTTGTCCACTCTAAGCTTTGAAGCTTGAGTGTGTGTTTACTTGATTGAAGCTTTTAAGCAAAATCAAGTATGTGTTCTTGAAGAGTGTCTTCTTTCATTGTAATATTTGTTTTTACATCACTGCTGTGATTGAGGCAGAGTGAGTAGGATCTCTTATCTAAGAGGTCTTAGATAGAAGTCACACGGGTAGAGATTAGGTGAAAATACTCTAACTTGAAGTTGTTTACTGAGAGTCTTTGAACTAATTCTGTTTAGTGGATTTCCTTCCTAGCTTGGTAGCCCCAAGACGTAGGTTAGTTTGCACCGATCTGGGTCAACAATTGCTTGTGTCACTTGAACTATTGTTCTTTATCTTTTATCCTGTTTATATTGTTCAAATATTAGTGTCGTGACATTACCTTCGACATCTCATATCTGATACCAGAATTTCACCAACTACCAACCAAGTGGTAACTTAACAAAGGTAACCAATTAAAGGTAAAAGGGACATTGTAAGACCCCAATTTTGACCCTAAGATCCCTCATGGAATTTCATCATAAGCACTAGCATTGGGATCATACCTTGGCATCCTCCTTACCCCTCTCTCACTGGGTTTATTTTAGGGAGATATCACCAAGCACCATGTGATTGTATCATACTTGTATATTATCATTTTACTAACCAAAATACCAAAAATACGTTTTTGCATTTGCCTAACTCTTTTGTAGGCAGGGCATGATCACATTGATTTATCATGTTCATATCTAGGGTTTGAGGCCCTCATGACAAAGAGCATGAATAAAGATTGATACACAATGTCTCTAAGCATCACATATGAGTCCCATTTATCTATACATGTTATATTGATCAAGTTTTCTTCAAGAGTTTGGAGGTGATTTGCCTTGGAAGCCCTAATTTGACTAGGTATCTTGAGTAACTTCTCCAACAAGCCATCTCAACAATTGATCAAATTTCTCAAGGTACACTTAAAAATTCATCATCTTATGCATATATGATCTACCATGAGCCTATAAAGTCAAGAGAATTGAAGGTTAGTCAGTTGGTTGATGGTGGTTGGCCAGATGAATTCATCTGATAAAAACTGGGCCTTCCTAGGCCCTATCTCCTACAATTTAAATCATATGAAAATTATTCCAAGAGCAACGTTACTCTAAATTATATTCCAAACAACTTTCATGTTGAGACCTAGAGCTAGTTTTTCTTGGAAAATCATTTTCTATGTTAAAACATTATAGGTCATTTTGTCTAAACCCTAATTTGAAAGTCAACTTCCCAAGACCGTAACTTACTCAATTTTTAAGAGATGGATGATTTCCAATTTGAAAAATCCAATTCAAGATGTCTACTTCAACTTTTATGTTTGGAGTGAGAGCTAATTAAACTTTTATGAACATGTGATATGAGGATACATTATGGGTCATTTTTTACCTATACCATTAAACAAGTGATTTGTCCAAACTTCAAAAATGCATAACTCTATCATTCTAAACTCAAATGACATGAAAATTGTGACCATTTTGAAGGTCTTTGAAATAGCTACAACTTTTATGAATATACTTCTCTCATTTGAAGCTCACCTAAAAACTTAAGCAAGGTGGAATATTGAGATATATGGCTTGACACTTAGAAAATGTTTCAACATGTTAAAATTTCCAAACTTCCACATTAAAATTCACCATGATCCAAGATCCAAATGGAAAAGTGTTCAACATAAAACTTGTTCCCCTTGACCCATGATTTCCAAAGAACCCAAGTTCATGCATTTTGGATGAAGTTTGCTAGGTCTGCGCATGGCTTTAACAGAGTTGCACCATTGGAGGAAATCAAATGTCCAAAACACCATTTAACATTGCTTTGCCAATCAAGCATCATTTAAAGTTCAGTACAGTTGCAATTGGATCAAAATGGATTGCTTCATGGAACTGTACACGCCCATGCAAGCTTATGCATCATATTGCCAAATTTAACAAATTTTTAAGTGTGCAATTATGAATCCCAAATGCTATAAATACAAGGCCTCTGAGCTCAATTCAAAGACACCTTGCGCGCCAGCTTTGCCCCTCAATTGAAAGCCTCTCATTCTAAAGGAAAACCTGATAATTTTCAATCTAAAAATTGAGTTTGAATCTCAACTGTTTGGAGATTCAAGAACTCCAGGATCGAAAGCCTTGCACCATTGCTAACCACTCCCTTCAAGCTTCTCAAGTGTGATCAGATCGTGTTTGAAGCAAGCAACTTCGAGTTTTGCACATCATTGAAGGTAATTTTCAAAAAACTTCATCTCTTTGATTCTGACTCAATTCTCATCAATTCTATTGGATCTTTGGTTGTCTAAAGTCCTACCAATGTAGGCAAGAAGATTAAGTTGCTTAGAGGTCAAATCGAAGCAACTCAATTGACACACCTCTAAGTTCAACTCCTCATATCTTTCTATATATGTGGAGTTAGTTAAAATTGAGGAAGATTCGTCCTCTACGCCATTTTTTCTTTTAGATCATGTCCTCCTTTTTTATTTTGGTGATGGTTGAAGGTGGACCAGTCAGGTGAGGTCCATCGAAGAAGAAGACCGGAGCTCTGGTTCCGACGGTGCGTTGGCACGTCTCCCAGCCACATGATCCTTTCAAAATGTTTGAATCCTAAACGCCCATTGTGATATGCCACTTGATATGCCACCTCAATTAATGAGGGAGATCAAGTGGTCCATATTTTTTTTATTTTCTGATTTTAATTTTTATTCCTTTGATTTTCATTAATTCATATTAATTTTAATATTGATCCAAAAAATATGAGAGTTTCACCAAAAAATTTCAAATAATTTCCTCTTTCACATTTTGAATTAAAATTATTTTTTGGATCATTATTAATATTTTTCATGATTTAATTTATTTTGTGAATATTTTTAATTGTTTAAAAATACTTTTAAGTCTTTTAAAAATTCTGAAAAATTTTAAAAAAAATTCTCATGGCCATTTCTTTGGTGTTTTGATGAGGTTTTAGGAATTTGACAAACCATATTTAATTTAAATGCCTTATTTTAGTATTTTTAATTTGAATAAATTCCAAATAATTGTGTTGACCTTCTGTGATGATTTGTGTAAGTTTGACTCATGTTGTTGGGTCTTGGTTAAGGTTGATTTGACTTTGCTAAGTTAATATAATTGGATTTAGGGGATTGATGGAATGTACATTCCATCTCCCAAAATGAATGAATGATATTAATTTGGCCTATGATATCTCATTTGGCCTATGATATCTCTAAGTATTAAGGCTAGTTGCATATTCTTTTTGTGTGTGGTATGTTTCATGAGCATAGTCCATTATATTATGTCTCTAACATGCATTAACAACAAAATTCTATTGCCTGGCCTTAAATAGTTGTGACTTCTACATAAGTCCAATTACGATTGCTTAACACAACGCTAAATTTTTGACACAAAAGGCATAGCATTCTAGTTAGTGAGGTTGTAAGTATCCCCTCTTTCATGGTATTGTGTGGAAACTTGGCCTTTTTTTTTCTTCCTTTGGAAGATGTCTTGGCTCAAGGGTCCATGTTTATGATAAGTGGGTTGAGTGTTCTCCAAAGAATGACTTAAAATGAAAAGCAAAAGCAAAACAATACTAACTTCTAACTCATTAACAACTAACATTTAATTTCAAGTCTTTTATTTTAATGCACTTTAATTTTTAAGTTCTATTCATTTTCCATTATTCATACCACTGTCATTTTCCCTTTGTCCATTTGGACCATATTGTATGATATATCTTGCTTGTGTATATTTTGTTTGTTTATGTGGTCTTGGACCATTAATGTACCTAATAAGAACAAAAACCCTAAAAAACTTTTGTATGGACTGTTGACTTGATCTTGGACAAATTGGACTTAGAATTTAGAAAACCTCCCTATGCTAAAGGACTTGGCCAATGCCAACTTTTGAGAAACCAAGTGATTGTAATTTGAAACTTCATCTGATACATCATTCAAGATCCATTTGAGTTCATCTGCAACATGATCATTGTGAAGCTGTTATTTTGAACCTGTGCCTTACGGAATTCATCTGTTACATGGGCTAATTTGAAGAAGATCATGGAGTGGCTAAAGCTTGTATGTGGAAATCTTTATTTGATGCCTTGCTCTTCAAGTTAATATTGTATGCATTGTTTGTTGCTTGATTCAAATGTCCAAGGGAATTTAGGTTTCTACATGGCATTCTTGCCTATTGGATTGCTACCCATCAGTCAGATCTTTTCAACTCTTAACTTTTAATTTTATGAATAGGATTTGTCTCTTCATCTCCTCCCCATTTCTTTAATTTCAAAATCTCTTCCTCCTTTCAAAAAACTTCATTGATTGAACTTGTTATTTTATAAATTTTGACCACTTTGCAAACTAGAAACTTTGGCCTTATGCCATTGCATTTTCAAACATCTTTTCTTAATCAAACTTGTAAATAAACTTAACCATACTTGACTTAAAATTTTAAAAAGCCAAAAAAGAACTAACTCATTCAAACCATTTTCAGGCCTCTGTGGCTTTGAAACTTAATTTTGTTAAAAAGTAATGCATCCACTTTGAAATTTGTATCACAAACTACGAGGTTTTGATCCCTCATTTTTATGTTGATGCGTAGGCACAAGTCCGAAGGTCTTGTCAAACACAAAAATATAATTAATGAATTCTTTTCTCATCCCCTCACTCTATTTGTTTGTAAACATCATTTTTATACAAAATACATATGCACACAAAAAAGGGCTCCCTAGGAGTACCTAGGATACTTTGGGTGCTAACACCTTCCCTTTGTGTAAGCAACCCACTTACCTGTAATCTCTGGTATTTTATTAGTTTTAATTTTAAAACTTCTTACTTTTGGGTTTTGTTCGTACTTTATCCTTTTCCCTTGGAAACAATAAAAGCACGATGGAGACTCTTGTTATTTAATGTCTAGCTTATCCATATCTTGATGATGATGAATTTACCGCTATAGAAATTAAGTGGCGACTCTGCGGGGGAGTAGTCTCCAGTGGTTTTAGCCTACTTTTTTGTGTGTATATAATTGTATATATGTGATGTATGTATATATGTGTGATATAATCTGCTTGTTGTGCTTGGTTATCTCTGAGTGGTGAGATAAGTTCTATCCCGAACTTGAGTGCAATTAAGATAGGAGGATGGTATAGTCATGTTCGACTTGTGTGGAGTAGTCCTTAATAAGTTGGCTTGAGATCCATCTTCTTAGTGGAGACCCTTTTGGATTTGGAAATGTCACACAAGTATTTGTGGTTAGGCATTACTATCTCTAATTTGGGTCCGAGAAGCTGAGGACCGTAGAACATTTACGCCCTCTTGGCCTATTTAGGACGTAGTGCGGAGACTGTTCAAGTGTAGACTTGATAACAGTTGTTACGCGATACTACACTCAGACGAGTTTCTCTTGGGAATATTATGGGTAGATGAGTCAGTCATCTTAACGTGTAATATCTGATAGATGGAATTAAGACTCTGGGAACTTTTTAGAACATGATCTACAAGTTTTATCCTTACTTCACTCCTTTGGGATGGTTCTTACCCAGACTTCATGCTCGTGACTTACAAAAAACCCTTGATTCTTGGTTGATCCAATCAAGTCGTGTCAATATCGATGGAACTTGGGTATTGATAAGGTGTAAACCATAATCCACCAAAATGGATGATTGATCTTGACAATGACTTGATTCATCCCTTGAACTTTATTTGCTTTGTATGTGATCCCTTATTTGTGATTGTTGCATTCATGCATTCATGCGCATCATAGCATTCATCACACGAAAATTTCAAGGAACTGAGGTATTATTTGCAAATATTTTCAGACCATGGATTGTGGACGAAGGAACACTAAGAAGTACAGTTTCAGATGTCCCGACTTGAAAGAGTTAAGGAATCTAACATCTTTTGTATTAGATCCCTTGGACTTCAAACAACGTCATGGGAAGCTTTTGTCTATCTTGTTTGCTGATGTGGTTGAAGGACTTTTGAGTGTACTAGTGCAGTTATATGATCCTCTCTACCGCTGTTTCACTTTCCCAGATTTTCAGCTTATGCCTACATTGGAGGAGTATTCTCATCTCTTGGGGATACCTGTTTATAGTAGAGTACCTTTTAGTGGATTGGAAGAGATCCCCCGGTCTAACCTTATTGTTGAAGCTCTTCACTTGAAGAAGTCTGAGATAAAGGCTCATTGGGTAAAGAAATTATGTTTATTTGGGTTGCCATCTGATTTCCTCATTAAGGAAGATACTGATTTTGCTCAAGCCGGTAGTGTGGATGCTTTTGAAGCTATCTTTGTATTGCTCATTTACAGATTAGCTTTGTTCCCTAACGTTGTCGATTTTGTTGATGTTAACGCTATTAGACTTTTCTTGATTGGGAATCATGCGCCTACTTTCTTAGGTGATATGTATTTCTTTTTGCATCTAAGGAATTCTAAGGGTGGTGGAACCATTGTCTGTTGCATTCCTCTTTTGTACAAGTGGTTTATTTTGCACTTGCCTTAGACGCCTACTTTTTTGGAGAACAAAAAATGGCTACGGTGGTCTCAGAGACTTATGTCTCTCACTAATGATGATATAGTTTGGTATGATCCTTCTTTGGGCAGTTTGGACATTATTGATAGTTGTGGTGAATTCTCTAATGTACCTCTCATTGGTACACAAGGAGTAATTAACTATAACCTTGCTTTGGCTCGTCGTTAACTTGGGTTCCCCTTGAGAGACAAACCTAATAACACTTTGTTAGAAGGTCTTTTCTATCAAGAGGGTAAAGATCCCCAACATTAGAAGTAGAAGATTGTGCATGCTTGGCATAATGTGCATAGGAAGGGAAGATCCGAGCTTGGGTCGTGCAATGGTGTAGCTTTGGAAGCTTACACTCTTTGGGTGAAGAAGTGAGATTTGGAGTTGAAGATGCCTTATCCTTGTGAAAGACCTATGTCTATAGTTATGATTTAGCCATTAACTCTCCCTAACCAAGAGGTAGAGGAGTTGGAAGAGGCACTCGCCAAAATGAAGCAAGAAAAGGATATACGGGAATAGCGTTGTCGTGCTTTGAGCAAGAAGAATGAAGAGTTGCAGTTGGAGTCTAAGGACAAAGATGCACTTATTGAGCTACTTGTAGACCGAGTGACAAAGAGACAAGGAGAGCCAGAGATTTCATCTTCTAGCATGCCTCAACCTTCCGTTGCTTAGAAGAAGATTGTTGATCAACTTGTCCTCGAGAAGACTCAGATGAAAGTTTCTTTCGAGACTGAGATTCGACGCATTCGAAGGAAGTCTGCGCCTTCAGCTTGATCTTCTGACGTTGTTAGGGATCCTTAGGATGACTAGTCTCCTTTTCTCTTGTATTTTTATTTGGTTTCTGGAATTGTACTTAGTGTAATCCTTCAAATTATATAAATAAAAAGAGATTTTTATGGTCATATCAAATTGTTGCAATCATATATATTTACAAATTAGATAGTAAGTTCCTTGAAAATAAAAATAAACAAACAAGCATTGCATTTCATGCATCATTTGCATAAGCAGGTTTCTCTTTCGCCAGATATCTCATTGGTGTTTCTTCTGTGCTTCAGCCAAGCTGACTCATCGGTACAACACTCGCGCCAATCATATCAGAATCATGGAACATCTCGAGCAAGAGAATAGATAGTTAAAGGACGAGATTGCCTGACTGACTGCCATGATGGAGTCAGTGTTAGCTGCTCAGAGCCAATCTTCTCCAACGCCCGCAACCCCTCCTCCTCAAAGGACGATTATTTCAGAAGTGGCTACCTCTACCATGCCCACTGCTACCGCTCATTTTGCACCTACCATGCCCACCAGATTCCCCTGGGGAATGCCGTCCAACTTAATGCCTGAAGGCTTCGTGCATACTTTTGCTTCCATGCAGGTATCTAGCCTGGTCATGTCTGTGCTACATCCTGTTATGCACACCTTACCTCATGTAGAGGAGATAATTTATCACTCCGAGCCGTCTGAGGGTCCGGATGTTTACGAGAAAATGGACAAAATTAAGGATCAATTTCTTGAGTTGCATCAGGAATTGAAGACACTAAGGGGCAAGGATTTGATTGGTAAAAGTGTTGATGAGTTATGTTTGGTATGCCCGTAAGATGTCTACCAAAACTAGGAAAGATCAACTGTTAATTCACTACTTCCAAGACAGTTTGACCAGTGCTGCGCTCCGTTGGTATATGGGGTTGGACAGTGCAAGCATTCACACTTTCAACGACTTAGGGGAGGCTTTTGTCAAGCAATATAAGTATAATGTGGATATAGCGCCTGATAGAGACCAGCTGAGGTCTATGTCTCATAAGGATAAAGAGACATTCAAAGAGTACGCGCAAAGATGGAGGGAATTGGCTGCTCCGATCACTCCTCTTTTGGAGGAAAAAAAGATGACAAAGATCTTTCTGAAAACCCTGAGTTCATTTTATTATGAGCATATGATTGCTAGTGCCCCTAGTGACTTTATTGAAATGGTACACATTGGGATAAGGCTTGAGGAAGGTGTCTGAGAAGGACGTTTGTCAAAAGATGAAGCATCGTCAAGTAAGAGGTACGGCAGTTGCTTTGGGAAGAAGAAAGAGAGAGAAGCTAATGCAGTAATCAGTGGGATGCAGAGGAGGCCTCAGATCAGGAAGAGTCAACCACCCCGTTAACATTATCATCTAGTATCTTCAAATATCCCTATATTCTCTAATAATCAATCAGTACCAATTCAACAACAACAATGTCAACAACAACAACCGCAACAACGAGCAAACACCTACAACAACAACAATACCAACAATCATCATCAACAAAACTTCGAGAGGAAGAACGTCTCTTTTGACCCAATTCCTATGTCATATGATAACACTGAAATTTATTGTATTTTCAACTCCGATTTCACATGCATTCTAGTTATTTTATTGTTATTTTGTTGTGTTATTGCTATGTTCTCCTTTGTTTTTAGGTTTCTACTTTAATCGGAGCCCAGATCGAGAAAAGGAGTGAAAAATAGCTAAAAACCCTAAAACTCGGCATTTTGTACTTGTGGCCTACCCCATGGCTGGCGCCATAGACCCTGCCATGACGTGTCCAAGCTCAACATCCCTCAACTGCCACGTTCCCCACTACTTCCACTAAGACGCTCAGATTGGCCTTGTGGCGGGCGCCCCAAGAGGAAAAGTATTCCCTCCCATTTTCAAGTTGAAGGGCATCATTTTCATTTCCATCTTTTTACTTGCTTATAAATAGAAACTCGAAATCACTTTTACAATCATCCAAACTTAGAGCAGAGGAAAACTCAGAGCAACTTTGTTTCACTTAGGCATATATTCAGTATTATAAAGTGGTAATGACTTCGCATTGGAGTGTTACCACAATTGTGTAAGTAAGTCTGTGATAGAGTCTGTAATCGAGTTTGGAGCACTTTGGAAGGAAGTTAATCCTGCCGCCATTTTCATTTCCGCTTTGCAATTTATTCAACCCTCCGATTGGAGCAGGTTTTTATTACTTGTCTTTATCTTATTTATTTTCCCGCACTCGCTTTACTTTATTTATTTCCTCGCACTCGCTTTACTTTATTTATTTCTTCGCACTCGCTTTAAATTATTTATTTCCTCGCACTCGCACTCGCTTTACTTTATTTATTTCCTCGCACTCGCTTTAAATTATTTATTTCCTCGCACTCGCTTTACTTTATTTATTTTCTCGCACTCGCTTTACTTTATTTATATGCTCGCACTCGCTTTAAATTATTTATTTCCTCACACTCGCACTACTTTTATTTACTTTCCCCACTCGCACTACTTTTATTTAAATTAATGCACTTTTACTTTAACATGTATAACTAAATTTATAAGGTTAGAATGTAAGGATCGTAATTGAACCGATAATCCGTACAATTGTTCGTAGAAACACTTAAGGGCTATTTTAAATTTCAATTTAAGTTTTCCCGCACTTCAATTCCGTTGGGTAAGATCGAAAGCCGTCCAGCGTCTATTTAAACTTAATTGTTTTTAACTATTTCAAAAACAGCGAAAGCGCTTTGTTTAGTTCATTAGGAGTTTTTAACTTAAGAAGAAAAGAGATTTTAAAACTATTTTCGGATGCGTTTATAAGTTTAGAGTCTGGTTCGTGAGAACCTCTTTTGGTTAAGAAATCCAGGTTATAATACTTTTCAACTTAGTCAAGACACTATATTTCTTAAAAATAGGTTTACTACTCTAACGCAATGCGCGCCTTTTTATAAGTGACAATAAGAGGGTTTGATTAGGGAGTACAACTCGGTTCTGAATACGCGAAAGTGACAGTTCCTGTTAAATTAGTTCATTTCAAAGTAGGAAACACTTCCCATAAGTAGTTTTGTTAGCAAGTACTGGGATTATTAATTGATTACGTGAATTACATTCGACCCTGTCTTTATTAATTGGACTTTATTCAATACTTTACTTTTCCTTGCACACCAAAAAAACACTTATTTTGATTGCCTTTGATAAACACCATAACAATAGATAATGATAGATTGACACTTGGTCTTTGTGGATTCGACAATCTTTTATATTACTCTGACGCGTTCGTATACTTGCGAAACACCGCCTCAAGTTTTTGGCGCCGTTGTCAGGGACCAATTTCGTCAAATTTCATTTGCATGTTGTTATATCTTTTAGACTTAGGCTATTTCCCGCCGGTCAATGCGAAGAACTCGCATCACCGGAAGTTTAAGCTTAGTATATCCTCTGGCGGAACCTGAACGTTACGCTCGCGCACGTTTATTCTTTCATAGAATTAAGAGAGCTATGGCCGAAGATCAAAACCAAAGACCTCTTAAGGACTTTGCTCAACCATCAAATGAAGAACCTAGTTCTAGTATAGTAAACCCAACCATCCCAGCTAATAATTTTGAACTTAAACCATCCCTGTTGCAACTAGTACAACAAAGACAATTCACAGGTCTCGCTACTGAGAACCCAAACCAACATTTAAAAATATTTCTTCAATTAGCAGACACTTTTAAAACCAATGGAGCTTATCCTGAGGCAATACATTTACGATTATTTCCTTTTTCCCTCAGAGATAAAGCCCTATCATGGTTAGATTCCCTTCCACCCAATTCCATTACGACTTGGGATAACCTTAGAAGAGTTTTTCTTGCTAGATACTTTCCCCCGAGTAAGACCGCCGTTCTTCGAAACCATATAACTAGATTTACCCAAAACCAAGGAGAATCGTTGTTCGAAGCTTAGGAGAGATATAAAGAGTTGTTACGAGCATGCCCACATCATGGTTTATAAAATTGGTTAATCATTCAAACCTTCTATAATGGACATCATTACAACACAAAGATGACCATCGACGCTGCCGCAGGCGGTGCTCTGATGAACAAACCTTATCCTGAAGCTAGTGCCCTCGTCGAAGATATGGCTCAAAACCATCAATCATGGGGAGTCGAACGAGCGACAGTTGAGAAGAAGGAAGCCCAAGGAGGAGTGCATGAACTAAGCTCTATAGACATGATGTAAGCTAAAATGGACGCATTAGCCCTTAAGGTCGAGCATATGTGCATAAACCCGAATATTATAGCCGCAGTTTCGTCGGATTGTGAGATATGTGGAAGCAAAGGACACCAATCTGCAGAATGCAGTCTATTAAACGAAACCCACTCTGAGCAAGTGAACTACACCCAAGGGAACCCATACTCGAATACTTATAACCTGGATGGAGGAATCACCCGAACTTCTCCTATAAAAACAATAACCCTATCCAAAATAATGCACCTCCGAGACCTAGTTATCAGGCCCCTAGATCAAATCAACCTATGCAACCTATACCACCAAAGCCGAGCCTTGAGAAAATTATGGAAGATTTTATCACCACTCAAACCCAACAAAACAAGGAGTTTATGAACCAAAACATTCATGTTAACGAATTGATTACCCAGTTAGGAACCAAGGTTGACCAAATAGTTACTCATACAAAGATGCTTGAAACCCAGATCTCTCAGGTAGCTTTAAACCAAGCCCCTCAGACTACACCTGGAGGACAATCCCCTAGACAACCTCAACAGAATCCGAGAGGACAAGCCAATGCCATTACCCTACGAAGTGGAAACGCTTATGATGAGCCACCAAACCCTAGATTGAGTGAACCCGAAACTTCTAAGGAATGTACCAAGCCCCCGGACGAAGTAAAAGAACCAGAGAAATCTGAAAACTAGGAAGGTCGAGAAAAAGGAGAAGAACCTAAAGATAAAACTTACGTACCACCCCCGCCATATAAACCACCTATACCATATCCGCAAAGACTCAAACAAACCCAGATCAATAAACAGTATTAAAAATTTATTAAAGTTATAGAAAAACTTCATGTAGAAATCCCTTTCATTGAAGCCACACCCAAATACCTTCTTATGCAAAGTTAATCAAAGACATCCTTACCAACAAACGTAGACTTAACGATCCGAAGCCCTTGGAACGTAATGCTATTTCCGAGGACAAATTAGCAAAGAAAGATAAAGATCCTGGATTTTTCTCCATTCCTTGCCTTTTGGGTAATCATGTCATCGAAAAAGCTTTTCTAGACTTAGGATCTAGTGTGAGCCTAATGCCTTTAGCAGTTTGTGAGAGGTTAAACTTAGGAGAATTACAGCCCACTAAGATATCACTTCAGTTAGCCGATAGATCTGTTAAATATCCGATAGGCATTTTAGAAGATGTTCCTATTAGGATAGGTCAGTTATTTATCCCTACTGATTTTGTTGTCATGGACATCAAAGAGGACAATGATATACCAATCCTTCTAGGTAGACCATTCTTATCAACTGCAGGAGCCATAATAGATGTCAAGAAAGGAAAGTTGACATTTGAGGTAGGTGACGAGAAATTAGAATTTATACTTTCGAAATTTCTTATGGCACCTGTGATGGGAGAATCGTGTTATGCCTTAGATATCATTGATGAATGTGTTAGAGAATTAGAACAAAAAGAAATTATAAAAACAATTAAGTTACCATCAACTCTCATAAGGGAAGATGATGACTTTAAGAAACCCTAAATCGATGATAACCTTTACGAATGTTTATCCCTTACCACAGATCCTATGCAATGCCCTAAGAAACCAACCTTAGAACTTAAGGAACTGCGTAAGAACCTGAGATATGAGTTCCTCAATGAAAAGATGAACCGTCCAGTTATAGTTAGTGCTATCTTGAGCCAAGAAGAAACGAACCAACTTTTAGACATTTTACGAAGATATCCCTCAGCCTTAGGATATAATATCTCTGACCTAAAAGGTATAAGCACATCCGTATGCATGCATCGGATTTCGCTCGAAGAAGATTCAAAACCCTCCAGGGAACATCAGAGAAGAATAAACCCAATAATGAGTGATGTTGTTAAAAAGGAAGTTCTTAAGTTACTTGAGGCAAGTATCATCTACCAGATCTCTGATAGTAAGTGGGTGAGCCCTGTGCATGTAGTACCTAAAAAGGGAGGCATCACAGTCGTGCAAAACGATAAAGGCGAACATGTAGCAAAACGTTTAGAAGGAGGATGGCGGATGTGTATAGATTATAGAAAATTAAATAAAGCAACTAGGAAGGATCATTTCCCTTTACCATTTATAGACCAGATGTTGGAGCATCTAGCCAGACACTCTTACTACTGTTAGAACCCCGAAGATCAAGAAAAAACTACCTTTACATGCCCTTATGGAACTTTTGCCTACAGATGAATGCCATTCGGCCTCTGTAATGCCCCAACTACTTTCCAATGCTGCATGATGTCAATCTTTGCAGATTACCTAGATGGTATCAAGGAAGTGTTTATGGATGATTTCTCGGTTTGCGGATTTGATTTCCATAATTGTCTCGCTAACCTTGAGAAAATCCTGGAGAGATGCGTGGAGGTGAACCTCGTGCTAAACTGGGAAAAGTGTCATTTCATGGTGACGAAGGAATAATTTTAGGACATATAGTTTCCGAAAAAGGTATAGAGGTAGATAAAGCTAAAATAGAAGTTATAGAAAACCTAAAACCACCAAAAACCATCAGAGAAGTCCAAAGCTTTCTTGGACACGCTGGATTCTACCGGCGTTTCATTAAGGACTTCTCCAAAATAACTAAACCTTTAACTGGACTTTTAATGAAAGATGCTGAATTCATTTTCGATGAAAAATGTAATGATGCATTTAATCTTTTAAAGCAAGCATTGATCTCAGCACCCATTATGAAACAGCCCGATTGGTCGGAACCTTTTGAGATAATGTGCGATGCTAATGATTATGTAGCTGGAGCCGTTCTAGGACAAAGGAAAGATAAAAAATTACATGCCATTTATTATGCCAGTAGAACCCTAGATGCTGCCCAACTTAACTACGCAACAACTGAAAAAGAATTACTCGCTGTAGTTTTCGCTATAGACAAATTTAGATCTTATCTAGTAGGAGCAAAAATTATAGTTTACACCGATCATGCTGCCATTCGTTACCTATTAAGTAAAAAAGTTGCCAAGCCCAGGTTACTCCGATGGATTCTATTACTACAAGAGTTTGATTTAGACATAAAAGATAAAAAAGGCACTGAAAATGTAGTAGCCAATCACCTTTCTAGGCTAGAACATCTAAAACCAGAACTAGTACCCATAAATGATGATTTCGCATATGATAGACTGATAGCTAGAGTAGAAACCATTGAAGATAATAACCTAGATCCTTATGAGCAACCCCAAAATTCCTTAGCAATAAGTAACATACCCTGGTATGCAGACTTCGTTAATTACCTAACTGCTGATATAGTACCCCCTGATCTTGACTACCACCACAAGAAGAAATTCTTCCACGATGTGAGAAACTTCTATTGGGACGAACCGCTCCTTTTCAAAAGGGGTAAAGATGGCATTTTTCGCCGTTGCGTTCCAGAAGAAGAGGTAAATAGTATTATCGAGCATTGTCATTCTGCACCTTATGGTGGACATGCGAGCACCTCTAAGACATACGCCAAGATTCTTCAAGCTGGCCTACTCTGGCCTACCATGTGGCGTGATGTCTATGCTTGCATTGTCAAATGTGATAGATGCCAACGCACTGGACACATTTCAAGGCATGATGAAATACCTCTAAGAAACATTCAGGAAGTAGAACACTTTGACGTATGGGGTATAGATTTCATGGGACCTTTCCCACCATCCTTAGGAAATAGGTATATCTTAGTAGTTGTAGACTACGTGTCTAAGTGGATCGAAGCTATAGCTACACCCACAAACGACACTAGGGTAGTAATCAAACTATTTAAAAACTATATATTCCCTAGATTTAGGACACCACGTTTAGTCATAAGTGATGGAGGATCACACTTTATATCGAGAATATTTGACAAACTGTTAAGAAAATATGGAGTTAGGCATAGAGTAGCAACACCATACCACCCACAGACTAGTGGCCAAGTAGAAGTATCTAATAGGGAGATAAAACAAATCCTAGAGAAAACTGTTTCTATTTCTAGGAGAGACTGGTCTCAGAAGCTTCAAGAAGCATTATGGGCCTACAGAACCGCTTTCAAAACCCCTATAGGAACTACTCCTTACCAACTAGTTTATGGAAAATCCTGTCACTTACCGTTCGAATTAGAGCATAAAGCCTATTGGGGCATTAAAACTTTGAATTTAGACTACCTAGCCGCTGAAGAAAAGCGTACCCTAGACATTCATAAACTAGAAGAACTTAGGCAATCTGCCTACGAGAATGCAAAAATATACAAAGAAAGAACAAAAGCCTATCACGACAAAAGAATAGTAAAGAAAAACTTCAATATAGGCGATCCTGTTCTCCTTTTCAACTCTAGGTTACGACTCTTCCCTGGAAAGCTACGCTCAAGATGGACTGGCCCATTCGAAGTATCCAAGATTCTGAGATCCGGAGTCGTGGAAATCAAGAACAAAACCTGTAGTTCATTCATTGTAAATGGACAACGACTGAAGCTCTATGAAGAAGGAGACATTCCAGCATACTACTCAAGCCACACCCTGATTGATCCACCAATTCCTACTACTACAGGTGTATAAATTCTAATCGTCAAGCTAATGACGTTAACCAAGCGCTGCGTGGGAGGCAACCCATGGTTTTTCTTTCATTTTACTTTTTCGCATTTATTTAATTTAATTTTAATTTTATTTTATCATATTTTGCATTGAGACTAAAATTTGAATGGTTTTCACTTTCAGGATCACTTTCTTAACTTTTACAGGATGCAGGATTTCGATGACATGCACGTGGCCTATAGAGACAATGCTCAGAGAGAGCGCTACGTCGCTCTATATCAGCGCCCTATGGCACCCACATGTTATCCTGATCAACACTGTATGGAGGCACTGGGTATCGAGCCGAGTATCCGATTCCTTAGCCACCAGCTTCACTGGGACGAGTTTGTTGATGACTTTAGTAACACCTACAGGAACCTGACATTGGAGTTCTTGAGTTCATTCGACTATGACCCATACTCTTGACCAGATGAGTATGCTGCATTCAGGCTCTTTGGAGTTGAATACTCTTTCTGCCAGAAAGAGTTCGGCGACCTATTGGGTTTCCAGACCACTCCTGATGCTATCCCGGAGACACCTATGGGATATTTTCTGGGTAAGGAGGTGGAGAAGTTTTGGAGTGATATATCAGGTGGCGGAAGCCAGGATCCATCTACGCAGCTATCTCATGTTATACATAACCCCGCCTTTAGATACTTTCAGATGATTTGGGCACATTCCTTCCTGGGAAGGCCAGATGCAGAGACACTACTGAGTGAAGAGGAGATCTACCTATTATTTTGTGCATCCCAGTCTGTCCCAGTAGCATGTGGGAACTTCTTGTTATATAGTCTCAGCGGTATCTCCAGATCTACCGAAGGAGTCATCCATGTGGGCAGAATCATCACGCAGATTGTTGTCGCTTTAGGTTTGTCTCGCAAGCTGTCACATCTCCGGATCTACTGTGGGTACACTACCATGGACATCGACTTCTGTTTGATCAAAGGGTTGATGAGAAGAGCCTCTTTCCACCCATGTCAGTTTCGATTGCTGGTCGACAATGAGGCTATCCATTATTTCACACTGCCAGATCCTATGATGACCAGTGTGCATGATCCAGCGAATTGGAGTTATGCTCTAGAGGGCCAGGAAGAGACCGTCGAGGAGCCGAGATTACCACCCATTGCTGAATACATGCCTACACCACCATCTCCCAGGATCACTATTTTCTCTAATAATCTTTCATTGCAGACCCCTGACATTCGCACTCAGATTGCTGAGTGTCGTAGAGAGATCGCAGAGCTTGGACAGGAGGTGGCTGACCTCACTTTACAGATGGGAGTGTCTGATCTCACCCATGCTACCAAAGCCGACTGTCTATATCAGGAGATCGCAGAGCTCAGGCAGGAGGTAGCCATGCTCCGTGGATCCTCTCAGGAAGACGACATCCCTACTATATGATCTCACCATTCCATCTTATTTTATCTTTCTTTTATTTTATTTTATTTCTCGTACTTACATAACTCATTTTATATTATCGCATTTTGAATATTATATAAACTATGTCTATACATTGATATTTCTACTTTTATCTATATATGTCTTATGTTTTTTTTTTTTGCATTTTTTATTTTATTTATTTATTTATTTATTAGTCTAATAATTATTTTTTGTTTCACTTTCATTTTTATTTTTACTTTTATAAAATTATGCAAGTCAATGATGCTAGGAATTCACAAGACAAATGCTATCCGGACCCCTCAAAGCCAAAAGACAAGAGAAGCCCAAGCCAAAGGACCAAAATCCGGCCCAACTAGATTTTTCCTTGTGGCGCTCGCCATAGACCCTGTGGCGCCCGCCACAGCGTTTGTAAAAGGTCGGGGCAAAACCCCTTTCTTCACCATTTTCACACCTTACAACCTTCCAAACCTATTTTTTCACCTTGGAAAAACATCCTTGAACCCCCAAAAAGCTCATACTTTTCTACTCATCACACTGTACAAATCATTTTTCCGATTTCCATTTTAATTTTCATCCGTCGGATTTCGTAAAAATCCAACCTTTTCACATTCCACTTCATCTTCTTCCTCACTTTTCAAGAGCTTCCAAATGCAGTTTAACTGATTCATTCTTCGAGGAGGGAAACCGGGGGATAGACAAAGAAAAATTATCGAACAGTTGCAAAATCGGGAGATCCTCCCGACAAGGTATGTTGATGAAAATTGTCTCTACACTTTAGGTATCTATCATAGCATATTTCATTTATTAGATAACTTAGGTTTGCATAATTTCTTTTCCAACAAAGAACCCACCTATGAGCGATTGACAATTGAATTCTAGAGTTCCTTAATTTATATTGTCAACCCTAACACTGCTAGCACAATTGGTACTGTCATATTTAGAATGTTTGTTGTTGAATATGAATTCAGTACCGACGAACTAGCCAGCTTGTTAGGAATCCCTCATGGGGATGGTGCTATTTGTGAGGCCCCTTTGGATTCAGAGTGGTCAGTTGAGGTATTTTCCTTCTGGGAGAGATTATCAAACACTTCCATATACTCTTTTGAAGGAGTTGTTGCCTCAACTATCCATAACCCGACCATCAGAGTTTTTAGATATTTGTTGGCATGCATTATTTTTGGCCGGGAAAATCCAAATAATGTTAATGCTAGAGAGCTTCTATTTTTGCAAGGAAGCCTCACAAATAGACGAATTAATTCGGTCCCGTTCATGCTTGCTCATATGACTTTAACTTTGAATAAAGCGGGACCGATTTCTTTTGGTGGATTGATTACATCTATTGCTCGGGCGCTTAACCTGAACAATGAGATGGCTACCCTAAACCCCTTACCTCCTCGCACAATTAACCTAAAATTTCTGAGAGACATGAAAGTGTGCCGTTTGAGGAGAGAAGGAGGCTATATGCTTATGGTTCATGGTGTAGCCATCCCATCTGTTGTTTTACCGTGCACTAGACGTACAGATGTACGAGATGAAAGGAATTGGACCTACGCTTTAGATGCCCCACCTGTTTTGGGTCCTCTTCCTCCTAACATTCCTGATGAGGCGGAACATGACACTGATGATGAATATGATTGGAGAGAGAGATCTCCCGTACCCCATGTGTCCCCCCATCATCCTTCACCACCACACACCGCACCATCTTCTTCTTCTGCAGGTACCACTCCTAACTTTTATATTACAGAGGAGATGTGGCGTGACCACATGGCTAGAGAGCAAAGGCGTGACGACCTACTCTCTACCATCCAACAACAGCTGGCGAATAACATGAGCTTCATGCAAGAGTCGCAGCGGAGGACAGACATGTCCTACGATACTGTTCTACAGTCCCTGCAAACGATCACAGATACACAAGCCCGTCAGCAACACTACCACCAGAGACACATGACACTCATTGAAGCCACTCAAGGTTCCATTACGGGTAACCTTCGAGAGGTGAGGACCGCTCAGAATGCCCTGCAGGCGAGGATGGATCAGAGAGACCGTCGTTGTACCCGATCCCGTCGTCCACCTCAGGATGGCGAGGGCACTAGTTGTCAGCAATAGGTTGTCAGGTAACTCTTCCCTTATCTTATTTCGAAACATTGGGGACAATGTTCGATTTAAGTGTGGGAGGAGACTCTATCTCGTCTTTTCTTTATTGTTTTTCTCGTTTTTTTCTTTATCGCTTTTTCTTTGTTGTTTTTAGATAAGTTTATTTCTTTTTATTTCCTTTTAGTTGTTTATTTTTCCTTTTAGTATAACGCATGAGTCTGACGAGTCACCAAATATAGTAGATCTTTAGTACAATCCTACCTCCCCATACCTTTAGCCCCACCGAATTTTTTTTTGCAATAGAAAATAGTGTTATTCCGAAAGTTTTCAGGTTTTAAAGACATGTTTTGAGTAAGGATGCGGTGACTTGGGAGAACTTTGCGAAATATCAGTATTATTTTAGCACCATAGACTTCGTAAATATAGGAACTACTCCCGAAACCCCATATACCATGGCCTTAATCATCATTTCCGTATAAGTCCTCAGTGGTTTATCTCAGCAGTCAGCTCCGGCCTAAGCATCCTCTACGTAGGGGACCGATGCAAATAAGTGAATGATCCAGGAAAACAAAAAAATAAAAGAAAGCAAAAAGTCAACTCCGGTATAGGTGACCCTCACAAAGTCATTTAAACCAAAGAATTGTAAAAATTTGCTACAAAAAAGAAAAAAGAAAAAGAAAAAGAAAAAGAAAAAGAAAAACTTACCCACTGATAGTTGGTTCAGAGGTATCTGGCACTGAACTCGGTAGGGCGGATTACGATCCGATCCCCCACAACTACAGTTGGGTCCAATAAAAGGGTTTACACATATTTATGTGCCAGACGCCCCATGCTCAGATCATAATCACTAACAGGCCACTCTACTATGAAGAATGTACGGATAACGGGCTTAATGTGATTGCGCCTGAATGAAAAGGACACAAAAAGAGATGAAGTGGCGGGCCTAGGTATTGTGGGATAATATGGGTTGGTTAATATAGGAATGAAGTTTATGTCCATATTTGCGGATTAGTGTCATCATGATACCCTTAGTTCACTCAGTTAGTACCTATCACTACATCCCGACTTGAACTTAGAATTTTTACCTGAAGCACTCGTTTACACAAATTTTCTTTTATGAGTCTTTTTTAGTGTTTTGCTTGAGGACAAGTAAAGGTTTAAGTGTGGGAGAGTTTGATAACACTGAAATTTACCGTATTTTCGACTCCGATTTCACATGCATTCTAGTTGTTTTATTGTGTTATTGCTATGTTTTCCTTTGTTTTCAGGTTTTTACTTTAATCGGAGCCCCGACCGAGAAAAGGAGTGAAAAAGAGCTAGAAACCCTAAAATTCAGCATTTTGTACTTGTGGCCTACCCCATGGCTGGCGCCATAGACCCTGCCATGACGTGTCTAAGCTCAACATCCCTCAACTGCCACGTTCCCCACTACTTCTACTAAGGCGCCTCAGATTGGCCTTGTGGCGGGTGCCACAAGAGGAAAAGTTTTCCCTCCCATTTTCAAGTTGAAGGGCATCCTTGTCATTTCCATCTTTTTACTTGCTTATAAATAGAAACTCGAAATCACTTTTACAATCATCCAAACTTAGAGCAGAGGCAAACTCAGAGCAACATTGTTTCACTTAGGCATATATTCAGTATTATAAAGTGGTAATGGCTTCGCATTGAAGTGTTACCACAATTGTGTAATTAAGTATGTGATAGAGTCTGTAATCAAGTTTGGAGCACTTTGGAAGGAAGTTAATCCTGCCGTCATTTTCATTTCCGCTTTGCAATTTATTCAACCCTCCGATTGGAGCAGGTTTTTATTACTTGTCTTTATCTTATTTATTTTCCCGCACTCGCTTTACTTTATTTATTTCCTCGCACTCGCTTTACTTTATTTATTTCCTCGCACTCACTTTAAATTATTTATTTCCTCGCACTCGCTTTACTTTATTTATTTCCTCGCACTCGCTTTAAATTATTTATTTCCTCGCACTCGCTTTACTTTATTTATTTCCTCGCACTCGCTTTACTTTATTTATTTCCTCGCACTCGCTTTAAATTATTTATTTCCTCGCACTCGCACTACTTTTATTTACTTTCCGCACTCGCACTACTTTTATTTAAATTAATGCACTTTTACTTTACCATGTCTAACTAAATTTATAAGGTTAGAATGTAAGGATCGTAATTGAACCGATAATCCGCACAATTGTTCATAGAAACACTTAAGGGCTATTTTAACTTTCAACTTAAGTTTTCCCACACTTCAATTCCGTTGGGTAAGATCGAAAGTCGTCCAACGTCTATTTAAACTTAATTGTTTTTAACTATTTCAAAAACAGCGAAAGCGCTTTGTTTAGTTCATTAGGAGTTTTTAACTTAAGAAGAAAAGAGATTTTAAAACTATTTTCGAACGCGTTTATAAGTTTAGAGTCTGGTTCGTGAGAACCTCTTTTGGTTAAGAAATCCAAGTTATAATACTTTTCAACTTAGTCAAGACACTATATTTCTTAAAAATAGGTTTACTACTCTAACACAATGCACACTTTTTTATAAGTGACAATAAGAGGGTTTGATTAGGGAGTACAACTCGGTTCTGAATACGCGAAAGCGACAATTCCTGTTAAATTAGTTCTTTTCAAAGTAGGAAACACTGCCCATAAGTAGTTATGATTGCAAGTACTTGGATTATTAATTGATTACGTGAATTACATTCGACCGTGTCTTTATTAATTGAACTTTATTCAATACTTTACTTTTCCTTGCACACCCAAAAAACACTTATTTTGATTGCCTTTGATAAACACCATAACAATAGATAACGATAGATTGACACTTGGTCTCTGTGGATTCGATAATCTTTTATATTACTCTGACGCGTTTGTTAACTTGCGAAACACTGCATCATGATACGTAGAACTTTATCCATCTTTGGTTCTCAAGAACCTAATCCAACTAAGAAACCCTCCACAAATTCCAGAACCACTTCCGTGGTGGTATAAACCTGAACTCCGTTGTGCTTTTCATCAAGGGGCACCCGAACATGATATTGAAAATTTCTATCCACTCAAGTATGAGGTTCAGAAGCTGATGAAGACTGGAATGGTGTCCTTTGAGGACCGTGCGCCTAACGTGAAAGCAAATCCATTACCCGCCCATGGAAATTCTTCTGTTAATATGGCGGATGGTTGTCCTGGCGAGTTTAAAGTTTTTGATGTTCGTTTTATCCTAAGGTCCTTGGTGCAGATGCATAAGGAAATTTGCTTGGTGAGTGATTGTGAGCATGACCACAAGGGTTGTGTTGTTCGCAGTGTTAATTCAAGGGGTTGTGAAGTTGTGAAAAAGGACATCCAGCGACTGGTGGATGAAGGCATGATTCATATTTTTCAATCTCATCATGTAGATGATGATGTAAATGTCATAGTGCCCATTTTCAAGCAGCTAGAGAGATTGGTAATTCAATTTGATAGCAGCGACAGTAACAATGTCAGCAATAGATCAGTATCTTCGTTGGTTATACAGTTAGCGGGTCCAGTCCCGTACTCATCTGATAAAGTTATTTTGTATCAGTATAATGCTACAATGATGATGGATGGTCAGGAGGTCCAGTTGCCAAGGACCAGTTATGTGGTGAACATTGCTGATGATACCAAGGTGACCCAAGGTGGTCGTGTGTTTGGGCCGGTGTTCCCAAAGGGTAAAGCAGAATCGGTTGTTAGTAAGAAGGTAAAAGTGCCTACTGTGGATCCGATTAGTGCTTCAAAGGGTAAGTCTGGTGAATCCAGCGATTTGAAGGCTAATGATGATGATGAGGTACTTAGATTGATCAAAAGGAGTGAGTTTAATATGGTGGAGAAGCTGCTCCAAACCCCCTCAAAAATCTCAGTGTTGTCTTTGCTCATGAATTCAGAAGCGCCTAGAGAAGCACTGTAGAAAGTTGTTGAGCAAGCTTTTGTGCAACATGATGTTACAGTGGATCATTTTGATCATCTTGTGGCTAACATCACTTCCTGAAACAATCTCAGCTTTTGTGATAAAGAACTCCCTGAGGAGGGAACTCTTTCTCTTATGTTGAAACTGATGACGAGGTTGGAACTCCATTCCAAGCCTTATCTATTGCTACTGAAAAGAGAGTTGGGGCACCTATGTCCTCATTGAAAGATGCAAAAAAGGATTGTAGAAGAAGGCAATGTTGATTAGTGGGGGCGCATGGTAGAGGTCTCCGATAACAAAGGCAGAACCGGTCTGGGTTTTCAACGAGGTTCATCAACTACAGGGTCTGAAGATATGCAACTTAGCTTCCGTAGCGGAGGGTTCATTCTTGGCAATTCACAACACTTAGTTGTTGTGCTAGAGGATGACGAAGCGGAAGACTGCACCAATTTTGTGACACATGGAAAGGCTTGCAACAATTGGACTGATGTTGATGTTCCTATTATTTTGCATCGATCTAAGTTGGTTCCTAACCCCATTGAATACAATGATCCTTCTCCTTCCCCAAATTTTGAATTCCCTGTGTTTGAGGCCGAGGAGGAAAGTGAGGAAGAAGTAAGTGATGAATTATCTCGTCTTCTTGAGCACGACGAAAAAGCCATTCAGCCATTCAAAGAGTAGATTGAGTTAGTCAACTTGGGTTCCGAGGATGATGTGAAGGAAGTCAAGATGGGGTCTTGACTGTGTCCAGATGTGAAGAAGGGGTTGATTGATCTTCTTCGAGAGTATTCAGATGTGTTTGCTTGGTCCTATCAAGACATGCCTGGGTTGGATTTTGAGATTGGGGAGCATAGATTGCCGTTGTAGCCAGAATGCCCGCCAGTCAAGCAGAAATTGAGAAAAACGCATCCTGATATGGCAGTGAAGACCAAAGAAGAAGTGCAAAAGTAGATTAACGTCAGTTTCCTTGTGACCGCTGAGTATCCGCAATGGGTGGCCAATATTGTGCCTGTGCCGATGAAAGATGGAAAAGTCCGCATGTGTGTTGACTATAGAGATTTAAATAAAGCCAGTTCGAAAGATGATTTCCCTTTGCCACATATTGATATGTTGGTAGATAATACTGCTAAGTTCAAAGTCTTTTCTTTTATGGATGGATTTTCCGGATATAATCAGATCAAGATGGCACCCGAAGATATGGAGAAGACCATATTCATTACACCTTGGGGAACATTTTGTTATAGAGTGATGCCTTTCGGTCTAAAGAATCCTGGTGCGACTTACTAGAGAGCAATGACTACTCTTTTTCATGATATGATGCATAAAGAGATTGAAGTATATGTCGATGACATGATTGCTAAATCAATTGATGAAGAGGAACATGTTGAGCATTTGTTGAAGCTATTCCAGCGTTTGAGGAAGTATAAACTCCGCTTGAATCCCAATAAGTGTACTTTTGGTGTTCGTTCTAGTAAGTTGTTGGGCTTTATTGTCAGCACGAAGGGCATTGAAGTTAATCCTGCCAAGGTCAAAGCAATACAAGAGATGTTTGCGCCCAAAATTGAGAAGCAAGGTAGAGGGTTTATCGTCCGCTTAAATTATATCTCAAGATTCATTTCAGACATGACTGCCACATGTGCGCCTATATTCAAGCTTCTTAGGAAAGATCAGTCTTGTGATTGGACCGAAGACTGCCAGAATGCTTTTGATAGTATCAAGGAATATTTGCTTGAACCTCCGATTTTGTCTCCACCTATTGAAGGAAGACCTTTGATCATGTATTTGACTGTGCTTGAAGATAGTATGGGTTGTGTTCTTGGTCAGCAAGATGAGACTAGAAAGAAAGAATTTGCAATTTACTACCTCAGTAAGAAGTTCATCGACTGTGAGACTCGGTATTCTATGCTTGAGAAGACTTGTTGTGCATTATCTTGGGCTGCTAAGCGTCTGCGTCAATACATGTTAAATCATACCACTTGGTTGATATCCAAAATGGATCCAATCAAGTATATATTTGAGAAGCCTGCTTTATTTAGAATAATTTCCCGTTGGCAGATGTTGTTATCAGAATATGATATTGAATACCGATCTGAAAAAGCGATCAAAGGTAGTACCTTGGCTGACCATTTGGCTCACCAACCAATTGAAGATTACCAGTCAGTACAATATGATTCTCCTGATGAAGAGATCTTGTACTTGAAAATCAAAGATTGTGATGAACCATTGCTTGAAGAAGGGCCAAAACCTGGTTCCCGTTGGGGCATGGTATTTGATGGAGATGTTAATCAATATGGAAATGGCATTGGGGCGGTGATTATTACTCCTCAAGGCACGCACTTTCCCTTTATAGCTAGATTGACTTTCAAGTGTACAAATAATATGGCAGAGTATGAAGCTTGCATTATGGGGCTCGAAGATGCTATGCATCTTAGAATCAAGCATTTAGATGTCTTCGGAGACTCAGCTTTGGTTGTAAATCAGATCAAAGGTGAATGCGAGACGAATCAACCCGGTTTGATACCATACAGAGATTATGTGAGGAGGATTTCAACTTTCTTTACAAAGGTTGAGTTTCATCATATCCCTCGAGATGAAAATCGGATTACAGATGCCCTTGCAACGTTGGCGTCTATGATTGTAGTGATGTATTGGAATGAAGTTCCCAACATGTCTATGATGCGTCTTGATAGGTCAGCTCATGTGTTTGCTGTAGAAGAAATCAGAGACGAGAAACCGTGGTATTACGACATCAAATGTTTCCTCCAAAGTCAGATTTACCCATCTGGGGAATCTTTGAAAGATAAGAAGACTTTGAGAAGATTAGCCAACAATTTCTATTTGAATGGTGATATACTATACAAGAGAAACTTCGACATGGTTTTGCACAGATGCGTGGATAAACACGAAGCAAACTTGATGATGACTGAAGTGCATGAAGGTTCCTTTGGTATTCATTCCAATGGACATGCGATGGTGCAGAAGATGTTGCGAGAAGGTTACTATTGGCTGACAATGGAATCTGACTGTTGCAAGTTTGTGAAGAAATGCCACAAATGTCAAATATATGCGGATAAGTTTCATGTTCCTCCGACATTACTGAATGTTATCTCTTCCCCGTGGACCTTCTCCATGTGGGGAATTGATATGATTGGGATGATTGAGTCCAAAGCTTTGAATGGACATCATTTCATCTTAGTGGCAATTGACTACTTCATAAAATGGGTTGAAGCGACATCATATGCGTATGTGACCAAGCAAGTGGTTGTGAGGTTTATCAAGAATTTGATCATATGCCGTTATGGTGTGCCAAGTAAGATCAGTACTCCCCGTAGAGGTTGAGATCCCTTCATTGTGTGTGCTCATGGAAGCTTAGTTGACTGAGGCTGAATGGTGTCAGACTACGTTTGATCAGTTGAATTTGATTGAATAGAAGAGATTAAATGCCATGTGTCATGGTCAATTATATCAACGAAGAATGAAGAAAGATTTTGATAAGAAGGCCAAACCTCGTGTGTTTAGAGAAGGTGACCTTGTGCTCAAGAAGATTTTATCATTCAACCCAGATTCTAGGGGAAAATGGACTCCTAATTATGAAGGCCCGTATGTTGTTAAGAGAGCCTTTTCAGGCGGTGCTTTGATTCTTACAACTATGGATGGTGAAGACTTCACTCGTCCTGTGAACGCAGTTGTAGTCAAGAAATACTTCGCCTAAAAAGAAAAGAACAACTCGCTAAGTTTTAAACCCAAAAGGGCGGCTTAGGCAAAAATGAGCGTCTCGGTGGATTGAAAACCCGAAAGGGCGATCCAGGCAAAAGTTAGAGACATAAAACAGAAAGAACTTTCCCGATAAGTTGAGAACCCCACCTTGGGGAAACTTATGAAAAAATTAGGGATTATGGCAAGTAACTACATTCTGCTGATCTTCAATTTGGAGAAACTTTGGGCACAAGGGTTGACATTAATTCATCATCCCCGGTAGCGGCTGAAAGCACATCGGACATCAAGAGTTGGTAGAAGGATTAATGGTCATTTGTATTCAATGTAACCCTTTTCCATGTAAATTATCATTTTCAACCTTGTAAAAATCTACGGAGTCTTGTCATTTACAGACTACCGTTCCATTAATAAAATTTGAGATTTTATCCAATTATTTTCGCTCTTATTTACTTCAGCCAATAGTTTTAAATTTTATTATGATCATTTTGAAATTGAAAATCAAAATCATTTTTCTTAAATATATAAAAGCAAGAATTTTATAAAAGAAAATTTAAAAGAAATATCAACAGCATTTCAAAAGCAGGAAGTCTTTAGTGTGAAGCATTAAGGGTTCCCCAAGCAGTTAACCCTTCAGGTTTCCTAGCAAAGTTAGTTGATTCAGTACCCTACAGAGTTGAGTTTGATCCCAGACAGAGTTTGTGTATTCATCAGCAGTTTTGGTCCTCAGTGGAGTATTTTGATTCCCTAGTAGATCGCGTTGGTGTCTCCATTAGTCGCCATCCGACTCGCTCCCTGTCAGAGTTTCCTCCTGGTTTCGGAGCAGTTATTTGTGTTATCCTCTGTATGGTTGTCTCCCATTTGATATGGTGTTGATCGAAAATTCCCCGCGGACTTGATAACATTTTCCTTTCCTCAACGGATCTCCTCCTTCCCCATCTAGGGTTGAGCTTTTGGGATGTGGATCTCTCTGTTTTCTGGCAGTTATTACCCTTTTGTGGGTTGACCGAGGATTGTACTGATGATTCAAATTTTGTGACACCCTTGTATCCTTTGATATCGTTTTGTCAGCATAATCATCATATATACATATACATGTACACTCACAAAATTTCATATTTGCATATTTGCATCATTCATATTTGCTGAATCATTGTTTGAGATTCTTATGCTCTGTTACGGTGGTACTTTATCCCCATAGAAGTTCGGTGTCTATCCTTACTTAATTATAGAAGGTCGGCCCCCTGAGCAGAAAGACTTTAACCTTTCTCCTTTCCCCACTAAGTTATTTCCTCGTGGATGATCATTGTTTCAGTTTTTCCTCCCTAGTCGATTATCTGGCTGGAACCGCTCCCCTTGAGATATATCCTCATTGGGTTGAGTCTTGATTGACCGTTTCTTTCTAGCTTTTACCTAGATAGATGTTTTGAGTTTCCTAAGAGTTTATTGCCCCGTAACTGGTAATATTCTTCTTAGTTTGCAGTTTGTTACTTCTGGCCTAGTACCCGACAAAAGTATCCCTGTTTTTTCTCCTTAGTGGAGTCCCTAGTGGATTATTTTCCAAGAGTTAATCCTTGATATGTGCATCTTAAACGGTGACGGATTTTCTCTTTCATGGTATTCTACCCAATAAAAAGGTAGTTGTAATCCCTATTTTGTTCCTCATAGAGTTAATCCTTGATATGTTCATCCTAAGCGATGACGGGTTTCCTTCTCTTTCTGGTCTTCTACCCAGTAGCCGGTAGTTGTAAATCCTGATTTTATCCCCTTTGCAGAGTTTATCCTTGATATGTTCATCCTACCCGATGCCGGATATCCTCTCATGGTATTCTATCCAGTAACTGATAGATGTAATTCCTATTTTTCTCTCCTCACAAGAGTCTACCCTTGATATGTTCATCTTGACCGGTTACGGATTTTCTCTTTGATGCTATTCTATCCAGCATTTGATAGATGTAATTCCTACTTTTTGTTCAGTCGGTATATCCTTGATCTCTTCATCCTAACCGATGACGGGTATCCTCCTTGACATTCCCAGGCAAGTCCATCCTTGATATCTTCATCCTAACCGATGACGGATTTTCTTCCTTGTTGAGTTTATCCTTGATATGTTCATCCTAACCGATGACGAATACTCTGATCTTTGGTCTTCTACCCAGTAACTAGTAGTTGTAAATCCTACTTTCTGCAGTTTTTCCCCCAACAAGGCTATTCTTACCCAGTAATCGGTAATGAATACTCCCTCCTGGTGGTTCCGAGTCATCCTTGATATGTTCATCCTAACAGATGACAGGTATCTTCTCTGTCAGATCTTTATTATCTCCCTACCCAGTTGCAGGTAGTAGATAATAGATTTTTGTTCCTCCTGTGTTGAAGTTTATTTCTTCCCCAGTTGAGTTGAGTGCACATTTCCTTAGTGAAATCGCTTCTCCTGCATGATTCGAGTACTTCAGTGTTATCCTGATCTACTCGCTTTCCCTGCAGATGTTTTGTTTCCTTGGCTGAGTCTTTCCATGTTGTATGGAATTCCTCTAGTCCCCCAACAGTTTTAAGTCGTCGCCTGGCCTATGCATAACCTCATTTATTCCCACCGAAGCCTCTGTCTCCCCAGTGAGTTTTCCTCATGGAATGCATTATACTCCTGCGGACTTTTGGTCTCTCTGATTTCTTTTCCTCTATGGCAATATTTCCCCACGGAGCATTAACTTTTCCATTCATATCATATGCATCATGAGCTCTCTTAGGGACCAAAATTTGTTTCTATATGTTGTTATTTAAGCCCATTCTACTGATTTAAGCCAAAGATTTTAACCATCACCTCCTAGGTCAGAATGTCCTTAAATAGGGGCAACTGTAAGACCCCAATTTTGACCCTAAGATCCCTCATGCAATTTCATCATAAGCACTAGCATTGGGATCATACCTTGGCATCCACCTTACCCCTCTCTTATTGGGTTTATTTTGGGGAGAGGTCACCAAGCACCATGTGATTGTATCATACTTGTATATTATCATTTTACTAACCAAAATACCAAAAATATGCTTTTGTATTTGCCTAACTCTTTTGTAGGTAGGGCATGATCACATTGATTTATCAAGTTCATATCTAGGGTTTGAGGCCCTCATGACAAATAGAATAATCAAAGATTGATCCATAATGTCTCTAAGCATCACATATGAGTCCCATTGGTCACTGCATGTTATATTGATCAAGTTTTCTTCAAGAGTTTAGAGGTGATTTTCCTTGGAAACCCTAGTTTGACTAGGTATCTTGAGTAACTTCTCCAACAAGCCATCTCCCCAATTGATCAAATTTCTTAAGGGACACTTCAAAATTCATCATCTTATGTATATATGATCTACCATGATCCTAGAAAGTCAAGAGAATTGAAGGTTACCCAGTTGGTTGATGGTGGTTGGCCAGATGAATTCATCTGATCAAAACTGGGTCTCCCTAGGCCCTATCTCCTACAATTTTCACCATATGAAAATGATTCCAAGAGAAACGTTACTCTAAATTACATTCTAAACAACTTTCATGTTGAGACCTAGAGCTAGGTTTGCTTGGAAAATCATTTTCTATGTTGAAACATTATAGGTCATTTTGTCTAAACCCTAATTTGAAAGTCAACTTCCCAAGGCCATGACTTGCTCAATTTTTATGAGATGAAAGATTTCCAAGTTGCACAATCAAATTCAAGATGTCTAATTCAACTTTAATGTCTAAAGTGAGAGCTAATTCAACTTTTCTTAACATCTTATATGAGGATACATTATAGGTCATTTTTGACCTATACCATTGAACAAGTGATTTTTCCAAACTTCAAAAATGCATAACTCTATTATTATAAATCCAAATGACATGAAATTGGTCACCATTTTGAAGGTCTTTTAAAGAGTTACAACTTTGATGAATACACCTTTCTCATTTGAAGCTCACCTAGAAAGTTAAGCAAGCTGGAATATTGAGATATATGGCTTGGCCCTTAGAAAATGTTTTAACATGTTGAAATTTCTAAACTTCCACCTTCAAATTCACCATGGTCCAAGTTCCAAATGGAAAATTATCCAATATCAAACTTGTTCCCCTTGATCCAAGCTTTCCAAAAAACCCTAGTTCAGGCATTTTCGATGAAGTTTGCTAGGTCTGCCCATGGCTTTAACAGAGCTGCACCATTGAAGGAAATCAAATGTCCAAAACTCCATTTCACATTGCCTTGCCAATTAAGCATCATTTGAACTTCAATACAGTTGCAATTGGATCAAAATGGATTGCTTCATGGGCCTGTACATGCCCATGCAAGCTTGTGTATCACATTGCCAAAGTTAGCAAGTTTTCAAGTGTGCAATTATCAATCCCAAATGCTATAAATACAAGGCCTCTGAGCTCAATTCAAAGACACATTGTGCGCCAGCTTTGCCCTCCAATTGAAACCCTATCATTCTAAAGGAAAACCTGATAATTTTAAATCTAAAACTTGAGTTTGAATCTCAACTGTTTGGAGATTCAAGAACTCCAGGATCCAAAGACTTGCAGCATTGCTAACCACTCCCTGCAAGCTTCTCAAGTGTGATCAGATCGTGTTTGAAGCAAGAAACCTCAAGTTCTGCACATCATTGAAGGTAATTTTCATAAAACTTCATATCTTCGATTCTCACTCAATTCTCTTGGATATTTGGTTGTCTGAAGTCCTACCAATATTGGAAAGAAGATTGAGTTGCTTAGAGGTCAAATCGAAGCAACTCAGTTGACACACCTCATAATTCAGTTCCTCATATCTTTCTATATATGTGGAGTTAGTTAAAATTAAGGTCAGATTCGTGATCTACGCCATTTTTTCTTTCAGATCATGTCCTCCTTTTTTATTTTGGTGATGGTTGAGGGTGGACCAGTCCGGTGAGGTCCACCGGAGAAGAAGATCGGAGCTCTGGTTCCGACGGTGCGTTGACACGTCTCCCAGCCACAGGATCCTTCAAAATGTTTTAATCTTCAGCGCCCATTGTGATTACCCTTAGTACAGTGCGCTGACTTGTGTGTTTGGTGGAACGCGTGTTTCAGACCACTTGATATACCAACTCAATTAATGAGGGAGATCAAGTGGTCCACGTTTTTTTTATTTTTTTATTTTAATTTTTATTCCTTTGATTTTCATTAATTCATATTAATTTTAATATTGAGACAAATTTTCAAATAATTTCATCTTTCATATTTTGAATTAAAATTATTTTTTGGATAATTATTAATATTTTTCATGATTTAATTGATTTTGTGAATATTTTTAATTGTTTAGAAATACTTTTAAATCTTTAAAAATTCTGAAAATTTTTCTCCAAGGTCCTCTGACCTTGTTTGACCTATGATAAATCTCATGGCCATTTCTTTGGTGTTTTTATAAGGTTTTAGGAATTTGACAAATCATATTTAATTTAAATGCCTTATTTTATTATTTTTAATTTGAATAAATGTCAAATAATTGTGTTGACCTGTTGTGATGATTTGTGTAAGTTTGACTCATGTTGTTGGGCCTTGGTCAAGGTTGATTTGACTTTGCCAAGTTAATATCATTGGATTTAGGGGATTGATGGAATGTACATTCCATCTCCCAAAATGAATGAATGATATTAATTTGGTAAAAGTCCTCCTTTGACCAATTTGAGTTTTGATCCATTCTCTTTCCTTTTCATCTCATTCCCCTTATTTATGCATTTATCTCATTTGGCCTATGATATCTCTAAGTCCTAAGGCTAGTTTATTGCAAAATCAACATAAGTATGGATGAGATTAGGCTACCTATTTTGCATATTCTTTTTGTGTGTGGTATGTTTCATGAGAATAGTCCATTATATTATGTCTCTAACATGCATTAACACCAAAATTCTATTGCCCAACCCCAGATAGTTGTGACTTCTACATAAGTCCAATTACGATTGCCTAACATAGCGCTAAACTTTTGACACAAAAGGCATAGAATTCTAGTTAGTGAGATTATAAGTCTCCCCTCATTCATGGTATTGTGTGGTAACATGGCCTTTTTACCTTCCTTTGAAAGATGTCTTGGCACAAGGATCCATGCTTGTGATAAGTGGGTTGAGTGTTCTCCAAAGAATAACTTAAAATGAAAAGCAAAAGCAAAACAATACTAACTTCTAACTCATTAACAACTAACATTAAATTTCAAGTCTTTTATTTTAATGCACTTTAATTTTTAAGTTCTATTTGTAGCACCTCAAATTTGCACCTATCATTGTACATACATTCTCATATTAGGTCATAACATAACATGGTCCACTGCATAGCATTGCATTGTCCCAGTTGCCTCAAGTGCAAGCCAAGCAAGAAATTAGGTCAAACTGATCACGAGGTCAGTCAACCAAGCAAGCAAGAGTGTTTCTCAAGGAGCCAAGGCCCTAGGGTTTGTCCAACATGTTCACATGACTTGGAGGTCCATTTGAGGTGTTTAAGTCAAGGGTTGGATGTTCAGAGGTCATCAGTCAATGCACAATCAGTCAGAAACCCTAGAAAGTCAAAGTTGGTCAACTGTGGTTGATTTTATGGTTTTGATGGATGGATTTGGTTTGAGAGAGCTTATTCATGTCCCAATAGGCCTCATATATCATGGCAAACAATATCATTGAAGAATTTGAAGCCAAACAGAAAATTTCCAAAAATAGAAACTGGACCTGTAATTTTAACTGCCAAAAATGGAAACTTCTTGATCCCAAACTTACATCATGATACAAGCTTCAAATGAATTTTTGCCCAACATGAAAGTTGAAGATCTTGTTCTCCCATTTCCAAAAAGTCCAAGAACTCTCAATTCCCATGTATGGTTGTCAAGATATGATCAATTCATTTTCACAAAATCTTGAACTTCAAAAGGCCATATCTCTCAAACCATTTGGCCAAAATTGGTGAGGTTTTTTCCAACAAAATTGCCAGTTGACCAGTTGACTTTGGGTTACAGATGATTGTGATTCCGTGTTCAAGCCGAAGCTTTGATCCTGTGTTCAGAGACGCACAGCCTGACCAGTCATGTTCGCATCATTTGCATCATAGCATGTCTATTTTCCAAAAAAATAGTAATGCATGAAAATGAAAAAAAAGTTAACTCGCATACGCATATCCTTTTCAGGATCATTCATGATAAAATAGCATTCGCATCATATGCATATCATACACGTATCATCCTTGCATTACAGACATGTTTGGGGACGTGACTTCTCACTTTGGGTTTTGACTGAGACAGGATTGTTGATCACCGTCCGCACCGCGACCAAACTCAATCATCAAAGAAGTATGGACCAGGTTCAAGCTGAGCTAGCTGAGATGAGGGCGATCATGGCCCAGTTCATGAACATGATGCAAGGGGTCGTTCAGGGGCAAGAGGAGCTGCGTGCCTTAGCCCAGAGACAGGAAGCTGTGATTCCAACTGCCAACCGTGCTTCACCGGTGGGTGTTCCTGTGGATGATAATGTTGCTGCTGCCGCTCCCGCCAGTAACTTTGATGGGGTTGATGAGTTGAGGGGCATCAGAATCAATGGACAACCTCTTGCTGCAGAGGTCAATGTCAGAGCTACCCGGGCTCCGATTCGTCATCCAGCTCCGTTTGTCAACCAACAAGAGGACATGTTCACGTTGCTGAGTGAGGAAGATGAAGTGGTCAGAATGGAGGATAGGGATCGTAAAGTGGATGCTCTTGCTGAGAAAATCCGAGCCATGGAGTGTCAGAACTCCCTTGGGTTTGATGTGACCGATATGGGTCTGGTGGAAGGGTTGAAGATCCCCTACAAATTCAAAGCACCCTCTTTCGACAAGTACAATGGCACTTCTTGTCCTCGCACCCACGTGCAGGCGTACTTCAGGAAGATCTCTGCCTACACTGATGATGAAAAGATGTGGATGTACTTTTTCCAAGACAGTTTATCTGGAGCGTCTTTGGATTGGTACATGGATCTGAAGCGAGAATCAGTTAGAAGCTGGAAGGATTTGGTTGAGGCCTTCCTAAGGCAATACAAGCACAACATGGACATGGCGCCGAGCCGAACTCAGTTACAGAGCTTGTATCAGAAAGATAAGGAGAGCTTCAAAGAGTATGCCCAGAGGTGGCGTGAACTAGCCGCAAGAGTGCAACCTCCGATGTTGGAGAGAGAGCTGACTGACATGTTCATTGGAACCTTGCAAGGTGTGTTCATGGATCGCTTGGGAAGTTGCCCGTTCAGTAGCTTTTCAGATGTTGTTGTCTGTGGGGAAAGAACTGAGAGCCTTATCAAAGCAGGAAGGATACAAGATCCTGGCTCTTCAAGTTCCTCGAGTACTAAGAAGCCATCCTCTGGGGCACCCAAAAGGGGAGAGAATGAAACGAATGCTGTGCACCGTCGAAGGAGTGCAAATAGAGGACCATATCGGCAAGTCGCCGCTGTGACTATTCCAGCAACTCAAACTCCACAGCAACAGAGAAGACCAGCTCAGCAGCATCAGCGTCAACAACGTCATCCTCAGCAGCAGGCTTACCAGCCTCCCATTGATAATCAAGCTGGTACGAGTAATGAGAGGAAGAAGATCATTTTTGATCCAATCCCCATGTCCTACGCCAAACTGTATCCCTCTCTGTTAGAGCGGAACTTGATTACTCCCAGAGACCCGCCGGCTATACCTGTCAACCCTCGGTGGTGGTATAGGCCTGAGCAGCATTGTGCGTATCACTCGGGTGCTCCTGGTCATGATGTGGACAGTTGTTTTCAGCTGAAGATGAAGGTTCAAGACCTAGTGAGGTCAGGTATTCTGATCTTGGAGGATTTAGGTCCCCGTGACAATCAAGCCTGAAGATAACAAGTCCTGGGTTGGCGCCGACTTTTTCTTCTGAAGGGTTGTTCAGAAAATAGAAGCTGCTGATGCAAGAGATACTGACAGTTGTCATCCCCGGTGGGATCTATCACAATTGGGTCACTGTGGGCTTTCCTACAGTTGTTCATAAGTCAGAGCAATAATCACTTTGTTTAAAAACCCTTCTCCCATGCCAAAAGGAGAAGTGATGACATTGTTGGCAACATTTTGTGCAATGATATTTTCATTCAAATAATTCATGTTAAACATTTGTTTTTCCATTTGTTTTCCCTTTTCGCTTTTTGCATGAAATTGGTGATCACAAAAAACCTTAAAAAACAGGAATAAAAGCAATCTTTTCATCTGCATAACAATTGTCTTGTTTGATTTTCAAAGTGCTTTTTATACTCAAAATCTTTATGCAGGTTGTTTCTCAAACCCATTGAATATAGTGATCGGACGTCATCTCCCAATTTTGAATTCCCTGTATTCGAAGCGGAAGAAAATGATGTTGAAGGGATTCCTGACGGTATTTCCCGATTTCTTGAGCGAGAAAAGAAGATCACTCAGCTGCATCTCGAGAATCAGCAGAACAGCCAACTGGGGTATTATCAAAAAAAAAAGAGAAAAAACAAAGAAAGAGAGGGTGCAAAATCAAAAGAAATCAAAAGAAAGAAAAAGAAAGAAAGAAACAAAAGAAAAAAGCACCCTCAAAGTCCCAAGCTGACTGAGGCTGAATGGATTCAGAGTCACTACGACCAAGTGAATCCGATCGAAAGAAAGAGATCAATTGCCATGTGTCATGGTCAGTTACATCAGCAGAGAGTGAAAAAAGCATTCGACAAAAAGGTCAAATCTCGTGTGTTCCGAGAAAATGACCCTGTGCTCAAGAAAGTCTTGTCTTTCGTGCCCGATTCCAGGGGCAAGTGGACTCCAAGCTAGGAACGTCCATATGTTTTCAAGAGAGCCTTTTCAGGCAGTGTTCTGACACTTACAACAATGGATGGAGAAGTTCACTCGTCCTGTGAACTTTGATGCAGTCAAGAAATACTTCGCCTAAACAAATATAATAGCTCGCTAAGTCGAACACCCCAAAGGGCGACTTAGGCAAAAAAGGAGCGTCTCGGTGGATTGAAAACCCGAAAGGGCGATCCAGGCAAAAGTTAGAGACATTGAAAAAAAGAGAGAATTTGCATCCCGCTAGATTGAGCACCTCACACTGGGGCAATCTAGGCAAAAATTAGGGATTTGGCAAGTAACTGCATCTTGACAAGACTGTGCTCTATATCTGTCATCCGTCAGGGATTCTCGATTCGTCGTCGACTGAAGCTTTGAATACATCGAAAATTCAGAATGGTAGAGGAAAGGTCATTATGTTCAATGTAGCCCTCTCCAATATATATCACCGATTTCAAACTTGTACAGATCTATGGAGTCTCGCCCTTTGCAGACTACCATTCCATCACATCAATTTGAGCTTTTATCCAATTATTTGCACTCTTATTTGTTTTAACTCAACAAATGTTTTGCATGTTTTCATTGATAAGGTATCATTGTTTTCAAAATAAACAAATTTTTCAAAATTGTTCTTAAACAAAGTGAACGTTCACAATGATGGAAGGATACTTAGGAGATCCGCAGTGCTCTCCCGAGGGTGGTATGATTACCAACAGGTAAGACATTTGTTCGTATCTCGAGCATAACTGTATCTTTTTCCTGACGAACCTCTTTTGGTTTCTCCTCAGCAAGGTTGCTCAGTGCAGTGTTGGTTGAAGTTGTTTATCTTCATGTTCCCGGCAGTACAACACTCTTCCTCCAAGTCCCTCTTAGCCCTATTGTGGGGCATCTCCAGTATAGGGTTGTTTGAGCCCTACCGTGTGGCATTCCCAGCAAGGTTGCTGTTGAAATACTTTTGTGGGGCAGTTCCCCAAGCAGAGTGCTTACTGAAGACTTTAACTTTCCTCTCTCCAGCAGAGTAGTCTTCCTCTCTCCCCCAGCATGGGTGCTTTTCTTGGAAGATTCAGTATTCGGTGAATTGACATCCCAGTACTCCATCATGTCCTCAGATGGATCCCCATCGGAGTTGTTGGCATGATGAGCTTTATCAATGCCTATGTATCCTCATCAGAGATCTGGTTGCTTCTTGGTATCCCTGATTTCCAGCACAAGTTGTTGTGGCGCATCCGCCTGTATGTTGAACTCTTTTCTCCGGTTGTGACCGACGATCCCTCCGGAAGCCTCTGGTGGCCTTCCTCCCCTGCAGGAAGATGATTGTTCCCTACTGTCCCAGCCTCCAGTGGATTTTCTTGGCTCTATGGTGACTTTGGTTTTCTCTCCGGACGGTTGATTCCCGGACCTGCGTGTTGAGCATGTCTGTTTGTCAGCATTCATCATACATTTTTAGATACTGCATACATGCATAATCATAGCATTCAGATACTCATGTTGCAGCTGTTGCCATGTATCTGTTGATGGTTGTTTCCTGCTATTTGTTGATACAGATCTCTCCAGTAGATTTTCCTCAAGCAGATGTGGGTGTGTCTGATCTCTCCATGTAGAGCCAACCCCTTAAGCAGAAAATGTCTATCCTTTCCTGCCATTTCCCCACTGAGATACATCCTCGTGGATGACGGTTGTTTCCGTTCCCTCCCCATACGGGATAGGTTGTCCCTATTGAGTTCTTTCCTCATTAGGATGAGTCTTGTTTCAGTCTGCCTTTTTGGATCGATCCTAAATTGGCTTCCTGTTGGCTGTCTCCCGTGCTTCCCTGGGGCATAAATGAATAGTCGCTCACTAACTGGCACTCATTCATCTTATCCTCAGTGGAATTTGTTGGCTTCTACCTACGAACCGGTAGTTGTAAGTCCTATCTTTGTGGTTTTCTACCTACAAACCGGTAGTTGTAAAATCCCACTTTCATCCCCTGGCGGATATGGTTTGGTGGCCTCTACCTACGAACCGGTAGCTGTAAGTCCTTTCTTTACGGTCTTCTACCCACTACCCGGTAGTTGTAAATCCTTTTTCTCACTTTGTCTCTCAGCAGACCGTTTGTTGGCTTCTACCTACGAACCGGTAGCTGTAAGTCCTTTCTTTACGGTCTTCTACCCACTACTCGGTAGTTGTAAATCCTTTTTTCTCACTTTGTCTCTCAGCAGACCGTTTGTTGGCCTCTACCTACAAACCGGTAGTTGTAAGTCCTATCTTTGTGGTTTTCTACCCACTAGCTGGTAGTTGTAAAATCCCACTTTCATCCCCTTGTTGGAATTAACCCTTTGTGCTCATCCCGATGATGACTGGTTACTTTTCCGTGGTTTTCTGCCTACAAACCGGTAGATGTAATCCCCTCTTTGCAGTTATCAGTATCCGCTTTGCGGTATTGATATTCTTTCCCCTTTGGATACTTGCCTTGATCAAGCAGTATTGTCCCCATTGGGTCTTCACCTTCTTTTTGGATACTTGCTCCGAGTTAGCAACTTTATCCTCTTTTGAATGGTCATCTTTTGCATACCTAGTCCTGGTACTCTGATGCCTTTCTTTTCGGTCGATTATTCACTTAACAACCTACAACCCGGTTATGGATAATCTTCCATGCGAGTGTATTATCTACGTTTTGACGGCTATAGATAATATGTCTCATGCGCTCTTGGGTCGAAGTCGTCCTCCCCAGTCGAGTAAGATTCGTATTTCTTGTGGAATCAGTGTCCATCCTTTAACAAGATCGCTTTTCTAGCCCTCTTCTGGATGTCGAGTGTTTTGGAAAACAAACCAATTCACGCTTTGGTCGGTCACCCGTTTCATACCTACAACCCGGTATCCTTGGTGTTCCTTCCTGTTTGCTCGCTGTCGTGACCTTGTTCCCCAGTGAAATCCCCTGCAAGTGTTCAGCCTTGCCCTGTCATCTTGTGGATGTCAGTATCCCGTCAGCACCCGCGTGTGTTGTTTCTTTGGTGTCGGTAAACACCATCCGTCGGTGATTCCCAGTCATGCGTAAGTGTCTGGTCTTCTTTGGTGTCGGTAAACACCATCCGTCGGTGATTCCCAGTCATGCGTAAGTGTCTGGTTTTCTTTGGTGTCGGTAAACACCATCCTTCGGTGATTTCCAGTCATGCATAAGTGTCTGGTCTTCTTTGGTGTCGGTAAACACCATCCTTCGGTGATTTCCAGTCATGCGTAAGTGTCTGGTTTTCTTTTGATGTCGGTAAACATCCTCTTTCGATGTTCATAACGTCGCTATCCCTTCCCTAGTGAAGATTCCTCCTCTCCGTTGGTGTCGATAAACGTGAGTCTCCCTTTCGTCCTATGATGTCTGGTTGAGTTTTCCTCCTCTCCATTGGTGTCGATAAACGTGAGTCTCCCTTTCGTCCTATGATGTCTGGTTGAGTTTTCCTCCTCTCCGTTGGTGTCGATAAACGTGAGTCTCCCTTTCGTCCTATGATGTCTGGTTGAGTTTTCCTCCTCTCCGTTGGTGTCGATAAACGTGAGTCTCCCTTTCCTCCTATGACGTCTGGTTGAGTTTTCCTCCTCTCCGTTGGTGTCGATAAACGTGAGTCTCCCTTTCGTCCTATGATGTCTGGTTGAGTTTTCCTCCTCTCCGTTGGTGTCGATAAACGTGAGTCTCCCTTTCGTCCTATGATGTCTGGTTGAGTTTTCCTCCTCTCCGTTGGTGTCGATAAACGTGAGTCTCCCTTTCGTCCTATGACGTCTGGTTGAGTTTTCCTCCTCTCCGTTGGTTTCGATAAACGTGAGTCTCCCTTTCGTCCTATGACGTCTGGTTGTACCTGTCCCCTTGTGGATTTACCTCTCCGTTGGTCTTGGTAAACGTTGAGTTTTTCCCATTACGTCCGCTGACGTATGGTTGTACCCCTTCCAGTCATTCATTAATGTCTGGTTACCTCTCCGTTGGTCTTGGTAAACGTTGAGTTTTCCTAGTTGTCCGTTGGCATCTAGTTGTGATTTCTTTTCCCATTCATCGTCGTTGCGATGTCTGGATGTGGCCGTACCCTTTGCAAAAAAACAAAACAAAATACCCAGTAATAAATCAGATCCCAGTGGACGTTTCCATTGATGGATTCCTGTATTGTGCAAATTCTACGGTTCTTTGGTATTCAATCCCTGTTTACCCTGAAAGTCTGACAGCCTTTGCTATCATCCGTTCGGGTTCCCAGCTGATTGAATAGGGGCAGCTGTAGCACCTCAAATTTGCACTTATCATTGTACATACATTCTCATATTAGGTCATAACATAACATGGTCCACTGCATAGCATTGCATTGTCCCAGTTGCCTCAAGTGCAAGCCAAGCAAGAAATTAGGTCAAACTGATCAGGAGGTCAGTCAACCAAGCAAGCAAGAGTGTTTCTCAAGGAGCCAAGGCCCTAGGGTTTGTCCAACATGTTCACATGACTTGGAGGTCCATTTGAGGTGTTTAAGTCAAGGGTTGGATGTTCAGAGGTCATCAGTCAATGCACAATCAGTCAGAAACCCTAGAAAGTCAAAGTTGGTCAACTGTGGTTGATTTTATGGTTTTGATGGATGGATTTGGTTTGAGAGAGCTTATTCATGTCCCAATAGGCCTCATATATCATGGCAAACAATATCATTGAAGAATTTGAAGCCAAACAGAAAATTTCCAAAAATAGAAACTGGACCTGTAATTTTAACTGCCAAAAATGGAAACTTCTTGATCCCAAACTTACATCATGATACAAGCTTCAAATGAATTTTTGCCCAACATGAAAGTTGAAAATCTTGTTCTCCCATTTCCAAAAAGTCCAAGAACTCTCAATTCCCATGTATGGTTGTCAAGATATGATCAATTCATTTTCACAAAATCTTGAACTTCAAAAGGCCATATCTCTCAAACCATTTGGCCAAAATTGGTGAGGTTTTTTCCAACAAACCACATTTTACCTCCTCTTTCCAAAAATGTAAATTTCATGTGCTAAAACATTGCCAATCAAAATGGCACTTTTGGACCTAGCATGTTTGAATTTCAAGTGAGGTGCAATTTTGATTTTTTGAAATAAGTGATTTCCATTCAAGTGACCAATTGGAATTAGTTCAGAACATCGTTTCTGACTTGCCAAAGGCCCAAATCGAGCAGCATTCTACCACATACCTCCCATATGCACCAAATTGGCAACTTAGCAATTGGCTTCATTAAACAAAAACTTGATTAGCACATGATTAGAGAACATTAAACAGACCATATATATGATATTTTCTGTCCAAAGTGAACCCTAGCAGCAACTAAAAACACAGAATTCATTCATTCTCTAAAATTGGATTTCCTTGCCATTTCCAAAATTCTTCAAAAAAACTCCAAAGGCCACGATCTGGACATTGTTGTTTCATCACTCAAGCAACCTTGTGAGCTTGTTTTCACCACATTTCCACATCTGTAAGCAGCCCTGATTCAACTGTTTTCAAAGAATCCATCCATGGTAGATTGAGATTCGAGCATTGTCAAGCTTCTTTGAGCTAAACTATCTCCACCAGTCATCATTTGGAGGACTTTGGCTCATCTGTTTCACCAGCAAACATCAAAACAACAACTGAATTCCAACTTTCTTCAAAAAAAAGTAAGAGATCGATCTCTCTATTTCTCAAATCCATGCTATGCTTAGTGTAGATCTCTCCATGCTGAGTTTCATGATGCTTTTATTTTTGAAAATGGCTGCTTATTTCTGAAGTTGTGTTGTTTTGAAGTTTGATGTTGTTTGTGATTCTTGCTCGATTCATGTTTATAGTTGTGTTTTAATGGAAATCATTGTTGGATTCGTGTTTGCCATGCTTGGATGGTCATTGCTGTGTATTTAATTTTGATTTCTGGGAAATTTTGTGAAACTCGATTTTGGAAGTGATGAACATTGTCCCTGTTCTTGAAAACCCTAGCCATGCCCAGATTCTGCTACTATTTCACGTGTACGCATGTGTAGTCTACTGCTCCATTGGAGCCAGCCAATCAAAACATTTCCCTGGCCGCGCCTAAACGGTGTCGTTTTGTTTAATGAAGTCCATATTTACATCTTTGCCATTCTCGGTTTAAATAATCTAATTTAATTCATTTTAATGTCAATGTTTATTTCATTTGGCATGGCTTATTTGAAAAATTCATATTTCATTCATTTTAATTCCAAATCCCATGGGAATTTTTGCATCATCTTCATCATGATCCCTAGTTTTTTATCATTATTTTTCCAGATTTTTTTGATCAGTGAATTTTAAATGGCATTAGGGTTTGTAGAATGTGACCAAATATTGTACCTTTTGCCAAAACCATTGTGAAATTGTGATGATACATCCATTTGATCTGAAATTTTTTGTGCTTAATCTACACTCGTCCATGTTTATTTTGATGTAAAGATCATGATTTTAGCTTATGTGGTTTGAGAGTTGTGAATTTTTGAAGTAAGGTGTGACAACTTGTGTCACACCATGGATGTGCAACTTCCTGATTTTCGTATCCATGCCTATTGACTTCCAATTGATCCAAAATTTTGCATGAACCTTCTCTTATATGTCTAGTTTGCACCTGATTTTTCTTGGAATTAATTATGCCATTTCCTAATTGTGTGAGATTTTTCTCCCCTGTCTAGTCAAATGTTGACTTTGTGTGATACATGTTGCCATTCCATTTGGAAATTCTCATACTTTATTGGATGATCATGAACTTTTACATGTGCATACTAGACATCTTAAGCTTTGCCATGATGTTGATCCCATTCATTTCTCATCTGTTGTCATTTAGTTATGATTTTTTGAAGTTGACACATGTTTGTTTGACTTCTTTGAGCATGATTGAAATTGTTTTGACTTTCTGATTTTAATTGACCACCTTCCCATGATCCAATTGAGCTGAAATTTTATATGCATGTCATGTTATGGATTTTGATTGAGCATGAATTATTTGGTGATTTTTGGAATTGATTATGTTTGGTTTTGAGCTAAGTCTTGCTGTTGACTTCATTGAGCATGTTTAAATTTGCTTTGACTTTATGATTTTCATTGACTGCCTTCCACTTTTCCAAATGTGATGAAATTTTACATGCTTACCATGCTAGGTGTTAGGATTGGTCATGATTTATTTGGTGATTTTTGAAAATGTTTGAGTTGACTTTTGATGCAAGTCATTCTGTTGACTTCTTTGAGCTATCCCTTGCCATGCTTTGACTTCCTTTGCTTGTGAATTGATGATGATGCATGATATGAACATGAAACCAATTGGGATTGCTCCTTATATGTTTGAACTTGGTTTTGATTGGGCATTGCTTGCTGTTTTGACTTTTTCATTCTCTTTTGACCCTAGGCTTGCCCTAGTGGTCCTGGTACTCACTTTTGAGTTTATGTTTTCAGGTTGAACACCAAATGCTCCAATGAGACCATTTCCTTTTGATTGAGCTTACTTGAATATCATTGACTAACTTGTTGTTTTGTAGGTGGCTTGGCTCTCAAGCCTTAAGCCTTGTGCCTTGCACACTCATTTGCTTCTGATTAACTGTTAATGTCTGTTTCCTTTTGCTTTGATTTGAGTTGCATACTAACATCTGCTTGACTATTTCAGGTGCTTTTAGTTGCTTAGTTCCTTGTGAACTTTTTGCATTGCTTTGCTATTTAGCAACTTGCTTGAGGTATAATTCCTTTTTCTTCATGTAGTCTGGAAGACCTGGCCTGTTACTTGGCCAGGCAACTGTCTGAAGTCCTCCTTAAGAGGCAATGTTTGTGTATGTTTAATTTGTCCCTGTACATATGAAAGTCCTCCTAAGTGAAGAGGCAATTGGAAGAACCCAAGGGATATGCAACCTATCCCCTTCTATTCTGTGTGTCTTCTGTTTTGCTCACACCACTGTGTTGATGCATTGCAGAGACGAGCCCAAGATCTTGTACAATTGTACAGTTGAGTCAGTATCAAATGTGTAGAAGGGTTCCCACCTTCTGAACCCACACATTCTTGTCTTAAGCTCTCCCAGGCCAGGGATAAGAGCTGTGAAGTCTTATCTTCACTCACCTTTCATCTGCTTCACCTTAGCCCCTCAATGGCAAGGTTAAGAGCACCATTCACCCCATTCCAGAGGTTTGTTTGTTGAGGTTGATATGACCCCTCGACTAAAACCTAACCTTGATGTTTGAGCCCCTTGTTGGTGTGTTTATTTTATGCTGTACATGTTTGTGTGGTGTGATTGTATTCCCCTAGGTTTGTTAGACTCCGCGTAGTCTCGTTTGCATGTCAATTAAGGTAGCACGGTTCCTTCGTCTAGGACTTCCTTTCTTGCTTGCGCTTGCCTAAAACACAAACAAACATTATCCCCTCTTAAGGATACGTTAACTCCTTCTACTACAGATGAGTAAGTCTCCAAAGGTCGAGCATCAGGTAGATTGTGCAGTGACGTTGTCCACTTAAAAAACACAAACCAACAGTAATAGTTTAGCCGAACTACGGCAACTCTGATTCTCATGTCCAGATGAGATACGTAGGCACGAGATGCGATGTCTTGTCGAGTTTGACTAACAACTAACACTAATTCTTTTCTCTCGCCCTCGTTGCGATTGAGACCTCCCCTTTTCTCTTGCCCTAGTTGCAATCGAGACCCTTGCTGCCTGCGCAAGTTAGGTTTGGTGTGGCTTGCTTCCTGTGCAAGTCATGTTTAGGATAGGCTTGCTTCCTGTGCAAGTTAGCTAGAAACCTTAACTTAGGGACGACTTTGCATGACAACATCTAGGCTCGAGTCGTAGTCTCCTTAGTGTTGTGTCTCCCTCTGTTATCTGGTTAGGCTAGTCCTTTTTCCCTGCGTAGGGGAACTACATCGCCCTGATCTTCACACCAGATGAAGTATGTAGGCAGGAGATTGAGCTGATCTCTCCGGGCGCCCTTTTTTCTTTTTGTGTGTGTTGTTTGACAGTTGCTAGGCTCGAGTGTCTGACTCCTTAGCAATTCGTTGTCTGTTTGTTTGAGTGTGTGCTTGACAGTTATAGGCTCGAGTCCCCGACTCCCTATTAACTTGTTATGTTGTTGTGTGCTTGGAAGCTGATGTAAGTCCATCGAGTGGCATTCGGGTTCCAGTGTTTGTGGGTTTTGGTTCGGATGCTGATGTAAGTCCAGTGATTGGCATTCGGGCTCCGTGTTTGCCTTTGCCTGTTTTTGTTTGTGTGCGTGTCCGCCGAGCTACGAATGCTCTGATTCTTCTCTCGTCCGAGAAGATACGTATGCATAAGGTGCGATACCTTAGCGAGCATGTGTCGTTTCCCCATTCCGAACTACTTCGACTCTGATGTCTATGCCTGATAGACTAAGTAGGCCCAGGATGCGGTATCCTGCCGAGTCAGTTTCAGTCAGTTTCTTGTGTCTCTTTCAGCCTGTGTGTGCGTGTGAGCAGCGTTTTTAGCAACCATTTTCCTTCCTTTTGTGCGTGGATCCCGTCGAGTACGACGGATGCGTAGGGGTGCTAATACCTTCCCTTCGCATAACCGACTCCCGATCCCATTCTCTTTGGTCGTGAGACCATGTTCTTTCCAGGTTTACTCTGAGCGTTTCCTTTCCCTCTTTTGGGATAAATAACGCACGGTGGCGGCTCTGTTGTTTCTTTCTTTTCCCGCCGGTTTTTCGCGTAATGCGACAGCTGGCGACTCTGCTGGGGATATAGAGAAGTTGACCTGTGCTGGTCCATCTTCCCTAAGCGAGTCTCTCCTAGCGCTCTCTAGGTTATGGTTTTGGTTGCTTTTTGCTGCTGTTATTTATTGCATTCATTTGTATATATGTGCATTTATTGTTTGCATTTATTGTGTGCATTAATGTTTGCATTCATTCATATTCATCTGTTGTGCTGGCTGTGTTTCTTTGTTTGGGGTGGGAGTTACTTGAGGTAAAAGGTCCAATACCCAGACCATGAGTGAAATCTAGGATACCTAGGAATAGAGTGATTCATGGGAAGCGGGTGGTGTACGCCACTTAGCGGAACATTGATATCACGAGCAGCTCAGACTCTGATGGGGTATTATCGGTGCATACATCGGGTGTGCACAGGATGATATTCTTGAAAGGGTTGTTTATCCTGCGTTTCTCTCGACCTTACCCTGGCCTAGACGACACCCGTGAGTGGGGGGGATTGATCATTTTAACAGGTACAGTTGGTGACTCCCGGTACTGATGGTGACTATGAATTCTGGACATTTATTTCTGGACGCCGGAGGTGTGACCCTGGTATTGATCAGAGGGTTCCGTTTATTTCGGATCCCTGGGCTGAATTTGAGAGTACTCGCTCAGATGGTGACTCAGTTCTCCAGACATGGGTTCAGATGCCAGTTGACCAGTTGACTTTGGGTTACAGATGATTGTGATTCCGTGTTCAAGCCGAAGCTTTGATCCTGTGTTCAGAGACGCACAGCCTGACCAGTCATGTTCGCATCATTTGCATCATAGCATGTTTATTTTCCAAAAAAATAGTAATGCATGAAAATGAAAAAAAAGTTAACTCGCATACGCATATCCTTTTCAGGATCATTCATGATAAAATAGCATTCGCATCATATGCATATCATACACGTATCATCCTTGCATTACAGACATGTTTGGGGACGTGACTTCTCACTTTGGGTTTGGACTGAGACAGGATTGTTGATCACCGTCCGCACCGCGACCAAACTCAATCATCAAAGAAGTATGGACCAGGTTCAAGCTGAGCTAGCTGAGATGAGGGCGAACATGGCCCAGTTCATGAACATGATGCAAGGGGTCGTTCAGGGGCAAGAGGAGCTGCGTGCCTTAGCCCAGAGACAGGAAGCTGTGATTCCAACTGCCAACCGTGCTTCACCGGTGGGTGTTCCTGTGGATGATAATGTTGCTGCTGCCGCTCCCGCCAGTAACTTTGATGGGGTTGATGAGTTGGGGGGCATCAGAATCAATGGACAACCTCTTGCTGCAGAGGTCAATGTCAGAGCTACCCGGGCTCCGATTCGTCATCCAGCTCCGTTTGTCAACCAACAAGAGGACATGTTCACGTTGCTGAGTGAGGAAGATGAAGTGGTCAGAATGGAGGATAGGGATCATAAAGTGGATGCTCTTGCTGAGAAAATCCGAGCCATGGAGTGTCAGAACTCCCTTGGGTTTGATGTGACCGATATGGGTCTGGTGGAAGGGTTGAAGATCCCCTACAAATTCAAAGCACCCTCTTTCGACAAGTACAATGGCACTTCTTGTCCTCGCACCTACGTGCAGGCGTACTTCAGGAAGATCTCTGCCTACACTGATGATGAAAAGATGTGGATGTACTTTTTCCAAGACAGTTTATCTGGAGCGTCTTTGGATTGGTACATGGATCTGAAGCGAGAATCAGTTAGAAGCTGGAAGGATTTGGTTGAGGCCTTCCTAAGGCAATACAAGCACAACATGGACATGGCGCCGAGCCGAACTCAGTTACAGAGCTTGTATCAGAAAGATAAGGAGAGCTTCAAAGAGTATGCCCAGAGGTGGCGTGAACTAGCCGCAAGAGTGCAACCTCCGATGTTGGAGAGAGAGCTGACTGACATGTTCATTGGAACCTTGCAAGGTGTGTTCATGGATCGCTTGGGAAGTTGCCCGTTCAGTAGCTTTTCAGATGTTGTTGTCTGTGGGGAAAGAACTGAGAGCCTTATCAAAGCAGGAAGGATACAAGATCCTGGCTCTTCAAGTTCCTCGAGTACTAAGAAGCCATCCTCTGGGGCACCCAAAGGGGAGAGAATGAAACGAATGCTGTGCATCGTCGAAGGAGTGCAAATAGAGGACCATATCGGCAAGTCGCCGCTGTGACTATTCCAGCAACTCAAACTCCACAGCAACAGAGAAGACCAGCTCAGCAGCATCAGCGTCAACAACGTCATCCTCAGCAGCAGGCTTACCAGCCTCCCATTGATAATCAAGCTGGTACGAGTAATGAGAGGAAGAAGATCATTTTTGATCCAATCCCCATGTCCTACGCCAAACTGTATCCCTCTCTGTTAGAGCGGAACTTGATTACTCCCAGAGACCCGCCGGCTATACCTGTCAACCCTCGGTGGTGGTATAGGCCTGAGCAGCATTGTGCGTATCACTCGGGTGCTCCTGGTCATGATGTGGACAGTTGTTTTCAGCTGAAGATGATGGTTCAAGACCTAGTGAGGTCAGGTATTCTGATCTTGGAGGATTTAGGTCCCCGTGACAATCAAGCCTGAAGATAACAAGTCCTGGGTTGGCGCCGACTTTTTCTTCAGAAGGGTTGTTCAGAAAACAGAAGCTACTGATGCAAGAGATACTGACAGTTGTCATCCCCGGTGGGATCTATCACAATTGGGTCACTGTGGGCTTTCCTACAGTTGTTCATAAGTCAGAGCAATAATCACTTTGTTTAAAAACCCTTCTCCCATGCCAAAAGGAGAAGTGATGACATTGTTGGCAACATTTTGTGCAATGATATTTTCATTCAAATAATTCATGTTAAACATTTGTTTTTCCATTTGTTTTCCCTTTTCGCTTTTTGCATGAAATTGGTGATCACAAAAAACCTTAAAAAACAGGAATAAAAGCAATCTTTTCATCTGCATAACGATTGTCTTGTTTGTTTTTCAAAGTGCTTTTTATACTCAAAATCTTTATGCAGGTTGTTTCTCAAACCCATTGAATATAGTGATCGGACGTCATCTCCCAATTTTGAATTCCCTGAATTCGAAGCGGAAGAAAATGATGTTGAAGGGATTCCTGACGGTATTTCCCGATTTCTTGAGCGAGAAAAGAAGATCACTCAGCTGCATCTCGAGAATCAGCAGAACAACCAACTGGGGCATTATAAAAAAAAAGAGAAAAAAACAAAGAAAGAGAGGGTGCAAAATCAAAAGAAATCAAAAGAAAGAAAAAGAAAGAAAGAAACAAAAGAAAAAAGCACCCTCAAAGTCCCAAGTTGACTGAGGCTGAATGGATTCAGAGTCACTACGACCAAGTGAATCCGATCGAAAGAAAGAGATCAACTGCCATGTGTCATGGTCAGTTACATCAGCAGAGAGTGAAAAAAGCATTCGACAAAAAGGTCAAATCTCGTGTGTTCCGAGAAAATGACCCTGTGCTCAAGAAAGTCTTGTCTTTCGTGCCCGATTCCAGGGGCAAGTGGACTCCAAGCTAGGAACATCCATATGTTTTCAAGAGAGCCTTTTCAGGCAGTGTTCTGACACTTACAACAATGGATGGAGAAGTTCACTCGTCCTGTGAACTTTGATGCAGTCAAGAAATACTTCGCCTAAACAAATATAATAGCTCGCTAAGTCGAACACCCCAAAGGGCGACTTAGGCAAAAAAGGAGCGTCTCGGTGGATTGAAAACCCGAAAGGGCGATCCAGGCAAAAGTTAGAGACATTGAAAAAAAGAGAGAATTTGCATCCCGCTAGATTGAGCACCTCACACTGGGGCAATCTAGGCAAAAATTAGGGATTTGGCAAGTAACTGCATCTTGACAAGACTGTGCTCTATATCTGTCATCCGTCAGGGATTCTCGATTCGTCGTCGACTGAAGCTTTGAATACATCGAAAATTCAGAATGGTAGAGGAAAGGTCATTATGTTCAATGTAGCCCTCTCCAATATATATCACCGATTTCAAACTTGTATAGATCTATGGAGTCTCGCCCTTTGCAGACTACCATTCCATCACATCAATTTGAGCTTTTATCCAATTATTTGCACTCTTATTTGTTTTAACTCAACAAATGTTTTGCATGTTTTCATTGATAAGGTATCATTGTTTTCAAAATAAACAAATTTTTCAAAATTGTTCTTAAACAAAGTGAACGTTCACAATGATGGAAGGATACTTAGGAGATCCGCAGTGCTCTCCCGAGGGTGGTATGATTACCAACAGGTAAGACATTTGTTCGTATCTCGAGCATAACTGTATCTTTTTCCTGACGAACCTCTTTGGTTTCTCCTCAGCAAGGTTGCTCAGTGCAGTGTTGGTTGAAGTTGTTTATCTTCATGTTCCCGGCAGTACAACACTCTTCCTCCAAGTCCCTCTTAGCCCTATTGTGGGGCATCTCCAGTATAGGGTTGTTTGAGCCCTACCGTGGGGCATTCCCAGCAAGGTTGCTGTTGAAATACTTTTGTGGGGCAGTTCCCCAAGCAGAGTGTTTACTGAAGACTTTAACTTTCCTCTCTCCAGCAGAGTAGTCTTCCTCTCTCCCCCAGCATGGGTGCTTTTCTTGGAAGATTCAGTATTCGGTGAATTGACATCCCAGTACTCCATCATGTCCTCAGATGGATCCCCATCGGAGTTGTTGGCATGATGAGCTTTATCAATGCCTATGTATCCTCATCAGAGATCTGGTTGCTTCTTGGTATCCCTGATTTCCAGCACAAGTTGTTGTGGCGCATCCGCCTGTATGTTGAACTCTTTTCTCCGGTTGTGACCGACGATCCCTCCGGAAGCCTCTGGTGGCCTTCCTCCCCTGCAGGATGATGATTGTTCCCTACTGTCCCAGCCTCCAGTGGATTTTCTTGGCTCTATGGTGACTTTGGTTTTCTCTCCGGACGGTTGATTCCCGGACCTGCGTGTTGAGCATGTCTGTTTGTCAGCATTCATCATACATTTTTAGATACTGCATACATGCATAATCATAGCATTCAGATACTCATGTTGCAGCTGTTGCCATGTATCTGTTGATGGTTGTTTCCTGCTATTTGTTGATACAGATCTCTCCAGTAGATTTTCCTCAAGCAGATGTGGGTGTGTCTGATCTCTCCATGTAGAGCCAACCCCTTAAGCAGAAAATGTCTATCCTTTCCTGCCATTTCCCCACTGAGATACATCCTCGTGGATGACGGTTGTTTCCGTTCCCTCCCCATACGGGATGGGTTGTCCCTATTGAGTTCTTTCCTCATTAGGATGAGTCTTGTTTCAGTCTGCCTTTTTGGATCGATCCTAAATTGGCTTCCTGTTGGCTGTCTCCCGTGCTTCCCTGGGGCATAAATGAATAGTCGCTCACTAACCGGCACTCATTCATCTTATCCTCAGTGGAATTTGTTGGCTTCTACCTACGAACCGGTAGTTGTAAGTCCTATCTTTGTGGTTTTCTACCTACAAACCGGTAGTTGTAAAATCCCACTTTCATCCCCTGGCGGATATGGTTTGGTGGCCTCTACCTATGAACCGGTAGCTGTAAGTCCTTTCTTTACGGTCTTCTACCCACTACCCGGTAGTTGTAAATCCTTTTTCTCACTTTGTCTCTCAGCAGACCGTTTGTTGGCTTCTACCTACGAACCGGTAGCTGTAAGTCCTTTCTTTACGGTCTTCTACCCACTACTCGGTAGTTGTAAATCCTTTTTTCTCACTTTGTCTCTCAGCAGACCGTTTGTTGGCCTCTACCTACAAACCGGTAGTTGTAAGTCCTATCTTTGTGGTTTTCTACCCACTAGCTGGTAGTTGTAAAATCCCACTTTCATCCCCTTGTTGGAATTAACCCTTTGTGCTCATCCCGATGATGACTGGTTACTTTTCCGTGGTTTTCTGCCTACAAACCGGTAGATGTAATCCCCTCTTTGCAGTTATCAGTATCCGCTTTGCGGTATTGATATTCTTTCCCCTTTGGATACTTGCCTTGATCAAGCAGTATTGTCCCCATTGGGTCTTCACCTTCTTTTTGGATACTTGCTCCGAGTTAGCAACTTTATCCTCTTTTGAATGGTCATCTTTTGCATACCTAGTCCTGGTACCCTGATGCCTTTCTTTTCGGTCGATTATTCACTTAACAACCTACAACCCGGTTATGGATAGTCTTCCATGCGAGTGTATTATCTACGTTTTGACGGCTATAGATAATATGTCTCATGCGCTCTTGGGTCGAAGTCGTCCTCCCCAGTCGAGTAAGATTCGTATTTCTTGTGGAATCAGTGTCCATCCTTTAACAAGATCGCTTTTCTAGCCCTCTTCTGGATGTCGAGTGTTTTGGAAAACAAACCAATTCACGCTTTGGTCGGTCACCCGTTTCATACCTACAACCCGGTATCCTTGGTGTTCCTTCCTGTTTGCTCGCTGTCGTGACCTTGTTCCCCAGTGAAATCCCCTGCAAGTGTTCAGCCTTGCCCTGTCATCTTGTGGATGTCAGTATCCCGTCAGCACCCGCGTGTGTTGTTTCTTTGGTGTCGGTAAACACCATCCGTCGGTGATTCCCAATCATGCGTAAGTGTCTGGTCTTCTTTGGTGTCGGTAAACACCATCCGTCGGTGATTCCCAGTCATGCGTAAGTGTCTGGTTTTCTTTGGTGTCGGTAAACACCATCCTTCGGTGATTTCCAGTCATGCGTAAGTGTCTGGTCTTCTTTGGTGTCGGTAAACACCATCCTTCGGTGATTTCCAGTCATGCGTAAGTGTCTGGTTTTCTTTTGATGTCGGTAAACATCCTCTTTCGATGTTCATAACGTCGCTATCCCTTCCCTAGTGAAGATTCCTCCTCTCCGTTGGTGTCGATAAACGTGAGTCTCCCTTTTGTCCTATGATGTCTGGTTGAGTTTTCCTCCTCTCCGTTGGTGTCGATAAACGTGAGTCTCCCTTTCGTCCTATGATGTCTGGTTGAGTTTTCCTCCTCTCCGTTGGTGTCGATAAACGTGAGTCTCCCTTTCGTCCTATGATGTTTGGTTGAGTTTTCCTCCTCTCCGTTGGTGTCGATAAACGTGAGTCTCCCTTTCGTCCTATGACGTCTGGTTGAGTTTTCCTCCTCTCCGTTGGTGTCGATAAACGTGAGTCTCCCTTTCGTCCTATGACGTCTGGTTGTACCTATCCCCTTGTGGATTTACCTCTCCGTTGGTCTTGGTAAACGTTGAGTTTTTCCCATTACGTCCGCTGACGTATGGTTGTACCCCTTCCAGTCATTCATTAATGTCTGGTTACCTCTCCGTTGGTCTTGGTAAACGTTGAGTTTTCCTAGTTGTCCGTTGGCATCTAGTTGTGATTTCTTTTCCCATTCATCGTCGTTGCGATGTCTGGATGTGGCCGTACCCTTTGCAAAAAAACAAAACAAAATACCCAGTAATAAATCAGATCCCAGTGGACGTTTCCATTGATGGATTCCTGTATTGTGCAAATTCTACGGTTCTTTGGTATTCAATCCCTGTTTACCCTGAAAGTCTGACAGCCTTTGCTATCATCCGTTCGGGTTCCCAGCTGATTGAATAGGGGCAGCTGTAGCACCTCAAATTTGCACCTATCATTGTACATACATTCTCATATTAGGTCATAACATAACATGGTCCACTGCATAGCATTGCATTGTCCCAGTTGCCTCAAGTGCAAGCCAAGCAAGAAATTAGGTCAAACTGATCAGGAGGTCAGTCAACCAAGCAAGCAAGAGTGTTTCTCAAGGAGCCAAGGCCCTAGGGTTTGTCCAACATGTTCACATGACTTGGAGGTCCATTTGAGGTGTTTAAGTCAAGGGTTGGATGTTCAGAGGTCATCAGTCAATGCACAATCAGTCAGAAATCCTAGAAAGTCAAAGTTGGTCAACTGTGGTTGATTTTATGGTTTTGATGGATGGATTTGGTTTGAGAGAGCTTATTCATGTCCCAATAGGCCTCATATATCATGGCAAACAATATCATTGAAGAATTTGAAGCCAAACAGAAAATTTCCAAAAATAGAAACTGGACCTGTAATTTTAACTGCCAAAAGTGGAAACTTCTTGATCCCAAACTTACATCATGATACAAGCTTCAAATGAATTTTTGCCCAACATGAAAGTTGAAGATCTTGTTCTCCCATTTCCAAAAAGTCCAAGAACTCTCAATTCCCATGTATGGTTGTCAAGATATGATCAATTCATTTTCACAAAATCTTGAACTTCAAAAGGCCATATCTCTCAAACCATTTGGCCAAAATTGGTGAGGTTTTTTTCCAACAAACCACATTTTACCTCCTCTTTCCAAAAATGTAAATTTCATGTGCTAAAACATTGCCAATCAAAATGGCACTTTTGGACCTAGCATGTTTGAATTTCAAGTGAGGTGCAATTTTGATTTTTTGAAATAAGTGATTTCCATTCAAGTGACCAATTGGAATTAGTTCAGAACATCGTTTCTGACTTGCCAAAGGCCCAAATCGAGCAGCATTCTACCACATACCTCCCATATGCACCAAATTGGCAACTTAGCAATTGGCTTCATTAAACAAAAACTTGATTAGCACATGATTAGAGAACATTAAACAGACCATATATATGATATTTTCTGTCCAAAGTGAACCCTAGCAGCAACTAAAAACACAGAATTCATTCATTCTCTAAAATTGGATTTCCTTGCCATTTCCAAAATTCTTCAAAAAAACTCCAAAGGCCACGATCTGGACATTGTTGTTTCATCACTCAAGCAACCTTGTGAGCTTGTTTTCACCACATTTCCACATTTGTAAGCAGCCCTGATTCAACTGTTTTCAAAGAATCCATCCATGGTAGATTGAGATTCGAGCATTGTCAAGCTTCTTTGAGCTAAACTATCTCCACCAGTCATCATTTGGAGGACTTTGGCTCATCTGTTTCACCAGCAAACATCAAAACAACAACTGAATTCCAACTTTCTTCAAAAAAAAGTAAGAGATCGATCTCTCTATTTCTCAAATCCATGCTATGCTTAGTGTAGATCTCTCCATGCTGAGTTTCATGATGCTTTTATTTTTGAAAATGGCTGCTTATTTCTGAAGTTGTGTTGTTTTGAAGTTTGATGTTGTTTGTGATTCTTGCTCGATTCATGTTTATTGTTGTGTTTTAATGGAAATCATTGTTGGATTCGTGTTTGCCATGCTTGGATGGTCATTGCTGTGTATTTAATTTTGATTTCTGGGAAATTTTGTGAAACTCGATTTTGGAAGTGATGAACATTGTCCCTGTTCTTGAAAACCCTAGCCATGCCCAGATTCTGCTACTATTTCACGTGTACGCATGTGTAGTCTACTGCTCCATTGGAGCCAGCCAATCAAAACATTTCCCTGGCCGCGCCTAAACAGTGTCGTTTTGTTTAATGAAGTCCATATTTACATCTTTGCCATTCTCGGTTTAAATAATCTAATTTAATTCATTTTAATTTCAATGTTTATTTCATTTGGCATGGCTTATTTGAAAAATTCATATTTCATTCATTTTAATTCCAAATCCCATGGGAATTTTTGCATCATCTTCATCATGATCCCTAGTTTTTTATCATTATTTTTCCAGATTTTTTTGATCAGTGAATTTTAAATGGCATTAGGGTTTGTAGAATGTGACCAAATATTGTACCTTTTGCCAAAACCATTGTGAAATTGTGATGATACATCCATTTGATCTGAAATTTTTTGTGCTTAATCTACACTCGTCCATGTTTATTTTGATGTAAAGATCATGATTTTAGCTTATGTGGTTTGAGAGTTGTGAATTTTTGAAGTAAGGTGTGACAACTTGTATTACACCATGGATGTGCAACTTCCTGATTTTCGTATCCATGCCTATTGACTTCCAATTGATCCAAAATTTTGCATGAACCTTCTCTTATATGTCTAGTTTGCACCTGATTTTTCTTGGAATTAATTATGCCATTTCCTAATTGTGTGAGATTTTTCTCCCCTGTCTAGTCAAATGTTGACTTTGTGTGATACATGTTGCCATTCCATTTGGAAATTCTCATACTTTATTGGATGATCATGAACTTTTACATGTGCATACTAGACATCTTAAGCTTTGCCATGATGTTGATCCCATTCATTTCTCATCTGTTGTCATTTAGTTATGATTTTTTGAAGTTGACACATGTTTGTTTGACTTCTTTGAGCATGATTGAAATTGTTTTGACTTTCTGATTTTAATTGACCACCTTCCCATGATCCAATTGAGCTGAAATTTTATATGCATGTCATGTTATGGATTTTGATTGAGCATGAATTATTTGGTGATTTTTGGAATTGATTATGTTTGGTGTTGAGCTAAGTCTTGCTGTTGACTTCATTGAGCATGTTCAAATTTGCTTTGACTTTATGATTTTCATTGACTGCCTTCCACTTGTCCAAATGTGATGAAATTTTACATGCTTACCATGCTAGGTGTTAGGATTGATCATGATTTATTTGGTGATTTTTGAAAATGTTTGAGTTGACTTTTGATGCAAGTCATTCTGTTGACTTCTTTGAGCTATCCCTTGCTATGCTTTGACTTCCTTTGCTTGTGAATTGATGATGATGCATGATATGAACATGAAACCAATTGGGATTGCTCCTTATATGTTTGAACTTGGTTTTGATTGGGCATTGCTTGCTGTTTTGACTTTTTCATTCTCTTTTGACCCTAGGCTTGCCCTAGTGGTCCTGGTACTCACTTTTGAGTTTATGTTTTCAGGTTGAACACCAAATGCTCCAATGAGACCATTTCCTTTTGATTGAGCTTACTTGAATATCATTGACTAACTTGTTGTTTTGTAGGTGGCTTGGCTCTCAAGCCTTAAGCCTTGTGCCTTGCACACTCATTTGCTTCTGATTAACTGTTAATGTCTGTTTCCTTTTGCTTTGATTTGAGTTGCATACTAACATCTGCTTGACTATTTCAGGTGCTTTTAGTTGCTTAGTTCCTTGTGAACTTTTTGCATTGCTTTGCTATTTAGCAACTTGCTTGAGGTATAATTCCTTTTTCTTCATGTAGTCTGGAAGACCTGGCCTGTTACTTGGCCAGGCAACTGTCTGAAGTCCTCCTTAAGAGGCAATGTTTGTGTATGTTTAATTTGTCCCTGTACATATGAAAGTCCTCCTAAGTGAAGAGGCAATTGGCAGAACCCAAGGGATATGCAACCTATCCCCTGCTATTCTGTGTGTCTTCTGTTTTGCTCACACCACTGTGTTGATGCATTGCAGATACGAGCCCAAGATCTTGTACAATTGTACAGTTGAGTCAGTATCAAATGTGTAGAAGGGTTCCCACCTTCTGAACCCACACATTCTTGTCTTAAGCTCTCCCAGGCCAGGGATAAGAGCTGTTAAGTCTTATCTTCACTCACCTTTCATCTGCTTCACCTTAGCCCCTCAATGGCAAGGTTAAGAGCACCATTCACCCCATTCCAGAGGTTTGTTTGTTGAGGTTGATATGACCCCTCGACTAAAACCTAACCTTGATGTTTGAGCCCCTTGTTGGTGTGTTTATTTTATGCTGTACATGTTTGTGTGGTGTGATTATATTCCCCTAGGTTTGTTAGACTCCGCGTAGTCTCGTTTGCATGTCAATTAAGGTAGCACGGTTCCTTCGTCTAGGACTTCCTTTCTTGCTTGCGCTTGCCTAAAACACAAACAAACATTATCCCCTCTTAAGGATACGTTAACTCCTTCTACTACAGATGAGTAAGTCTCCAAAGGTCGAGCATCAGGTAGATTGTGCAGTGACGTTGTCCACTTAAAAAACGCAAACCAACAGTAATAGTTTAGCCGAACTACGGCAACTCTGATTCTCATGTCCAGATGAGATACGTAGGCACGAGATGCGATGTCTTGTCGAGTTTGACTAACAACTAACACTAATTCTTTTCTCTCGCCCTCGTTGCGATTGAGACCTCCCCTTTTCTCTTGCCCTAGTTGCAATCGAGACCCTTGCTGCCTGTGCAAGTTAGGTTTGGTGTGGCTTGCTTCCTGTGCAAGTCATGTTTAGGATAGGCTTGCTTCCTGTGCAAGTTAGCTAGAAACCTTAACTTAGGGACGACTTTGCATGACAACATCTAGGCTCGAGTCGTAGTCTCCTTAGTGTTGTGTCTCCCTCTGTTATCTGGTTAGGCTAGTCCTTTTTCCCTGCGCAGGGGAACTACATCGCCCTGATCTTCACACCAGATGAAGTATGTAGGCAGGAGATTGAGCTGATCTCTCCGGGCGCCCTTTTTTCTTTTTGTGTGTGTTGTTTGACAGTTGCTAGGCTCGAGTGTCTGACTCCTTAGCAATTCGTTGTCTGTTTGTTTGAGTGTGTGCTTGACAGTTATAGGCTCGAGTCCCCGACTCCCTATTAACTTGTTATGTTGTTGTGTGCTTGGAAGCTGATGTAAGTCCATCGAGTGGCATTCGGGTTCCAGTGTTTGTGTGTGTTTTGGTTCGGATGCTGATGTAAGTCCAGTGATTGGCATTCGGGCTCCGTGTTTGCCTTTGCCTGTTTTTGTTTGTGTGCGTGTCCGCCGAGCTACGAATGCTCTGATTCTTCTCTCGTCCGAGAAGATACGTATGCATAAGGTGCGATACCTTAGCGAGCATGTGTCGTTTCCCCATTCCGAACTACTTCGACTCTGATGTCTATGCCTGATAGACTAAGTAGGCCCAGGATGCGGTATCCTGCCGAGTCAGTTTCAGTCAGTTTCTTGTGTCTCTTTCAGCCTGTGTGTGCGTGTGAGCAGCGTTTTTAGCAACCATTTTCCTTCCTTTTGTGCGTGGATCCCGTGGAGTACGACGGATGCGTAGGGGTGCTAATACCTTCCCTTCGCATAACCGACTCCCGATCCCATTCTCTTTGGTCGTGAGGCCATGTTCTTTCCAGGTTTACTCTGAGCGTTTCCTTTCCCTCTTTTGGGATAAATAACGCACGGTGGCGGCTCTGTTGTTTCTTTCTTTTCCCGCCGGTTTTTCGCGTAATGCGACACTATTCATTTGCCATTATTCATACCATTCTAATTGTTTATGTTAATGTCATTTTCCCTTTGTCCATTTGGACCATATTGTGTGATATATCTTGCTTGTGTATATTTTATTCGTTTGTGTGGTCTTGGACCATTAATGTACACAATAAGAACACAAACCCTAAAAAACTTTTGCGTGGACTGTTGACTTGATCTTGGAGAAATTGGACTTATAATTTTTGCAACCTCCCTATGCTAAAGGACTTGGCCAATGCCAACTTTTATGAAACCAAGTGATTGCAATTTGAAACTTCATCTGATACATCATTCAAGATCCCTTTGAGTTCATCTGCAACATGATCATTGTGAAGATGTTATTTTGAACCTGTGACTTACGAAATTCATCTGTTACATGGGCTAATTTGAAGAAGATAGTGGAGTGGCTAAAGCTTAGATGTGGCAATCTTTATTTGATGCCTTGCTCTTCAAGTTAATATTGTATGCATTGTTTGTTGATTGATTCAAATGTCCAAGGGAATTTGGGGTTCTATATGGCATTCTTGCCTATTGGATTGCTACCCATCGGCAGATCTTTTCAACTCTTAACTTTTAATTGTGTGCACAGGATTGGTCTCTTCATCTCCTCCCCGTTTCTTTAATTTCAAAATCTCTTCCTCCTTTCAAAAAACTTCTTTGATTGAACTTGTTATTTTCTAAATTTTGACCACTTTGTAAACTAGAAACTTTGGCCTTATGCCATTGCATTTTCAAACATCTTTTCTTAATCAAACTTGTAAATAGACTTAACCGTACTTGACTTAAAATTGTCAAAAGCCAAAAAAGAACTAACTCATTCAAACCATTTTCAGGCCTCTGTGCCTTTCAAACTTAATTTTGTTAAAAAGTAATGCATCCACTTTGAAATTTGTATCACGAAATACGAGGTTTTGATCCCTCATTTTTATGTTGGTACGTAGGCACAAGTCCGAAGGTCTTGTCAAACACAAAAATTTAATTAATGAATTCTTTTCTCATCCCCTCACTCTATTTGTTTGTAAACATCATTTTTGTAAAAATACATATGCACGCAAAAAAGGGCTTCCTAGGAGTACCTAGGACACTTTGGGTGCTAACACCTTCCCTTTGTGTAAACAACCCCCTTACCTGTAATCTCTAGCATATTATTAGTTTTGATTTGAAAACTTCTTACTTTTGGGTTTTGTTCATACTTTTCCCTTTCCCTTGGAAATAATTAAAGCGCGGTGGCGACTCTTGTTATTTAATGTCTAACTTATCCATAACTTGGAGATCATGATTTTACCACTACAGATATTACCTACTATCAGTCGGGTGATAGCTTAACAAAGGTAATAAGCTCAAAGTAGAATGATTACCAACTACCAGCAATGGTAATTTAACAAAGGTAACCAATTAAAGATAAAAGGTATATTACCTACTATCAGCCGAGTAATAACTTAAAAAAGGTAATAACCTCAAAGCAGAATGATTACCAACTACCAACCAAGTGGTAACTTAACAATGGTAACCAATCAAAGGGGACCAAAATTCAACTAGGAATGAAATGGAGAGAAGCGGTCAAAGAGGACTCCATCTAATGTGGGCATGGACTCAATTGAAGATTAATCTGATCCAGATAATGAACTGGAGGGAAAAAATAAAACAAATTCTTCCACGAGGATCAGACTCTAATGGTAAATTAGAAAGGATACACTCTTTCTACTTAAGGTCGAAACTTTTTTGGAGAGAGGATGCACACACTCTGTGGGGAGAAAAGTTCCATAAAGTGGTGATGAGTTATTGAAAAAATATAAAAATGCATAAATAAACATGATGATGTTATGCATATGCGTTATGCTAACAAACCAAACATAAAGGCGTGAAACTGATAACACAATATAAACAGATACTCGATAAATCTCGATAAGATGGAGACGTTGGTAGAGATTCATTAGGGATTCTACCACTTTTGTAATCTGATATTGGAGAGACTGTTATGAAAGAAAATCCTACCTGGGGAAGTCACTGAATTCCAATTTTCAGGATCTTACCATCCTTGGGGGTCGCCATTAACATTCCTCTTTTGTTTAAATTTTCAAAAACATGATTGTTTAAGTATTTTTACTTCAAAAATTATCATAAAAAAATAAATGAAATTTCGTAAGATAAAACAAAATAAGAGTAGCAAACAAATGGGCAAAAGGCTCAAATTTTACTCATAGAATGGTAGTACCCAAATGGCAAGAATCCACTGATCATTAAAAAGTTGGAAAATGGTAAATACATGGAAAAGGCTATATTGAAATATAATGACCACTATTCTCCCTAGCAACTTTGAGTTTAACCATGCTATATACTTCGGTCAAGAATGATGGAAAAGTAACATGTGATAAGCACTAGCGTTACAAACAATCAATTCTGGCCTGATGAAGTTACTTGCCATATTCCCTAACTTTTGCTTATATTTCCTTTTCAGGGTCAATCTACCGGGATGATTATTTTCTGTTTATGTATCTAACTTTTTCCTGGACCGCCCCTTTAGAGTTTTCAATCCACCGAGACACTTATTTTTGCCTAAGCCACCCTTTCGACTTTTCAACTTAGCGAGTTGTTCTTTTATTTTTCTTGGCGAAGTATTTCTTGACTGCATCGGCATTCACAGGACGAGGGAGCTCCTTAGCATCCATAGTTGTAAGAATCAAGGCACCACTAAGAAATCTCTCTTAACAACATATGGACCTTTGTAATTAGGAGTCCACTTGCCCTAAGAATCAGTGTTGAAAGATAAGATCTTGTTTAGCACAAGGTAACCTTCTATGAATACACGAGGTCAAACCTTTTTGTCATATGCTTTCTTCATTCTCTTTTGATATAACTGGCCATGACACAAGGCCGTCCTTCTTTTCTCTTCAATCAAATTCAACTAATCATATCTGCTCTGACGCCATTCATCCTCAAACAAACTAGCTTCCATCAGGACTCACATTGATGGGATCTGAACCTCTACATGGATCACTTCTTCCATGCCATACACAATATAGAAAACGGTTGCCCCTATTAAAGTGCGGACAGACGTACGGTATCCATGCAAAGCACGGAAGCATCTCATGCCAATCCTTATACGTCACAACCATCTTCTCGATAATCTTCTTAATATTCTTATTTGCAGCTTCAGTAGCACCATTCATCTTGGGTTTATAAGGAGAAGAGTTATGATGTTCAATCTTGAAGTCGTCACAAATCTCTTTCATCATTTTGTTATTCAAGTTCGACCATTATCAATAATGATCTTACTTGGAACACCATATCGGAAAATAATCTGATTCTTAATAAATCGGACCACAACCTACTTGGTCACATTAGCATAAGATGATGCTTCAACCCATTTAGTGAAGTAATCAATATCTACCAGGATGAAACAATGTCCATTCGAAGCTTTGGGTTCAATCATACCAATCATATAATTCCCCACATAGAGAAAGGCCATGGGGATGAAATAACATTGAGAAGCGTCGAAGGCACATGAATCTTATCAGCATATATCTGACATTTATGGCATTTCTTCACATATTTACAATAATCATATTCCATTTTCAGCCAATAGTAACCCTCCCTTAACATATTTTTAGCCATTATATGTCCACTAGCATGAGTACCAAAGGATCCTTCATGAACTTCTTGCATTAACATGTCAGCTTCGTGTCTATCCACGCATATTAGAAAAACCATGTCAAACTTTCTCTTGTACAACACATCTTCATTGAGAAAGAAATTGCCAACCAATCCACTCAAAGTCTTTTTATATTTACTTGATGCCCCAAGCGCGTACTCCTGACTTTGGAGGAAACACATGAGCGGGTATATCAAGGCGCATAATTATGATACTGGGCGCTTCATTCCAACGATTTACTTTGTAAATAGTAGATGGAATAGCCAGAGAGTCCTCCCTCTGGTTCTCTTTGCAAGGTATATAATTAAACTCAATTTTGTTGAAGAAAGTTGACAACCTCCTCAATTAATCTTTTTAAGAAATCAAACAAGGTTGACGAGTCTCCCATTCTCCTTTAATCTGATTAATGACCAAAGCCGAATCTCTGTATGCATAGAGGATTTTAATTCTCAAATTTATGGCCTCCTCAAGACCCATGATACAGACTTCATATTATGCCATATTATTCGTACAATCGAACATCATGAGAACCCTTAGGAGTGATGATGATTGCCCAAATTCCATTACCATAAGCATTAACGGCTCCATCAAACACTAAACCCCACCGGGATCCAGGCTCTGGCCATTCTACAGACAACATTTAGCTTTTAAGAACATAACATCTTCATCAGGGAAGTCAAACTTGATGGATTGATAATCATCGATCGGATGTTGAGCCAAATGATCTCCAAGAATACTTCCTTTAATTGCTTTATGAGTATGGTACTCAATATCACATTCAGACAATAGCATCAACCAATGAGCTATCCTCCTAGTCAAAGCAGGATTTTAAAAGATATACTTGATTAGATCCATTTTAGATATCAACCTAGTGGTATGATTGATCATATATTGGCGAGAAGTTTGGCAGCCCATGCTAAACAACAATAAGTCTTTTCAAGCATGGAATACTGAGACTCACAGTTTGTAAACTTCTTACTCAAATAGTAGATGACATGCTCCTTTCTACCAGTCTCATCTTGTTGTCCAAGCACATAAACCATAAACTCTTCTAATACAATCAAATACATAATCAAATGTCTTCCTTCCACTGGAGGAGACAAGATAGAAGTTTCAAGCAGATACTCCTTGATGCTGTAAAAAGATTAAAGGTAATCCTCTATCCAAACACAACCTTGATCTTTGCGGTGAAGCTTGAAGATTGTCCTACATGTGGCAGTCATGTGAGATATGAATCTGGATATATAATTCAGACGTCAGAGGAACCCTCTAACTTGCTTTTCTTTCTTTGGCACATGCATTTCTTGAATAACTCTGACTTTATTAGGATCTACTTCAATACCTTTGTGGCTGACAATGAAACCTAACAACTTTCCTGAAAGGACAACAAAACTACACTTATTAGGATTCAACCGGAGTTTAAAGTTTCTCAACTACTGAAACAATTTCAAGAAATACTCAACATGATCTTCTTCAGCCTTCGACTTGTAAATCATATCATCAATATAAACTTTTATCTCTTAGTGCATCATGTCATGGAAAAGAGAAGTCATGGCTCTTCGGTACATAGCACCAGCATTCTTCAAACCGAAAGGCATCACTCTATAGAAGAATGTTCCCAAGGTGTCATAATTGTTGTTTTTTCCATGTCTTCGGGTTCTATCTTTATCTAATTATAAATGGATAACCCATACATAAAGAAGAAGACATTGAACTTATCCGTACTATCTACGAACATGTCAATGTGTGGCAGAGGAAAATCATCTTTTGGACTAGCTTTGTTTAGTCTCTATATCAACACACATCCGAACTTTACCATCTTCTTTGGAATGGGTACAATGCTAGCCACCCATTAAGGGTATTTAGCAGTAACAAGAAAACCAACATCAATCTACTTTTGAACCTCCTATTTAATCTTGACAACCATATTAGGGTGAGTTCTTCTCAACTTCTACTTAACCGGCAGACATTCTAGCTTCAACGGCAATGTATGCTCCACAATATCAGTATCAAGGCATGTCATATCATGATAAGACCAAGCAAACACATCCACATAATATCTAAGAAACTCTACCATCCTCTTCTTAACATATGGACAAAGTAGTGCTCCAATGTTGACTTCTTTCTCGTTATCTTCGGAACCTAGATTAATCACTTCCAACGACTCTCTATAAGGCTGAATGGTCTTCTCTTCGTGCTCAAGCAATCGAGAAATCTCATCAGGAATCTCTTCATCATCCTCTTCTTCCATTTTCAACACAGGAAATTCAAAGTTGGGAGAGGGAATAAGGTCATTGTTTTCAATGGGTTTAACAATTAATCTGTACAATGATTTTATGCTTGATTTTAGAATATGAACAAATAAATGCACATTGTGATGCAGATATAAAAGTGATTATTATTATTTTATTTTTATGTTACCATTTTCTCTAGAAAAAATCAAAAGGGAAAAACATAATATGGATAAAAGAAATAACTTGTATTAATGATAATGAAATTTGAAACAAAGCCCACATAGATTCACTTTCACCCTGGGCATAGTGAAACGATTTTGAAAATATCCAAAACAAACATATTACTTCTACATGTGAATAACAAAAGGAACATTAACAACAATCCAATTCTGGCACACTAATTCATGTGTCACAAACTCTGGAAATTGGTTTTCTTCGTCGTCTTCCAAGATTGCGACATCAGATTGGTCCATAAAATGAATAAAGCCAGGATTGTGAAACACTTCTTAAATTTACTTAAAATCTCTTTGGGTTACTGTAAGAACCCAATTTTGACCCTAAGATCCCTCATGCTATCTCATCATATGCATTGGTTTTAGGATCACATCTTGACATCCTCCTTGCCCCTCATTCATTGGGTTTTCATTGGGAGAGATCACCAAGCACATTTGATTGTATCATACTTTTTTTTTCATTTTTTACTAACTAAAATACCAAAACTATGTCAATGCATAGTTTAACTCTTTTGTAGGTAGTACATCCACCAATGCCTCATCAAGCTCATATCAAGAGATTAAGACCCTCAATGCAAGGAGACTAATCAAGAGATGGTTCACTTTGACTCTATACATAATATATGGATCCCCATGATCTTCACATATCATTTGGATCAAGAATTCATCAAAGGTTTGAAGCTTGTTTATCTTGGAAGCCCTAATTCATCTAGGTATCTTGTGTGACTTCTTCAACAAGTTTCTTCATCAATTGATCAAATACTTCAAGGGATACTTCATATTACATCATCTTCTGCATATATGATCCTCCATGAGTCCCAAAAATCAATAGAATGTCAAGCAAACAAGATGGTTCATGGTGGGTGACCAGAGAATGTCAACTGGTTAAAATTGGGGTTCCCTAGACCCTATCTCCTACCCTTTTTGTCTTATGAAAATTATTCCAAGAGAAAAGTTACTCCTTATAACATTCCAAATAACTATCATGTTGAAGTTGAGAGCTAGTTTTTCCTGGAACGTCAATTTTTATGATGAAACATTATAGGTCATTTTGTTTGAACCCTAGTTAGGAGGTCAACTTCCAAGGATCATAACTTGCTCAATTTGTATGATATGAAATCCAATAGAATTCCATGATAAAATTAAAGGTGTACTTTTCTACTTTTATGTTTGGAGGAAGTTCAAATTAAACTTGCAAATGCATGTCCCAAGAGGAAACACTATAGGTCATTTTGGGCCATTACCATTGAACAAGTGATTTTCCTCAACTTCTAAAATGCATAACTCCTTTATGCCAAATCCAAATTAGATCAAATTTGTGACCAAATTGAATAGGTTTGAAATATCTACAACTTTTAAGAAGGAATGTTTTCCATTTGAAGTCCATAGCAAAAGTTATCAAAGGTGGAAGAATTGAATATTTGACTTGGTACTTTGAAAATTTTGAAATATGTTTTATTTTCCAAACTTCCACCTCAAAATTCACCATGATCCAAGCTTCAAATGGAAAAGTGTTCAACATTAAAGTTGTACCCCTTGATCTCACATTTCCAAAAAGTCTAAGATCATTTCTATTGGAAGAAAATTGAAGGACTTGCGCATGGGTGCAATGCATGGCCCGATTTGTAAGATTTGCATGACCAATTTCCATTCCATATTGCATGGATTCATGAATTGCATCCAGCATCACATGTGCATGATTTTGGACCCTTTGACATTATTCTTTGGGATTTGTATACGCCCATGCAAGAATGCTCGAGTTCATTACTATTTTTGGAGTTTGAATGGAAGTGTAGAAAAAGCATTTGAAGAGCCTATAAATACAAGTGCCCTGATCTCAAAAAGGCATCAACACCTTTCCCAAGCTTTGCCAAGACAACTCAGATCCCTCACTCCATAGAATTTATTAATGATTTCATTGAATTCGAGTTTAAATTTCACCTCTTGTTTAGAAGTTCAAACTCCAAGAATTCATTGCCCTTTTCATCTCAATTGATCACTGCATGCAATAGGAGGAAGAATCAAGTAAATCAAGATCAAGCTGAATTGAAGCAACTCGAAGTTTAAATTTTAGAAACTTCATCTCTTTGATTTTCTCTTAATTCTTCACTATTCTTTGTGATTTTTGGTTGGCTGGAGTCCTATCAATGTAGGAACAAGATTGAGTTGCTTTGAGGTCAAATCGAAGCAACTCAGTTCATGATCCTCAAAATTTAAATCCTTGTATCTTTTTATATACTTGGAATTTGAGAAAATTGAGGCCAGATTCGTATTCCTGAGCATTTTCTCTTCAAATAAGTGTCCTTGTTTTCAATTTTTCATGAAGTTTAGGATGGACCAGTTCGGTGGTCCTCACCGGAGAAGATGACCGAAGCTAGGGCTCCGGTGGTGTGTTGGCAAGGTTCTAACTATCTGATCTTGGTCTAGGATTCTAATCTTGGCCATTGGTTTTGATTACTAAGCGTGTGGCGCTTTGACTAAAGTCCACAATGGGTAGCGTGCGTGTGGCCATCAGATATGCCACCTCAATTAATGAGGGAGATCTGATGGCCCTTGTTTTTTTGTATTTTCTGATTTTTCATTTAATTGCTTTATTTTGTTTGATTCATATTAATTTCATTTTTAATTTAAAAAATATGGGACTTTCACCAAAAATCTGTAAATATTTTTATCTTTCATTTTCTAAATTAAAATTATTTTTTTGTTTAATTTTGATATTTTTTATGAATTAAATGTTTTGGTGCATATTTTTAATTGTTTAAAAATACTTGTGACTTTTCAAAAATCATGATTTTTTTTGTCTAAAGTCATTTGACCTTGTTTGACCTAGCATAAATCTCTTGGCCGTTTATTTGCTGCTTTGAAGAGATTTTAGGTCTTGACATAATTAGATTGAATTTTAATGTATTTTTAATTTGATTTTTAATTTATTAATTGTGTAAAAGTTATGTTGAGCCATTTTTATGGTCTTGTGATGTTTGACTATTTGTTTGGGCCTTGGTCAAGGTTGATTTGAATTTTGTTGAATTAAAATCATTGGATTTACGGAATTGATGAAATGTACATTTCATCTCCCAAAATAAATGAATGATTTTAATTTGATAAAATTCCTCCCATGAACAATTTGCGTTTCTTTCACTTCCCCTCCCTCTTCATCTTCATCCATTCTTTCCCATTCCTTTCATTGACCAATGAAGTCTCAATATCCTAAGGCTAATTGGTTCATCAATGACTTTGTATCAGATGAACCAATACAAGTATGGATGAGATATGTCCATCCATTTTGATCTTTTCTTTTAGGATATGGTATGTTTTAGGAGTTTGGTTCATTATACCAAATCTCTAACATGCATTATTACCTAAATTTTTATTGCCCGACCTCAGATAGTTGTGACTTCTACATAAGTCCAATTCGATTGCTTAACATAGAGCTAAATTTGACCCTAAAGGCATAGCATTATAGTAAGTGAGATTGTAAGTCTCCCATATTTCATGGTATTGTATGGAAACTTGGCATTTTTTCCTTCCTATGGAAAATGTCTTGGTTCAAGGATTCATGGTTGTTAATAGATGGCTGAGTGTTCTCAAAAGAATGACTTAATCAATTGAAAAACAAAACCCTACTAACATCCAATTAACTTTGACTAACACTTGACTAACTACTTTTAATATTGCTTTACTTTCAAGTCATTTACTTTATGCAATATAATTTCTAGTCATTTATCATTCATTTCCATTTACATTTCATTTAACTTGTTTATGTTTATGCCATTTTCACTTTGCTCATTTGAGCCATATATTGTGATTATATATATTTTGTTTGTGTATTTTGATTGTGTTTGTGGTCTTAGGACCTTAAAATACATAATAAACAATAAAAACCCTAAAATATGTTTGGTGAACTATTGATCTTGATGTGAACTTTTGGACTTAGAACTAGGCAACATTCCCTGTGCAAAAAGGACTTGGCCAATGCCAACATTCTTAGACCAAGTTATTGAGAATTGAGCATTCATCTAATGCAAGTATTGGAATTCATTTGAGCTTATCTGCTACATGGTCTTGATGTAAATTGTTATTTTGATCTTGTGTCTAATGCTTCATTCTAAGTGGATCAAAGAGTATTTCATCTGATACATGAGAAAACAAAGAAGACTGCTAGGTCTGGGATTTGCTTGCTTGGATGTGGATATCTTTATTTGATGCCTTGATCTTCATGATGTCTGATATTGCTAGTTGCTTACTGATTATTTGCTTGATTCAAAGTCCAAAGGGAAAGTGGGTTTTCTATATGACATTCTTGTCTGTTGGATTGCGTCTCATTGGTCAGATCTTTTCAACTCTTAACTTTTAATTTTATGCTTAGGACTATTCTCTTCATCTTCTCCCACTTCTTAAATTTCAAAACCTCTCCCCCTTTTTCAAAAACTTTCTTTGCGTGTGATTTCAGATTTAGACCTTATTTCAAATAGAAACTTTGGCCTTATGCCATTGAATTTTTCAACACTTTTCTTAAATCAAACTTGTAAGTAAATCTAATTATATTGACTTAAAATTTCAAAAGAGAAAAATAATTAATACTCATTCAAACTTTTGGGCCCTTTGTGCCTCTTTTCACTTAAATTTTGTTAAAAGCAACTCACCCATTTTGAAATTGATATCACGAACTATGAGGTTTTTATCCCTCATTTTTATGTTAGTACATATGCACAAGTTCGAAGGTCTTGTCAAACACAAAAATATAATTAATGAATTCTTTTCTCATCACCACACTCTATTTTTCTCAAACATATAATATTCCCAAAACACATACACACATAAAAAAGGGCTCCCTAAGAGTACATAGGACTCTTTGGGTGCTAACAACTTTCCTCTGTATAACCAACCCCCATATCTGTAATCTCTAGCATTTTATTAGTTTTGATTTGAAAACTTCTTATCTTTGGGTTTTGTTCGTACTTTTCCCTTTTCCTTTGGAAACAATAAAAGTGCGGTGGAGAGTCTGGTTTTATTGAAGTTAAGCTTATCCATAGCTTGATGGTTATGAAGTTAAGCTTATCCGAACTTGAGTGTAATTAAGATAGGAGGATGGTATAGTCATGTTCAACTTGGGTGAAGTAGTCCTTAACAAGTTGGCTTGAGACCCATCTACTCAGTGGAGACCCTTTTGGAGTTACTAATGTCACACAAGTTATCTATGGTTAGACATTACTTTCTATGATTTGGGGTCTGAGAAACTGAGGACCATAGGACATTTAACCCAACTTGGCATATTTAGGACGCAGTGCGGAGACTGTTCAGGTGTAGACCTGATACCAATTGTTACGTGATAATACACTCAGACGAGTTTCTCTTGAGAATATTATGGGTTGATGAGTTAGTCATCCTAACTTGTAATATATGATAGATGGGATTAAGACTCTGGGAACTTTCATAGAACATTATCAATAGGTGTTTATCCTTAGTACAATCATTTGTGATGGTTCTTAACCCGACTCCATGCTCGTGACTCACAAAAAACTCTTTGATTCTCGGTTGATTCGATCAAGTATTGTCAATATCAATGGAACTTGGGTGCTGATAAGGTGAAAACCATAATCCACCAAACTGGTTGATTGATTTTGATGATGACTTGATCCATCCCTTGACCTTTGTTTGTGTTTGCCTTATGTGGGATCCCTTGTTTGTGATTGTTGCTTTCATGCATACGTGCGCATCGTAACATTCATCACAGAAAAATAAATTTCAAGGAACTGAGGTCTTATATGCGAATGTCTTCAGACTATGGATTATGGACGAAGGAACACTAAGAAGTACAAATTCAGATGTCCTGATTTGAAAGAGCTACGGAAGTTGTCATCCTTTATACTAGATCCATTGGACTTCAAGCAACGTCATGGGAACCTTTTGTCTATGCTATCTATTGATGTAGTTGAAGAACTTCTGAGTGTTTTGATTCAGTTTTATGACCCTTTCTACCGATGCTTCACTTTTCCTGATTATCAGCTTGTGCCTACGTTAGAGGAGTATGCCCATCTCTTGAGAATACCTGTATCTGACAAGGTACCCTTTAGTGGATTGGAGGAGATTCCCAAATCTCATATCATAAATGAAGCTCTTCATTTGAAGAAATCTGAGATTGAAGCTCATTTGGTGAAGAAAGTAGGTATTATGGGGTTGACTTCTGAGTTCCTCATTGGTAAAGCTACTTTCTTTGCTCAAACTGGTAGTATGGATGCTTTTCAAGCCATCTTTGTATTACTCATCTATGGTCTACCTTTTTTCCCTAACATTGACAATTTTGTGGAAGTTAATGCTATTAGAATCTTATTGATTAGAAATCATGTTCCGACTATGTTGGGTGACATGTATTCCTCTTTGCATTTGAGGAATTCTAAAGGTGGTGGGACTATTATGTGCTATGTTCCTCTTCTTCTACAAGTAGTTTATTTCGCACTTGCCTCAGACACCTACTTTCTTGGAGAACAAATAATATCTATGGTGGTCTCAGAGACTTTGTCTCTCACTAATGATGATATTGTTTGGTATGATTTTACATTTAGTAGTGTGGATGTTATTGACAGTTGTGGTGAATTCTCTAATGTTCCCCTCATTGGTACAAAAGGAGGAATCAACTGTAGCCCTGCTTTGACTCGTCGACAACCTGGGTTCCCCTTGAGAGATACACCTAATAACACTTAGTTGGAAGGTCTATTTTATCAAGACGGTAAAGATCCCCAATATTTAAAGCAGAGGATGATACATTCTTGGCATAAGGTGTACATGAAAGGAAGATTCGAGCTTGGTCCGATCAACTGTGTAGCTTTGGAAGCCTACACTATTTTGGTGAAGAAGAGAGCTTTGGAGATGAAAATGTTGTTTTCTTGTGAAATACCTATGTCTCTGGTTGTGGTTGAGCCATCAACTCTCCCTAACCAAGATGTAGAGGAGTTGGAAGACGCACTCACCAAGATGAAACAAGAGAGAGATATGTGGGAAGAGTGGTTCCATGCTTTAAGCCGAAAGCATGAGGAGTTGTGGCTTGATTCGAAAGACAAGGATGTGCTTATTGAACTTCTTGAAGACCGAGCAGTGAAGAGACAGAGACAACCAGAGGGTCCATCCTCCTCTAGTATGCCTCATCCTTCCGGTGCTTGGAAGAAGATTGTAGATCAGCTCGTCCTTGAGAAGGCTCAAATGAATCCATCTTTTGAGTCCGAGATTTGACGTATCTGAAGAAAGTACGCGCCCACAGCCATATCATCTAATATCGTTGCTAAGGGATCCTTAGGATGATTAGTTTCCTTTTCTCTTGAATTTGTACTATGGTTTATGAATTTGTACTCAGTGTAATCCTTCCAAATTTTATGAATAAAAAGAGATGTTTATGGTCAATCAAATTGTTATTATATATGTATTTGCAAATAGAACTTCATATCTTCCTTGAAACTAAACAAACAAAAACATTGCATTTCATGCATCATTTGCATAGTAGGTTTTCTTCCGTCAGATGTCTTATCGATTATTCTTCTGTGCTTCTGCCAAGGTGACTCACCGATACAACACTCGCGCTAATCAACCCAAGATCATGAAGCACTTAGAGCAAGAGAATAGAGAGCAGAAGGATGAGATTGCGTGGTTTGTAAGACCCCAATTTTGACCCTAAGATCCCTCATGCCATCTCATCATATGCATTGGCATTGGGATCACACCTTGACATCCTCTTTACCCTTCACTCATTGGGTTTGAACTGGGAGAGGTCAATGTATGATTTACTAACCAAAATACCGAAAATATGTCAATGTATGATTTAACCCTTTTGTAGGTAGTGTGTGTGCTCACCTATGATCCATCAAGCTCATATCTTGGATTTGGGACCCTCAATGCAAGGGGTTCAATCAAGAAATGGTTAGCATTGGTTCTAGGAATCATATATGGTTCCCCATGATCTTCACATATTATTTTGATCGAGAAATCATCAAGAATTTGAAGCTTGTTTGCCTTGGATGCCCTAATTCATCTAGGTATCTTGTGTAACTTCCTCTGCAAGTTTCCTCATCAATTGATCATATATTTCAAGGGATGCTTCATATTACATCTTCTTACAAATATATGATCCTCCATGATTCCAACAAGTCAAGATAATATCAAGCTTGCAAGGTGGTTCATGGTGGTTGACCAGAGAAAGTCCACTAGTCAAAATTGGGGTTCCCATGACCCTATCTCCTACACGTTTTGTCATAAGAAAATGATTCCAAGAGAACAGTTACGCATAATCATATTCTAAACAACTTTCATGTTAAAGTCAGGATCTATTTTTGCATGTAAAGTCATTTTCTATGGTGAAAGATTATAGGTCATTTGGTCTGAACCCTAGTTTGGAGGTCAACTTCCCAAGACCATAACTTGCTCAATTTTTATGAGATGAAAGACATCAAAATTCCATGATAAAATTAAAGATGTATACTTAAACTTTGATTTTTGGAGGAAGTTCAAATTAAACTTTCAAATGTATGTGCCAAGAGGAAACATTATAGGTCATTTTGGGCCAATACGATTGAACAAGTGATTATCCTCAACTTCTAAAATACATAACTCCTTCATGCCAAGTCCAAATGAGGTAAAATTTGTGACCAAATTAAATAGGTTTAAAATAGCTTCAACTTTTATGAAGGAACGTTTTCCATTTGAAGTCCATAAAAAAAGTTATTCAAGGTGGAAGAAGTGAACATTTGACTTGGGACATAGAAAATTTTCAAATATGTTTGATTTCCAAAACTTCCACCTCAAAATTAATCATGATCCAAGCTTGAAATGAAAAAGTGTTCAACATGAAAGTTGTTTCTCTTGATCTCACCTTTCCAAAAAGCCCAAAATTATCTCATTTCATACACAAATGCATGGCCACATGACATGATTCTCACTCATTTTTGGACCTGAATACATCACTTTATGGGCCTATCACACGCCCAGGCAAGCATGCAGAGAGAATTACTTAATTTTGCCATTTTTGGAAGTGTGTGGAAATCAATGTCTTTGGCTATAAATACAACCCTCATTGCTCAGAATTAAGGACCTCATGCCCAAGCTTTGAACTTGCAATCCAAAACCTCACCATTAAAGGATTATCCTAAAGGTTTTCATTTGAAAATCTAGTTTCAAATCTCCTCGAAGGTAAATTTTCAGAAATTGCATCTCTTTGATTCTCCCTCAATTCTTCACCATTCTTTGTGATTTTTGGTTGTCTGATGTCCTATCAATGTAGGCAAGAAGATTGAGTTGCTTTGTGTTCAAATTGAAGCAACTCAGTTCATGATCCTCAAAATTCAAATCCTTGTATCTTTTTATTTACTTGGAATTAGAGAAAATTGAGGCCAGATTAGTGTATTCACTTTTCATTATTCATGAAGTTGAGCTTGAACCAGACCGGTGGTGATCATCGGAGAAGATGACCGGAGGTGCTAGGGCTTCGGTGGTGCGTTGGATCAATCTAGGCCATTTGATCTGGTTCCCATGTTTTAATCTTAAGCGTCCAAGGTGATTACCATGCGTGTACACGCATTGACTACAACGTTTGATGGAAGCGCGCGCTTGGCCATCAGATATGCCACCTCAATTAATCCTTTTATTTTCTAATTTGAGGGAGATCTGATGGCCCTTGTTTTTTTTTAATTTCTTTTTATTTTCTGATTTTTCATTTAATCCTTTTATTTTGATTAATTCATATCAATTTCATTTTTAATCCAAAAAATATGGGACTTTCACCATAAATCTCTAAATATTTTCTTCTTTCAATTTCTGAATTAAAATATTTTTTGGATTAAATTTGATATTTTTCATGAATTAATAGTTTTTGTGCATATTTTTAATTGTTTAAAAATACTTCTAACTTTTCAAAAATCATGAATTTTTTTGTCTAAGGTCCTTTGACCTTGTTTGACCTAGGATAAATCTCTTGGAAATTTATTTGGTGTTTGGAAGAGGTTTTAGGTTTTGACCAAACTAAATTTAATTTAAATGCATTTTTTATTTTTATTTTTAATTGATTAATTGGATAGAAATTATGTTGAGCCATTTTCATTGACTTGTGGTATTTTACTATGTGTTTGGGCCTTAGTCAATGTTGATTTGATTTTTGTTAGATTAAAATCATTGGATTTAGGAGATTGATAAAATGTACATTTCATCTCCCAAAATGAATGAATGATTTTAATTTGATAAAATCCCTCCCATGATCAATTAGTGTTTCTCTCATCTCCCCTCCCTCTTCATCTTCAATCCCATTTTGTCCCATCCTTTTCATTGACAAATGAAATCTCAAGATCCTAAGGCTAACTAGTTCATCCATAACCTTGTGTTAGATGAACCAATACAAGTATGGATGAGATAGGTCCATCCTTTTGATCTTTTTCTTTTTGTGTGTGGTATGTTTTAAGAGTTTGGTTCATTATACCATACCTCTAACATGCATTATCACCTAAATGTTTATTGCCCGACCTCAGATAATTGTGACTTCTACATAAGTCCAATTACGATTGCTTAACATAAAGCTAAATTTTACCTAAAGGCATAACATTATAGTAAGTGAGATTGTAAGTCTCCCCCCTTTCATGGTATTGTATCGAAAGTTGGCATTTTTTCCTTCCTTTGGAAGATTACTTGGTTCAAGGATCCATGCTTGTGAATAGAGGGTTGAGTGTTCTCCAAAGAATGACTTAATCAATTAAAATGTAAAACTCCGCTAACATCTAATTAACTTTGACTAACACTAACTATTATTAACCTTGATTTACTTTTAAGTAATTTAATTTATGCAATTTAAATTCAAGCCATTTACCATTTCATTTGTCATTTTACATATCATTTAACTTGTTTATGTTTATGCCATTTTCACTTTGCTCATTTGCGCCATATATTGTGATTGCATATATTTGTTTGTATATTTTGTTTGTGTTTATGGTGTTAGGACCTTAAAATACTTAATAAACAACAAAAACCCTAAAAAAATTGTGTGGACTGTTGGATTTGATCTGAACTTTTAGACTTAGAATTAGGCAACATTCCATGAGCAAAAGGACTTGGCCAATGCCAATATTTTTGAGACCAAGTTATTATGATTTGAGCTTTCATTTGATGCGAGTATTGGGATCCTCTTGAATTCATCTGCTACATGGTCTTGATGCAACTGTTACTTTAAACCTAGGTCTAATGTCTTATTCTAAGTAAAACCGTAAGAGTATTTCATCTGATACATGAGAAGACAAAGAAGACTTCTAGCTATGGGATTTGATTGCTTGGATGTGGCTATCTTTAATTGATGCCTTGATCTTCATGATGCTTGATATTGCTAATTGCTTGCTGATTATTGCTTGATTCAAAGTCCAAAGGGAAAATGGGTTTTCTATATGACATTCTTGTCTGCTGAATTACATCCCATTGGTCAGATTTTTTCAACTCTTAACTTTTAATTTTATCCTTAGGATTAGTCTCTTCATCTCCTTCCACTTATTAAATTTCAAAGTCTCTTCCCCTTTTCAAAGACTTTCTTTGCTTGTGATTTCAAAACTTATACTCTCATTGCAAATTAGAAACTTTGGCCTTATGCCATTGAATTTTTAAACTCTTTTCTTAATCAAATTTGTAAAGGAACTTAACCATATTGACTTAAAATTTCAAAAGACAAAAATAACTAACACTCATTCAAACTTTTAGGCCTTTTGTTCCTCTTTTAAACTCAATCTTTTATTAAAAGAAATCCACTCATTTTAAAATTGATACCACGAACAACGAGGTTTTTATCCCTCATTTTTATGTTGGTATGTAGGCACAAGTCTGAAGATCTTGTCAAACACAAAAATATAATTAATGAATTATTTTCTCATCCCCACACTCTATTTGTTGCAAATATCTTTTTATACCAAAAACACATACGCACATAAAAAAGGGCTCCCTAGGACTACCTATGACACTTTGGGTGCTAACACCTTCCCTCCGTGTAACCAACCCCTTTACCTGTAATCTCTGGCATTTTATTAGTTTTGATTTGAAAACTTCTTATCTTTGGGTTTTGTTCGTACTTTTTTCTTTTCCTTTTGAAACAATAATAGCGCGGTGGCGGCTCTGGTTTTATTGACGTTAAGTTTATCCATAGCTTAATGGTCGTGAATTTACCGCTACAGAAATTAGGTGGCGACTCTGCTGGGGATAAGTCCTCAGTGGGTTTAGCCTACTTTTTTATATGTATATAATTGTATATTTGATTGTTTGTATACTTATTTTGTGTGATATAATCTGCTTGTTGTGCTTGGTGGTCTCTGAGTGGTGAGATAAGTTCTAACCCGAACTTGAGTGCAATTAAGATAGGAGGATGGTATAGTCATGTTCGACTTGTGTGGAGTAGTCCTTAACAGATTGGCTTTAGACCCATCTACTCAGTGGAGAACCTTTTGGAGTTATTGATTTCACACAAGTCATTTGTGGTTAAGCATTACTTTCTTTGATTTGGGGTACGATGGGCTGAGGACCGTAGAACATTTAACCTAACTTGGCTTATTTAGGGTGTAGTGCGGAGACTGTTCAGGTGTAGACTTAATAACAGTTGTTACGCGATACTACACTCAGATGAGTTTCTCTTGAGAATTATATGGGTTGATGAGTCAGTCATCTTAACCTATAATATCCGATAAATCGAATTAAGACTCTGGGAACTCTTTTTTCGAACATGATCTACAGGTTTTTGTCCTTAGTACACTCCTTTGGGATGGTTCTTAACTTGACTCCATGCTCGTGAATCACAATAAACCCTTTGATTCTTGGTTGATCCAATCAAGTCTTGTTAATATCAATGGAACTTGGGTGTTGATAAGTTGAAAACCATAATCCACCAAAATGGATGATTGATCTTGACAATGACTTGATTCATCCCTTGACCTTTGTTTGTTTTCCTTGTGCGTGATCCCTTGTTTGTGATTGTTGTATTCATGCATTCATATGCATCATAACATTCATCACACGAAAAATAACTTCAAGGAACTTAGGCTTTATTTTCAAATATTTTCAGACCATGGATTATGGACGAAGGAACAATAAGAAGTACAGTTTCAGATGTCCTGATTTGAAAGAGCTAAGGAAGTTGTCATCCTTTGTATTAGATCCCTTGGACTTCAAGAAACATCATGGAAAGCTTTTACCTGTGTTATCTACTGATGTAGTTGAAGGACTCTTGAGTGTATTGGTTCAGCTTTATGTTCCTCTCTACAGTTGCTTCACTTTTCCCGATTATTAGCTTATGCATATGTTAGAGGAATATGCCCATCTCTTGGGAATACCCGTTTCTGACAAGGTACCCTATAGTGGATTGGAGGAGATTCCCAAATCTCATACTATAGTTGAAGTTCTTCATCTGAAGAAATCTGAGATTGAGGCTCATTGGGTGAAGAAAGGAGGAATTTTTGGGTTGACTTCTGAGTTTCTCATAGGGAAAGCTACTGTTTTTGCTCAAACTGGTAGCATGGATGCTTTTGAAACTATCTTTGTATTGCTCATCTATGGTCTGGCGTTGTTCCCTAACATTGACGGTTTTATTGATGTTAAAGCCATTAGAATCTTCTTGATTGGGAATCATGTGCCTACTTTGTTGGGTGATATGTACTTCTCTTTGCATTTGAGGAATTATAAAGGTGGTGGGGACTATTGTATGTTGTGTTCATCTTCTATACAAGTGATTTATTTTGCACTTTCCTCAGACGCTTACTTTTATGGAGAACAAGCAATGTCTACGGTGGTCTCAGAGACTTATGTCTCTCACTAATGATGATATTGTTTGGTATGATTCTCTCTTGGGTAACTTGGATATTATTGACATCTGTGGTGAATCCTCTAATGTGCCGCTCATTGGTACACAAGGAGGAATAAACTACAACCCTGCTTTGGCTCGCCGTCAACTTGGGTTCCCCTTGAGAGACAAACCAAATAACACTAAGTTAGAAGGTCTTTTGTATCAAGAGGGTAAAGATACCCAACATTTGAAAAAGAAGATGATACATGCTTGGCATATTGCGTATAGGAAAGGAAGATCGAGCTTGGTCCATGCAACTGTGTAGCTTTGGAAGCTTACACTACATGGGGGAAGAAGAAAGCTTTGGAGTTGAAGATGCCATATACCTGTGAGAGACCCATGTCATTGGTTGTGGTTGAGCCATCAACTCTCCCTAACCAAGATGTAGAGGAGTTTGAAGTCGCACTCGCCAAGATGAAGCAAGAGAGAGATAAGTGGGAAGAGCGGTTCCATGCTTTAAGCCGAAAGCATGAGGAGTTGCAGCTTGAGTCAAAGTACAAAGATGTGCTTATTGAACTTCTTGAAGACCGAGCAGTATGCGTCAGCCTTCTGGAGCTTGGAAGAAGATTGTTGACTAACTTGTCTATAAGAAGGCTCAGATGAAGACATCTTTTGAGTCCGAGATCCGACGCATCAGAAGGAAGTATGCGCTAGCAGCCAGATCATCTGACACCGTTGTTAGGGGATCCTGAGGATTATTAATTTCTTTTTCTCTTGTATTTGTACTTTTGTGTCTGAAATTATACTCAGTGTAATCCTTCCAAATTTTATGAATAAATGATATTTTTATGGTCAATCAAATTGTTATTATTATTTTATATTTGCAAATAAAACAATATATTCCTTGAAATGAAAAATAAATAAAAACATTACATTTCATGCATCATTTTGCATAACATGTTTTCTTCTGCCAGATGTCTTATCGGTTATTCTTCTGTGCTTCAGCCAAGCTGACTCACTGATACAACACTCGTGCTAATCAACCCAGAATTATGTAGCCTTTAGAACAAGAGAGCAAAGAACTGAAGGATGAGATTTCTCGGATGACTTCCATGATGGAGTCTGTTCTTGCTGCGCAGAATCAGTCTTCACCACCTCTTGCAACTCCTCTCCAGAAGACTATCATCTCCGAGGTTGCTACCTCAACCATGCTTGTTGCTGCTACTCAATCCGGTCCGACTATGGCTGATGGATTCCCGTGGGGGATGCCATCAAATTTCATGCTTGAAGGGTTTGTACCCACATTTGCTTCTATGTCGGCATCTATCCTGGTCATGTCTGTGCTGTTAGACTATGGCACGGATCTAGAAGGGGGGGTTGAATAGATCCCAATTAAAAACTTGAGTCGGCGCTACCAATTTAAAAGAAAAATTGGTTTTAAAAAATTGTTTTAGGTGCGGAAGCGGCCGAGGAAAATTTAGTCTAAAACGAACCGTTATTGGAAAACCGGATATGCGTTAAGCTAATGGATAAGTGATAAATTGAGATACAAGTTACTACACTAATTGCACGATCAATGATATAATTCACTTACTAGCAAGCCTAGTTCCAATGAATCAAAACACCAAATTTAGACTGATGCAAGCTTAAGACAATTTTGGCTTAAGCAACTTTACAAACACTTGGTGTGCATAAACACTCCAAGTAATATTTGAGTTGAGTAAGTGATTCAATTTATCCTAGTACAATATAATATTGTACTTAGTATTCAAACAGCAGTTTTAATCACTTACTCAACTTATATCAGCGTTTGGTAAAAATTGCTTAAACTAAAATCACTTAAATTTTAAGCTGAAAAACAGATTATGCAGAAAATTAAAGAAGACGCAGATTTGATGAGGCAGTTCCCCCGCCGTCCTCGCTTCGGGGTACGTCTGCCCTCAATTCTAAAATTAGAATTGAGATATAGATTAGCTATCACCTGTAAGATTTAATCGTTTTTACAAGGATTGCAAAGTATGTAAACAACAGAACTTCCACTGTGTTGAATGATACTTCTTATCCTTGCTCCTTGATTCAAGATGAATCAAGACCTTTGATCGTTGATGTTGGACCTCCGTTTCCTGCCACTCGTTGAGGAACCTTCTGTTCTTCAATCCCTTGGCCCGGCTGATCACGAACACAAACGTATCAAACCCGAATCCTTCACTACACAAACACCGACTCCGCTACTAAACTGATGAAGACGTTTTCTTATCAGCTACCTTCGCTCAGCTGAATGTTAATGAAGGAATTCGTCCAAAAACCCCCAAACACAAACCGGTATTGGAGGATAAAACCCTAATGGTTTTATTCAAGAAAGAACCTGCCAAGACTTCAACTCGAACCCGATTCTCCAATCGCAACTACGAACCTTATCACCTTCTAACTATCACGAATCACATCAAAAGTTATTGTGTGCAGTTGATGTATTGTGAACTGTTGAAGATGAAGATGATGAATCTCTGACACCTTTTTCACTCTTTCTTGTTTCCTTGAACACTTGAATACAAATTGACAAATGTTGGTTAATAGAAGTGTTTTGACTTCTATATATAGTAACAGACAACATCAAACAAACATAATAGTATTTCAAATATTTGAAATAACTCAGAAAACTGAGTTGGCGCGCGAACGGTCGACCATAGGTCGGCGTGCGCTGACCCGTGGGGCATGCGTCGACCCTTATGGTCGACTCAAACATTTCATGCGCTGACCCGTGGATAGCATCACTATGCCATGCGCTGACGTGTGGTCGACACAAGGGGTTTATGCGCCGACCCGTGAGCTATGCGCCGACCCTATGGTCGACGCAAGCAGTTTTGCGCTGACCATCCTCCAGTTTGGGTTGAGCTTTGCGCTGACCCGTGAGCTTTGAGCTGACCCCTATGGTCGACTCAAAGCTTTCAAACCTGCAAAAAATTGTGATTTGTGCTTTTCATGCATTTAGTCATGATCACACTTTGTCTACATGTTTTTTTGATGATTATAGTAGATTTAGAGGAACCTAGAAAAGGATATGGTGGGTAATGTGTTGCATTTGTTTGTAGACGTGCATGATGGTCTTTTGTCATCATCGAAACTTGATATCGTATGTTGTATGACACTTTGTCTTTACATACTCCCCCTTTTTGATGATGACAACCTGTATAAATCAACATGACAAACAACATGCGGTATTGACACATTTTGCACACTCCCCCTTTCTTTTGTAATCTAAGGCTATTTGCAGAAAGCGAAGGCGACTGTTAGTTGTGGACATTTTGTCTTGTCAGACTGTTAGTTGTGGACATTTTGTTCAGCATTTTTCTCCCCCTTTGACAACATCAAAAAGAGAGACAGAGTGATTTTTCAAGAAAATAACGAAAAAAATTTACAGGTAGTAGCAGAGATATAGATACCAACGAAATAATATCACACTTATATCATTTCTTACTAATAGTCATTAAATAAAAGGAGAAAATACATAAGGAAATAACGGTTGCATAAACATGCAGAACAGAAAAAAACAGGAATGCATTCAAAGACAACAAGCAACATGTAATATGCATATGAAGGGCTATTGTCTTAAGTGACGGTGGCCGGGATGGTAGCAGACGCTTGGGTTTCTGCTAGGGTCAGCCAGAGTTTCTAGGTAATCACACACACCTTCCAGATGCCTAAGACTCCCGGTGACAGTCCGATCCAAATTTGCATACCGTTCATTTAGACTTGTGGAGAGATTGTCGAGCCGCTCATTTTGGGTCTGAAGTTGATTGTTAATTTGAGCAAGTCGGTCATCCTGGGATTGCATGAAGGATTGTTGGGCAAGTTGCATGCTTTGCATCATTTCCAACAGCTCTGAAGAATCAGCTTGATGTGGGGGGGATGGAGGAAATTCTTCCTCAACTTGGTGATACGGCTGGTAAGATTCACGTTGAGTTGTCCAGCCCGTATGTGGCCATTCGCCCCAGCCACCCCATCGTGGAACATCTTCTTCATTTGAATCCGGCTGCTGAACCCAAGCAGAGCCGGAGTAGTCATGCGTGCCAACGGGTGAAGGACTGTTGTCTCCACCATTGTAAGCAGCATCGTGCCTAGCTTCTTCTTCTTCTTCTTCATTTTCCACTTCATCGCCTTGTTCTTCGCTTTCATCACTGTCAGCACTTGGAGGAACGTATCCTCTTCTAACAAACTTATATTTTCTCCGCTCCTTGCACCAAATATATCCCATCATAGACATGGTTTTTGTGCTAAACTCTTTGTCAGGTGAGATTGATGTGAACGGGAAAGACGGATGATTAACATTGGCGGCAGTAAGAACTTCTTGAATGAATGATCCGTAGGCAAGAGCAGTCCCTCGCCCGGAATCACGTAGATTATACATTCTACTAGCAATGTAGTATGGCCAGTTGATTTTTATCTTATTTTTCAGAATGTAAATCAGATGAACCTCGGGCTGTTCGACTCTGGAGAGACCGCCCTTCTTCGGCCGCAGGATGCGTGAGACAACCCACTGAAGAATCCTTTCTCCGGCGTTCAGCTTGCCGGCAGTGACGGTTCGTGGGAACAAGTCACTTTGCACAAACTCATCAGAATATGGTCGTGCCAGCATGTCATTTAATGCACTCTTAAACTCATAGCCCTCTATGTGGTGAGAGTCAGTCACCTCAGGTAGAGAATTTCCAGCTTCATCCACAGACATGTTAAAATACTTGTTCCAGAAATTTGATTTGATCGATACCTTTGTAGAGCCAACTCTGGAGGAAAGCTTGTGCCCGCGAAAGTTCTCATGAAGACCGGAGTAGAAAACTCGGACAAGGTCTTCACTGTATTGAGTGTTGCACTCCAAGAAGTTGATGAGTCCTTGATGCTGCAGCAGAGACAGGACTTCCGGTAGGTGCATGCGTTCAGCTTCAAGCTTGTAGAACGCATGTTGTTGCACAACTCCTCGTTTACCGGTGTCTTTGTTGAAAATTTCGACACGAGCAGGTGGAACGAGTGATACAGCAGATACGGGGAGAGATGCACCGGATGATTCTCGGGGTCTTTTGCCGGAGGGTCTGCGTGATGAGGAAGCCATTTGAGTAGGTTTGAGACTGAGTGTTTGGATATAGAGAGAAGGTTTAGTGAGGGTTTTGAGAGTGATTCTTCTAGAGAGGGGTTTTTCCCAATTTATAGTGGAAAGGTTAGGGTTTTTGGGAAGATGGACGAGCAAAGAACAATAGCCACTAGGTAGATGCAAGTTACAAAGTAGTGGGTAGTTTGAAAGGTAATGGAAGGTAATTGCACATTTAATGATGTGAATGCATGAGAGATGATTTAAATTTTTGCAGAAACATGAAATTATCGAGCGATGCGTCGACCGTACCCCTGTATGCGTCGACGCATACTGTTTGATGTTTGAGGAAATGCAAAAATTATTTAATCATGCGTCGACCATAGCCCTGCTGCGGTCGACTCATACAGTTCAAATTTCCATTTTTCACTATTCAGCACATGCAATGACCAGTTTGATGCATAAATAACAGTTCATACAGCGATAAACAACCAAAGAGAGATATCAAATATATGTATATAAACCACATCATTATGAGACATAACTATTGTAGTCATGAGACTTAGCAGAGAGAGAGGAAGAGGAACAATACACCTTAATGCCGGAGTGACTTAGTGAACATCAGATATGTGCTTACAACAACATAGATTTGTCAGAAGTACAGTATTAAGGTTTTAAATGGAATAATGTAAACAACAGATTAGAGTGCCCGTTCCGAAATATCGAGAATGCCAAGTTCTCGGCGAATATGAAAGAAAGGTTCAGTGGCTAGCGGCTTTGTGAAAATGTCCGCTAGTTGATTTTCAGTGTTTACGTGTTCAAACACGATGTCACCTTTCTCTACATGATCCCGAAGAAAGTGGTGTCGAATTTCGATATGTTTAGTGCGAGAATGTAGCACAGGATTCTTGGTCAGGTTAATAGCACTCGTGTTGTCACAAAAGATGGGAATACGTTCAAGTTTGAGGTTAAAATCCAATAGTTGTTGCTTAATCCATAGGATTTGGGCACAACAACTACCGGCGGCAACGTATTCCGCTTCGGCGGTTGACAAGGCAACAAAAACTTGTTTCTTGCTATGCCAACTAACCAAAGAGTTTGAAAATAGGTGACAAGTGCCCCTTGTGCTTTTCCTATCCGATTTGCAACCGGCAAAGTCGGAATCGGAAAAACCTACCAAGGAACAATCATTACCTTTGGAATACCATAGTCCATACTTCGGAGTACCGGATAGATATCGAAGTATCCGTTTAACGGCTTTTAAATGGGATTCCTTGGGACATGATTGATATCTTGCACACATGCATACGCTAAACATAATATCGGGACGGGAAGCAGTAAGATAAAGGAGTGAACCTATCATACCTCTATACCGTTTTACATCTACTTCCTTACCGTCTTCATCTTTGTTCAAGTTGGTGCATGTAGGCATGGGGGTGTCTATGGCCTTAGCTTTTGCCATGTCAAATCTCTTGATAAGGTCCAAACAATATTTTGTCTGGCTCACGAAAGTTCCTTCTTTGAGCTGTTTGATTTGCAGACCGAGGAAGTATGTGAGTTCGCCCATCATACTCATCTCGAACTCGCCCTGCATAAGGTCAGAAAACTCTCTCAAAAGATTCATGTTAGTAGACCCAAAAATGATATCATCTACATAAATTTGCACTAATATCAAGTGCTTTCCTTGACGTTTAATGAAGAGGGTTGTGTCAACCTTTCCTCTTGAGTAACCTTGATCTAGTAGGAACTTGCTTAGTCTCTCATACCAAGCTCTAGGAGCTTGTTTGAGGCCATACAAAGCCCTTTTCAGTTTATAAACATGATCCGGGTACTCATGGGATTCGAAACCCGGAGGTTGTGCGACATAGACTTCTTCATTTATGTGACTGTTAAGGAAAGCGCTCTTAACATCCATTTGGAATAGCTTAAAGTCCTTTGCACAAGCAAAGGCAAGGAAAAGGCGTATAGCCTCGAGTCGGGCAACCGGCGCATAAGTTTCCTCATAGTCGATGCCTTCCTCTTGGTTATACCCTTGCGCGACTAAACGCGCCTTATTACGGGTTATTACCCCGTTTTCGTCCAGCTTGTTCCTAAACACCCATCGGGTGCCGATTACTCAATGATCTCGCGGAGGAGGGACAAGGTCCCAAACCTCATTTCTGGTGAACTGATTTAGTTCCTCCTGCATTGATAAAAACCAGTGTTCATCGAGTAGGGCTTCTTTAGGGTTTTTAGGTTCCATCTGTGAAACGAAAGCGAAGTGATAACAGAAATTACTTAGCTTAGATCGAGTTGTTACACCCTTTGAGATAACTCTGATAATGTTGTCGATTGGATGGTCTTTGGAGGACTTCCAAGCTTGAGGAAGATCATCGTTTGAAGGTGGATGATCTACTTCGGTTTCATCATGGTGTACATCTTTGTCCTCCTCAATTTTGACTATGTCGGGTTGATCAATCCCCGGCTCGCCACCTTTGAGTATGTCTTCGGTAGATGTACCTGCACCATGAAAAACACTACCCTTTCTGACGTTTCTCGGATTGGATTCATCAAAAGTAACGTGTACAGACTCTTCTACAGTAAGTAATCGCTTGTTGTATATTCTATATGCTTTGCTAGATTGAGAGTATCCGAGGAAGATACCTTCGTCGGCCTTGGAATCGAATTTCCCTAAGTTTTCCTTTCCATTATTCAATACAAAACATTTGCAACCAAAGACATGTAGGTGAGAAACATTTGGCTTTCGCCCTTTTAAAAGTTCATACGGTGTTTTGTTTAGAATGGGGCGAATGAGCACCCTATTCAAAACGTAACAAGCCGTACTAATGGCGTCAGCCCAAAAATATTTTGGTAAGCCACTTTCATTGATCATTGTTCTTCCCAGTTCTTCCAAAATTCAATTTTTACGCTCCACAACCCCATTTTGTTGAGGGGTACGTGGAGCGGAGAAGTTACGATCAATACCATGGTTACCGCAATATTCTTCAAATAAGTGATTTTCAAACTCACCTCCATGATCACTTCTAATTGCAACTATGTTTGTATTTAGTTTATTTTGGGAAAGCTTGGCAAATCGTTCAAAGGCGGCGAATGTGTCACTCTTGCTTACTAAGAAAATAGTCCAACAAAATCGAGAAAAGTCGTCCACTATTACGAAACCGTAATAGTTTCCTCCTAGACTTTTAATCCTAGATGGCCCAAATAAATCCATATGGAGAAGCTCGAGAGGTCTAGTTGTTGAAACGACATTTTTGGATTTAAATGAGATCCTCGTTTGCTTCCCTTTTTGACAAGCATCACAAAGGTGATCCTTGGTGAACTTAATTTTGGGGAGACCTAGGACTAGATCTTTTGAGACTACTTTGTTGAGTAAGTCAAAGTTAACATGTGCTAAACGCCTATGCCATAACCATGAGTCTTCACTCATTGTTACGAGACATTTGTCACTTGTTAACGATACTTCATTTAAGTCAAGCATATAGACATTGTTCACACGAAGACCATTAAACATACTCTTCTTATCATCATTATGTACAATTTTGCAACAATCTTTTGAAAACGATACATTGTATCCTTTGTCGCATAATTGACTGATGCTAAGTAGATTGTGTTTAAGACCTTCGACAAGCAACACATCAGAAATAGTAGTAGAGGAGGGATTACCTACACTACCTTTACCAAGTATTGCTCCACGGTTGTTATCACCATAAGTTACATATCCCTTCTTCTTAGCCACGAAGTCAATGAAGAGAGATATGTCTCCTGACATGTGCCTTGAGCATCCACTGTCGAGAACCCATCTTCTCTCAGTAGTCTCGAGGCATTGTACCTGTGATAAGATAATTAACAAGAGAAGGTACCCAATGGCTTATTGGGTCCTGAGTGGTGAGGAACAAAATGGTTGCATTTGGGCATCCATTGATAAATGCCTTTAGGAACCAAAAATCTCCTAAATCTACATTTAGCAATGGAATGGCCTTTCTTGCAACAATAAAGACAAGAGAACTTTTCATTTTGATCACTTTTGCTATCTTCATCCTTTATAACATATTTGTATTTTTGATATGGATTAACCATACTTTTTCGAAAATTAGATTTATCAATAGCAAATGTAATCTTGGGCTCAAGAGCCTTGTCAAGTTTGGCTTTTAGGTTCCTTACTTCACCTTGCCAAATGTAACAAGTATCACACCCAAAGTTCATCATTCTACTTTTAAGGTCCTCATAACTTGTTTTTGTGCTTTCCACTATAGAAGCCTTAAGTGCCTCAAGTTTCCTTTCGGATTCTTGAATTTTTTGTTCTAAATGAGAAAAGATTTTCTTATTTGAGGCAAGCCTTTTAAAGGCCTCTTTTGCTTCACAGTGTAAAGTTTCAAAAACAGTTTGCAATTCATGATGAGACATACTAGAGGAATTTTCATATTTAGCATGTCGTACCTGTTTCTTCTTGTTCTTTTGATGAGAAGAGAGACATAGATTTGCATTTTCATCTTCATCACTAGAGCTTTCATCATCGGAGGAGTCGCTATCGCTTTCCCAAGCAATGTATGCCCTCCTTGGCTTTGATGGTTTCTTATGTGATTTGTATGAATCTTTTTCTTTTGTCTTTTTGTTCATCGGACAGTCCGGTTTGTAGTGACCCGGCTTTCCGCACTTGTAGCACGACCCTCTAGTTGTTTTTCCTTTGGAGTCATCATTTTTGGAGAACCTAGATTGCTTCCGGAAGTTTACAAAGTTCTTCTCGGAATGTTGGATGCCGTTCTTTCTCACGTAACGGTTGTAGCGTTTGACGAACAGCCCCATATCTTCACTCTTGTCTTCTTCTTCTTCGTCACTCGATGAATAATCACTTTGCTCTTTAGCTTGAGACTTTGAGGAGGAAGTCTTTAGAGCTATTGATTTCTTTTCACTCACCTTTGCTTTGTCTTTCTTATCTTTCTTTTCATGTTGTTCCAAGCTTAAGAGAACTTGTTCGTGCTCTTGTAGTTTACCGAACAATGTTGTCAAGTCCAATATGGTAAGATCATTTGCCTCTTTGATGGCGGTCACTTTCGGCTGCCATTCCCTGTTAAGACATCTTAAAATTTTATTAGTAGCAACATCATTGGAAATAGGTTTACCTAGTGAATGTAATCGATTGATTAGATGAGTGAATCTCTTTTGCATGTCGGCAATGGTTTCCCCTTGCTCCATGAAAAAGAGATCAAACTCTTGCGTTAGTGTATTGATTCTAGCCAATTTAACATCGTTTGTCCCCTCATGGGCAATTTGAAGTGAATCCCACATGGCCTTAGCAGTAGGACAATGGGATACACGATAGTATTCGTCTACCCCTAATGAGGAGATTAAGATGTTTTTGGCTTTCCAATCATAGTTGTATTTCTTTTCATCATCATCGGTCCATTGTGCTTCAGGCTTAGGCACTATTTCATTATTTTCATTGGTCATGGTTATTTCAATTGGACCATTGTGAATAACATTCCATATTTTTCTATCTATGGAATTTATGTGCACCCGCATACAGTCTTTCCAATAACTATAATTTTCACCATTGAAAACGGGAGCTCTATTGTAAGCCCCTTTAGGTTCGTTAGCCATTTTCTATCAACGTTGTATTTTGAAGCACGGAGTGAACCGGAGCTCCTGATACCACTTGTTAGACTATGGCACGGATCTAGAAGGGGGGGTTGAATAGATCCCAATTAAAAACTTGAGTCGGCGCTACCAATTTAAAAGAAAAATTGGTTTTAAAAAATTGTTTTAGGTGCGGAAGCGGCCGAGGAAAATTTAGTCTAAAACGAACCGTTATTGGAAAACCGGATATGCGTTAAGCTAATGGATAAGTGATAAATTGAGATACAAGTTACTACACTAATTGCACGATCAATGATATAATTCACTTACTAGCAAGCCTAGTTCCAATGAATCAAAACACCAAATTTAGACTGATGCAAGCTTAAGACAATTTTGGCTTAAGCAACTTTACAAACACTTGGTGTGCATAAACACTCCAAGTAATATTTGAGTTGAGTAAGTGATTCAATTTATCCTAGTACAATATAATATTGTACTTAGTATTCAAACAGCAGTTTTAATCACTTACTCAACTTATATCAGCGTTTGGTAAAAATTGCTTAAACTAAAATCACTTAAATTTTAAGCTGAAAAACAGATTATGCAGAAAATTAAAGAAGACGCAGATTTGATGAGGCAGTTCCCCCGCCGTCCTCGCTTCGGGGTACGTCTGCCCTCAATTCTAAAATTAGAATTGAGATATAGATTAGCTATCACCTGTAAGATTTAATCGTTTTTACAAGGATTGCAAAGTATGTAAACAACAGAACTTCCACTGTGTTGAATGATACTTCTTATCCTTGCTCCTTGATTCAAGATGAATCAAGACCTTTGATCGTTGATGTTGGACCTCCGTTTCCTGCCACTCGTTGAGGAACCTTCTGTTCTTCAATCCCTTGGCCCGGCTGATCACGAACACAAACGTATCAAACCCGAATCCTTCACTACACAAACACCGACTCCGCTACTAAACTGATGAAGACGTTTTGTTATCAGCTACCTTCGCTCAGCTGAATGTTAATGAAGGAATTCGTCCAAAAACCCCCAAACACAAACCGGTATTGGAGGATAAAACCCTAATGGTTTTATTCAAGAAAGAACCTGCCAAGACTTCAACTCGAACCCGATTCTCCAATCGCAACTACGAACCTTATCACCTTCTAACTATCACGAATCACATCAAAAGTTATTGTGTGCAGTTGATGTATTGTGAACTGTTGAAGATGAAGATGATGAATCTTTGACACCTTTTTCACTCTTTCTTGTTTCCTTGAACACTTGAATACAAATTGACAAATGTTGGTTAATAGAAGTGTTTTGACTTCTATATATAGTAACAGACAACATCAAACAAACATAATAGTATTTCAAATATTTGAAATAACTCAGAAAACTGAGTTGGCGCGCGAACGGTCGACCATAGGTCGGCGTGCGCTGACCCGTGGGGCATGCGTCGACCCTTATGGTCGACTCAAACATTTCATGCGCTGACCCGTGGATAGCATCACTATGCCATGCGCTGACGTGTGGTCGACACAAGGGGTTTATGCGCCGACCCGTGAGCTATGCGCCGACCCTATGGTCGACGCAAGCAGTTTTGCGCTGACCATCCTCCAGTTTGGGTTGAGCTTTGCGCTGACCCGTGTGCTTTGAGCTGACCCCTATGGTCGACTCAAAGCTTTCAAACCTGCAAAAAATTGTGATTTGTGCTTTTCATGCATTTAGTCATGATCACACTTTGTCTACATGTTTTTTTGATGATTATAGTAGATTTAGAGGAACGTAGAAAAGGATATGGTGGGTAATGTGTTGCATTTGTTTGTAGACGTGCATGATGGTCTTTTGTCATCATCGAAACTTGATATCGTATGTTGTATGACACTTTGTCTTTACATGTGCCACCTCCAGTTGTTCATACCTTTCCTTGCATTGAGGACACCATCTACCATTCTGAATCATCTGAGGGTCCAAATGTTTATGAGAAAATGGATGAGATGAAGGATCAGTTCCTTGAGCTACAAAAGGAATTGAAAACATTGAGAGGAAAATACATGTTTGGGAAAAGTGTTGCTGAACTTTGCCTGGTACTAAATGTGAAGATCCTGATGAAGTTCAAAGTCCATGAATTTGAAAAGTATAAGCGAAATACTTGTCCACTTAGCCACCTTGTTATGTACGCAAGAAAGATGTTAACTCAAACTAATAATGATCAGTTACTGATTCACTACTTTCAAGACAGTTTGACTGGTGTTTTCTTGTGTGCATATGTATTTTGTACAAAGTGATGTTTGCATATGTACTCCTATGGGGCCCTTTCTTGTGTGCATATGTATTTTGTACAAAGTGATGTTTGCAAGAAAATAGAATGGGGGGATGGGAAAAGAATTCATTAATTATGTTTTTGTGTTTGACAAGACCTTTGGACTTGTGCCTACGTACCAATATAAATATGAGGGATCAAAACCTCGTAGTTCGTGATACAAATTTCAAAGTGGATGCATTGCTTTTAATAAAAAATTAAGTTTTAAAGGCACAAGGGCCTAAAAAATGGTTTCAATGGGTTAATTCTTTTTGGCTTTTTGAAATTTTAAGTCAAGTATAGTTAAGTTTATTTACATGTTTGATTTAAGAAACGAAGCTTCAAAATGCAATGGCATAAGGCCAAAGTTTCTAATTTGCAAAATAGTCTAAGTTTTAAAAAAAACAAGTTCAAACAAAGAAGTTTTTAAAAGGAGGGAGAGGTTTTGAAATTAAAGATATGGGGAGGAGATGAAGAGACTAATCCTAAGCATAAATTTAAAAGTTAATAGTTCAAAAGATCTGACCAATTCATACAATAAAGATATTAGAATCCCCAAATAGAAACCCTAAATTCCCATGGATATTAGAATCAAGAAAAAAACAATTCATACAATATTAACTTGAAGAACAAGGCATCAAATAAAGATAGCCACATCCAAGCTTTAGCCACTCCATAATGTTCTTCAAATTTGCCCATGTAGCTGATGAATTCCACAGGTCACAAGTTCAAGATAACAACTTCACAATGATCATGTTGCAAATGAACTCAGATGTATCTTCAATGATGTATCAGATGAAGTTTTAAATTGCAAGCACTTCTGTTGGTTCTATATGTTGGCAGCAATTCTGGTAAAACCTAGAGTGTTCACAAGTTGTCATAGCTGTTGTCTTGACATAAGATAACATGTACCTACAGGGTGTTTAAAATGTGAATGTGCAGTCTGAATGTTATGTATTGTGTGATTGCGTTTTTTATGCTAAATCTATCTATGATTGAACGCGCCATTCAATCAGTAATTACAACCAAATTGACTTATTTTCCAACGAGATATAATCACCTGTCATGAGAAGATATGAATGGAAACTAGTTTTAGGGTTTTATGATGTCCAAGCCCAGCCAAATGATTCTATAAATAGGGCATGGAAAACCTGGTTTTATACACAAGAAATAACGAACGAAATATTGAGAGAGAATAAGGGTTTGAGTCTTGTGTGGTCGTGTGTATTATAAGCCATTCATACATCCATAGATGATTGAATTGGACTGATTTGTGAGTTGTAATTTGTCCACTCTAAGCTTTGAAGCATGAGTGTGTGTTTACTTGATTGAAACTTTTAAGCAAGATCAAGTATGTGTCTTTGAAGAGTGTCTTCTTTTCATTGTAATTCTTGTTTTATATCACTGTTGTGATTGAGGGGGAGTGAGTAGGATCTCATATCTAAGAGTTCTTAGGTAGAAGTCACACGGGTAAAGATTAGGTGATAAGACTGTAACTTGAAGTTGTTTACTGAAAGTCTTTGAACTAATTCTATTTAGTGGATTTCCTTCCTGGCTTGGTATCCCCCAAACGTAGGTGAGTTTGCACCGAACTGGGTTAACAATTGCTTGTGTCACTTGCATTATTGTTCTTTATCTGTTATCCTGTTTATATTGTTCAGATATTATTTTCATGACATTACCTTCGACATCTCATATCTGATACCAGAATTTCAATTGGTATCAGAGCAGGCATCCTGCTCTGGTTCTGGGTGAGATCTAGGGACAGTAATTTTTGGTACTATGGATAGAGACGGAGGATCTGTTCACAGACCACCTATTCTGGATAGATCCAACTATGACTACTGGAAACCTTGAATGGTAGCCTTCCTGAAATCTTTGGATAATAAGGCTTGGAAGGCTGTGTTAACAGGTTGTGAACATCCAATTATTACTAAGGAAGGAGAAGCTACAACTGAGAAGAAGGTTGAGGAACAATGGACCAAGGAGGAGGATGATTTAGCCCTTGGAAACTCTAAAGCATTGAATGCTATATTAAATGGAGTTGACAAGAACATCTTCAGATTGGTGAACAACTGTGAGGTGGCTAAAGATGCTTGGAATATTCTCAAAACCACTCATGAAGGCACCTCAAGAGTGAAGATGTCTATATTGCAGCTACTCACTGCCAAGTTTGAAAATTTAAGGATGAAAGAAGATGAAAGCATTCATGACTTTCACATGAATATCCTTGAAATTGTTAATGGCTCAGGAGCCCTGGGAGAGAAGATGTCAGATGAAAAGGTAGTGAGGAAAATACTAAGGTCACATCCTAAGAGATTTGCCATGAAAGTGAAAGCCATAGAAGAGTCTCAAGACATTTTCAATATTAGAGTGGATGAGCTAATTGGATCCCTCCAAAAATTTGAGTTGGGAATATGTGATGGATCTCAAAAGAAATCCAAAAGCAAAGCCTTCATGATACTGATGAAGATCTGGCAAATGATGTAGCATTGCTAGGAAGACAGTCTAGCAAACTTCTGAAAAAGATGGATGTAAGGTCTAAGTCTAATGTCAAGAACATCTCATCTGACATCAGTAGGTTCAATAATGCTGGTAGAAGAACAAGATCTGATGAAAAGTACAAAGAAGGAAAAGGAGTTCAGTTCCATGAATGTGATGGGTATGGACACATTAGAGTTGAATGTGGGACCTACCTCAAGAAACAGAAGAAGAGCCTTGCTGCTACGTGGTCTGATGAAAGTGAAACAGAAGGAGAATTTGCAAATCTTGTGACTGACTTGACTGGAAGATGGGGTTCTGATGAAGACTCAAGTGATGATGAGGTAACCTTTGATGAGTTAGCCACTACCTACAGAAAGTTGTGTCACAGAAGTGAAGAAGTGTGTCAACAAGTGGAAAGTCAGAAGAAAGTGATAACACAATGGAGAATGTGAAGGCAGAACACATGGAAACAATCTCAAAGTTGAAGAATGAAGCAGTGTTCTTGAACTCCAAACTGGATGAGATGACAAAGTATGTCAGAATGCTGAATAATAGATCTGACACCTTAGACAAAATTCTCCAGATTGGAAAAATGGCAGGAGACAAGTCTGGCCTTGGGTTCAATGAATCCAAACCTGAGTGTAGTCACATTGGTAGCAAATCAAAGATGTCACACCATGTGTCACAACATCATAAGGAAAGACAACATAAAGGAAAACACCAAAGATGAAGATGTCATTACTCTGGAAAATTTGGCCACATAAAACCATTCTGCTATAAGTTGTATGGCTATCGTAGTCCTTCTCATCATCAATCTAGAACCAAACATCACATTCCTGTCAACAAAAAACAATGGGTTCCTGAAACTGGTGTTACTAACCTGATAGCTCACACTTCCTTCAGAGTTTCAGCCAAAGAAGACTGGTATTTTGACAGTGGATGCTCCAGACACATGACTGTAAACAAAAACCTGCTAACCGACCTTCATCCTCATGCTACAAGCTATGTAACCTTTGGTGATGGAGCAAAGGCTGAAATCAAAGGGATTGGAAAGCTAAACTGCCCTGGAGTCCCTAACCTTGACAATGTCCTACTTGTTAAAGGACTGACTGCAAACCTAATAAGCATCAGTCAACTATGTGACCAAGGTCTAACTGTAAACTTCACAAAAACTGAATGTCTGATTGCTAGTAAAGAAAATGAAGTGATCAGGAAAGGAGTCAGGTTTAAGGAGAACTACTATATGTGGAGTTCTCAAGAAACTGGTTATTCATCAATGTGTACTCTAGCCAAAGAAGAAGAGGTGAAGATATGGCATAAAAAATTGGGCCATCTGCATCTTAAAGGAATGAAGAGGATTATATCTGTTGAAGCTGTCAGAGGAATTCCAAACTTGAAGATTGATGAAGGAAGAGTTTCTGGAGAATGTCAGATTGGAAAACAGACAAAGATGTCACATCAGAAGCTCATACATGACACAACTTCCAGAGTGCTGGAACTTCTCCCCATGGACTTGATGGGACCCATGCAGGTGGAAAGTGTAGGTGGGAAAAAGTATGCTTATGTGGTGGTGGATGACTTCTCCAGATACACCTGGGTCAATTTTATAAGAGGAAAATATTATGTATTTGAAGTCTTCAAATATCTTTGTCTAAGACTTCAAAGAGAAAGAGAATGTCAGGTTATCAGAATGAGAAGTGATCATGGGAAAGAATTTGAGAACAACAAATTTGCTGGATTCTGTGCATCATAAGGAATTAGTCATGAGTTCTCATCTCCCATTACTCCTCAGCAAAGTGGTGTGGTAGAAAGGAAAAATAGAACTCTCCAAGAATCATCCAGAGCTATGATTCATGCTAAGAAATTGCTCTACCACTTCTGGGCTGAAGCTATGAACACAACCTGCTATGTTCACAACAGGGTAACCTTGAAGAAAGGGACTCCTACTACTTTATATGAAGTCTGGAAAGGGAGAAGTCCTAAAGTCAAATACTTCCATGTGTTTGGTAGTAAATGTTATATCTTGACTGATCGTGAACAAAGAAGGAAGATGGATCCCAAGAGTGATGAAGGAATATTTATGGGCTACTCAACAAACAGCAGAGCATTTAGAGTCTTTAATTCTATAATAAAAGTAATGATGGAATCTATCAATGTTGTGGTTGATGATCAACAGACTGATGTCATAGACGATGTTGAGACATCCCTAAATGATCCCCCAGCTGATTTCCCAAACAAAAGTAATAAGAGGGAACTCACTCAAGCTGAACCTGAAGCTGACAAAATTAATAAGGGACCCTCTATCAGAATTCAGAAGGATCATCCTAAAGATCTCATTATAGGAGACCTAGATAAAGGAGTCACAACTAGATCAAGGGAAGTGATCTCACATGGTTGTTTTGTGTCTAAGATTGAGCACAGGAATGTCAAGGAAGCCTTAACTGATGAATTCTGGATCAATGCCATGCAGGAAGAGTTAGGCCAATTCAAGAGAAATGAAGTATGGGAACTGGTTCCAAGACCTGAAGGAATAAATGTCATTGGAACAAAGTGGTTACTAAAAATAAAGCAAGATTAGTAGCACAAGGATACACTCAAGTTGAAGGAGTTGACTTTGATGAAACATTTTCCCCTGTACCTCGCCTTGAGTCCATTAGACTATTGCTTGGAGTGGCATGTATTCTGAAGTTTAAACTGTTCCAAATGGATGTAAAAAGTGCCTTCTTGAATGGTTACTTAAATGAGGAAGTGTATGTTGAACAACCTAAAGGATTTACAAATCCAAATCTTCCAAAACATGTGTATAAGCTAAGGAAAGCCCTCTATGGTTTGATCCAAGCTCTTAGGGCTTGGTATGATAGAGTCATAGTGTTCCTCATTAATAATGGATACAGGAAGAGAGGCATTGACAAGACCCTATTTGTTAAGAATCAAGGAGGAAAACTCATGGTGGCTCAAATATATGTGGATGATATTGTGTTTGGTGGGATGTCAGATCAGATGGTCGAACATTTGGTTAAACAAATGCAGTCTGAATTTGAAATGAGCCTTGTTGGAGAGCTGACCTATTTTCTTGGGCTACAAGTCAAGTAGATGGAAGATTCTATCTCTCTATCTCAAAGCAAATATGCCAAAAACATTGTTAAGAAGTTTGGCATGGAGAATGCAAGTCATAAAAGGACATCTTCTCCTACACATCTGAAAGTCTCCAAATATGAAAATGGTGTTAGTGTAGATCAAAGTCTCTACTGAAGCATGATAAGAAGTCTGCTATATCTCACAGCAAGCAGACCTGACATTGCTTTTGCTGTAGGTGTTTGTGCTAGATATCAATCTGAACAAAAAGTTAGTCACATAAACCAAGTGAAAAGGATACTGAAATATGTCAATGGCACCAGTGACTATAGGATGTTGTATTCTCATGGATATGGATCTATGCTGACTGGATACTGTGATGCTGATTGGGCTGGAAGTGCAGATGATAGGAAAAGCACATCAGGAGGATGTTTCTTCTTGGGGAACAACTTAATATCATGGTTTAGTAAGAAACAAAATTGTGTGTCTCTGTCCACTGCTGAAGCTGAATACATAGCAACTGGAAGTAGTTATTCTCAACTATTTTTTGATGAAACAGATGCTGACTGAATGCAATGTTACGCAAGATGTCCTGAAATTGTACTATGACAACCTGAGTGCTATAAATATTTCTAAGAATCCTATTCAGCACAGCAGGACAAAACATATTGATATTCGTCATCATTTTATTAGAGAACTAGTGGAAGAGAAAATCATAGCCCTATAGCATGTTACTACTAAAATACAATTAGCTGACATATTTACAAAGGCTTTGGATGCTGTAGCACCTCAAATTTGCACCCCCCATTTTGTACATTCATTTTCATGTTAGGTCATAACATTACATTGGCCACTGCATAGCATTGCATTGTCCATTTGCCCAAGTGCAAGTCATTAAGTCAAGACTGGTTAGGAGGATCAGTCAATCAAGCAAGCAAGTGCAAATCCTATTGAAGCAAAGCCCTATGGTTGGTTCATCAAGTTCATATGATTCAAGGATCATTTTGAAGTGGTTTGGCCAAAGATTGGATGATCAAAGCTCATCAGTCAAGCTGAATTTCATCTGATACCCTAGAAAGTCAACTGTGGTCAACTGTGCCTGAATTCATGGATTTGAAGGTGGGAGATGGTTTGAAAGGCTTCATTCATGTCCATACAAGATTGAAGAATTTGAGGTCAGATGAAAAGTTTCCAAAAATAGTAAGTGACCTGTATTTTTCAAACTGCCAAAAATGGAAAGGTCTTCTCCTCAAATTTACATCATCATACAAGCTTCAAATGGAATTTTGTCCAACATGAAAGTTGAAGATCTTGCTCTCACCTTTTCAAAAAGTCCAAGAACATCCATTTCTCATGTGTGGTTGGAAAGTTATGATCAAATCATTGTCAAGAAATTTTGAACTTCAAACTTGGATAACTTTCACACCATTTGGCCAAATCATGTGTGGTTTTTTGCTACAATCTCCTTTTGACATGCTCTATCATAATCATTCATTACATTTCATAAAAAATCATCACACAAAAATGGCATTTTTCATGTGACTTGAATTTGAAAAAGGGAGGGAAAAAGTCAATTTGAAAACTAGGCATTTACAACACTTCCAATCACTTGAATTGGATCTAAAACAATATTTGAAGGGTGTTTGGCTAATTTTTCGTGCACTTTAGCAGCTTATTCCATGCATGAGGTTACTTTGGCCATTTAGCATAAAATTTGCATTTCACTAATTACCATTACATTTGGTTAAGTGTGATTAACAAATGCATTAATCCATGGTATATAAGGCTAATGCTAACAGAATTTTGGATTAGCATTCCTTCATCTCAGATCTAGATCCAAAAGTGCAAATTCTCTCAACTTTTGCTCTCAATTTTTCTGCAAGTTTCTTCCATTTCCTTGCCTAGTTCTTCATTGTGCCATCATCCACAAGCAATATTGAAGGTTATGCAAGCAAGGATTCGAGGATTCCAAGCTGTTTCAAGCACTATTACATAGAGCTCCATCAATGGCAATTGGAAAATTGAGCTGGATCCAAAGCAATTGAGCAGCATTCCTTCTTCCAGTCATCAACTTGAGCATCAAGGAGTTTCTGTTTCACACTTCCAAGCCTTGATTCACACGAATTCAATTCTGCAATCCTTTAAAGGTTGGAATTCGAAACTCTCAATTCATGAAATTATGCTATGGTTCTTGTAGATCCTTGATTGTGGAGCATGCTGAACTTTATATTTTTAATTTTCATTGAGAATTGAGTGAGATATTGTGAATTTAAGTTTGATGTTCAAATCTTCTCTTGCTCGATCTGGATTTGTTAGCACGAATTAGGTTAAATCAATGTTAGATTAGTGATGTATGTTGCAAGACGAGTTCAATGGTATATCGTTTGTTAATTTCCGTGCAACTTTGTTCTTGAGTGATGAACATGATGAAGATGACCAAGAACCCTAACAATTTCGTTTCCCAGGCGTGTTAGATCCATTTGCCCGTGTTTCTGCATGAAATTTATGTTTACGAGCCATGAAGCCATTCACGCCTCGCCACGTGTATTAGTGAAACGGCGCGTTTCACTTGAAACGCGCCAGATTTAAATTTGGATGTGGATCGATTCCGGGCGGCATCATTTTCTCTTTAGGCTTTTGGCATTTCTTCATATCATGTTATCCATGTTCACATGCCATTGTTCATCATTTTTTATTTTTTCATCCCATTACAAAATTCATATCTCATTCAATATTTGTCCAATTAACATGAGGTTTTTTCCATGATGATCCTTGCCATGTCTAGTATTTTTTGATGTTTTTTATGAAAATTGTGCACGTGTGGATTTCTGTTTTGGCTAGGGTTTGCTCATACATGTCATTTGTTGCACATTGCTTGCTATTTTGCTCATGAAATGATGATGCTTAATTGGATGGAGCTGAAACTTTGTGTGCATAATCTAGACACCTTGAGGAGCATTTTGGTATATAGTTTGTGATTTTTGCATTCCTGGATTGTGAGATATTCTATGATCATTGAAGGTGTGACAATTTTTGTCACACCATTTCATGTCCAACTTCTTGATTTTATTTGCCATGCCTATTGAACTTGAAATGACCTGAATTTTTGCATGTTGATTCTTCTGGATGTTATGTTTGCTTGTTAAGTTTCCTGGAATTTTTGAGTGCATTTCCTATTTGATTGAGAATTTCTATTCTGTTTGACCAATTGTTGACTTCTTGTGAGTCATGATTTTATATGATTTGTGAAATTCTTGTGGTTTATTGGATGGACTTGAAATTTGGCATGTGTATTATAGACATCTTGAAGTGTGTCATGGATTTGATTTGGTTCATTTATCTTATGCCAATTCTGTTTTATGCTTGCTTGAGTTTGATACATGTTTTGGTGCCTTGTATGAGCTTGTTTGAATATGCTTTGACTTTTAGAATTTAATTTACTTGCTTCCCTTGGTCCAAATGACTTGAAATTTGGTGTGTAGGTCATGTTATGAATTCTATTTAGCCATGAATTTTTGGGGATTTATTGAAATGTTTGTGAGTTGATTTGAATTGAATCATTCTGTTTGGTTCTATGCGGTTCTAAATTGCATGTTTTGTACTCTTTGCCTCATGAAATGATGTTGGTTGATGATATGAATGTGAAACCACTTGGATTTGTTTCTTATTTGATTGATCTTGACTTTTGATAAGTTTCATGTTCTGTTTTGGTTTATTGCTCCCATTTTTGACCCTAGTCTTGTACTAGTGGTTAGTACTTAATGTTTGAGCTTTGTTTCAGGTCAAAGAGCACAATTGCTTATGCTTGATGATGTGAACTCAATTGGAGTTGGTTTATTGCTTGTTTATGACTAACTTTGAGTTTGTTTTGTAGGCATTGAGACTTGTACTTATGCCTTGTGGCTTGCACCTTTGTGCATTGATGCTTGTTATCTGTTTGTGTTGTGGACTTGTAATTGTCTGTTTGTCTTTTGTTTGAGCTGAATACTGATTATGTTGGATTGATTTCAGGTACCCTAGTTGCTATAGTTCCATTGTGAACTTGCTTGTGATTTGCTTGATAGCTTGAGCATTGAGGTATAATGATCTCTTCTCCATGTAGTCTGGAAGACCTGGCTTGTTACTTGGCCAGGCACCTGTCTGAAGTCCTCTTTAAGAGGCAATGCTTGTGCTTGTTTATTTTTGTCCCCAAGCAGGAAAAGACCTTTTGATAAGGCAATTGGCAGATACAAGAGATGTGCAATCCATCTCCTGCTATTCTTGTTGAGTCATCCCTTTGCTCACACGACTGGTGTTGATGCATTGTGGACATTAACCCAAGATCCTTGTACAGTTGTACAGTTGAGTCAGTGTCATAAGTGTAAAAGGGTTCCCACTTTCTGAACCCACACTTCATTGTCTAAAGCTCTCCCAGGCCAGGGATAAGAGCTGTGAAGTCTCATCTCCACTTCCCATTCATCTGCTTCACCTTAGCTCTCAATGTTAAGGTTAAGAGCTAACATCACCCTGATACAGTTGGCTTGCCTTTGCAGCCTAACCCTTGTGTGAGCCCACTTTATGTGTATATAGTGTGTGCTATTTGTGATTGTTTGCTTTGCTTCGCCTGTGCTTTAGGATAGCTTGCTCCCTGTGCAAGTTAGCTAGAAACCTTAACTTAGGGATGATATGCATGATAACATCTAGGCTCGAGTCGAAGTCTCCCTAGTTGTGTCTCCCTCTGTTATCTGGTTAGGCTAGTCCTTTGTCCCTGCGTAGGGGAACTACGTCGCCCTAATCCTCATACCAGATGAGGTACGTAGGCAGGAGATTGAGCTGATCTCTCCGGGCAACCTTTCGTCTTTTTGTGTGTGTTCCTTTGTGTGTGTCAGGAGATGGATGTAAGCCCAGCGATTGGCATTCCGTATCCTCTTGTTGTGTGCTTGGAAGCTGATATAAGTCCAACGATTGGCATTCGGCTTCCAGTGTGGGTGTGTTTGGTTCGGAAGCTGATATAAGTCCAGCGATTGGAATTCGGGTTCCATGTTTGCCCGTGTTTGTGTGGTTTTGTTTGGCGTGCGTAAGCCGAGCTACGGATGCTCTGATTCTTCTTAGTCCGAGAAGATACGTATGCATAGGATGCGACATCCTAGTGAGCATGTGTTTTCCCCCAGTCCGAACTACTTCGACTCTGATGTCTATGCTTGATAGACTAAGTAGGCCCAGGATGCGATATCCTGCCGAGTCAGTCTTGTTTGTTTTCTTGTGTCTCTTTCAGCCAGTGTTTGTTTGTTTATGAGCAGTGTTTTAGCAACCATTTTCCTTCCTTTTGTGCGTGGATCCCGTCGAGTACGACGGATGCGTAGGGGTGCTAATACCTTCCTTTCGCATAACCGACTCCCGATCCCATTCTCTTTGGTCGCGAGACCATGTCTTTTCCAGGTTTACTCTGAGCGTTTCCTTTCCCTCTTTTGGGATAAATAACGCACGGTGGCGGCTCTGTTGTTTTCGTTTTCCGCCGATTTTTCGCGTAATGCGACAGATGCTAATCAATTTGAATGTCTAAGAGGTAAATTAGGGATTTGTATCTATGAGAATTTATAGCAATTAATTTGGAGTGGAAAAGGTAATAAAAATATTGTCTTCCCACTTAAAAGAAAGTGCCCCATTTATGGTAAACCATCACCTAATATTGGAACTTCCATCTATAGCATTTTCACATGAAACCTCTACTCGAACATTTCCACCTTCCTTCAACTTCATCAACCTTCTCTGCTAGGGAAACAAAAATATTTCCCCAAGAACAACAAGATGTCACAACATCCTTCACCATCTGGTTCTAAAAACACCAAACCCGCGCACAAAGCTAGAACGCCCTCTATGGACTTTCTTAATGAAGACATTTTGGAAGTGATTCGCCTGTCAGTCATTCCAGGAGACGCTCCTGGTTAATCCTCCACTGCATACCATACTTAAGGTAATAGTTTTAATACTCCTAGCTCTAAGGACGACATGCGTCATACTGATCGTGTTATTAGAAATCTTGTCACGAGGATCCTAAATGAAGGACACTCTGTAAAGGGAGTTTCTACTCCTCTATCAAGAAAGGGCCCCTCTCCTGAGGTTGGACCTCACAATGAGAAATATGATGATTCATCTAGGTCTGAAAAAGATATAGCTGCTGAAGGATTATGCTCATTAGGGCAAACTTCACCTAGTAAGAAATCTGCATCATTACCTACTGCCAATGCTTCTTAGTCTAAGAAGCATGACTCTGCTAAGTAGGTGATTTACCTGGAAGATGAGAGCTCAGATGATGAACATGATAGCTTGCTTCATCACTTGAAGCCAAGAGTAGCTAAGAGGATGAAGACCATAAAGGGTAGGTCTATGGCTGAGATGATGACAGCCAAAACTGCTAAGAAGGCTACTGTTGTAGGCCCCTCAAAGTCTTGGAGTAAAGTGGATGTGAAGAAGAGAAAAGTAAGAGAAAGTTCTGACTAAGATGAAGATGTTGAAGAAGATGTCCCTGACATCTCTCCTGTCAAGAAGACAACAGTTAGAAAATCCCCTGCAAAGGTTGCTGTTGTACACTTGGATAATATTTCCTTTCATCTTGAAGATGGAGCAGCAAAGTGGAAGTTTGTAATCCAAAGGAGAGTGGTTGTGGAGAGAGAACTGGGCAAGGATGATGTGGTAGTTAAGGAGGTAATGGACCTGATTAAATCTTCTGGATTAATGAAAATTGTTACTGGGTTATCTCAGTGTATTGAAGGTCTTGTTAAAGAATTTGTGGTGAACATCCCTGAGGACATTGCTGATAAAAATAGCAAAGAGTTTTGTAAGGTGTTTGTTAGAGGAAAGTGTATCAATTTTTCTCCAGCCGTGATTAATAAGTTCCTTCGAAGAGGAACAAAAAGTGCTTGTGAACTCGAATCCACAGACAATGAGGTCTATGGGGAAATAACTGCTAGACAGGTCAAGGAGTGGCCTAGCAAGAAGCATCTCCCTGCTGGAAAGCTAACTGTGAAATATGATATCTTACACAAGATAGGGTCAGCTAATTGGACACCAACCAATCACGTCTCTACAATCTCAAATGCTCTTGGAAGGTTCATATTTGTTGTTGGAACCAAGCTAAACTTTGATTATGGTAGGTTCATGTTTGAACAAGTTGTCAAATATGTTTCTCCAAAAGTAGTAAAGTTTCCCATAGCTTTTCCCTCATTAATTTGTGGGATAATCCGGAGCCAGCAACCTGGAATTCTGAGCACAAGTGATATTCCTAGTAGAGGAAAACCTCCCCTGTCAGTTCATTACAAATAATTTGAAGGTAATCATGTCAATGACATTGTCATGACATCTGCTGTGAAGAAGTCAGCCTCAAAAGGTGGTCTAATTGCTGAATTGAAAGAAACTTGTAAGGAATTGGAGACTGGGATAAGGGTAGCTAAAGCCAGGAAAGAAGCTTTGGAGGTTCTGATTGATAGCTTGGAGCAAGCTGATAGAGATAATGTTGGACAAGCCAAAGAAATAGAAGCCCAAACCTCTAGTGAGAAGTCTGAATCTCAAGATGAATCAAGTGGCAGTTCTGGTTCTGAAGCTGATGAAGATACAAGCTCCTCTGACTGAGTTTTGTTGAAGATTGTTCCCTACTGTTTTGATGATGTGCTGTTCTGGATGTTTTTTTTGGCAGTCTTGTTTTGATACCTTGATGTAATTTTTGGGTTCTTTTTTATTTCTCTGGATTTTATATCAGCTTGTATAGTTGTGTTTGTTTGTGGTTCTGTAACACCTAACAATATGTTATGACATTCTATGTGACATTCTGTTGGACTAATAGACATTTATTTTGTCTCATTGGTCTCTTTGGTCTCTTTTGGCTAAAATGGGGGAGAAGTAGCTAAAGGAGCTATAGCTAAAGTAGCTATGCTATAAACAGATGACAACTGATGCTGAAAAGGATGTTTTATGTAGTACATGTGATGTTAAAGGACATGTTAGATGGGGTGTGTCGCAACCTAAAAAAGGAATGCGAAAAAAACAACCGGCGAAAAAAGAAAAGAAATGACAGAAAAGTCGCCACCGTGCGTTATTTATCCCAAAGGAGGGAAAGGAAACGCTCGAAGTAAACCTGGAAAAAGGAAAGGTAATGACAAGGTCTCGCAACCAAATCTTGGGTTCGGGAGTCGATTATGCGAAGGGAAGGTATTAGCACCCCTACGCATTCGTATTACTCTACGGGATCCACTCTTGTTGTTCTTGTCTAAAGGGTGTTGGTTTATCTAGTGTACTATTTACTAAAAGAGGGGTCAAAAGAAAATGACTCGCACGGATGTCGCATCCACTGCATACGTATCTCTTCTAAATATGAGAATCAGAGTCTTCGTAGCTCGGCTGACCTATTTGTTTGTTTTGTGTTTTTTTTTAGGTGAACGACGTTACTACGCAATCTACCGGATGCTCGACCTCTGGAGACTTACTCGCCTGTAGTAGAAGGAGTTAACATGTTCTTAGGAGAAGAAAAATCAATGAGTTGTTTTGTGTTTTAGGAATGCTCATGCAAAAAAGGAAGTCCTAGACGAAGGAACCGTGCTACCTTAATTGACATGCAAACGAGAGACTATGCGAAGCCTAGCAATCCTATGGGGAGACGATCACACCATACAAAACAAACATGCATAAAGTAAACACGCCAACAAGGGGGCTCAAACATACGTGGGTAGGGCTTTAGTCAAGAGGGGTCATATCAACCTCGACAAACAAGCCATGGAAAGGTAATCAAATGGGCTATTAACCACTGACATTGAACGTCAGGGTGAGCAGATCAAGTGGGTAATGAGGATAAGACCTCATAGCTCTTAACCCTGGACAGGGTGAGCTCATGACAAAAAGTGGGGATTCAGGAAGATGGAACCCTTTCCACTGACTGACCGGACAAAAGATCTTGGGCTTTGGTTCTGAAGCATCGACACATAGTGCGAGCATAAAGAACGACACACTGAATAACAGGGGATTGACTACTAATCCCTTTTATCCGTCAATTGCCTCTTCATGGAGGTCTTTAGCACTGGTGCCTCTTCTTGGAGGTCTTTGGGCACAAAAGTAAACACACAAAAACATTGCCTCCTATCGAGGTCTTCCAGCTAAGAAAGCGGTAAAATACGGGAAAGATGTAAAAGGGATCAATAGATTTACCACACGGATAAAGATCCGAAGTAACAGCAACTAAAGAAATAAGAAACCCGGAGATCTCTCAGGCTAGCACCATCGAAGAAAACAAGTCAGCAAAGCAATCAGAATAAATCTCCAAATGGTATCCCACAAATAAAGCGGAATACCAAGCAAGCTATCTCTTCAAGAGTCATGTGAGCCCTCACAAAAACTCAACAAACAAGTTAGAATAACAAGACGGGGTGCAATCAAGAGTTACACCAAACAAGATAATCATAGCAATAACAGTATCAGGTAAACAGCGACGGATGCAATAGAAAACATGTCACAACAAAACGCAAAACAGGTTAGGTAAATAGCGAAGGCTTAGTGAAGCTTCGCTACATGTTCGCCTAGCGAGGTGCTAGCGAATGCTTGCGGGTTCTGGGTTCTTCTTTGATAACAGTCTGATTTCAGTAACCCCAAACCCTATGGTACCCATTTCAGAAATTAAGTGATCAAACATTCGAGGCATTGCTCTACACATTCATGCATGTCTAAACCCACATGTGAAACCTAACGATACCCACTCTTCCAAATTCACCCATAATACCTCATACATTCAGAAATTTCAAATCGAAAGCGTAAAGTGATGCAAATAGGGCAAACCTAATTGGAGAGATTGAATGAAATTGATTTGCGCCGTTGGGTTTGCAGAGTAATGTTAGGGTTTATGTGAGATGGAGTTGATAAAGGTGATTTTGTGCCAGTGAGTTTTTCAGAGTGTATGGAGGCTGCCTCAAATTCCCCTTTTTCTTCTAGGTCATGTTCTTCTGAATCTTTTTAGAATTTATACTGATTTCCGTGGCTTTGTGGGCTCAAATGAGAGAGGTCCAAGTCCAAGATTTTTCTATTATATTTTTAAAATGCATGGGCTTCGCCTAGCGAAGAATCTGCTTGCCTAGCGAGCATGACAATTCAGGAAATTCCTTCTGAGCGCAGGTGACTCTGGTGGCTTTCTTGGGACTCGTTAGGCGAACCATTCTGCTCGCCTAGCGAGCATGACAGCTCAGGAACAGGCTTTTACTCCTTTAAGATTAACGTTTTGAATGATGAATAGACCCCATTTGAACATGTTGGAAGTAACTCAAGTCATTCCCTGGCCATTTCACCTTCAGTTGACCGACAGTTGACTTTTGGCTTCATAGTTGAATTTTGACCTGTACCGAGCCCATTAAGCTTGATCCTTCAGATAGAACCCACAAAGTGACTTGAATGATATCCGAGCTTCTTGGAAGATAAACTCTTGGAGCTAATTCTGATTGACATGATGAAATGCAATATGAAATGTTAAATGACCTAAAATGAATGCATGGATGAGGAGGGAATATTTGAGGTGCTACAGGGTGGTGGTTGTTACGGGTATTGTTGAAGGAGATGTATGTGTTGAGCATACTGAGGGGGAGAAGAAGCATATATGTGTTTACTAGTTGCTATTTTAGCTAGTAAATGTATGTTTTATTACTTCTACTGCTAAACTGCTGATGGGTTTTTTCACTCTTGTGAACAATTGGTCTGATGTATGTTTTAGCCAAAATTTGCCAAAGGGGGAGTTTGTTGGTTCTATGTGTTGGCAGAAATTTTGGTAAAACCTAGAGTGTTCACAAGTTATCACAACTGTTGTCTTGACATAAGATAACATGTACCTGCAGGGTGTTTAAAATGTGAATGTACAGGATTTTACTAAGATGTCAGACCCGATGTCATGACATCTGTATACAGAACATTCAGTCTGAATGTTATGTATTGTGTGATTGCATTTTTTATGCTAATCTATGTATGATTGAAGAGATGATTGAACGCGCCATTCAATCAGTAATTACAACCAGATTGACTTATTTTCCAACGAGATATAATCAGCTGTCATGAGAAGATATGAATGGAAAATAGTTTTAGGGTTTTATGATGTCCAAGCCCAGCCAAACGATTCTAAAAATAGGGCATGGAAAACGTGGTTTTATACACAAGAAACAATGAACGAAATATTGAGAGAGAATAAGGGTTTGAGTCTTCTTTGGTCGTGTGTATTGTAAGCCATTCATTCACCCATAGATGATTGAATTGGACTGATTTTTGAGTTGTAATTTGTCCACTCTAAGCTTTGAAGCATGAGTGTGTTTACTTGATTGAAACTTTTAAGCAAGATCAAGTATGTGTCTTTGAAGAGTGTCTTCTTTTCACTGTAATTCTTGTTTTATATCACTGCTGTGATTGAGGGGAAGTGAGTAGGATCTCATATCTAAGAGTTCTTAGGTAGAAATCACACGGGTAGAGATTGGGTGATAAGACTGTAACTTGAAGTTGTTTATTGAGAGTCTTTGAACTAATTTTGTTTAGTATATTTCCTTCCTGGCTTGGTAGCCCCCTGACGTAGGTATGTTTGCACCGAACGAGGTTAACAATTGCTTGTGTCACTTGCATTATTGTTCTTGATCTGTTATCCTGTTTATATTATTCAGATATTAGTGTCGTGACATTACCTTCGACATCTCATATCTGATACCAGAATTTCAACTTGGTTATATGAAAATTGGCATTGGCCAAGTCCTTTTGCATAGGGATATTGCCTATATTCTAAGTCCAATTGTCTCAGATCAAACCAACAGTCCACACAAGAAGTTTTTTTAGGGTTTTTGTTTCTTATTATGTACATTAATGGTCAAAGACCACACAAACAAACAAAATATACCCAAACAAGATATATCACACAATATGGTCCAAGTGGACAAAGTGAAAAGACATTAATATAAATAATTAGAATGGTATGAATAATGGCAAATGAATAGAGCTTAATAGTAAATGGCTTGAAATTAAATGTTAGTGGTTAATGAATTAGAAGTTAGTATTGTTTTTTCTTTTGCTTTTCATTTTAAGTCATTCTTTGGAGAACACTCAACCCACTTAGCACAAGCATGTATCCTTGAACCACGACATCTTTCAAAGGCCAAGTTTCCATGCAATACCATGAAATAGAGGAGAGTTACAATCTCACTAACTAGAATGCTATGCCTTTTTGTTTTAAAATTTAGCGCTATGTTAAGCAATCGTAATTGGACTTTTGTAGAAGTCACAACTATTTGAGGTCGGGCAATAGAATTTTGGTGTTATTGCATGTTAGAGACATAGTATAATGGACTATGCTCATGAAACATGCCACACACAAAAATAATATGCAAAAGAGGTGGCCTAATCTCATCCATACTTATGTTAATTTTTCAATGAACCAGCCTTAGGACTTTGAGATATCATAGGCCAAATGGAATGGATGCATAAAGAAGGGGAATTAGATGAAAAGGGAGGGGGATAGATCCAAACTCAAATTGGTCAAAGGAGGACTTTTACAAAATTAAGATCATTCATTCATTTTGGGAGATGGAATGTACATTCCATCAATCCCCTAAATCCAATGATCTTAACCTAGCAAAGTCAAATCAACATTGGCCAAGGCCCAACAACACCAGTCAAAAATACTAAAAATAATGCATTAAATTAAATACGGTTTGTCAAATTCCTAAAGTCTCATCAAAACACCAAAGAAATGGCCATGAGATTTATCATATGTCAAACTAGGTCAAAGGACCTTGGAGAAAAAATTAGAGAATTTTTGGAGACTTAAAAGTATTTTTAAATAATTAAAAATATTCAAAAATTCAATTAAATCATGAAAAATATTAATAATGATCCACAAAATAATTTTAATTCAAAATATGAAAGTGGAATTTATTTAAACTTTTTTGCTGAAACTATCATATTTTTGGATCAATTTTAAAATTAATATGAATTAATAAAAATAAAAAAATCAAAGAAACGTGGACCACTTGATCTCCCTCATTAATTATGGTGGCAGATCAAGTGGCTAAGGGCAAGCAATCTACCATGCACCTGAGTCAACTAATCACACGCGTGGTTATCAGTATGTACGCTCAAGATTAAAACAATTTAAACAAGATCAATGGCTCAGAACCTGTCCAGCTCACCACCGGTGCTGGACCTCCGGTCACCTTCTCAGGCGAGGTCCATCGGAATGGTTCACTCATCACCATCACCAAAATGAAAAAAGAGGACATGATCTGAAAGAAAAAATGGTGTAGAGCACGAATCTGACCTTAATTTCAACTAACTCTAAATATCTATAAAGATATGAGGAGTTGAATTTTGAGGTGTGTCAACTGAGTTACTGCAATTTGACCTCAAAGAAACTCAATCTTTTTGCCTACATTGGTGGGACTTCAGACAACCAAAGATCCAAAAGAATTGATGAGAATTGAGTGAGAATCGAAGAGAAGAAGTTTTTTTGAAAAATTACCTTCAATGCTGTGCAGAAATGGATCTTGCTTGCTTCAAACTTGACTTGATCACACCCGAGGAGCTTGCAGAAGTGGTTTGGCAATGGTACAAAGCTTTGGATCCTGGAGTTTTTGAATCCCAAAACAGTGAGATTCAAACTCAATTTTAAAGTTGAAAATTCTCAGGTTTTCCTTTGAATGGTGAGGGTTTTAATTGTGGGGCAAAGTTGGCGCGCAAGGTCTGTTTGAAATGAGCTCCAAGGCATTGTATTTATAGCATTTGAGAGTGTTATTTGCACACTTGAAAAAATGCTAAAATTGGCATGGTGATGCACAAGCTTGCATGGGCGTGTACAGGCCCATGAAGGAATCCACTTTGATCCAATTACATCTGTACTGAAGTTCAAATGATGCTTGAATGGCAAGGAAATGATATATGGAGTTTTGGACATTTGATTTTCTCCAATGATGCAACCCTGTTAAGACCATGCACAACCCTAGAAAAACTCATCCAAAATGCATGAAATCGGCTATTTGGAAAGCTTAGATCAAGGGGAACAACTTTGATGTGGACACTTTTTCATTTAGAACTCGGATCATGGTGAATTTTGAGGTGGAAGTTTGGAAATTTCAACATGTTGAAAAATTTTCTAAGTGTTAAGCCATACATCTCAATATTCCACCTTGCTTAACTTTTTATGTGAGCTTCAAATGAGAAAAGTGTCTACATCAAAGTTGTATCTCTTTCAAAGACCTTCAAACTGGTCACCAATTTCATATCATTTGGATTTAGAATAATAGAGTTATGCATTTTTGAAGTTGAGGAAAATCACTTGTTCAATGGTATAGGTAAAAAATGACCTATAATGTATCCTCATATCACATGCTCATAATAGTTGATTTAGCTCTCACTCCAAACATAAAGGTTGAAGTAGACATATTGAATTTGATTGTGAAACTTGGAAATATTTCATATCATAAAAATTCAGCAAGATGGCCTTGGGAAGTTGACTTTCAAATTAGGGTTTAGATAAAATGACCTATAATGTTTCAACATAGAAAATGATTTTCCAAGCAAAACTAGTTCTAGGTCTCAACATAAAAGTTGTTTGGAATGTCATTTAGAATGACGTTTCTCTTTAAATCATTTTCATATGGTGAAAATTGTAGGAGATAGGGTCTAGGGAGACCCAGTTTTGATCAGATGAACTCATCTGGCCAACCACCATCAACCAACTTGCTAACCATCAATTATCTTAAGTTTATCGGCTCATGGTAGATCATATATGCATAAGATGATGAATTTTGAAGTGTCCCTTTAGAAATTTGATCAATTGGTGAGAAAGCTTGTTGGAGAAGTTACTCAAGATACCCAGTCAAACTAGGGTTTCCAAGGAAAATCACCTCCAAACACTTGAAGAACACTTGATCAATATGACATGTAGAGATCATTGGGACTCATATATGATGCTTTGAGACATTGTGGATCATTCCTTGGTTGTGCTCTTAGCCATAAGGGTCTCAAACCCTAAATATGAACTTGATAGATGAATGATGATCATGCCCTACCTACAAAAGAGTTAGGCAAATGCAAAAACATATTTTTTGTATTTTGGTTAGTAAAATGATAATATGCAAGTATGATATAATCACATAGTGCCTGGTAATCTCTCCCAAAACAAACCCAATGAAAGAGTGGTAAGGAGAATGCCATGGTGTGATCCCAATGCTAATGCATATGATGAAATTTTCATGAGGGATCTTAGGGTCAAAATTGGGGTCTTACAGCTGCCCCTATTTAAGGACATTCTAAATGAGGAGGTGAAGGATAAAATCTTCATGTCGACTCAGTAGAATGGGCTTAAATAACAACATATAGAAACAAATTCTGATCCCTAAGAGACCTCGTGATGTATATAATACGAATGTAAAGTGAATTCTCTGTGGGGAAAATGTTTCCACAAAGGAAAAGAAATCAGAGAGACCGAATATCCGCAAGAGCATAATGTTTTCCATAAGGAAAAACTCACAAGGGAGACAGAGACTTTTAGGGGAAAAAATTATGCACAGGCTAGGCTATGAATTAAAATTGCTGGGGGACTCGGAGGAATTCCATGACAAATGGAAAGACTCAGCCCGGGAAGCAAAACATCTACAGGGGATACGAGTAACTCAGGGTAAAGCTGAAGTACTTCAATCTTGCAGGAAAACCAATTTCACTAAGGAAATGCGCACTCAACTCAACTGGGGAAGAAATAAACTTCAACACAGGAGGAGCATAAGTCTATTATCCACTACCTATTACTGGGTAAGGAGATAATAGACATCTGACAAAGAGGACATCCGTCATCGATTAGGATGAACATATCAAGGATAACCCGCTGACAACCACATGAGGGACTATTCATTACCGGTTTCTAGGTAAGAATAACCTCGCCGGGGAAACTGCCGAAAATAGGATTTATAACTGCTAGTTACTTGGAAGAAGACCAAAGAGGAGAATACATGTCACCGGTTAGGGTGAACATATCAAGGATAGACTCAGAAGGGAAGAAAATATGTCATCGATTAATATGAACATATCAAGGGTAGACTTGCCTGGGATGTCAAAGAGGATATCCATCATCGGTTAAGATGAACATATCAAGGATAAACCAACTGAACAAAATATAGGAATGACATCTATCGGATGCTGGATAGAATACCATCAAAGAGAAAATACGTCACCGGTTAGGATGAACATGTCAAGGATAGACTCTGTTGTGGAGCAAAATAGGAATTACATCTCTCAGTTACTGGATAAAATACCATCAAAGAGAAAATCCGTCACCGGTTAGGATGAACATATCAAGGATAAATTGTGCCAAGGGGTAAGAAAAGCAGGATTTACAACTACCGGTTACTGGGTAGAAGACCACAAAGATAAGGAAACCCGTCATTGCTTAGGATGAACATATCAAGGATTAGCTCTCTGGGGAACAAAATAGGGATTACAACTACCTTCTTACTAGGTAGAACACCAAGGATGAGAGTATCTGTCATCGGTTAGGATGAACATATCAAGGATCAACTCAAACAGGAAAATAAAATATTCGTCACCGGTTAGGATGAACATATCAAGGATATTCTTCTGGGGAAAAGAATGAATCCACCAGGGACTCTACTGATGGGGAAAACAGGGGTGCCTTTGTCGGGTCTTGGGCAAGAAGTAACAAACAGCAAACTAAGAAGAATATTACCTGTTACTGGGTAATAAACCCTTAGGGGACCCAAAGCATCTATCTAGGTAAGAACTAGAAAGAAACGGTCAATCAAGACTCAACCCAATGAGGATATAACTCAAGTGGAGTGATTCCATCTAGATAATCTACTAGGGAGGAAACTAAAACAAAAATCTTCCACGAGGAAATAACTCAGTGGGGAAAGGAGAAAGGTTAAAGTCTTTCTGCTTAAGGGGCCGACACTCTACAATTGAAGGAGGACAGACACCAGATTTGTATGGGGATAAAGTACCGCCATAATAGAGAATAAGAGTCTCAAACAATGAATCAACCAATATGATGATACAATCATGCGATTATGAAATTATATGAGTGTATATGTATGTGTATATGTATATATGATGATTATGCTAACAAATCGATCGCAAAGGATTCAAAAGGTGTCGCAAATATTTGAATCATTGATACAATCCTCGGTCAATCCACAAAACAGGGGAACAACTGCCATAGCAAAGAGATCAACATCCCAAAGGCTTAACCCTAGCTGGGGTAGGAGGAAATCTGCTGAGGAAAGGAAAAATTATCATCTACAGGGAACACCATATTGAATAGGAGACACCCGTACAAAAGATAAACGCAAATAGCTACTCAGGAACCAGGAGGAAACTCTGACTGGGGATTGAAGTGGATGGCGACTGGTGGAGAAACCAATGCAATCTATTGATGTCCCCAATCTTACTTTGTTGGAGATTAAAAACATCATCAACCCTGCCGGGGAATACAGAAACTCCATTAGGGAATGAATCAACCAACTTGGCTGGGGATGACTGAATGGTTAACTGCTCGGGGAACCATTAATGCTCCACACTTAGGACTTGCTGTTTTCGAAATGCTGTTGATATTTCTTTTTAATTTCTTTAAAATTCTTGCTTTTATATGTTTAAGAAAAAAAAATTAAATTAAAAAATGATCATAATAAAATTTAAAACTATTTGGCTGAAGTAAATAAGAGTGGAAACAATTGGACAAAAGCTCAACTTTATTTAATAGAATGGTAGTCTGTAAATGACAAGACTCCATAGATCTTTACAAAGTTGAAAATGGTAATTTACATGGAAAAGGGTTACATTGAATACAATTGATCACTAATCCTTCCACCAACTCTTCATATCTTATATGCTTTTGGCCGTTACTGGGGATGATGAATTGATGTCAACCCTTGTGCTCAACAAAGTTTCTCCAAAGTTTGAAGATCAACAGAATGCAGTTAATTTCCATAATCCCTACTCAACTTATCGGGAGAATTCTTTCTGTTTTATGTCTCTAATTTTTGCCTCGATCACCCTTTCAGGTTTCCAATCCACCGAGACACTCATTTTTGCCTAAGTCGTCCTTTCGGGTTTTCAACTTAGTGAGTTGTTCTTTTCGTTTTTAGGCGAAGTATTTCTTGACTACATCTGCATTCACAGGATGAGTGAACTCTTCACCATCTATAGTTGTAAGAATCAATGCACCACCTGAAAAGGCTCTCTTAACAACATACGGGCCTTCATAATTAGGAGTCCATTATCCCCTAGAATCTGGTTTAAACGATAAAATCTACTTGAGCACAAGGTCACCTTCTCTGAACACGCGAGGTCTGACCTTCTTATCAAAAGCTTTCTTCATCCTTTGCTGATATAACTGACCATGACACATGGTAGTCAATCTTTTCTCTTCAATTAAATTCAATTGATCAAACCTGGTTTGACACCATTCAGCCTGACTCAACTTGGCTTCGATGAGCACACATAACGACGAAATATCAACCTCCACGGGGAGCATAACTTCCATGCCTTAAAAAAGAGAGAAAGTGGTTGCCCCTATTGACGTGCGGATGGATGTACGATACCCGTGCAAAGCAAATGGGAACATCTCATGCCAATCCTTATATGTTACAACCATCTTCTGAATAATCTTCTTGATGCTCTTATTCGCAGCTTCAACATCCCCATTCATCTTGGGTCTATAGGGAGAAGAATTATGATGTGCAATCTTGAAGTCTTTACAAAGAGCTTCCACCATATTATTATTCAAGTTCGATCCATTATCAGTAATGATCTTACTTGGCACACCATAACGGCATATGATCTGATTCTTGATAAACCTTACAACAACTTGCTTGGTTAAGTTGTCATATGATGTCGATTAAACCCATTTTGTGAAGTAGTCAATTGCCACCGAAATGAAACAATGTCCATTCGAAGCTTTACGCTCAATCATGCTAATCATATCAATTCCCCACATGGAGAAGGGCCATGGGAAGGAAATGACGTTCAATAGTGTCAGAGGAACATGAATCTTATCAGCATATATTTGACACTTATGGCATTTCTTCACAAACTTGCAACAGTCAGATTCCATTGTCAGCCAATAGTAACCTGCTCACAACATCTTCTTCGCCATTGCATGTCCATTGGAATGAGTACCAAAGGAACCTTCACGGACTTCAATCATCAACAGGTTTACTTCGTGTCTATCCATGCATCTGAGCAAAAGCATATCGAAGTTTCTCTTATACAATACCTCTCCATTAAGGTAGAAATTGCCGGCTAATATCCTCAAAGTCTTCTTATCTTTCACAGATGCCCCAGACGGGTAAATCTGACTCTGGTGGAAACACTTGATGTCGTAATACCACGACTTCTCATCTTTAATCTCTTCAACAGAAAACACATGAGCTGGCCTATCAAGACGCATCACGGTCAAATTGGGAACTTCATTCCAATACTTCACTACAATCATTTATGCCAATGTTGCAAAAGCATCTGCCACCCGGTTCTAATCTCGAGGGATATGATGAAATTCAACCTTGGTAAAGAATATTGAAATCCTCCTTGCGTAATCACTATATGGTATCAAACCGGGTTGATTCGTCTCCCATTCACCTTTGATTTGATTCACAACCAAAGTTGAATTTCGAAAGACATCTAAATGCTTGATTCTGAGATCAATGGCCTCTTCGAGCCCCATAATGCAAGCTTCATATTGGGCCATGTTGTATGTACACTTGAAAGTCAATCTAGCTATAAAGGGAAAATGCGTGCCTTGAGGAGAAATACCATGCCCCAACGGGAACCAGGTTCTGGCCCTTCTTCAAGGAATGGTTCATCACAGTCTTTTATTTTTAAGTTCAAGATCTCTTCATCAAGAAAATCATACTGCCCTGGCTGATAATCTTCAATTGGTTGGTGAGCCAAATGGTCAGCCAAGATACTACCTTTGATCGCTTTCTAAGATCGGTATTCAATATCATACTCTGATAATAACATCCGCCAACGGGAAATCCTCCCAGTTACAGTAGGCTTCTCCAAAATATAGTTGATTGGATCCATTTTCGATATCAACCAAGTGGTATGATTCAACATATAGTGACGCAGACACTTAGCAGCCCAAGCCAATGCGCAACAAGTCTTTTCTAACATAGAATATCCAGTCTCACAATCGGTGAACTTCTTACTGAGGTAGTAAATAGAAAATTATTTCTTTCCAGTCCCATCTTGATGACCAAGAACACAACCCATACTATCTTCAAGCACATTCAAATACATGATTAATGGTCTTCCTTTGATAGGTGGAGACAAGATCGGAGGTTCAAGCAGTTACTCTTTGATACTATCAAAAGCTTTCTGGCAGTCTTCAGTCCAATCACAAGACTGGTCTTTCCGAAGAAGCTTTAATATAGGCGCACATATGGCAGTCATGTGTGAAATGAATCTTGAGATATAATTCAAGCAGCCGAGAAAACCTTTGACTTGCTTCTCGGGCGCAGGCATCTCTTGTATTGCTTTGACCTTGGCTGGATCAACTTTAATACCCTTCTCGCTGACAATAAAGCTCAACAACTTACCGGAACGAACACCAAAAGTAAACTTATTGGGATTCAAGCGGAGTTTATACTTCCTCAAACGCCGAAATAGTTTCTACAAATGTTCAACGTGTTCCTCTTCATGAATAGATTTAGCAATCATGTCATCGACATAAACTTTAATCTCTTTATGCATCATATCATCAAAAAGAGTAGTCATTTCTCTTTGGCATGTTGCACCAGCATTCTTCAAACCGAAAGGCATCACTCTATAACAGAATGTTCCCCAAGGTGTAACGAATGTAGTCTTCTCCATATCTTCGGGTTCCATATTGATCTGGCTATATCTGGAAAATCCATCCATAAACGAAAAGACTTTGAATTTAGCAGTATTGTCTACCAACATATCGATGTGTTGTAGAGGGAAATCATCTTTCGGACTAGCTTCATATTGGGCCATGTTGTTTGTACACTCGAAAGTCAATCTAGCAGTAAAGGGAAAATGCGTGCCTTGAGGAGTAATACCATGCCCCAACGGGAACCAGGTTCTGGCCCTTCATCAAGGAATGGTTCATCACAGTCTTTCATTTTTAAGTTCAAGATCTCTTCATCAAGAAAATCATACTGCCCTGACTGATAATCTTCAATTGGTTGTTGAGCCAAATGGTTAGCCAAGATACTACCTTTGATCGCTTTCTAAGATCGGTATTCAATATCATACTCTGATAATAACATCTGCCAACGGGAATCCTCCCAGTTACAGTAGGCTTCTCAAAAATATAGTTGATTGGATCCATTTTGGATATCAACCAAGTGGTATGATTCAACATATACTGACGCATACACTTAGCAACCCAAGCCAATGCGCAACAAGTCTTTTCTAACATAGAATATCCAGTCTCACAATCGGTGAACTTCTTACTGAGGTAGTAAATAGAAAATTATTTCTTTCCAGTCTCATCTTGCTGACCAAGAACACAACCCATACTATCTTCAAGCACATTCAAATACATGATTAATGGTCTTCCTTTGACAGGTGGAGACAAGATCGGAGGTTCAAGCAGTTACTCTTTGATACTATCAAAAGCTTTCTGGCAGTCTTCAGTCCAATCACAAGACTGGTCTTTCCGAAGAAGCTTTAATATAGGCGCACATATGGCAGTCATGTGTGAAATGAATCTTGAGATATAATTCAAGCGGCCGAGAAAACCTTTGACTTGCTTCTCGGGCGCAAGCATCTCTTGTATTGCTTTGACCTTGGTTGGATCAACTTTCATACCCTTCTCGCTGACAATAAAGCTCAACAACTTACCGGAACGAACACCAAAAGTAAACTTATTGGGATTCAAGCGGAGTTTATACTTCCTCAAACGCCGGAATAGTTTCTACAAATGTTCAACGTGTTCCTCTTCATCAATAGATTTAGAAATCATGTCGTCGACATAAACTTTAATCTCTTTATGCATCATATCATCAAAAAGAGTAGTCATTGCTCTTTGGCATGTTGCACCAGCATTCTTCAAACCGAAAGGCATCACTCTATAACAGAATGTTCCCCAAGGTGTAATGAATGTAGTCTTCTCCATATCTTCGGGTTCCATATTGATCTGGCTATATCCGGAAAATCCATCCATAAACGAAAAGACTTTGAATTTAGCAGTATTGTCTACCAACATATCGATGTGTGGCAGAGGGAAATCATCTTTCGGACTAGCTTCATATTGGGCCATGTTGTTTGTACACTCGAAAGTCAATCTAGCAGTAAAGGGAAAATGCGTGCCTTGAGGAGTAATACCATGCCCCAACGGGAACCAGGTTCTGGCCCTTCATCAAGGAATGGTTCATCACAGTCTTTCATTTTTATGTTCAAGATCTCTTCATCAAGAAAATCATACTGCCCTGACTGATAATCTTCAATTGGTTGCTGAGCCAAATGGTTAGCCAAGATACTACCTTTGATCGCTTTCTAAGATCGGTATTCAATATCATACTCTGATAATAACATCTGCCAACGGGAATCCTCCCAGTTACAGTAGGCTTCTCAAAAATATAGTTGATTGGATCCATTTTGGATATCAACCAAGTGGTATGATTCAACATATACTGACGCATACACTTAGCAACCCAAGCCAATGCGTAACAAGTCTTTTCTAACATAGAATATCCAGTCTCACAATCGGTGAACTTCTTACTGAGGTAGTAAATAGAAAATTATTTCTTTCCAGTCCCATCTTGCTGACCAAGAACACAACCCATACTATCTTCAAGCACATTCAAATACATGATTAATGGTCTTCCTTTGACAGGTGGAGACAAGATCGGAGGTTCAAGCAGTTACTCTTTGATACTATCAAAAGCTTTCTGGCAGTCTTCAGTCCAATCACAAGATTGGTCTTTCCGAAGAAGCTTTAATATAGGCGCACATATGGCAGTCATCTGTGAAATGAATCTTGAGATATAATTCAAGCGGCCGAGAAAACCTTTGACTTGCTTCTCGGGCGCAGGCATCTCTTGTATTGCTTTGACCTTGGTTGGATCAACTTTAATACCCTTCTCGCTGACAATAAAGCTCAACAACTTACCGGAACGAACACCAAAAGTAAACTTATTGGGATTCAAGCGGAGTTTATACTTCCTCAAACGCCGGAATAGTTTCTACAAATGTTCAACGTGTTCCTCTTCATCAATAGATTTAGAAATCATGTCGTCAACATAAACTTTAATCTCTTTATGCATCATATCATCAAAAAGAGTAGTCATTGCTCTTTGGTAAGTTGCACCAGCATTCTTCAAACCGAAAGGCATCACTCTATATTAGAATGTTCCCCAAGGTATAATGAATGTACTCTTCTCCATATCTTCGGGTTCCATATTGATCTGGTTATATTCGGAAAATCCATCCATAAACGAAAAGACTTTGAATTTAGCAGTATTGTCTACAAACATATCGATGTGTGGCAGAGGGAAATCATCTTTCGGACTAGCTTCATATTGGGCCATGTTGTTTGTACACTCGAAAGTCAATCTAGCAGTAAAGGGAAAATGCGTGCCTTGAGGAGTAATACCATGCCCCAACGGGAACCAGGTTCTGGCCCTTCTTCAAGGAATGGTTCATCACAGTCTTTCACTTTTAAGTTCAAGATCTCTTCATCAAGAAAATCATACTGCCCTGACTGATAATCTTCAATTGGTTGCTGAGCCAAATGGTCAGCCAAGATACTACCTTTGATTGCTTTCTAAGATCGGTATTCAATATCATACTCTGATAATAACATCTGCCAACGGGAATCCACCTAGTTACAGTAGGCTTCTCAAAAATATAGTTGATTGGATCCATTTTGGATATCAACCAAGTGGTATTATTCAACATATACTGACGCAGACACTTAGCAGCCCAAGCCAATGCGCAACAAGTCTTTTCTAACATAGAATATCCAGTCTCACAATCGGTGAACTTCTTACTGAGGTAGTAAATAGAAAATTATTTCTTTCCAGTCTCATCTTGCTGACAAGAACACAACACATGCTATCTTCAAGCACATTCAAATACATGATTAATGGTCTTCCTTTGATAGGCGGAGACAAGATCGGAGGTTTAAGCAGTTACTCTTTGATACTATCAAAATCTTTCTGGCAGTCTTCAGTCCAATCACAAGACTGGTCTTTCCGAAGAAGCTTTAATATAGGCGCACATATGGCAGTCATGTGTGAAATGAATCTTGAGATATAATTCAAGCAGCCGAGAAAACCTTTGACTTGCTTCTCGGGCGCAGGCATCTCTTGTATTGCTTTGACCTTGGCTGGATCAACTTTAATACCCTTCTCGCTGACAATAAAGCTCAACAACTTACCGGAACGAACACCAAAAGTAAACTTATTGGGATTCAAGCGGAGTTTATACTTCCTCAAACGCCGAAATAGTTTCTACAAATGTTGAACGTGTTCCTCTTCATGAATAGATTTAGCAATCATGTCATCGACATAAACTTTAATCTCTTTATGCATCATATCATCAAAAAGAGTAGTCATTTCTCTTTGGCATGTTGCACCAGCATTCTTCAAACCGAAAGGCATCACTCTATAACAGAATGTTCCCCAAGGTGTAACGAATGTAGTCTTCTCCATATCTTCGGGTTCCATATTGATCTGGCTATATCTGGAAAATCCATCCATAAACGAAAAGACTTTGAATTTAGCAGTATTGTCTACCAACATATCGATGTGTTGTAGAGGGAAATCATCTTTCGGACTAGCTTCATATTGGGCCATGTTGTTTGTACACTCGAAAGTCAATCTAGCAGTAAAGGGAAAATGCGTGCCTTGAGGAGTAATACCATGCCCCAACGGGAACCAGGTTCTGGCCCTTCATCAAGGAATGGTTCATCACAGTCTTTCATTTTTAAGTTCAAGATCTCTTCATCAAGAAAATCATACTGCCCTGACTGATAATCTTCAATTGGTTGTTGAGCCAAATGGTTAGCCAAGATACTACCTTTGATCGCTTTCTAAGATCGGTATTCAATATCATACTCTGATAATAACATCTGCCAACGGGAATCCTCCCAGTTACAGTAGGCTTCTCAAAAATATAGTTGATTGGATCCATTTTGGATATCAACCAAGTGGTATGATTCAACATATACTGACGCATACACTTAGCAACCCAAGCCAATGCGCAACAAGTCTTTTCTAACATAGAATATCCAGTCTCACAATCGGTGAACTTCTTACTGAGGTAGTAAATAGAAAATTATTTCTTTCCAGTCTCATCTTGCTGACCAAGAACACAACCCATACTATCTTCAAGCACATTCAAATACATGATTAATGGTCTTCCTTTGACAGGTGGAGACAAGATCGGAGGTTCAAGCAGTTACTCTTTGATACTATCAAAAGCTTTCTGGCAGTCTTCAGTCCAATCACAAGACTGGTCTTTCCGAAGAAGCTTTAATATAGGCGCACATATGGCAGTCATGTGTGAAATGAATCTTGAGATATAATTCAAGTGGCCGAGAAAACCTTTGACTTACTTCTCGGGCGCAGGCATCTCTTGTATTGCTTTGACCTTGGCTGGATCAACTTTAATACCCTTCTCGCTGACAAAAAAGCTCAACAACTTACCGGAACGAACACCAAAAGTAAACTTATTGGGATTCAAGCGGAGTTTATACTTCCTCAAACGCCGAAATAGTTTCTACAAATGTTCAACGTGTTCCTCTTCATCAATAGATTTAGCAATCATGTCTTCGACATAAACTTTAATCTCTTTATGCATCATATCATCAAAAAGAGTAGTCATTGCTCTTTGGTATGTTGCACCAGCATTCTTCAAACCGAAAGGCATCACTCTATAACAGAATGTTCCCCAAGGTGTAATGAATGTAGTCTTCTCTATATCTTCGGGTTCCATATTGATCTGGTTATATTCGGAAAATCCATCCATAAACGAAAAGGCTTTGAATTTAGCAGTATTGTCTACCAACATACCGATGTGTGGCAGACGAAAATCATCTTTCGGACTAGCTTCATATTGGGCCATGTTTTTTGTACACTTGAAAGTCAATCTAGCTGTAGAGGGAAAATACGTGCCTTGAGGAGTAATACCATGCCCCAACGGGAACCAGGTTCTGGCCCTTCTTCAAGGAATGGTTCATCACAGTCTTTCATTTTTAAGTTCAAGATCTCTTCATCAAGAAAATCATATTGCCCTGACTGATAATCTTCAATTGGTTAGTGAGCTAAATGGTCAGCCAAGATACTACCTTTGATCGCTTTCTAAGATCGGTATTCAATATTATACTCTGATAATAACATCTGCCAACGGGAATCCTCCCAGTTACAGTAGGCTTCTCAAAAATATAGTTGATTGGATCCATTTTGGATATCAACCAAGTGGTATGATTCAACATATAATGACGCATACACTTAGTAGCCCAAGCCAATGCGCAACAAGTCTTTTCTAACATAGAATATCCAGTCTCACAATCGGTGAACTTCTTACTGAGGTAGTAAATAGAAAATTATTTCTTTCCAGTCTCATCTTGCTGACCAAGAACACAACCCATACTATCTTCAAGCACATTCAAATACATGATTAATGGTCTTCCTTTGACAGGTGGAGACAAGATCGGAGGTTCAAGCAGTTACTCTTTGATACTATCAAAAGCTTTCTGGCAGTCTTCAGTCCAATCACAAGACTGATCTTTCCGAAGAAGCTTTAATATAGGCGCACATATGGCAGTCATGTGTGAAATGAATGTTGAGATATAATTCAAGCGGCCGAGAAAACGTTTGACTTGCTTCTCGGGTGCAGGCATCTCTTGTATTGCTTTGACCTTGGCTGGATCAACTTTAATACCTCTCTCGCTGACAATAAAGCTCAACAACTTACCGGAACGAACACCAAAAGTAAACTTATTGGGATTCAAGCGGAGTTTATACTTCCTCAAATGCCGGAATAGTTTCTACAAATGTTCAACGTGTTCCTCTTCATCAATAGATTTAGAAATCATGTCGTCGACATAAACTTTAATCTCTTTATGCATCATATCATCAAAAAGAGTAGTCATTGCTCTTTGGTAAGTTGCACCAGCATTCTTCAAACCGAAAGGCATCACTCTATAACAGAATGTTCCCCAAGGTGTAATGAATGTAGTCTTCTCCATATCTTCGGGTTCCATATTGATCTGGTTATATCCGGAAAATCCATCCATAAACGAAAAGACTTTGAATTTAGCCGTATTGTCTACCAACATATCGATGTGTGGCAGAGGGAAATCATCTTTCGGACTAGCTTTATTCAAATCTCGGTAATTAACATACATGCGGACTTTTCCATCTTTCTTTGGCACATGCATAATATTGGCCACCCATTGCGGATACTCAGCGGTCACAAGGAAACCGGCATCAATCTGCTTATGCACTTCTTCTTTGATCTTCACTGCCATATTAAGATGCATTCTTCTCAACTTCTGCTTGATTGGCGGGCATTCTGGCTTCAACGACAATCTATGCTCCATAATCTCAGAATCCAAACTAGGCATGTCTTGATAGGACTAAGCAAACACATTTGAATAATCTCGAAGAAGATCAACCAACCCCTTCTTCGCATTTGGAAACTGTCGAGACCCAATCTTCACTTCCTTCACATCATCCTCGGAACCCAAGTTGACCAACTCAATCTTTTCTTCGAAAGGCTGAATGGTCTTTTCATCATGCTCGAGAAGACGATACAATTCACCACTCACTTCTTCATCACTTTCCTAATCGGCCTCAAACACAGGGAATTCAAAATTTGGAGAAGGAGAAGGATCATTGTATCCAATGGGGTTAGAAACCAACTTGTATAATGATTTGATATTTTGATTTTAGAGAAGTAAATTTGTGACCAAATATTATGCAGATGGACAATTATATTATTTATTTATGTTTTTTGTGATTACCATTTTCAGAATAAAGCAAAAAGTAAAAAGAAAACATCATAGATGTGGATGAATAGAATTAATTTTATTGATGATCAAGTTTGAAGATGCCCAACAATGTTCACTTCTCCCATAGGCATAGGAGAAGGATTTTTAAAACAAATAAAAGCAATTACTTAGATTGATGCAAAATAACAGGAATATCAACAGAAGTCCAATTGTTGCAAGCCTTTCCATGCGTCACAAAATTGGTGCAGTCTTCCCCTTCGTCATCCTCTAGCACATCAGCTAAGTGTTGTCCATTGCCATGAATGAACCCTCCACTACGGAAGATAAGTTGCATATCCTCTTATCTATAAGTTGATGAACCTTGTTGAAAGCCCAGACCGGTTCCACCTTTGTTGTCGGAGACCTCTACCATGCGCCCCCATTGATCAACATTACCTTCTTCAACAATTTTCCTTGCATTTTTCAATGAGGACATAGGTGCCCCAACTCTTTTTTCAACAACAATAGATAAGGCTTGGAACGGAGTTCCAACCTCATCCTCAGCTTCAACATAAGAGAAAGATGACAGGTGGCTAACTAATAATGCCTTTTCCCCGCCAACAATAACAAGTTTTCCATTTTTCACAAATTTGAGCTTCTGATGTAATGTAGAGGTAACAACTCTTGCCTCGTGGATCCATGGCCTTCCCAACAAACAACTATAGGCCAAGTAGATATCCATTACTTGGAAAGTAATCTGGAAGTCACTCGGACCTATCTTCACTGGAAGATCCACTTCGCCTATCACCGTGTTGCATGAACCATCAAAGATTTGAAGATTACACCGCTATACCTCATAGCCGCTCCTTGATATGACAACTTTGAAAGAGTTGACTTCGGCAGCACATTCAACTATGATCCGGTGTCAACAAGCACATTGGACAAAGCATCATCTTTGCAATTCGTGGAGATATGCAGAGCCAAATTATGATTCCTACCCTCCTCAGGGAGTTCTTCATCACAAAAGCTAAGATTGTTGCTGGAAGTGATGTTAGCTATAATATGATCAAACTGATCCACCTTAACATCATGTTCCGCAAACGCTTATTCCAGAACTCTCTATAGTGCTTCTCTATTCATGAGCAAAGACAATACTGAAATCTTTGAGGGGGTTTGGAGCAGATGCTCCACCACATTAAACTCGTTTTTCTTGATCAAACGGAGTACCTCATCATCATCATTAGCCTTCAAATTATTGGATTCACCAAAATGACACTTTGAAGCACTAATCGGATCTACAACAGGCACTTCCACCTTCTTACAGACAGTTGATTCTTCCTTATCTTTTGGGAACACCAACCCAAACACTTGACTGCTACGGGTCACTTTAGTAACATCAACAATGCTCACTACAGAGTTGGTCGTAGGAAATGGAACCTCTTGACCACCCTTCACCATTGTCGCATTGTACTGATACGGAAAAACCTTATCAGATGAGTACGGGACTGGACCCGCTAACTATATGACCAATGGTGATACCGATCTCGGACCGGTGTTGTTACTATTATAGTTGTCGTACTGAATTACTACTCTTTATGGATTCTTGAAAACGGGCACTATGACATTCACATCGTCATCTACGTGATGGGATTGAACAATTTGAATCATACCTTCATCCATCAATCGTTGGATGTCTCTTTTCACTACCATACAACCTCTTAGGTTAACACTGTAGATAGCAAACCATCTTGGTCATGCTCACAATCGCTTACCATACAAATGTCCTTATGTCTCGTCACCGAATACCTTCTGATGAAACAAACGTCAAACACTTTGAACTCCCCAGGGCAGCCGTCTACCATATTAATAGATGAATTTCCATGGGCTGGCAATCGGTTCGCTTTCACATTAGGCGCACGGTCCTCAAAGGACACCATTCCACTATTCACTAGCATCTGAACTTCATATTTGAGCGGATAGCAGTTCTCAATAACATGTCCGGGTGCTCCTTGATGAAAAGCACAACAGAGTTCAGGCTTGTACCACCATGGAAGTGGTTCAGGAATTTGTGGAGAGTTTCTCGGTTGGAGTAGGTTCTTGAGAACCAAAGATGGATAAAGCTCTACATACGTCATAGGAATCGGGTCGAAAGAGCCCTTCTTCCTCTTAAAAGTTTATTGTTGATGATTGTTGGTATTGTTGTTGTTGTTGTAGGTGTTTGTTTGTTGCGGTGGTTGTTGTTGTTGACGTTGTTGTTGTAGAACTGGTGTTGACTGACTGTTCGAAAATACTAGAATTACTGAGGATAGTTGATGATGGTGTTGACGGGGTGGTTGGTTCCTTTTGATCTTAGGCCTCCTCTGCCTCCCACTGGAAATTACGTTGGCTTCGCTGTCTTTCTTATTTCCGAAACTACTTCCATATCTCTTACTTGATGATGCCTCCTCTTTTGACAATTGTCCTTCTCGGACACCTTCTTCAAGCCTCATCGCCATATTTACCATTTTGGTAAAGTCATTGGGGGCACTGGCGATCATATGTTCATAGTAAAATGAACTCAGGTTCTTCAAAAAGATCTTACTCATCTCCTTCTCTTCTAAAGGAGGAGGGATCTGAGCAGCTAACATAACTCCATCTCTGTGCATACTCTTTGAATGTCTCTTTATCCTTCTGAGACATAGACCTCAATTGGTATATATCAGGTGCCATATCCACATTATATTTATACAGTTTGGTGAAAGCTTTTCCCAAATCATTGAACGTGCGGACACTCGCACTATCCAAACCCATATTCCATCGGAGCGCAACACCGGTCAGATTGTCTTAAAAGTAGTGCATTAACAGCTGATTATTGTTAGTTTGGGTAGACATTTTGCGGGCATACATCACCAAATGACTGAGCAGACATGTGTTCCCTTTGTATTTTTCAAAGTCAGGAACTTTGAACTTCACTAGAATCTTCACATTCGGCAATAGACATAATTCAGTAGTATTCTTCCCAAAAAGATCATTTCCTCTTAATGTCTTCAATTCCTTGCGCAGCTCAAGAAATGGATCCTTCATCTCATCCATTTTCTCATAAACATCTGGGCCCTCAGATGGCTCAGAATGATAAATGGTGTCTTCCACACGAGGTATGGTGTGCACAACGGGAGGTGGCACAGACATGACCGGGCTAGATGCTGGCATAGAAGCAAAGGTAGGCGCAAAGCCTTCAGGCATAAAGTTCGGCGGCATTCCCCACGGGAATCCGGCAGGCATGCCAGGTGCAAAATGAGCGGTAGCAGCAAGCATGGTGGAGGTAGCCACCTCTGAAATAACAGTGCTTTAAGGAGGAGGAGTTGGAGGTGTTGGAGAAGACTGGCTCTGTGCGGCTAGAACTAACTCCATCATGGAAGTTAGTCGAGCGATGTCGTCCTTCAGCTCTCTATTCTCTTTCTCAAGATGTTCCATGATTCTGGAGTGATTGGCGCGAGTGTTGTACCGATGAGTCAGCTTGGCTGAAGCACAGAAGAAACACCAATGAGACATCTAGCGAAAGAGAAACCTACTTATGCAAATGATGCATGAAATGCAATGTTTGTTTTTTTTTTTTTTAAGGAACTTACTATATTATTTGCAAATATATATATATATATATATATATATATATATATATATATATATATATTTAACAATAATTGCAATAATTTGATATGACAAAAAAAATCTTTTTATATATATAATTGGAAGGATTACACTGAGTACAATTTCAGAAACCAAATGAAAAATCCAAGAGAAAAGGAGACTAGTCATCCTAAGGATCCCTAACAACAACGTCAAAAGATCTGGCTGTAGGTGCGTACTTCCTTCGAATGCGTCGAATCTCGGTCTTGAAAGAAGCCTTCATCTGAGTCTTCTCGAGGAATAGCTGATCAACAATCTTCTTCCAAGCAACAGAAGGATGAGGCATGCTAGGAGGTGCAACCCCCGGCTCTCTCTGTCTCTTCATCACTCGGTCTTCAAGTAGCTCAATGAGTGCATATTTGTCCTTAGAATCCAACTGCAACTCTTCATGATTCTTTCTCAAAGCACGAAAATGCTCTTCCCACATATCCTTCTCTCGCTTCATCTTGGCGAGTGCGTCTTCCAACTCCTCTACATCTTGGTTAGGGAGAGTTAATGGCTAAACCACAACCATAGATATAATTCTCTCACAAGGATAAGACATCTTCAACTCCAAAGCTCTCTTCTTCACCCAATGAGTGTAAGTTTCTAAGGCTACACAATTGCGCGGACCAAGCTCAGATCTTCCCTTCCTATGCACATTATGCCAAGCATGCACAATCTTTTGCTTCAAATGTTAGGAATCTTTACCCTTTTTATAGAAAAGACCTTCTAACAAAGTGTTATTAGGTTTGTCTCTCAAGGGGAACCCAAGTTGACGACGGGCCAAAGCAGGGTTGTATTTAATTCCTCCTTATGTACCAATCAGAGGCACATTAGAGAATTCACCACAATAATCAATAATCTCCAAACTGATCAAAGAAGGATTATACCAAACTATATCATCATTAGTGAGATACATAAGTCTCTAGGACCACCTTAGACATTGTTTATTCTCCACAAAAGTAGGTGTCTGAGGCAAGTGCGAAATAAACCACTTGTACAGAAGAGGAATGAAACAGACAATAGTTCCACCACCTTTAGAGTTCCTTAGATGCAAAGAGCAATACATATCACCCAACAAAATAGGCACATGATTCCCAATCAATAAAAGTCTAATGGCGTTAACATCAACAAAACCGTCAATGTTAGGGAACAAAGCTAATCCATAAATGAGCAACACAAAGATAGCTTCAAAAGCGTCCACACAACCTGCTTGAGAAAAAGCAGTACCTTCCTTGATGAGGAAATTAGATGGTAACCCAAAAAATCCTCCTTTCTTCACCCAATGGGCCTCTATCTCAGACTTCTTCAAGTGAAGAGCTTCAGCAATAAGATGAGATATGGGAATCTCCTCCAATCCACTAAAAGGCACTCTACTAGAAATGGGTATCCCCAAGAGAGGAGAATACTCCACCAATGTAGGCAAAATTTGATAACCTGGGAAAGTGAAGTAACGGTAGAGAGGATCATAGAACTGCACTAGCACACTTAGAAGTCCTTCAACCACATCAGCAGACAAGACAAACAATAGCTTCCTATGGCATTGTTTGAAGTCCAAGGGATCTAATACAAAAGATGCTAGCTTCCTTAACTCTTTCAATTCGGGACATCTGAAACTGTACTTCTTAGTGTTCCTTCATCCATAATCCATGGTCTGAAAATATTTGCAAATAATACCTCAGTTCCTTGAAATTTTCGTGTGATGAATGTTATGATGCGCATGAATGCATGAATGCAACAATCACAAGTAAGGGATCACACACAAGGCAAGAAAACAAAGGTCAAGGAACGAATCAAGTCATTGTCAAGATCAATCATCCATTTTGGGGGATTATGGTTTACACCTTATCAACACCCAAGTTCCATTGATATTGACAAGACTTGATTGGATCAACCAAGAATCAGGGGTTTGTTGTGAGTGACGAGCATGGATTCTGGGAAAGAACCATCCCAAAGGAGTGAACTAAGGATAAAAACCTGTAAATCATGTTCTAAAAAGTTCCCAGAGTCTTAATTCCATCTATCAGATATTACAGATTAAGATGACTAACTCATCGACCCATAATATTCTCAAGAGAAACTCGTCTGAGTGTAGTATCATGTAACAATTGTTATCAAGTCTACACTTGAACAATCTCCACACTACGTCCTAAATAGGCCAAGGGGGGTTAAATGTTCTACGGTCCTCAGTTTCTCGGACCCAAATTTGAGATAATAATGCCTAACCATAAATACTTGTGTGACATTTCCAAATCCAAAAGGGTCTCTATTGAGCAGATGGATCTCAAGCCAACTTTTTAGGGACTACTCCATATAAGTCGAACATGACTATACCATCCTCCTATCTCAATTGCACTCAAGTTCGGGTTATAACTTATCTCACCACTCAGAGATTACCAAGCACATAAAGCAGATTATGTCACACAAATATACATACATCACAGGGAAAAGGGAAAAGTACGAACAAAACCAAAAAATAAGAAGTTATGGATAAGCTAGACATCAAATAACAAGAGTCGCCACCGCGCTTTTATTGTTTACAAGGGAAAAGGGAAAAGTACGAACAACACCCAAAAATAAGAAGTTTTCAAATCAAAACTAATAAAATGCCAGAGCTTACAGGTAAGGGGGTTGGTTACATAGTGGGAAGGTGTTAGCACCAAAAGTGTCCTAGGTACTCCTAGGGAGCCCTTTCTTGTGTGCATATGTATTTTGTACAAAGTGATGTTTGCAAGCAAATAAAATGGGGGGATGAGAAAAGAATTTATTAATTATATTTTTATGTTTGACAAGACCTTCAGACTTATGCCTACGTACCAACATAAACATGAGGGGATCAAAACCTCGTAGTTCGTGATACAAATTTCAAAGTGTATGCATTGCTTTTAATCAAAAATTAAGTTTGAAAGGCACAAGGGCCTAAAAAATGGTTTGAATGTGTTAATTCTTTTTGGATTTTTTAATGTTTTAAGTCAAGTATACTTAAGTTTATTTACAAGTTTGATTTAAGAAACGAAGTTTTAAAGTGCAATGGCATAAGGCCAAAGTTTCTAATTTGCAAAATAGTCTAAGTTTAAAAAAATCAAGTTCAAACAAAGAAGTTTTTAAAAGGAGGGAGAGGTTTTGAAATTAAAGAGATGGGGAGGAGATGAAGAGACTAATCCTAAGCATAAATTTAAAAGTTAAGAGTTGAAAAAATCTGACCAATGGGTTGCAATCCAATAGGCAAGAATGCCATAATAGAAACCCCAACTTCCTTTGGATATTAGAATCAAGCAACAAATAATTCATACAATATTAACTTGAAGATCAAGGCATCAAATAAAGATAGCCACATCCAAGCTTTAGCCACTCCATAATCTTCTTCAACTTTTCCCACGTAACATATGAATTCCACATTTCACAAGTTCAAAATAACAGCTTCACAATGATCATGTTGCAGATGAACTCAGATGTATCTTAAATGATGTATCAGATGAAGTTTCAAATTGTAAGCACTTGGTTATATGAATGTTGGCATTGGCCAAGTCCTTTTGCATAGGGATATTGTATGGATTCTAAGTCCAATTGTCTCAGATCAAACCAACATTCCACACAAGATGTTTTTCTAGGGTTTTTGTTTCTTATTATATACATTAATGGTCAAAGATCACACACACAAACAAAATATACACAAACAAGATATATCACACAATATGGTCCAAGTGGACCAAGTGAAAAGGCATTAATATAATCAATTAGAATGGTATGAATAATGGCAAATGAATAGAGCTTAAAAAAAAATAAAGTGCATTAAAAGTAAATGGATTGAAATTAAATGTTAGTGGTTAATGAATTAGAAGTTAGTATTGTTTTTAATTTTGCTTTTCATTTTAAGTCATTCTTTGGAGAACACTCAACCCACTTATCACAAGCATGGATCCTTGAACCAAGACATATTCCAAAGGAAGGAAAAAAAGCCAAGTTTCCATACAATACCATGAAAGAGAGGAGACTTACAATCTCACTAACTAGAATCTTATGCCTTTTTGTGTCAAAGTTTAGCGCTATGTTAAGTAATCATAATTGGACTTATGTAGAAGTCACAACTATTTGAGGCAGAGCAATAGAATTTTGGTGTTAATGAATGTTAGGCACATAAGATAATGGACTATGCTCATGAAACATGCCACACACAAAACTAATATGCAAAAGAGGTGGCCTAATCTCATCCATACTTATGTTAATTTTTCAATCAACTAGCCTTAGAACTTTGAGACATCATAGGCCAAATGGAATTGATGCATAAAGAAGGGGAATTAGATGAAGAGGGAAGGGGATAGATCAAAACTCAAATTGGTCAAAGGAGGACTTTTACCAAATTAAGATCATTCATTCATTTTGGGAGATGGAATGTACATTCCATCAATCCCCTAAATCCAATGATCTTAACCTAGTAAAGTCAAATCAACCTTGACCAATGCCCAACAACACAAGTCAAACTTATACAAATCATAAAGATAGCTCAACATAGTTATTTGACATTTATTCAATTTAAAAAAATACTAAAAATAATGCATTAAATTAAATCTGGTTTATCAAATTCCTAAAATCTCATCAAAACACCAAAGAAATGGCGATGAGATTTATCATAGGTCAAACAAGGTCAAAGGACCTTGGAGAAAAAATTTCAGAATTTTTGGAGACTTAAAAGTATTTTTAAACAATAAAAAATATTCAAAATATCAATTAAATCATGAAAAATATTAATAATGATCCAAATAATAATTTTAATTCAAAATATGAAAGAGGAATTTATTTAAACTTTTTTGGTGAAACTCTCATATTTTTGGGATCAATATTAAATTTAATATGAATTAATGAAAATCAAATGAAATAAACTGAAAATAAAAAAATCAAAAAAACATGGACCACTTGATCTCCCTCATTAATTGAGGTGGCAAATCAAGTGACTAAGCGCACGCAATCTACCATGCACCCGAGTCAATTAATGACACGCATGGTAATCAGTATGCACGCTGAAGATTAAAACAATTTAAACAAGATCAATGACTCAGAACCTGTCCAACACACCACCGACGTTGGACCTCCAGTAACCTTCTCAGGCGAGGTCCACTCGACTGGTTCACTCATCACCATCACCAAAATGAAAAAAAAGGACATGATCTGAAAGAAAAAATGGCGTAGAGCACGAATCTAACCTCAATTTCAACTAACTCCAAATATATAGAAAGATATGAGGAGTTGAATTTTGAGGTGTGTCAACTGAGTTGCTTCGATTAGACCTCAAAGAAACTCAATCTTCTCCCTACATTGGTAGGACATCAGACAACCAAAGATCCAAGAGAATTGATGAGAAATGAGCGAGAATCAAAGAGAAGAAGTTTTCTGAAAAATTACCTTCAATGTGGTGCAGAAATGGATCTTGCTTGCTTCAAACTTGACTTGATCACACTCGAGGAGCTTGTAGAAGTGGTTTGGCAATGGTACAAAGCTTTGGATCCAAGAGTTTTTAAATCTCCAAACAGTGAGATTCAAACTCAATTTTCAAGTTGAAAATTCTCAGGTTTTTTTTTGAATGGTGAGCGTTTCAATTGGGGAGCAAAGCTGGCGTGCAAGGTTTTTTTGGAATGAGCTCCAAGGCATTGTATTTATATCAATTGAGAGTGTTATTTTGCACACTTGAAAAATTGCTAAAATTGGCAAGGTGACGCACAAGCTTGCAAGGGTGTGTACATGCCCATGAAGCAATCCAATTTAATCCAATTACATCTGTACTGAAGTTCAAATGATGCTTGAATGGCAAGGCAATGATATGTGGATTTTTGGACATTTGATTTTCTCCAATGATGCAGCCCTATTAAGACCATACGCAACCCTAACAATCCTCCTCCAAAATGCATGAAATTTGGTTCTTTGGAAAGCTTAGATCAAGGGGAACAACTTTGATGTTAGACACTTTTTCATTTGGAACTGGGATCATGGTGAATTTTGAGGTAGAATTTTGGAAATTTCAACATGTTGAAAATTTTTCTAAGGGTTAAGCCATATATCTCAATATTCCACCTTGCTTAACCTTTAATGTGAGCTTCAAATGAGAAACGTGTCTTCAACATAGTTATATATCTTTCAAAGACCTTCGAAATGGTCACCAATCTCGTATCATTTGGATTTATAATGATAGAGTTATGCATTTTTGGAGTTGAGGAAAATCACTTGTTCAATGGTATAGGTCAAAAATGACCTATAATGTATCCTCATATAACATGCATATAACAGTTGATTTAGCTCTCACTCTAAACATAAAAGTTGAAGTATATATCTTGCATTTCATTGTGCAACTTTGAAATATTTCATATCATAAAAATTGAGAAAGTTATGGCCCTGAGAAGTTGACATTCAAATTAGGGTTTAGACAAAATGACCTATAATGTTTCAACATAGAAAATGATTTTACAAGCAAAACTAGATCTAGGTCTCGACATGAAAGTTGTTTGGAATGTAAATTAAAGTAACGTTTTTCTTGAAATCATTTTCATATGGTGAAAATTGTAGGAGATAGGGTCTAGGGAGACCTAGTTTTAATTAGATGAACTCATATGGCCAACCACCATCAACCTACTTGCTAACCTTCAATTATATTGACTTTCTAGGCTCATGGTAGATCATATATGCATAAGATGATGGATTTTGAAGTGTAGATTTAGAAATTTGATCAATTGGTGAGATAGCTTATTGGAGAAGTTACTCAAGAGACCCGGTCAAACTAAGGTTTCCAAGGAAAATCACCTCCAAACACTTGAAGAACACTTGATCAATATGACATGTAGAGATCATTGGGACTCATATATGATTCTTTGAGACATTGTGGATCATTCCTTGGTTGTGCTCTTACCCATACGGGTCTCAAACCCAAGATATGAACTTGATAGATCAATGATGATCATGCCCTACCTACAAAAGAGTTAGGCAAATGAGAAGACATATTTTTGGTATTTTGGTTAGTAAAATGATAATATACAAGTATGATATAATCATATAGTGCTTGGTAATCTCTCCCAAAACAACCCCAATGAAAGAGGGTTAAGGAGAATGCCAAGGTGTGATCCCAATGCTAATGCATATGATGAAATTTGCATGAGGGATATTAGGGTCAAAATTGGGGTCTTACAGAGGTCAAAGATGAAAAGTCGTGGTATTTTGATATCAAGTGTTTCCTTCAAAGTCAGATTACCCGCCTGGGACATCTTTGAAAGATAAGAAGACTTTGAGAAGATTAGTCATCAACTTTTACCTAAATGGTGATGTGCTTTACAAGATAAACTTTGATATGGTTTTGCTTAAATGCATGGATAGACACGAAGCAGATTTATTGATGACTGAAGTCCATGAAGGTTCTTTTGGTACTCATTCCAATGCACATGCTATGGCTAAGAAGATGTTGAGAGCAAGTTACTATTGGATGACAATGGAATCTGATTGTTGCAAATTTGTAAATAAATTCCACAAGTATCAAATTTATGCGAATAAAATTCATGTTCCTATGAAACTATTGAATGTCATTTCCTCTCCATGGCAATTATCCATGTGGGAAATTGATATGATTGGCATGATTGAGCCTAAAGCTTCAAATGGACATCATTTTATTTTAGTGACTATTGACTACTTCACCAAGTGGGTTGAAGCGACATCGTATGCAAATGTAACCAAGCAAGTTATTGTGAATCTTATCAAGAATCAGATTATATGTCGGTATGGTGTGCCAAGTAAGATCATCACAGATAATGGATCTAACTTGAACAATAATATGGTGGAAGTTCTTTGCAAAGACTTCAAGATTGCACACCATAATTCTTCTCCCTACAGACCTAAGATGAATGGGGATGTTAAAGCTGCAAACAAGAACATCAAGAAGATCATTCAGAAAATGGTTGTCACGTATAAAGATTCGCATGAGATGCTACCATTTTCTTTGCATGGGTATCATGCATCCATCCTTACTTCAACAGGGGCAACCCCTTTTTCACTTGTTTATGGTATGGAAGTTGTGCTACCAGTAGAAGTTGAGATCCCATCACTGCGTGTCTTAATGGAAGCCAAGTTGACAAAAGCTGAATGGTGCCAAACCCGATATGATCAGTTGAACTTGATTGAAGAGAAGAGATTGACAGCCATGTGTCACGGTCAATTATATTAGCAAAGAATGAAGAAATTATTTGATAAGAAGGTCAGGCCTCGTGTGTTTAGAGAAGGTGACCTCATGCTCAAAAATATCATATCTTTCAAACCTGGTGCTAGGGGCAAATGGACTCCTAATTACGAAGGGCTATATGTTGTGAAGAGATCCTTTTCAGGCGGTGCTTTGATTCTTACAACTATGGATGGTGAAGAGTTCACTCGTCCTATGAATGCCGATGCAGTCAAGAAATACTTCGCCTAAAAATAAAAGAACAACTCGCTAAGTTGAAAACCCAAAAGAGCGTCTTGGTGGATTGAAAACCCAAAAGGGTGACCCAGGCAAAAATTAGAGACATAACACAGAAAATTTATCCCGATAGATTGAGTACCCTACCCTGGGGAAATCTATGCAAAAAATAGGGATTATGGCAAGTAACTGCATTTGGTTGGTCCTGATCATTGGAGAAATTTTGAGCAAGTCAGTCGGTTTTGATTCATCACTCTCAACCAAAGTCAAGAGCGTAGCGGATATTCAAGTTGGTAGAAGGATTAGTCATCATTGTATTCAATATATCCCTTTTCCATGTAAATTTCCATTTTACGACTTTTGTAAAGATCCATGGAGTCTTGTCATTTACAGGTTGTCATTCTATTAAATAAAGTTGAGTTTTTTATCCAATTGTTTCCTCTCTTATTTATCTTTTAGCTAAATAGAATTGGATTTTTATGATGATCATTTTGAAATTGAATTTAGTAATCAAAATCATTTTTCTTAAAATAATAAAAGAAACTACTTTTAAAAAGCAATCAATTTCACTAAGGAATATCAATAGTAGCCTGAGAATAGTTGAATTCCAAAGTGCGGATCATTGTTGGTCTTCCCCAAGCAGTTGGGTTGATCCCTTTTTCCTTCCCAAACGGAAAACCAATTCCCCCAGCCGAGTTGGTAGATCACCTTCCCACCTGAGTTGTAGGCTCATATTCCCAACTGTTTACATAGATCCAATGTAGAGTGTTATTCCCCGCAGAGTTGATGATTCAGATCCTCATCAGATTTTATTTCTCTTTCCCCAGTCAGGATTGAGTTACTTAGGGATGGATGGTTTATGTTCATCCCCAGCTTTTTCTCGAGTTAATGCCTCCTTTCTGTCGAGATTAGCCGAGTCTTGTAGTGGTGATTCAGATCAATGACATTTGTATCCTTTTTGATTGTTTTGTCAGCATAATCATCAATCATATACACATATACATATACATTCATGCATCAGATATTTCATTATGCATGGTTATTGCATTTGATTCCTTATTTTCTGATCCTCTACTATGGCGATATTGTTATTCCATACAAATTTGGTGCGTTTGTCCTCCCTCGATTGTAGAGTGTCAGCCCCTTAAGCAGAAAGAATTTAACCTTTCTCATTCCCCGATTTGTTATTTCCTCGTGGATGATTATCATTCCAGCTTCCTCCCTAGTTGATTATCTGGATGAAACCACTCCCCCTGAGTTATATCGTCATTGGGTTTAGTCTTTGTTTGACTGTTTCTTTCTAACTCTTACCTAGATAGATGCTTTGGTCCCTCCAGAGTCTATTACCCAGTAACCGATAATATTCTTCTCAATTTGCAAGTACTTTAGTTTTACCCAATACCAGATAAAAATAATCTGCTTCCTCATATCCCCTCAGCGGATTCGTTTTATGTTTCTCAGGTAGTCTATCCTTGATATGTTCATCTTAACCGATGACGAATATTCTTCCATTTGAGTCTATCCTTGATATGTTCATCTTTGCCGTTGACGGATATTCTCCTCCATAGTTGTAATCCCTATTTCAATTCCCATAGAGTTAATCCTTGATATGTTCATCCTAACCGATGACGGATTTTCTCCTCTTTGCGGTCTTCTACCTAGTAACCGGCAGTTGTAAATCCTGCTTTCCCCTGCTGAGTTTATCCTTGATATGTTTATCCTAACCGATGACATATATTCTCTTTTTGGTATTCTATCTAGTAACTAATAGATATAATTCATACTTTTTCCAGCAAGTCTATCCTTGATATGTTCATCTTAGCCGATGACAAATATTCTTCCTTTACGTCTATCCTTGATATGTTCATCTTAGTCGATGATAGATATTCTTCCTTTGAGTCTATCTTTGATATGTTCACTTTAACTAGTGACAAATATCCTCTTTCTTTGGTCTTCTGCCCAGTAATTGGTAGTTGTAAATCCAATTTGATGTTTTCCCTAGCAGGTTGATTTTACCCGAATGCCGGTGACGAACATATCTTATTTCCTCAGCGAGTCATCCTTGATATGTTTACCCTAACCGGTAACGGATTGTCTCTGTGTCAGATTATATTCTTTTCTTACCCAGTAACCGGTAATGGATAATATACTTCTGGTACTCCTATGTTGAAGTTCATTCTCCCCTAGTTGAGTTTGAGTGCACATTTCCTCAGTGAAGTCGCCAATCCCCTATTTGGTTCGAGTATTTCAGTTTTGTTCTAATTTACCCGCAGCGCAGATTTTCCCTTTATCCCTGGCTGAGTATTTCCATTGCTTGCTTGGATGTGGCTATCTTTATTTGATGCCTTGATCTTCATGATGTTTGATATTGTTAATTGCTTGCTGATTATTGCTTGATTCAAAGTCCAAAGGGAAAGTGGGTTTTCTATATGACATTTTTGTCTTTTGTATTGCATCCCATTGGTCAGATCTTTTCAACTCTTAACTTTTAATTTTATGCTTGGGATTAGTCTTTTCATCTCCTTCCACTTCTTAAATTTCAAAATCTCTTCCCCTTTTCGAAAACATTCTTTGCTTGTGATTTTCAAACTTAGAATCTCATTGCAAATTAGAAACTTTGGCCTTATGCTATTGAATTTTTAAACTCTTTTCTTAATTAAATTTGTAAAGGAACTTAACCATATTGACTTAAGATTTCAAAAGACAAAAAGAACTAACACTCACTCAAACTTTTGGTCCCTTTGTGACTCTTTTAAACTCAAATTTTGATTAAAATCAATCCACTCATTTTGAAATTGATACCACGAACTACGAGGTTTTGATCCCTCATTTTTATGTTGTTACGTAAGCACAAGTCTGGAGGTCTTGTCAAACACAAAAATATTATTAATGAATTCTTTACTCATCCCCATACTCTATTTGTTGCAAACATCTTTTTATACCAAAACCACATGCACACGTAAAAAAGGGCTCCCTAGGAATACCTGGGACACTCTGGGTGCTAACACCTTCCCTATGTGTAACCAACCCCCTTACCTGTAATCTCTGGCATTTTATTAGTTTTGATTTGAAAACTTCTTATCTTTGGGTTTTGTTCTTACTTTTCCATTTTCCTTTGGAAACAATAAAAGCGCGATGGAGAATCTGGTTTTATTGACGTTAAGTTTATCCATAGCTTAATGGTCATGAATTTACTGCTACACGGTTAACTGCTATGAAGGTGTATGTTCTTGCCGCACATAATCAGCCTTCACCAACTCCTGCAACTCCTCCCCATAGGATTGTTATTTCTAAGGTTGCTACCTCAACTATTCCTATTTCTTCCATCCAATCCGGTCCTTCCATGCCTGATCGGTTCCCTTGGGGAATGTCGTCCAACTTTATGCCTAAAGGGTTTGCATCCACCTTCGTCTCTATGTTGGCATCTAGCCTGATCATGTCAGTGCCTCCTCTAGTTGTTCACATTATGCCTCGTGTTAAGGATACCATCTACCATTCTGAGCTATTTGAGGGCCCATACGTGTATGAGAAGATGGATGAAATGAAGGATTAGTTCCTAGAGCTGTGAAAAGAGTTGAAGAATTTGAGAGGAAAGGACTTGTTTGGGAAGAGTGTTGCTGAGCTCTGCCTGGTACCGAATGTGAAGATCCTAATGAAGTTCAAAGTCCCTGACTTTGAAAAGTATAAGGGAAACACTTGTCCGTTGAGCCATCTTGTGATGTATGCTATAAAGATGTCAACTCAAACTGATAATGATCAGTTACTAATTCACTACTTCTAAGAAGGTTTGACTGGTGCTGCTCTGAGATGGTATATGGGGCTAGATAGTGCAAGTGTCCGTACTTTCAATGATTTGGGTGAAGCTTTTGTAAAGTAGTACAAGTATAACATTTATATGGCACCTGATAGAGACCAGTTGAGGTCTATGTCTCAAAAGGATAAGGAGACATTCAAGGAGAATGCCCAGAGGTGGAGGGAACTGGCTGCCCAAATTAGTCCGCCATTGGAAGAAAAAGAGATAACGGGATTTTTTTGAAGACCCTGAATTCGTTTTATTACGAGCGTATGATTGCCATTACCCCCAATGATTTTACCGAGATGGTAAACATGGGGATGGGGTTAGACGAGGGAGTTCGTGAGGGATGTTTATCTAAAGAAGAAGCATTGTGTAGTAAGAAGTATGGTGGTAGTATCTCCAAGAGGAAGGGGGGGAACTAATTCAGTATCAGTGGGGAGGCAGAGGAGGCCTCTTGTCTGAAAGAGTTCTCAACCTTGTCAACATCAACATCAAGTTTCTTTAGTGATTCCAGTTTTTTCCAATAATTTCAACAATCAATTTTTTTCAATTCAGCAACAACAACCGCGACAAAGAACCAACTACAACAACAACAATAATAATCAACAAAATTTTGAGAGGAAGAAGGTCTCCTTTGACCCTATTCCTATGTCCTACGTAGAATTTTACCCATCTTTGGTTCTCAAGAACCTCATCCAACTAAGAAATCCTCCACAAATTCCTGAGCCACTTCCATGGTGATTGAAACTTGAACTTTATTGTGCCTTTCACTAGGGAGCTCATGGCCATGACATAGAGAACTTCTATCCATTGAAATACAAAGTAAAAAAGCTTGTGAAGAGTGGGATGGTGTCCTTTGAGGACCGAGCGCCTAATGTGAAAGCTAATCCATGGCCTGCTCATGGTAATGCTACTGCCAACATGGTGGATGGTTGTCAGGGAATTTCCGAGTTTTTGATGTACGACGTATCCGTAGGTCTCTGGTGGAAATACATAGGACTCTGTGTTTAATTAGTGATTGTGAACATGACCATGATGGTTGTGTCATTCGTAGTATGAACCCATGTGGGTGTATGATTGTCAAGAGAGATATCCAGAAGTTGATGGATGAGAATGTAATCCAGATTCAATAGTAAAGGGATATGGGTGATGATGTGAATGTAATCGTGGCAGTGTTTAAGACCCCTGAACGGGTAGTAATCCAATTTGATAGCAGCAATAGCAACCATATTAATAGATCGGTATTGCCGTTGGTAATACGGTTAGTGGGGCCTACTTCGTATGCATCCGATAAAGTTGTGCCTTATCAGTATACAACCACAATGGTGGAGAATGGTCAAGAGGTTCCTTTCCCAGTAGCAGAGTCTGTGATAAATATAGCTGATATTTCAAAGGTGACCCGTAGTTGTCGTGTTTTCGGTACGGTCTTTCCGAAAGAGGTAGATGATGCTGCAACCAGTAAGAGGGTGGAGATGCCAGTGGTGAATCCAGTTAGTGCGCCAGTATGTAAGCCTGGTGAACCCAGCAAGCTGAAGACTAATGATGATGACATAGTGTTGAAATTGATAAAGAGAAGTGAGTTCAATATGGTGGAGCAGTTGCTCCAAACCCCGTCAAAGATATATGTGTTGTCACTATTGACGAATTCTGAAGAACATATGGAGGCATTGCAGAAAGTGCTTGAACAAGCCTATGTTGAACACGATGTTACTGTGGATCAGTTTGACCACATTATTTCTAACATCACTTCTTGCAATAATTTGAGTTTTTATGATGAAAAGCTTCCCGAGGAAGGCAGAGATCACAATCTAGCACTCCATATTTCTTTGAATTGTAAGGAGGACGCCTTGTCCAATGTGTTGGTCGATGCTGGTTCATCTTTGAACGTGCTTCCGAAGTCAAATTTGTCCAGACTTTCCCATCAAGGCGCCCCAATGAGATACAATGGCGTAATTGTCAAAGCATTTGATGGTTCCCGAAAAACCGTCATTGGTGAAATGGACCTTCCTGTTTAGATATGTCTGGGTGATTTCCAAATTACTTTTCAAGTGATGGATATCCACCCGGCGTACAGTTGTTTACAAGGAAGGCCAAGGATTCATGAGGCATGAGCAATGACGTCTACTCTGCACTAGAAACTAAAATTTGTGAAGAACGACAAGCTTGTCGTTATTTGTGGAGAGAAGGAGCTATTAGTTAGCCATTTGTCATCCTTTTCGTATGTTGAAGTCGGGGAGGAGGTTGGAACATTGTTCCAAGCCTTGTCTATTGGTGAAGTGAAGAAAACTGGGGAACCTATGTCCTCTCTCAAGGATGCTCAGAAAGCTATTGAGGCTGGCAACATTGAGCAATGGGGCCAGATGATAGAGATTGGGGAGAACAAGAATATGGTTGGATTGGGATTTCAACCAGGGCCATTCATGGGAATGATCAACACTCATCTATTGTGATCGAAGACACTGATGATGAATGAGAAGCTTGCGCCAACTTTGTGACGCATGGCCATATTTACAACAATTAGGTTGCTATTGATATTCCTACTGTTGTTCACCTATCTAAGTAATTTGTTTTTTTGATTTTAATAAAAATCCTTCTCCTATGCCTAAGGGAGAAGTGAACATTATGGGGCATTTCAATTATCATTAATAAAATGCAATTTTATTCATCCACATCTATGATATTTTATTTTTACTTTTTGCTTTATCTGAAAATGCTAATCACAAAAAAATAAATATAAAATAAATAATAATCTTCTATCTGCATAATATTTGGTCACAATGCACTTCTCTAAAATCAAAATATCAAATCATTATGCAGGTTAGTTCCCAAACCCATTGAATACAATGATGTTACTCCCTCTCCAAACTTTGATTTCCCTGTGTATGTTGCTCCACATAATCACTTCTCCCCCTTTTTAGTCAAAATTGACCAAAGGTGACCAATTAGACAAAATAAATGTCAATCAGCCTAGCAGAGAATGTCACAACAGATGTCATAACATATAAAATGTTAAAACATAATTGTTAGGAGATACAAACCATAATTATACACAGCTGTAATAGCTGAGATAATTAGAAATCCATGGAACTCATCAAGAGCCCAAATATTACATAAAGGCATCAGTAAGGATTGCCACAAACACACACATTTCAACAGAAAAAAAACAAATTCTTCAGCATCCAAAGTAGCCAAAACTGCAGGGGGACCAGCTTTCATAACATCACACACAACAACCACACCAACCCAGTCTTCATCACCACACACAGTCTTCATATAAGGGGAAACCATTACCACTCAGTTTGAGGAAGAAGCATCATCTTCACCTTCAGAATCAGAGTTGCCACTAGATTGAGCATTGGACCTCTCACTTGAGGTATTGGCATCTGAATCCTTGGTCTCACCAGCCTTATCTATCTCTTCCTTCTCTAAGTTACTAATAAGAACCTCCAAAGCCTCTTTCCTTTCCTTGGCAACCCTAATACCAGTATCCAGCTCCTTACAAGTTTCCTTTAATTGATCAATCTAACTACCTTGAGAGGCAGGCTCCTTTCTTCCAGATGTCATGACAACATCATTGACATGGCTTCCTTCAAAAAACTTGTAGTGAATGGATAATGGAGGCCTTCTTCTGCTTGGAATATCACTTGTGTTGAGAATGCCTGGTTGCTGGCTCAAGATAATCCCACGGATGATAGATGGAAAGGCAATTGGCAGTTTCACTACATTAGTGGAGGCATGTCTGACAATTTGATCAAACATAAACCTTCCAAAGTCAAAGTTTATCCTGGTTCCAATAGCATAAATGATTCTTCCAAGACCAATAGAGATGGTTGAGATATGATTAGTAGGCACCCAGTTGGCTGAACCAATCTTATGTAAGATGTCATATTTGACAGTTAGCTTGCCAGCTGATAGGCGATTCTTACTAGGCCACTCCTTAACTGGGCCAGCAGTAATAGTCCTACAGACTTCATTGTCTGTAGCCTCTAAATCCACACCTCTTTTAGTTCCTCTCCCTAGGAACTTGTTGATTATGGTTGGGGAGAATCTCACACATCTACCTCTTACAAAAACCTTGCAGAATTCCTTGCTACTCTTTTTAGAAATTTCCTCTGGGATATTCACAACAAACTCTTTCACTAACCCCTCAAAACATTGGGGCAAAGCAACAACAGTTTTCATAAGTCCAGAAAACTGAATCAATTCCATGACTTCCTTCACCTCTACATCCTCCTTTCCCAGCTCCCTTTCAACAGCAACCCTCCTTTGAATGACAAACTTCCACTTGGCAGCCCCATCTTCTAGATGGAAAGAGATGTTATCTAAGTGCACAGCTGCAACTTTCCCTGGAGACTTCTTGACAGTCTGTCTTTTAGCAAGAGAGATTTCTGGGACATCGTCTTCGACATCATCATCATCATCAGAACTCTCTCTGACCTTCCTCTTCTTAACCTCAATTTCACTCCAAGTTTTGGAGGGTCCTACCCCAGCAACCTTTTTCCCTCTTTTTGTTGTCCTTATTTCAGCCACAGTCATCCCTTTTCTGGTCCTCAGTTTCTTTGCTACACCTGGTTTCACAAGATGGACCAAGGTGTCATCTTCTTCCTCAAAGCTTTCTTCCTCCAGATCAATAACATTCTCAGCAGTTTCATGAGACACATCTGCTGGTTTTTTACTAGGCAAGGTTTTACCTAGAGAACATAATCCCTCAGTAGCCACTTCCATCTTTGATCTAGATGAATTATCATCTTTCTTAGCTTGGGGTTCCACCTCAGGAGAGGGGTCCCTTCTAGACAGAGGGGTAGAAACACCCTTGACTGCATGCCCTTCATTCAGAATCCTAGTAACTAGGTTCCTAATGGTACGATCAGTAAAGTGCATGTCATCCTTATAAGGAGGTTTATCAGAAATGTTACCTTGATTACTTCCAGCTGTGGAAGAAGGGCCAGGGACGTCGCCTGGAATAACAGAGAGGGGGATAACCTCCAAAATATCTTCATCCAAAAACTCCATGGAGGGAGTCCTTCCTTTGTGAGTGGGTTTTGATCCTGATGATGAGGGATGTTGTGACATTTTGTTGGACTTTTGAAAAAAAATTCTTTGCCCTAGCAGAGGTTTTCTGAGAAGTTGGATGAAGATGGAAATTGTTGTGTTTAGGTAGCATGTGGAAATGGCATACATACTAGTTCCAATACTAGTTAACGATTTATCATTAATGTGGCTCTTTCTTTTAAGTGGGCAGACAATATTTTTATTACCTTTTTCCTTTCCAAATCCCCAATTTCCCTCTTAAATATTCAAACTGATTATCATCCAAAACCCTTGCAAATTTGTCAGCTAATTGCATTTCATGATTTAGAGTTATGAATTTGTCTTCCACAAATTCTCTAATGGAGTGATGACATCAATTAATGTGCTTGGTCCAACTGTGTTGAATAGGATTTTTGGACATAGTTGTACCACTCAGGTTGTCATGGTACAATGTCATGACATCGTGTGTGACATTGTATTCAGTCAACATTAGTTTCAACCAACCTTGTTGAGGACAGCTACTTCCAGCTGCTATATCTTCAGTTTGATATATATCACAAACACCATTTTTATCTTTCAAATGTGTAGGAGAAGGTGTCCTTTCACTCTCCATCCCAATCTTCTTAACATTGTTCTTGGCATTTTTGCTTTGAGATAGACACATAGACCCCTCTATCTGCTTGACTTGTAGCTCAAGTCCAACAAAGTTCTTTCCAACTTCAGTCTGCATATGAATAGCAACATGTTCAACCATCTGACCCAACCTCCTATCTGTTTGAGCCACCATGAGCCTTTCTCCTTTGGAAGTGATGTCAAGTCTGAGTTTCTGGTGTAACATCCTTGTCTGACATTTCCCACAGACTTTCAATTTGGGAGTTCCTCTAGCAGATCTAATCATCTTCATCCCTTTCTCTAAGGTACACTTTGAGGAGTAACCAATTTGAGAGCTCCACATGTAACAGTTGTCTTTGGTCTTGACTCCTTTCATGATCACTTCACTTTCTTTGTTGGTAATCAGACATTCAGTTTTAGTGAAGTTAACATTTAGACCTTGGTCACAAACTTGACTGATGCTTATTAGATTTGTAGTCAAGCCTTTAACAAGTAGGGCCTTGCCAAGTTCAGGAACTCCAGGGTAATCAAGCTTACATATCCCCTTGATTTCACTCTTTGCTCCATCACCAAAGGTTACATAGCTTATGGCATGAGGATGAAGGCCTGTGAGTAGGTCTTTGTTTCCAGTCATGTGTCTGGAGCACCCACTGTCAAAATACCAATCTTCTTTGGCTGAAACTATGAAGGGAGTGTGAGCTATTAGGCTTGTAACATTAGTCTTAGGAACCCATTGCTTCTTGTTGACAGGCCTGTAATGTTTGGGTCTTGGTTGATAGTGAGTCTGATGATGAACAGGGCTAGGATAACCATACAGCTTATAGCAGAAGGGCTTCAGGTGGCCAAATTTCCCACAGTAATGGCATCTCCATCTTTGGTGTTTCCCTTTCTGCTGTCTTCCCTTCTGATGTTATGACATCTCAGGTTTGCTTTTAATATGGCTTCACTTAGGTTTAGATTTAGGTTTGCAACCAGTGTAATTGCATTATGGCTTAAATTCATTATACCCAATGTCAGATTGTCTCCTGTTATTTGTCCAGTTTGGAGAATCTTGTCTAAGGAGTCAGATCCATTGTTTAACATTCTTACATACTTGGTCATCTCTTCTAGTTTAGAATTCAAGAACATAGCTTCAGTTTTTAACTTGGAGATGGTTTCCACATGTTCTGCCTTCTCATTCTCTAGCTGTACTATCACTTTCTTCTGGCTTTCAACTTGTTAACTTTCATCTAGCTTGGCATTCAGAACCACTGCTTCTGTTTTTAATTTGGAGATGGTTTCCAAGTGTTCTACCTTCTCATTCTCAAGTTGAGTTATTACCTTCTTCTGGCTTTCAACCTGTGTACACACCTCTGCACTTTTGTGACACAACTTTTTATAGGTAGTGGCCAAATCTTCAAAGGTTACTTCATCATCACTTGAGTCTTCATCAGAACCCCATCTTCTAGTCAAGGCAGTCACCAGATTTGCAGATTCTTCTGTTTCACTCTCATCAAACCAAGTGGCAGCAAGACTCATCTTCTGCTTCTTGAGGTAGGTTCCACATTCAGTTCTAGTGTGTCCATACCCATCACATTCATAGCACTGTACTTCCTTTCCTTCTTTGGGCTTATCATCTGACCTTGTTCTTCTTCCAACATTGTTGGATTTACTGATGTCAGATGAGATGTTCTTGACATTAGCCTTATATCTTACATCCATCTTTTTCAACAGTCTGTTGAACTGTCTTCCCAGCATTGCTACATCATTGTCCACATCTTCATACACATCCTGACTATTTTCCTTCTCTGTGTTTGACATGAAGGCCATGCTTTTGGTTTTATTTTTATAACCATCATTCACCCCCATCTCAAATGTTTGGAGGGAACCAATTAGTTCATCAACTCTCATGTTGGAGATGTCTTGAGACTCTTCTATGGCTGTCACCTTCATAGCAAATCTCTTAGGGAGTGACCTGAGTATTTTTCTTACCAATTTTTCATCTGACATCTTCTCTCCTAGGGCTCCTGAGGCATTGGTGTAAGACCCCAATTTTGACCATAAGATCCCAATTGGCATCATAACATTGCATTTGCATTGCCTCAAGGATCTTTAGCATCTTGGTTCCCTTTGCCTTTGGGTGGGACTCCTTGTGATTGGTTTGAGATGACCAAGCATGCTTGAATTATACATCATTGTTTCTCTTACTTTTGTTTACTAACCAAAATCACAAAAATGTATCACTAACATCTTTTGTTTGAAGCTTGAGTATCATCCAAGACACTTTGTGGGTTCTATTTAGATGATCAGTCAACACAAGGGAATGGCTTGAGATACTTCCAACAGGTTCAAATGGGGTCTATTCGTCAGTCAAAACGTTAATCTTGAAGGAGCAAAAGTTTGTTCATGAGCTGTCATGCTCGCTAGGCGAAGCCCACGTGTTTAAAAAAAAAGAAAAAAAAAAGAAAAATGAAAAACGTGTTTAAAAAAATAAATAAATAAATAAATAAAATATAACAAAAAAATTTTGGACTTGGGCCTCTCTCATTTGAGCCCACAGGTCCACAAAAATCAGGTTATAAATTCAGAGTTTCAGTGAAACAAAAGGAAATTATATTCCTATTACCCTGGCAGGGAAAAAGATAGTGAGAGAAGAGCTAACAGAGTTCAGAGCAACCTCCAAAGACTGAAGGGAATTCATCGGCAAAGAACCAATTCCCTCTCATATAAACCCTCAGATTGCTTTGCAAACCCAACCGGGCAATTCAATTTCATTCGATCTCTCCAATCAGGTTTGCCTTATTCCCATTACTTTATGCTTTTAATTTGAATGCTCTGAATGTATGAGGTATTATGGGTGAATTTGATACCCTTTTGATGCATGTGTTTGACAAGAGGTTTAGGCCTCCTACCCTTGGTTGCTTTTTGTGAGCTTTTGTGAATTTTAATGGCATGATTCATGTGGTTACATTTTGATTTGGGGGCAACTCTTGATTACCCTATCTTGTTTCTCTAACCTGTTTGTTGAGTTTTGTTTTGTGAGGGCTCACATACTCTTGGAGGGATAGCTTGCTTGGTGTTCCACTTTATTTGTGGGATACCACCTGGAGGTCTATTCCGATTACCTGTACTGACTCACTTTCTTTGATGGTGTTTAACTTGGAAAAGTCTTTGGGTTTCTTATTTATCTAATTGCTGTTACTTCGGATCTTTATCCGTACGGTAGATCTCTCGATCCCTTTACTTTTCCCGCATGTTACCGATTTCTTCGGTTTCGTATAGCCTCTCGTGGCATGTCATCTAGGACTGCCTTTTTGCACGAGCATCCCTAAACACCCCAAACTCATTGATTTTTCTTCTCCTAAGAACACGTTATCTCCTTCTACTACAGGCGAGTGAGTCTCCAAAGGTCGAGCATTCGGTAGATTGCGTAGTAACGTCGTTCACCCTAAAACACAACCCTTACCCCATAGGTGGTCGAACTACGTTTTGCTCTGATTTTCATCCCAGATGAGATACGTAGGAATAAGACACGATGTCTTAGCGAGCACTCTCCTCTTTAACCCATAGGTAGCCGAGCTACGAAGACTCTGATTCTCAGATTCAGATGAGATACGTATGTAGTGGACGCGACGTCCGTGCGAGTCATTTTCTTTTGACCCTTCTTTTAGTAAGTAGTACATTAGATAAACATACACGCTTTTCTCATTCCTTCAATCATGTTTGCACAAATAAATTTTCAAAAAAAAAACAACAACCTTTGCAACAAATGTGAAAAGGGCTCCCTAGGAGTACCTAGGTTGTTTTGGGTGCCTAACACCTTCCCATTGCATAACCAACCCCCTTACCCAGATCTCTGACATTTTTACTAGTTTTTGATTCGATACAACTTTTAGGTTTTTGTTCGCTTTCTAACCATTCCTTTGGATAAATAGAAGTGCGGTGGCGACTCGACTTGTATGATTTACCTTGGATTTAGTCAATATCTCTAATGGTAACGAATACCCCGCTACAGAAAAATGGCGACTCTGTTGTGGATCAAAACATCCTAGTGGGTTTTGCCTACTTTTCATATTTGTTGAATTATATTGTATATTTTTTTGTTTGACATATTTTTGTGCAATTTGGGATTACTGTATTGCATGTAATGATTGAATTGTTTGAATATTAATTCCTTGTATGCTTGGTGATCTTTGTGGGATGAGTTCTATACCCGGACTCGAGTGCACTTAGGATAGGAGAATGGCGTAGTCTTGTCAACTTGTGTGGAGTTATTCCTTAGCAAGTAGACTTGCAAGTCCATTCACTTGGTGGAGGTTATGTTGGGATCAATAATGTCACACAAGTAAGTTGTGGTTAGACATTACTCTTTCCAATATAGACCTTAGAAGCCAAGGACCTTAGTTTACCAAGCCCATCTTGGCATATTCTTAGGATGTAGTACGAAAGTCGTTCAAGTGTAAGATTTGATACGATTGTTACGCGATACTACACTCATAAGAGTCTCTCTTGAGAATATTTTCGGAATACGAGTAGTCGTTTCTCCAATAATATCCGAAAGATGGGATGATGACTATGGGAACCTCTTGTAGAACATGTTTGGCAGGTTTAAACCCTAGTACACTCCCTTTTGGGTGGTTCTTAACCTAACTCCATGCTCGTGACTTACAACAAACCCTTGATTCATGGTTGATCCGTTCATGAATCCTTAATATCAATGGAACTTGGGTGTTGATAAGGTGTAAACCATAATCCACCAAAATGGATGATTTATATTAAGGATAACATGATCCATCCCATGACCTTTGTTTGGTGTGCTTTGCTTGATCCTTGAGTGTGATTGTTGCATTCATGCATCCATGCACCCATTTGCATCCATATCATCAATAAATAAGACAATTTTCAAGGAACTTAAGGGGTTTATTTGCAAAATTTTCAGACATGGAAATACAAAGAAGGAATACAAAGAAGTACAACTTCAGGCAACCAGATTTGAAAGAGTTAAGGAATCTGACATCCTATGTATTAGATCCTTTGGGTTTCAAGGCTCGTTTTGGGAAGCTTCTTCCTCTTCTGACTACTCAGGTGGATGAAGGATTGGTGAGTGTATTGGTGCAGTTTTATGATCCCTTGTACCGTTGCTTCACGTTTCCGGATTTCCAGCTTTTGCCTACCCTTGAGGAGTATGCTTACCTTGTGGGTATACCTATTCTAGACCAGTTGCCGTTCAGTGGCTTGGAGAGTATTCCTACTTCTCAAGAGATAGCTGACATGTTACACATAGATGAATCTCTGGTTGGTGCTCATATGACTACCAAATGAGGAATTCAAGGTCTCCCTTCTGAGTTCCTCATTGCTCAAGCTACTATATATGGGAAGGCCATGAGTGAGGATGCCTTTGAGGCATATTTGTACTTCTCATCTATGGGCTAGTATTATTCCCCAACATCGACAAGTTTGTGGATGTGAACACTATTAGGATCTTCTCTACTCTTAATCCCGTTCCGACTCTATTGGGCGATACCTACTTCTCTTTGCATATGAGGAATGCAAAGGGTGGTGGCGCCATTGTGTGTTGTTTGCCTCTGTTGTATAAGTGGTTTATTTCTCACTTACCTTAGACGGTCGCTTTCAAGGAGAACAAGGAATGTCTACGGTGGTCCACGAGACTTATGTCTCTCACTAATGATGATATCTCTTGGTATAACCATGTGTATGATGATGTGCAGATTATTGACTCTTGTGGCGAATTCTCCAATGTACCTCTTCTTGGTACATGTGGTGGGATTAACTATAATCCTGTTTTGGCACGTCGGCAGCTTGGGTTCCCCTTAAAGGATAAACCCAATAACATTCTGTTAGAGGGTGTATTCTTTCAGGATGGTAAAGATCCCCAAGACTTGAAAGCTAGGATGGTCCGCGCTTGGCGCAAGATTCATAGGAAAGGAAGGAAAGAGTTGGGTCCTAAGAATTGCATCGCTTTGGAGCCTTACACTGTTTGGGTTAGGAAGAGGGCGTCTGAGTATCTCATGCCTTACGAGTATCCGAGACCTACACCTATGATTATGGCTGGGCCTTCAACCCTACCTAATCAAGGAGCAGAGGAGTTGAGAGACGAAGACCGTTCACGTGCCTGGATCCGTGAACGTGAAGAGTTGCTTCAGCAGATTAAGGAGAAGGATGCATTGATTGAGTTTCTTGAGCATCAGGTTATTGATGACCCTGATGATGTATGGACTTCTCTACTTCCTCAGTCTTCTATGTTCTGGAAGAGGAGGTATGATCGACTCGCCAAAGAGAAGGTCGATATGGAGGCAGCCTACGAGAGGGAGGTGAAGAGGCTTCGCGCATCTTATCTTCCTGTGTCCCGAGCTTTAGATGATTGTTTCTAGGGATCCATAAGACGATTATTTTCCTTTTCTCTTGTATATGATTGATGATGCTGCACTTCTTTTCCCTGATATTATTTGATGAGATATTTCCTATGTGATAAAATGCTTAATATTTCCATAATTTGCAAATAAAACTCTAAAGTTCCTTTGAAATAAAAAACAAATCATATGCACAAACATTGCATGCATCATATGCATAAGCAGGTTTTGTTTCCGGTCCCTTGCCCTGTGGTCTAACACTGTGTCCTTCATTTATTTTGAAGACAAGCTGACTCACCGGTACCACACTCGAGCCAACATTTCAAGACTGATGGATCACTTAGACCATGGATTCACGAGGCAGGCGCCGTGATGTCCACCCTACACCAGAAATTGAAATTCGTGAAAAACAAGAAGCTGGTGGTGGTTGGGGGAGAAAGGGCTCTCCTAGTTAGCCATTTGTCTTCCTTCTCTTATATAGATGCTGAGGTTGAAGTTGGAACTCCTTTCCAAGCTTTATCTATTGTTGAGCCTATTAAGAAGAGAACTCCTTCATTTGCTTCCTACAAAGATGCAAAGCTGGCCATTGAGCGTGGTGCAACCACTGGTTTAGGAAAAATTATTGAGTTAGAAGACAACGAGTCCCGAGCTGGCATAGGTTTTTCTTCTGGTACTTTCAACAAGCAAGGGTTATTCAAGAGTGGAGGTTTCATCCACACTGGTCTAGATGAGGAGGTTGCTGCCGTTTTAGAAGAAGATACAAAGGATTCTGGCAATTTCATCATCCCTGGAGGGGTCTGCATCAATTGGGTCGCTGTGGATATTCCAACAGTTGTCCACAAGTCAACGTAATAATCACTTTGTTTGAAAACCCCTCTCCCATGCCAAAAGGAGGAGTGATAACATTGTTGGCAACATAAATACAATGATATTTTCATTCAATAAATTCATGTTAAATGTTTGTTTTTCCCATTTATTTTCCCTTTTTATTTTTGCATGAAATTGGTGATCATATAAAACCTTAACAATAAAATCAATCTTTTCATCTGCATAATGATTTGCCTTGTTTGAATTCTAAAGCCTTTTATATCCAAAATCATTATGCAGGTTGATTTCTAAACCCATTGAACATAATGACCCAACACTATCTCCCAATTTTGAATTCCTTATATTTGAGGCAGAGGAAGATGATGTTGAAGAGATTCCTGATGAGATCACCCGGCTACTTGAGCATGAAGAGAAGATCATTCAGCCGCATCTTGAGAATCTGGAAACAGTCAACTTGGGGTCTGAAGATTGTGTGCGAGAGGTAAAGATTGGGGCACTTCTGGAAGAATCTGTTAAGAAGGGGTTGATTAAGTTGCTACGAGAATATGTTGACGTCTTTGCCTGGTCATATGAAGACATGCCTGGTCTAGATACTTATATTGTGCAACATTTCCTACCTCTAAAGCCTGAGTGCATGCCTGTAAAGCAGAAGCTCAGAAGAAGTCATCCTGATATGGTAGTGAAGATCAAAGAGGAAGTTCAGAAGCAAATTGATGCGGGGTGCCTGGTGACTTCTATATATCCTCAATGGGTGGCCAATATTGTGCCCGTGCCTAAGAAAGATGGAAAAGTCCGGATGTGTGTGGACTATAGAGACTTGAATAAAGCTAGTCCGAAAGATGATTTCCCTCAACCACATATTGATATGTTGGTAGACAATACAGCCAAATTCAATGTCTTCTCGTTTATGGATTGATTTTCTGGATATAATCAGATTAAGATGGCACCCGAGGATATGGAGAAGACAACATTCATCACACCTTGGGGAACATTCTGTTATCGAGTGATGCCCTTCGGTTTGAAGAACGCCGGAGCCAAGTATCAACGAGCTATGACCACCTTGTTTCATGATATGATGCACAAGGAGATTGAGGTATATGTTGACGATATGATTGCTAAGTCAAGAATGAAAGTTGAACATGTAGAGCATTTGTTGAAGCTTTTCCAGCGTTTGAGGAAATATAAGTTTCGTCTGAATCCCAACAAGTGTACATTTGGAGTCCGTTCTGGAAAGTTATTGGGCTTCGTTGTTAGTGAAAGAGGTATTGAGGTTGAACCTGCAAAGGTCAAAGTTATACAAGAGATGTCTGCGCCCAAAACTGAGAAGCAAGTCCGAGGTTTTCTTGGCCGCTTGAATTATATCTCCAGATTCATATCCCACATGACTGACACATGTGCGCCTATATTCAAGCTCCTCCGGAAAGATCAGTCCCATGATTGGACCGAGGATTGCCAGAAAGCTTTCGACAGTATTAAAGAATATCTGTCTGAGCCTCCGATTCTGTCTCCGCCTATAGAGGGAAGACCTTTGATCATGTATCTGACTGTTCTTGAAGACTCGATGGGTTGTGTCCTTGGTCAGCAAGACGAATCAGGGAAGAAGGAGTATGTTATTTACTACTTGAGTAAGAAGTTCACTGATTGTGAGTCTCGATACTCAATGCTTAAAAAGACATGCTACGCTTTGGCTTGGGCTGCTAAGCGCTTACGCTAGTATATGATAAATCATACGACTTGCTTGATATCCAAAATGGATCCAATCAAGTACATCTTCGAGAAGCCTGCTTTAACAGGGAGAATTGCCCGTTGGCAGATGTTGTTATCTGAGTATGATATTGAGTATCGAGTTCAGAAGGCTATTAAAGGTAGTATCTTGGCTGACCATTTGGCACATCAGCCTATTGAAGATTATCAGTCAATTCAGTATGACTTCCCGGATGAGGAAATTCTGTATTTGAAAGTGAAAGATTGCGTTGAGCCTACACTTGATGAAGGGCCAGAGCCTGGTTCCAGATGGAGTATGGTGTTTGATGGCGCTGTAAATCAGTATGGAAATGGTATTGGGGCCGTGATTATTACTCCTCAGGGCGCGCATACTCCTTTTACAGCAAGGCTAACTTTCAAATGCACAAATAATATGGCTGAGTATGAGGCCTGTATTATGGGGTTGGAGGAATGTATTGATCTAAGGATCAAGCATCTTGATGTATATGGTGATTCGGCCCTCGTTGTTAATCAGATTAAGGGTGAATGGGAAACGAATCAGCCTGGCCTCATTCCATACAGAGATTATAGGAGGAGGATTTCAACGTTCTTTACTGAGGTTAACTTCCATCATATTTCTCGAGATGAGAATTGGATGGCAGATGCTCTTGCTACGCCTGCTTCAATGATTGTGGTTAAATTGTGGAATGAAGTCCCCAATATCACCGTGATGCGCTTGGACAGACCAGCTCATGTATTTGCAGTAGAAGAAGTAAAAGATGATAAGCCGTGGTATTATGATATCAAGTGTTTCCTTCAGAGCCAGATTTACCCGCCTGGGGCATCTGTAAAAGATAGGAAGACTTTGAGGAGATTGTCAGGCAGTTTCTACCTCAATGGCGAAGTGCTTTACAAAAGAAATTTTGACATGGTTCTGCTCAGATGGGTGGATAGACACGAAGCAGACCTGTTGATGACTGAGGTCCATGAGGGTTCATTTGGTACTCATTCCAATGGACATGCCATGGCTAGAAAGATGTTGAGAGCAGGCTACTATTGGCTGACAATGGAGTCTGACTGCTGCAAATTTGTGAAGAAATGCCACAAGTGTCAGATTTATGCTGATAAGATTCATATTCCCCCGACACTTTTGAATGTGATCTCATCACCATGGACTTTCTCCATGTGGGGAATTGACATGATTAGCATGATAAAGCCGAAAGTGTCCAATGGACACAGATTTATTCTCGTAGCCATTGATTACTTCACCAAGTGGGTTGAAGCGGCGTCGTATGTAAATGTGACCAGGCAGGTCGTCGTGAAGTTTATCAAGAATCAACTCATATGCCGATATGGTGTGCCAAATAAGATCATTACTGATAATGGATCTAACTTGAATAACAAGATGATGAAAGAGCTGTGTAGTGAATTCAAGATTGCACATCATAATTCTTCTCCGTACAGACCCAAGATGAACGGGGCTGTTGAAGCTACTAACAAGAATATCAAGAAAATTATCCAGAAGATGGTTGTTCCGTACAAAGATTGGCATGAGATGTTGCCATTCGCTTTGCATGGCTATCGTACATCTGTCTGCACTTCAATAGGGGCAACCCCTTTCTCTCTTGTTTATGCCATGGAGGCGGTACTCCCAGTAGAGGTGGAGATCCCATCAATGAGAGTCTTGATGGAGGCCAAGTTGACTGATGCTGAATGGGTTCAGAGTCGTTATGACCAGCTGAATTTGATTGAAGAGAAGAGATTGACTGCCATGTGCCACAGTCAGTTATATCAGCAAAGGATGAAGAAAGCTTTTGATAAGAAGGTCAAGCCTCGTGTGTTCCGAGAAGGTGACCTTGTGCTCTAGAAAGTCTTGTCTTTCGCGCCCAATTCCAGGGGCAAGTGGACTCCAAACTATGAGGGTCCGTATGTTGTTAAGAGAGCCTTTTCAGGAGGTGCTTTGATACTTACAACTATGGATGGGGAGGATTTCACTCGTCCTGTGAATTCAGATGCAGTCAAGAAATACTTCGCCTAAAAAAATAAAAACTAAATAGCTCGCTAAGTTGAAAACCCGAAAGGGCGGCTTAGGCAAAAATGAGCGTCTCGGTGGATTGAAAACCCAAAAGGGCGATCCAGGAAAAAGTTAGAGACACAAAAAATATATAATAAGATATATGTATCCCGCTAGATTGAGTACCTCATCCTGGGGCAATCTAGGCAAAAATTAGGGATTTGGCAAGTAACTGCATCCTGACAAGACTTTGTTCTACAACTGTCGTCCGTCAGAGATCCTTGCTCATTATCAGCCAAAGCTTCAAATACATCGGATTCAAAATTGGTGGGGAAATGGTCATTATGTTCAATGTAGCCCTTTTCCAATATATATCACCAATTTCAAATTTGTAAAGATCTATGGAGTCTTGCCATTCGCAGACTACCATTCTATCAAATAAATTTGAGCCTTTTATCCAATTATTGGCACTCTTATCTGTTTCTATTCAACAAATGTTTTGCATGTTTTGATTAAGAAAATACCATTGTTTTAAACGATCAAATTTTTTATAATTTGTTTTTAAACAAAGTGAACATTCACAATGACGAAAGGATACTTAGGAGATCCTCAGTGCTCTCCCAAGGGTGGTACGATCCCCAAAAGGGTAAGATTTTTGTCCATATTCCTCGCATGACTGTATCTCCTCCCTCCGGAACCCCTTGTGGTTTATCCTACCAAGTGGATTGCTTGTTGAGAGTCACCTCTCTTCCCTTTAGCAGAGTAGCAATCTTTCTTCCTCAGCAGCTTGGATCTCTTTGGGCAAGAGAGGTATTTGGTGGTTGATCCCGATAAATCCTTTATCTTCTCTGATAGATTCCCTAGTAGATTTGTTGGTGTGGTGGACCTTGTCTGTGATAACTCTCGTCCCCAGCTGGAATGATTGATGATTCATCCCCTGCAGCATTCATTGCTTCCTGGTGTCTCTGATCCCCAACAGATTGGATACTCTCCGGTGAACTTGGCTTTCTCTCTTGAGATGTAGTACCGGGTGGTTGATTCCTGGACCTGGTTGTGTTAAATATGTCTGTTTGTCAACATACATCATACATAAACCACACGCATACATGCATAATTATAACATTCAGATATTCATGTTGCATTCTTTGCCATATATCGTTGTTTGCTGTCTCCTGCTATTTGGTGATATACTTCCCTAAGCAGACGTGTGTGTCTTATCTCTCCATATAGAGTCAGCTCCATAGGCAGAAAGCGTCTATCCTTTCTTCCATATTCCCCACCGGGTTATATCCTCGTGGATGTTGATTGTTTTTGTTCCTTCCTAACACATATACTGGGATGGTTTTCCCCATTGAGTTATATCCTCACCGGGACAAGTCTTGATATGGTGTGCCTATCTAGTTTGATCCTAGATCGGTCTCTTGAGACTCTTTTCCTGTTTCCCTGTGGTAAATGAATAATTGCTCAATAATTAGTAATTATTATCCCCGACGGAGTTTGCGGTTCTCTACCCTCATACCTGTAGTTGTAAACCCTATTTCTTCCCTTTTTGCAGAGTAACTATTTTTGCTCATCTTTAATTGGTGACAGTTATCTTCATCAAATATTCGGTGATGATATCCCCTCATCTGCTTGGATAATTGCCCTGATTACGCAATCTATCCCCAGCGGGTCATCTCTCGTCTACCTTGTTGTTGTTGGTAACGATTGTTTCTCCCCTGAATTGGTCATCATTATATACCTAGTTTCGGTATCCCGATGCCTTTTCTTTTCGGTCGATTTATCCTTTATAAACCCAGTAACCGGTTGTGGATAATCGTCCATGCGAGTATATTATCTATGTTCTGACGGTAATAGATCGTATATCTCATGCACTCTCGGGTCTGAAGCCTTTTGTTCTTCCCCAGTTGAGTAAGATCCGTATCCCCTTTGTGGAGTCGAATATCCATCCTGTAATCGAGTTTGCTTTTAGCCCTCTTTTGGATGATGAGTGTTTTGGGAATATTCCCCAATTCACACCTTGGTTGGTCACCTATTATATGCCCAGTAACCGGTATCCCTGGTGTTCCTTCCTCTCTGCTCCCTATTGTGACTTTTTGTCCCTAGTGGAGTCAGAATTTGTAGATGTTTAATTGACTGCATTGTATGGTAAAAGACTAGCTGGATTCTAATGTCTTGACTGATGTCATGACATGCTGTGGAGATGTTTGTTTGACTGCACTGTATGTTAGAATATCTAGTTGTACTATGATGTCTTGGTTGATGTCATGACATACTTGAGTAGTATACTGTAGGTTTAGCTAATACAGGATTTATTGAATGTCAAACTGGATGTTATGACATTCATCCCTGTCAGCAGATACTGAGGAATAGAACAGTTGGTGTTCTGCTATAACTCAGTATTTATTTTTAGTCTGTTTATCAAGGAAATAACAGACCTGGCATAAGGCCTACTGTCTAAATGTCAAACTGGATGTTATGACATTCATCATTGACAACATATACTAAACAATAGGCAGATTGGTTTTCTGCTACATTTCAGTATGCAGCTCAGTCTGCTTATCAAGAGGATAACTTACCTGATGTAATGCTCTATGTGTGAATGTCAAATTGGATATTTTGACATTTATTAATGTACGCTGATACTGAAGTATGGAAAAATTGGTTCTGTACAGTACATCAAATTTGTACAGTCTGTTTTAAGGAAAAACAGACTTAGCACATGGTCTATGTTTTGGACGTCAAACTGAATGTTGTGACATTCATTCCTGACAGGGTGTACTAAATTGTAGGTTGTTTAGTTTTTCTGTTTCAGCATTTTTCTCAGGCTATTCTTCAGGAATTCAATAGCTGAGCTAAAATCCAGGAAACCAACAACTAAGCTACAATTAATGAACCTAACAAATAGCCTATTTGGTAGTAACGTAGTTGTGGAATTTAGGTTAACTCGCTTGACCTTAAATTCAGGAAATACAAGTACAAGGCCCAAGTGCTGCAATATAAAAGGATGGCAATCCTTCTTTCAGAACTTAGGTGTTTTAGGCGTGAAGATTTTAAGTGTCCAATATACTTCACTACTGTATTTTTGGGAGTCTTGTATTAGACGTATCTTGTAAACCAAGCTATTATCACTAAGATGATTGCGTTGGTATAGGGTGTTCATTGAGTTGTAAGTGTTGTGTCACTCTAAGCTTTTAAGCGTGAGTGCTGTGTATCTTGATTAAAGTTGTTAAGCACAATCAAGAGTTGTTCGAAGTGTGACTTCATAAGTGTCTTTAATTTTGATTAAAGGTTGTAATCACTGAGGTGATTGAGGGGGAGTGAGTAGGAACTCTGATCATAGCGTAAGATTGAAATTGCATTGGGTAGGTATTAAGTGATAGGGTTAAACAGTTGGTTTAAGGTCTGAATTAATACTACTAATAGTGGATTTCCTCCCTGGCTTGGTAGCCCCCAGACGTAGATCATGTTGGACCGAACTGGGTAAACAATTACTTGTGTTATTTACTGCACTTACTTTTTAAAGTTCTGCATAATTCTTGTTTGCGCAGAATTTGATGTCATAACAACCCGTGTGACATTGAAAGTCTGTTAACTAGAATTTCAATTGGCATCAGAGCAGGCACCCTGCCTGTTAATTTATGGGTGAGATCTAGGGAAGTTACTTTCTAGTACCATGGACAAGGATATAGGACACTCAAATAGACCACCCATGCTGGATGGTTCTAACTATGATGACTGGAAGCCTCGTATGATAGCCTTCTTAAGGTCTCTAGATAGCAAAGTCTGGAGAGCTGTCAACAAAGGATGGGAACATCCAACGAAGACAGGTGAAGATGGAGTCAGTGTGCAAATTCCTGAAGAAGAGTGGGACAGGGAGCAAGAGGCATTAGCCCTTGGAAATTCTAAGGCCTTGAATGCATTGTTCAATGGAATCAGTAAGAACATCTTCAGGCTGGTGCACCATTGTGAACTAGCTAAGGAAGTTTGGAATACCCTCAAGATAACTCATGAAGGTACCTCCAAAGTGAAGATGTCCAAACTTCAGATGCTGACCACCAAGTTTGAAAATCTGAGGATGAAAGAGGATGAGACTATTCATGACTTCCACATGAATATTCTTGAAATTGCCAACACCTCTGGTGGTTTAGGTGAAAAAATGGCTGAAGAGAAACTTGTAAGAAAGATTCTCAGGTCATTACCTAAGAGATTTTCCATGAAGGTCACTCCTATAGAGGAGGCTCAGGAGATCTGCAGTATGAAGGTGGATGAGCTCATTGGTTCTCTCCAAACCTTTGAAATGGGCTTATGTGAGGATGCTGAAAAGAAGAACAAAAGCATAGCTTTTCTATCAAATACTGAAGAGAACTCAGAAGAAGGAAAGATTGGAGGAAATGAAAGCATTTCAGAAGCCATAGCCATGCTTAGAAGACAGTTCAACAACTTCATAAAGAAGGTTGATCAACAGGGTAGACCTAATGTCAAGAACTCTTCATATGACATCAGTAGAAAGTCAAAATATGAAGAAAAGGTCACTCAAGGCAAGGGAATCCAGTCTCATGGATGTGAAGGGTATGGTCATATTAAAGCTGAATGCCCTACCTTTCTCAAGATGCAAAAGAAAGGGCTATTTGTCACCTGGTCAGAAGGAGACTCTGAGAGTGAATCTGAAGGAGAATCTGCCAAACATGTCACTGCTCTGACCAGTGTCTGTGCCTCATATGATGACTCAAGCGGAGATGAGCTTACCTTTGATGAACTTGCTGCTTCATATAAAGAACTATGTGTTAAAAGTGTAGAAGTGTGTATCCAAGGAGAAAAGCAGAAGAAACTCATCAAAGAGCTGGAAGCTGAGAAACATAAGCAGCTGAAAGTCATAGATGGTCTGAATGGTGAGATATCTTTGCTAACATCTAAGCTAGAACAAATGACTAAATCCATCAGAATGTTGAATAACGGAACTGACACCTTGGAAGAGATTCTAAAGGTGGGACAGAAGTCAGGAACCATGTCTGGTTTAGGCTTTGCTAAGAAATCTTCAACTGAACTCAAAAGATCAACGGCTAAAGTTCAGAAAGTCAAGCAGAAGTCACAACCGATGTCTCAACATCAGGGAACCAGAATGAGTAATCATCAGAAGAAGAAATTTCAGAGATGGAGATGTCATTACTGTGGTAGATTTGGTCACATAAAACCCTTATGCTACAGGCTGCATGGTTATCCTAACCAGGCCACTCAAGTCAGACCTAAGCAGAAGGCTTCTAAACATAATGCCCCCATTAAGAAACAAAAATGGGCTACGAATCAGACACCTCAAGTCAGACCTAAGCAGCAGGCATCTAAGCTTAATCTCCCCAGTGAGAATCAACAATGTGTTGCTAAACTAGCCCACACATCTCCAAGGGCATCTACCAGACAAGACTGGTACTTTGATAGTGGCTTCTCAAGACATATGACTGGGATGAGCAACCTATTAGTGGATCTACAACCCCATGCCACCAGGTATGTGACATTTGGTGATGGAGCTAAAGGAGAAGTCAAGGGTGTTGGTAAGTTGGATTGTCCTGAAGTTCCAAAACTGAGTAATGTGCTGTTAGTAAAAGGACTAAATGCTAATCTCATCAGCATAAGCCAGCTATGTGACCAAGGATTCAATGTGAAATTCACTAGGGGAGGATGTGTGGTGTTGAATGGTTACAATCAGGAAGTGATGAGAGGAGCCAGATCCAAAGATAACTGTTATCTATGGGAATCTAAAGACTCACTCTACTCCTCCAAGTGCCCCTTAGTCAAGGGAGAGCAGGAAGTGAAGCTGGGACATGGAAGACTTGGACAACTTCATTTAAAAGGAATGAAGAAGATCATATCTAAGGGAGCAATTAGAGGAATCCCAAATCTGCCTATGGATAAAAGAACAGACTGTGGAAAACGTCTGATTGAAAGATGTGAGGCATTGTCACCTATTGGTCATCATACAAACGAGGCAGTGGCAAGGGATAAACAGATGTGTGTATCATTGTCCTCTGCAGAAGCTAAGTACCTAGCTTCTGGTAGCAGGTGTTCATCACTGGTATGGATGAACCTGATGCAGACTGAGTACAATGTCACTCAGAATGTCATGACATTGGATGCTACTCAGTTTAACAAAGTTAGAGGCAAAGAGGGAATGTGCGCTTCTGAGAAATTATAGCAACTAATGATGTCAGTTAGTTACTGTTTAGTAAGTCAACTTATTAAACAATTAATAATGCACTCTGAGTGGTCAACAAATAAAAGACATTACTCGTGCAACAAGCGTTTCCTATTCCATCGCTTCAAATTTCAGTCTTGCAAACCTTCTCCCAGAGAAACTGTTCAACTCTCCCCTGAGATAGTAATCATGTCGCACCAATCCGACTCAACCTCCTACACGACCCTGTTCGATTCCCCCAACACTGAGTCTTGCAACCCTAACCGGGAGGATTCTGCTGCCAACGCTGCAACTTCTTCTCATGCAAGAAGACCGAAAGAAACGGTCTCCGGATTCTCCTCAGCAATCGCTCTTGAAGAACCAACCAGGGAAGGCTCGAGGTATGTGCATAATGCCATTGCAACTATTGTCACTAAGATACTATCTGGTAATCAAAATGTTCCTGGGGTTTCCGTTCCCTTGAACACTATCATACCTGATAATGTTGCATGTCAAGAAAACGCAGTCGTCTTAAGAAAGAATGTTTCTGACGATGCTGAGCAACATGATGCTCATGAGGGTTCAAAGATTGAAAAACCCTTAGACAATGTGAGAGGTGAGAAGGTCGGTGTCACTCAAGATGTCAGTGACAACCCTAAGGCTGACACAGTGAATCTGGAAGAGTTCTCTGATGATGAATTGTTGACCTCAGTTGTCCCTAGCATAGCAAAAAGGGTTAGGACTAGGAGGGACAAAAAGACTGTGGTGCAGAGGTCCCCAACTAGGGAGGTTTATGTGATAACTTCTCCCAATCAAAAGGTGACAGAGAGATCCCTCAAAAGGAAAGGACATGGACCTGCAAAATCTTGGAGCAAAGAGGTACCCAAGAAAATGAAGACCAAGGCTGTTGTGTTGGAGTCTGATTCAGATGTCCCATGTGATGTCACAACATCTCTGTCTAAGAAGAAGCCAACCACTAGCAAGCTAGCTACTAGTGTTCCAGAGGTACCTATTGACAATGTGTCATTCCATTTTGCCTCTAGTGTGAATAGGTGGAAGTATGTCTATCACAAGAGGCTGGCCTTGGAGAGGGAACTGGCTCAGAATGCCCTGGAGTGTAAGGAGATTGTGGACCTTATTAAAGAGGCAGGGCTAATGAGAACTGTGACTCAACTCCGAAAGTGCTATAGCCTTTCCTTCTCTCATATGTGGCATTGTGCTGAATCAATTCCCAAACATCTTGATAGACAATGACTTTGTGAAAAGAAGAGAGAGTCTGTTGGCCTTCAATTACAAACTGTTCTTGGGTAAGCATGTCCCTGACATTGTCATGACAATTGGAGAAACATCCAGTGTTGGCAACAAACCAGATAAAGCTGCTGTTATTGCCCTACTCAGAGAGACTTGCAAAGATCTGGAGGCTAGGAAGGTCACTTTGGAAAAGCTGATTATCCAATTGGAGAGGTCTGATGATGGTGTGCTTGGTGAAGCTACTGAGGTTACAGATGGAGCTGCAAGGAAAAGTTCAGAGGGTGAGGAGGAGGACAGTTCTGATGATGACACTAATGATGAGGCTGACTCTAAGTCAGATGAATAAATCATTTTCTGTAATTCTGTCATTTGTGTGTAATTCTGTTTATTATATGTTGGTCTGTAATTTAACGTGTTGCTTTGGCAACATTTTTGACAAAAAGGGGGAGTAACACCTGTGATGCCCCAGGACAACAGATTATTTTGTTAAACAGATATTCAAGACAGATATTCAAGATCCTATAATCCAAAGGTTGTGCTGCAGCTGATGTTCCACTTCCATGAGTGTGAGTGTGTTTATGTGTGCTGCAATTAGAAGTTTTTATTTAACTTCTATATGTATGCTGTTTTGTGAAGTTTTTATTTAACTTCCATGTGTGTGAGTATGCTGCTACTCTGAGTGTATTAGCTAGGTTAATTTCCTGCTAGATGTGTGTTTTCCGCTGCTATGGACCCTGTTATGAGACCAAAGTGTTTTAGCCAAAAATTTGCCAAAGGGGGAGTTTGTAGATGTTTAATTGGTTGCATTGTATGGTAAAACACTAGCTGGATTCTAATGTCTTGACTGATGTCATGACATGCTCTGGAGATGTTTGTTTGCTGCATTGTATGTTAGAATATCTAGCTGTACTCTGATGTCTTGGCTGATGTCATGACATACTTGAGTAGTATACTGCAAGTTTAGCTAATACAGGATTTATTGAATGTTAAACTGGATGTTATGACATTCATCCCTGTCAGCAGATACTGAGGAATAGAACAGTTGGTGTTCTGCTATAACTCAGTATTTATTTTCAGTCTGTTTATCAAGGAAATAATAGACCTGGCATAAGGCCTACTGTCTGAATGCCAAACTGGATGTTATGATATTCATCATTGACAACATATACTGAACAATAGGCAGATTGGTTTTCTGCTACATTTCAGTATGCAACTCAGTCTGCTTATCAAGAGGATAACAAACCTGATGTAAGGCTCTATGTGTGAATGTCAAATTGGATATTTTGACATTTATTAATGTACACTGATACTGAAGTATGGACAGATTGGTTCTGTATAGTACAACAAATTTGTACAGTCTGTTTTAAGGAAAAATTGACTTAGCACATGGTCTATGTTTTGGACGTCAAACTGAATGTTGTGACATTCATTCCTGACAGCGCGTGCTAAATTGTAGGTTGTTTAGTTTTTCTGTTTCAGCATTTTTCTCAGGCTATTCTTCAGGAAGTCAACAGCTGAGCTAAAATCCAGGAAACCAACAACTAAGCTACAATTAATGAACCTAACAAATAGCCTATTTGTTAGTAACCTAGTTGTGGAATTTAGGTTAACTCGCTTGACCTTAAATTCAGGAAATACAAGTACAAGGCCCAAGTGCTGCAATATAAAAGGATGGCAATCCTTCTTTCAGAACTTAGGCGTTTTAGGCGTGAAGATTTTAAGTGTCCAATATACTTCACTACTGTATTTTTGTGAGTCTTGTATTAGACGTATCTTGTAAGCCAAGCTATTATCACTAAGATGATTGCATTGGTATAGGGTGTTCATTGAGTTGTAAGTGTTGTGTCACTCTAAGCTTTTAAGCGTGAGTGTTGTGTATCTTGAATAAAGCTGTTAAGCACAATCAAGAGTTGTTCGAATTGTGACTTCACAAGTGTCTTTAATTTTGATTAAAGGTTGTAATCACTGAGGTGATTGAGGGGGAGTGAGTAGGAACTCTGATCATAGCG